>NW_024704744.1:14264704-14864704 GCF_018977255.1 Callorhinchus milii
TAACAACAAATTGCATTTATATACCGCCTTTTACGTCAGGAGATGACCAAGATTAGTAAGAATGTTACCAGCGATGAGTGAATCAAGAAACATTGGTGAGGTTGCAGCTTTTATTTCTAGAGTAGAGAAGATTGAGAGGAGACGGGAGAGTGGTGTTTAAGATTATAAAAGGATTTGATAAGGTGCATGGTAATAAGCTGTTTTCACTTGTCCATAACTAGACAACATAAATATGAGAGAGCTAGTGGTTGCCCTAATGGGAAGTTTAGGAGGAACATCTTCATGCAGTGGGTGGTGAAAATGTGGAACTGCTGGAAGCTGTGGTTGAAGCAAAAAGCATCAATGTATTTAGAGAAAGTGTGATGCATACATTAGGGAGAAGGGAACAGAGGGGAATAGTAGAGGGACATAGGGGTGGGGGCTTGTGTGGATTATTAATATTGTCAGGGACTAGTTGGACTAAATTGCCTGTTTCTATGTCGTATCACTGTTTACTTTATGTAACTTCAAATGCCTCAATATAGAGAAGTAACTTCCCCTTGCATACTGCAGTGTGAAAGTTTGTCAACAGTTTCTCCCAGGGACCCATCTCTTCTGTAAAGAACAACTTCTAGATGCACTTTTAGTAGGCATATTTTTGTGTGGCAAATAACACTCCCGCACAACTTTACACTCATCCGATGAACAAACTGACGCAGTTACCTACTAAGATAATAGATAACAAATGTTTGTAACATTTTGGGACATCTCGAAGGCATTATAAGGATGTATATCAAATGCAAGTTTTTTTTTTATTTTCCTACTTTTCTTTCAAAAACACCAGTTGTTTAAATAACCAAGGACATTTGCACTGATTTTGCATGTTCACTTACCCAAATTCTACAAGCAAAATGTTGTAATCTTTACCCTAATGTTTGCTAGGAATCTGTTTTATTTCATATATGTATCTATATAATGATCTGGATTTGGGAATCAAGGGAACATAAAATTGAGGGCATTGGAGAAGATGTGGACTCTTTGTTCATTCATTCAGTTGATAATGCATTAATAAGATGTTTCTTTGAGCTCCATAAAGGGACTTCGCTAGTTGATTTCACAGTCACATGCACCACCATCACTCACAGGGAGTTTTTCTTAACACAGAGGATGGTAGGATTATGGAATTCTCTGTCGCAAGCCCACTAAATCCAAAATTTGTTTTCTAAAGGGAATTAGATGTTTGAAAATGTCAAAGTGTTTTTTTCAGGTGGACTGGGTGTCTCATACATGTGGAATCCCATCACCGTATTTAAGAGGATCCCAACCAATCTGACATGCATGCCACCTACACATGGGAATTTCTGTTCTGGAATGGTCACCGGTGCCCTCTGTCTCCCACATCTGCCTCCATCTTTAAATCTTGCCTAAAAACCTACCCCTTTGACTCCACCTACCGTCATAACCCCCTGCCTCCCTCACTTGCTCAAGGTCCGACATCAACCCAGTGAAGCTCTCCATGACGTTACCCTACATAAAAGATCACAACTTAAATGCAAGTTTTAGTTATTGCATTTGGCTGTGCTGTGCCTGACTCTGAGTGAATGTATGATATTGACAGAAGGAATAAATGGGTGTCCAAAAACTGAAATACATGTGAATCTCTGGTATGGTAAAATTCAGTCATTTAAATGACTCAGAATGCCATTGTTGCCTTGTGTGTCATTGAGCCAGAATGACAGCATACCTAGTTGAATATTTCACAATCATGTTACTTTTATATAACCATGAGGCGTGTGAATGGAAACCAGAAATAATGCTTAGTAAATGAAATTCCAAAGACAAATAACTCAATTTCTGAGGCATTGCATTTCAAGACAAACTTAGTAAAGATAACATTCCTATTGTTTGAAATTGAACAAATTGGGATTAAAGTAGATGGTTCCAGTGCTAGTCCAAACATCAGCACATATAGACATGTCAAATAGTCAAATCAATCACTGTGTGCTGTAAACATTCTATGATTGTGAATCAGACGAATAAAACGAAAGGGAGTGGCAACATTATTCATATCTAATCGTGCTGTAACTTCTGACTCAGTGAAATCCGAACACATTTCAGAAATGAGATAAGGCAGTTTGTTGTGTGTGTGTTTGTGTGTAAGAGAAGGGAGAAGGCAAGTGAGAATGATCTTGGTTTAAGTTCAGTACAATATAAATCTACATTTATATAAAGTACTTGCATAATTAAAGTCCCGGTATGGAGCTTAAACCCCCCAATATTCAGGCTTAGAGGGTAAGAGTGCTTCCAACTGAGCCAGGTTCACACAACACACATATGCCTCTAAGAAATCATAATAATTTTTAAGGCAATATATATTAGGGAGACTCTTTGCTGCTGGAGAAGAAAAATTAGAACAGCGTGTTATTTACATATACAGGTAATGTGATCACATTTTCAGGAAATAATGGGCTTTAATTTTCAGAGGAGTAAACACTGTAATGTTTCTTTATATATTTGATAATTATGGTATTGTTCTCATTGGAGCAGAGAAGGTTAAGGGTAGATTTAATAGAGGTGTACAAAATTATGAAGGGGTTTGATAGAGTAGATAGGAAGAAACTGGTAACCAGGAGACATAGATTTAAGATAATTGGCAAAATAACCAGAGGGGAAATGAAGAGAAATATTTTTACACAGAGAGTTGTTATGATCTGGAATGCACTGCCTTAAACAGTAATAGAAACACATTCAATTACAACTTTCAAAAGGGGAATTGGATAGGTACTTGAAAAGTACCTCTCATCTCCTATCTTACCACACTCCATCATTAAATTCACCTCCCCCCCACCCCCCACCCCGCACAATCTCTTATTGTAAGAGACTGCTTACCCTTTATGATTATTTAACCCCCCCACCCTTTGGAACTCCATCCCACATTCCCTTCGCCTCGCTCCTTCCCTTGCCTCCCTTAAGGCACGTCTCAAGACCCTCCTCTTCGACTGAGCCTTCAGCTACCTTCCTACCCTCCCTGCCCTACACCCTCCCCGACGATCCCAACACAACCCCTCCCCCCACCACCCCCTCCTCACTCGGGTCCAACTCACTGACTGTCCAGCGTCTTGGGACATCGTCCTGACGTGAGAGGTGCTAAACAAATGCAATTTTGTGTTTTGTATCGTATTGTCACATGAAACCATCTTCAAGATTGTGATCACTGACTGACCCAATAACAAGCATTAAAAAATAATAATAATAATAATACGTGCATTTGCTATAGCTGCCTTTGGCTGTAAAGTGTAGTGACTGTGTGTTGCCAGGCACTGTTAATGACAACACAGCCAGCTGGGCTCATCAACAACTTGGGAGAAGCAAACTATAGAAATACTATAGAGGGGCAAAGTATAGAAATAATCTCTCTTATTCATTCTGCCAATACCAGTCATTGTTTAAAAACATTCTGTGTTACCAAGCGACTGGAATGGCAAATCTCGCACAGGAATCGACTAATTGAAGCCCGACCAGGCTCTGGAGAACAAGTTATCGAATTTAAAACATCTTCTTAAAAAGCAAAACCTGGAAAGGGCTGACGAGAAAGTGTTAGAAATGAAACTGTTTGCATTCCTGCAGAATTGGTTTCGATTTCTGTTCTGGGGAAACAGTAACTTGTGGTTCATAAACGTCAGTGTGTTTTTACACCAGTGGCTGAGAATATAAACAACAGACTTGGTCACAGGAAAGGC
Source organism: Callorhinchus milii (assembly GCF_018977255.1). Taxonomy (NCBI): domain Eukaryota; kingdom Metazoa; phylum Chordata; class Chondrichthyes; order Chimaeriformes; family Callorhinchidae; genus Callorhinchus; species Callorhinchus milii. Next base: position 14,268,424 of record NW_024704744.1, read on the forward strand.
AGCTCTCAGTTGCTTTGGTGAGACATACAGATACTGGTTGACATCTCCCAGAGAATAAACATGTTCGAGGCTGAGAGATTTATTAAGCTACTGCTGCAGCTTTGCATGGTCAAGGTGGGCGAGATAGGCAAGTATTTGGGGAAGATTATTGGTTGCATTAGCTTCAGTGGGAGATGGATTTCCCGGAGAGAGAATAGGAACAAGGGGAAAGAGCCGGACCAGAGCGTGATTCCTACCAGTGTGAATTATCACTTCACTCGGCAGTGTAACTACAAGTGTGGCTTCTGCTTCCACACTGCCAAGACATCCTTCGTGCTGCCGCTGGAAGAAGCTAAGAGAGGGCTGCAACTACTAAAGGAAGCTGGTAAGAAAGAAGCTGCTGATAGCGCACTGCCGTGGAGTTTGCAACGCGTATAATAATAATAATAATAATAAATAATAATAATCATAATAATCCTTGCATTTGATGCAACGCTCATTATTATTCCGTCGCAAAACCTAAATTGCATTTTAAAAAAAATAAGTAATGCGGTGCCTAGTGTGGGATAAATTGTTGAGTTTTTCTGCATCTATGATTAAAGCTATAAGTGAGTCAATGGGACTGGCTGTACTATTGTCTTAACGTTAGAGAGATGAAGTTGTTTACAGGTACTATGGTCTCCTAACCATCACTTTAACATTCCTGTGTAAAACTGTATTGTGTTTAGGAAAAGAATACACATTTTAATACAGAGATGTATTAAAGCTTCTGCTCTAGGTTTGCATGTTCAAAGTGAGAGAGGTGTCTGAGTGGTTGAGCAACTCTACTTAGAAGTTCTAGGAGGGTAAACTCATAGGTGATCCTGTGGGGTTTTTTACGTACGAGTACTGCAGGACACCAAACACTTGAAGTGAAGGGTAATGAGCTGTCACAGGTAACCAATACAGAGTCTTTCCTGTATGATTCCTGTGAAATTTATCAGATGTTAGAATAGGTTTATGAGTGACTTGCCACTCCCTCATGGTGGACTGCAGAAGCCACTCCTTCAGACACGTAGGCTGAAACTTGAGCTTCGTCATTAGTTAATTGATTTATTCTATGAATTTTACCACTGATAGTCCGTGCATTTCATATAAGTGCCTTGATCATGTCGTCGAAATGTCTCAAAGCGCTTCACGGGATATACCGTAAAGTGGATTGACTGTGTATTTTGTGGTAGCCAGTTTGTGCACAGCAGTGTCCCACAAACAGCCACGGAGTGAGTGACCAATTTTGTTTGGGGATTGTTGGCCAGGACACCGGGAAAAACTCCCTTCTCTTTTCGAATAGCCCTATGGAATCTTTAACAGGATTTTATTAGTATCACCCATTTTATTAATGATATGGAGTTCTTTTTCTAACCACATCTTTCCAAAAGCATTACACGATTAGTGGTGTAGACTGGTGATGTAGAATTCATTGTTTGATTTGCGCAGGTATGGAAAAGATCAACTTTTCTGGAGGAGAACCTTTTCTACACAATCGTGGGGAGTTTGTGGGGAAGCTGGTACAGTACTGCAAACAAGACCTCCAACTGCCGAGTGTCAGCATTGTCAGCAATGGAAGCCTGATTACGGAAAAATGGTTTAAAAACTATGGTAATTATTTCCGTGTTGTTAGCAGCATACAGAAACAGGAACAGGCAGAGGCTATTCAGTCTATCAAGCTTGCTCCACCAGTAGTGTTCCACAGGATCGGTATCGGGACCACTGTTGTTCACAATATACATTAATGATTTGGATTCAGGAATCAGCAATACATTTTCAAAATTTGCAGACGACACCAAATTGGGGGGAGTAGTCAATACAGAGGAGGACTGCAACAAATTACAGCAAGATATTAATAAACTTGCTGAGTGGGCATTTAAATGGCAAATGCATTTCAATGTAGAAAAATGCGAGGTGGTACATTTTGGTAGAAGAAATAAGGAAGTCACATACAGAGGAGAATAAGGAAGTCACATACATGGGGCAGAGGAGCAAAGGGATCTAGGGATACACATACACAATTCACTAAAAGTAGCAACTCGGGTTAATAAGGTCATAAAAAAGGCAAACCAGGCATTGTGGTTCATTTCTAGAGGGATAGAAATAAAAAGTAGGGAAGTTATGGTAAACTTCTATAGAACCTTGGTTAGACCACACGTAGATACTGTGTGCGGTTCTGGTCCCCACATTATAGAAGGGATGTAGAGATGCTGGAGAGGGTGCAAAGGAGATTCACAAGAATGATCCCAGAACTGAGAGGTTATACCTATCAGGAAAGGTTGAACATGCTTGGACTCTTCTCTTGAAAAGAGAAGGGTAAGGGATGACCTGATAGAGGTCTTTAAAATGATGAAAGGTTTTGATAGGGTAGACATGGGGAAGATGTTTCCACTTATGGGGGAGATCCAAACCAGGGGTCATCAATATAAAATAGTCACAAATAGATCAAATAGGGAAGTTAGAAGCAATTTCCTTACACAGAGAGTAGTGGGAATGTGGAACATGCTACCATAGGGAGTTGTTGAGGCAAATAGCATAGATGTATTTAAGGGGAAGCTAGATAGGTACAGAAAGGAATAGAAGGTTATGCTTGAAGGCTTAGTTGAGGAAGGGCAGGAGGAGGCTCATGTGGAGCATAAACATTGGCATAGACCAGTTGGGCCAAATGTCCTGTTTCTGTGCTGTATATTTTAATATATTCTAATATAGTTTATGAATCTGTTACCATTACCATAGTATCATACAAATATACATCACAGTAGGATGGCATATGGCTCATTTAACAAACTATTATACTTATAAAGATTACGTTTATAACAACTCAGTGGGTGTAAAACAGAACTTTTGCAGAATTTTTATAATCTCCACTATCACTTTTAAATGCACTTGAAGAGCACGTTGAGGACAAACACCAAGAAGTATACCCGTACACAGATTAATGCAGTATGGTTGTGTATATGATACCATGAACCACTCCATCCTCCTCCACCACCTCTCTGACCTCAACCTTCTATCCATGAATGGTTCAGGTCTTATCTCTCACAGCTTCTACAATTTGCCTCCGCCAACAGTTTCTCTTCCAGCCTCTGCACAGTCTTGTGGGGTGTTCCTCAGGGCTCTGTTCTCGGTCCCCTCCTCTTCAACCTGTACGTGCTCTGCCTTGGTGACATCATCTGCAAACATGGGGTCAATTTCCACATGTAAGCAGATGACATCGAACTGTATTTCTACCTCCACCCTCAATTCCAGGACCACTGCTGTCCTGATAGACTATCTGTCTGACATGAAGTCCTGGATGAGAGCCAACTTTCTACAGCTGAATGTCAGTAAGATCGAGGCCCTCCTGATTGGCTCACGCCAGCACCCCCGCACCTCTAGCACTGGCAGCATTAGCATCCACGGTTGCACTCTCCACCTCACCAAGCCAGTTAGGAACCGGCATCTTGTTCGCCTTCAACTGCCTTTCTCCCCCATATATATCCCATGACCCACTCTGCCTTCCCTCACCACCGCAACATTGCCTGACTGCCACATCCCTCAGGCCGCCGAAACCCTCATACACACATTTGTCACCTCAAGGCTTGACTGTGGAAACTCCCTCTTTGTCGGCCTCCCCAACGCTTCCCTCCACAAGCTATAGATCATCCAGAACTCTGCAGCTCATGACCTCTTCTGCACCAGGCTCGTTGACATCATCACCCTCACTCGGCTCCATTGGCTCCCATCCCTCAGAAGATAGAATTCAAAATCCTCATTCTCACTTTCAAGGCCCTCCACGGCCTTGCCCCCTCCTACATCTTTGACCTGCTGACCTCCTACCAACCTGTCTTCTCCCTCCACTCAGCAGGCTCTGGCCTGCTCCAGGTCTCCCCCCGAAACCGCCCTATCATCATCAGCGACCGGGCTTTCAGCCTTCTGCACCAGACTTCGGAATTCCATCCAATAATCTATTCACCTCGCTCCCTCTCTTGCCTCCTTCAAGACATGATTCAAGACCCTCATTTTTGACCATGCCTTCAGCCGCCCTCCTTCATCCCAACTCTGTCCCCCACACTCAGGTCCTGTTCCCTGACTGTTCAGCCCATTGGGATGTCCTCCCGACGTAAAAGGCGCTTTACAAACATAATTTTGTTGTTGGTATTGAAGTACCTCACTCCTGGTACCGTCCTGGTAAATCTCCTTTGCACCCTATCCAATGCCTTGACATTCTTCCCAAAGTCTGGTGCCCAGAACTGAACACTGTACTCTAGTTGAGGCCTAACCAGTGTTTTATAAAGGTTTATCATAACTTCCTGCCTTTTGTATTGTATGCCCATATTTATAAAGCCTTGTATCCTGTATGCTTTTTATCTCCCTGTTCTGCCACCTTCAAAGATTTACTTATATGATCCCCCAGGTCTCTCTGTTCCTTCACCCCCTTTAAGATTGTACCATCAGCTTATATTCCCTCTCCTCATTCTTCCTTCCAAAATGCATCACTTCGCATTTCTCCACATTAAACTTCATCTGCCACGTTTCTGCCCATTTTACCAGTCTGTCTATGCCCATTTGCAGTGCTACAACAACAACAACAACAACAACAAGATTCCATTTATAGAGCGCCTTTCACGTCAGGAGGACGTCCCAAGGCGCTGCACAGTTGGGTCATGACCCGAGCAGGGGGGAAATGGTCAGGGTGAGGGGAGGGAAGGGAGGGAGAGAGGAGGGGGAAATGGTCAGGGTGAGGGGAGGGAAGGGAGGGAGCGAGGAGGAGGAAGAGAGTCGAGAGGGGAGCTGAAGGCACGGTCAAAGAGAAAGGTTTTGAGACCGGCCTTGAAGGAGGAAAGGGAGGAAGCAAGGCGAAGGCACTGGGGGATGGAGTTCCAGAGCCTTGGGGCTGAGAGGCTGAAGGCCCGACCACCGATAGTAGGGCGGTTGGGGCGGGGGACGTGGAGCAGACCGGAGCCAGAGGAACGGAGGGTACGGGCAGGTAGGTAGGGGGATAGTAGGTTGGAGAGGTAGGAGGGAGCAAGGCCGTGAATGGCCTTGTAGGTGAGGATGAGGATCTTGAAATCAATCCTCTGGGGGATGGGGAGCCAGTGGAGGCGAGCGAGGGTAGGAGTGATGTGGTCCCGAAGCCTGGTGCGGGACAGTACACGAGCTGCAGAGTTCTGAATGACCTGCAGCTTGTGGAGGGAGGTGGCGGGAAGGCCGGCGAGGAGAGAGTTCCCATAGTCCAGCCTTGAGGTGACAAAGGCGTGAACCAGGGTTTCAGCAGCGTGAGGGGTGAGGTAGTGCCGTAATCTGGCGATATTCCGGAGGTGATGGAAGGCGGTGCCAGTTGTGGTGCGGATGTGAGGGAGAAAGGACAGCTCAGGGTCGAACAAAACGCCGAGGTTCCTGACTGGCTTTGAGAGGTGGAGAGTGCAGCCTTGGATGCTGATGGTGTCAGCGCCTGAGGTGCGGAGGCGCTGACGTGAGCCAATCAGGAGGGCCTCGGTTTTTCGCACGTTGAGCTGAAGAAAGTTGTCTCTCGTCCAGGACTCGATGTCGGACAGGCAGGCTGTCAGGACATCGGTGGTCGTGGAGTTGAGAGTAGAGGAGGAAAGGTAGAGTTGGGTGTCATCCGCATACATGTGGAAGTTAACCCCATGTTTGCGGATGATGTCACCGAGGGGGAGCATATAGAGGGTGAAGAGGAGGGGACCGAGGACAGAGCCCTGAGGGACACCACATGAGACAGTACGGGGGGTGGAGGAGAAGCCATTCGTTGAGACGAAGTGAAGACGGTGGGAAAGGTAAGAGCTAAACCATTCATGCTACTATCCTCCTCACTGTTTACTACTTTTCCGAGCTTTGTATCATCTGCAAACTTGGAAATTGTACTCCCTCTACCCAAGTCCAGGTCATTCATATAGATCACAAACAGCAGTGGTCCCAATACTGACCCCTGGGGGACAACACTGCACACCTCCCTCCAGTCAGAAAAACAACTATTCACCACTACACTGCTTTCTGTGTCCCAGCCAGACTGTGCTGGCACTGTCCCTTTAATACCGTGGGCTTCTATTTTGCTTTCAAGTCTCTTATGTGGCACTTCATCTCTTCATTTTCTTCCATAATATTTTAAAACTTAACCTTACACTGAATTTTACTAATTATATTGCAGGGCCTCAATGTTTATGATTAAGCATTCATATTACAGGTGAAGATCTGGACATCTTGGCTGTTTCTTGTGACAGTTTTAAAGAGGATACCAATCGCCTGATAGGCCGTGGACAAGGAAATAAAAATCATATCAAGAACCTCCTGAAAGTCAGACAGTGGTGCAGAGATTACAGAGTAGCTTTTAAAGTCAACTCTGTTGTTAACACATTTAATTTTGAAGAGGATATGAATGAGCAGATCAGGATGCTGAATCCAGTGCGATGGAAGGTAATTCAAACCATTCAAAACATTTAATTTCTTAGCAATGTTAACGTGTGAATTACAGCTTATGTATAAAGAAAAACTGACTATAATTGGAGCTTTTGTTAACTAGAACAGAGGGTATATGATAGAGGTGTTTAAAATTCTGAAAGGGCAAAGGACATGACAACATAAATCTTTCTTTTATTTGGGGAAAAATTTGGGGGCATAAACTCAGGATGTTATCAGGAGCATCAGGGTAGAGGTTTACAAGGAGTTTTCACTCAGAGGCTTGTTGGGATGTGAAATGTATGACCATAATTGACCATTGAAGTTGGAACAAAGTAAGGCTTCAAAATAAAACTGTTGCTCCATTTAACGCATAGTAATAATATACTGTATAATTATACATTTGTGCTCCATCTCTGACATATTATTTCATGGTTAGGCCAGTGCGTTACCACTGGGAGTAATATTTTATGGTTAGGCCAGTTTAGCAATGCTATGACAATTTTATACAGAGAGGCCACAGAGGTGAGAGTTATAGAAACTGCAAAAATTATGAAACTGAAAAATTATGTTTGTTCCCAGAGAACTGGAGAAAACATAAATGATATGAGTAGATAGATAATTTTGCAGAATGAGTAGTTCCTAAATGATATCTTTATTTAAAAAATGCAGGTATTTCAATGCTTGTTGATTGATGGGGAAAATGCTGGAGAAGACGCCATTAGACATGCAGCAACATACGTAATCAGCAATGACGATTTTAATCGGTATTTGGATCGGCACAAAGGGATTGAGTGCCTTGTGCCTGAATCCAATGAGAAGGTAAGATATAACAAACAACAACAAATTACGTCAGGAGGACATTCCAAAGCGCTGACAATAAACATGCAGAATGTAGGGGGGAAAAGAGAACATGGATTTAAAATGGTAGTGAGGTTTCAGTCATTTTCCTGGGTGTTACTCCCAGAAATCTGACTGGACTTTGGGTTTACTTCAACTAGCAGTCACGTTAGCAATATTCTGCAAATTTGCAATTCATTTCAATACAATTTGGAACTTCTCGAGTGCTAGTGACATTCAGCTATAGGCCTGGTGGTGTGATGGTCACAACTCCACTGGTAACTTACTTCTATCAACCAAAATGGCAATAGATATATATTTTGAAGTTAGGAAGAAAGATTTTTCAAAACCGTATTTTATAACTTAATATTTTGAAGAAATCCCAATTTGTTCTTTATATTTAATAGCATCCATTTACTACTTTCTACTTTAAGAATTGTTTGCTGGCTGAATTAACATAATTCAGAGGGCTGTTAGAGTTTGTTATTATCATAAGTGGCTATGAGGTAGAAACAATAGAATCATTCAAAAGGGTAAGAACCTGAAATGTAAAGACATTAAGAGATATAAGGAGAGCTGGAAAGTGGAATTAATTAGAATAGGTAGCAGTAGTACAGACATGATGGGCTGAAAGGCCTCTTTCTATTTAAATTTTTACGGTGCCACCCAATGAATATTGTGTACAATGCAAGATTCATATAAAATGAATACACATAGCATACACATAACCATCTTACATCAAATACTTTGGCCCTGAGTCTGATGTTTTTGCACACAAAACTGAGGAATAGATGTAAGCTTCATTCAGCCTAAATCTTGTGCTTGGTCTTTGCCATCTGTTGTCCTTGATGAGGGCATAACTTTATACATGTTTTGTACCTGTAGCTTTTAGATAATTTGTCATCATTTTATTTCTCTGTGTTTGTTTCATCCTTACTACTTTTATGGGCACAGGCATTCATTCCTGTAGAATTAATAATACTTTCTGCGTCTCAGTTGTATTGAAACGTAAACAGTGCTTTTCTCTTTATTTCTAACTCCTGTCTCTAACTGCCCCGCAGATGCGAGACTCTTACCTCATCCTTGATGAATATGTAAGTATTGTGTTAGTGCACCAGTTCCCTATATACTAGTTCACTAGTTCTTCACCTCCCTACTTCTCCAATCTGCTCACACCCCACTCCTCTACCTGCCCCTTTGCTTAGACAGCTCAGACCTTCTGCACATAGAATCATAGAATTATACAGCATGGAACGAGGCCATTTGGCCTATTGTGTCTGTGAAAAGAGCTATCCATTTCAGGTAATGCATTCCAGATCCGAACAACTCACTGTGTAAAACAAATTCTCCTCACCTCCCCTTTGTTTCTTTTAACAACTATTTTAAATCGGTGTCCTCGGGTTACCGACCCACCCGCCCGTGAATTGGTAACCCGAGGACACCGATTTAAAATAATTGTTAAAAGAAACAAGAGGGGAGGTGAGGAGAATTCTTTCTCCCCCCCAACCCGCTGTTCCACCATCGGTAGCCGTTCTTTCAGCCAGCATGCTCCAACCCTCTGGAACGTTCTGCCTCAAACCCTCTGCCTTGCCCGTCTTCAAAGCATATCTGACGACTGCAGAGTCACCTCACCCTTCTCCCTGGCTCTTCATCAAAATGCACCATTATTAAGCTCCCCAAGATTACCCTCATGAAGGGCGCTAAATAAATGCAAGTTGTTGTTCTATCCTTTTTAAGCATTCCAAATATTTGATCAAAATCTGGCTGTTGTTGACACTACTTGCTTTGCAATCATACAAGAACTTGAGGCAACACAAACTTCCATCTATATAGTATCTTTCACATAGGATAACATCTTGAAGTGTATTGTGGAGAAAATATAAATTACTGAGCGAGTGAGAAGAGTGGGTTCATGATGACCAAAACCACAGTCAAAATATGTTTTCCTTAGAGTGCAGGGAAAGATGTTCAAGGTTAAGGGGTTTTTGGAGTGTTGAGTATACACAGGTTCAGAGCTCAACTAGTTCAGTGCAGGAACAAATCTTTAACAATGATCTCCTCTTGTTAGTAAATCTGTGGAAATAAACTTTACAATTTCAATTAATGAGTGTAAAATAATTTTTTTTAGCCTACCCCATAATTTTTTAACCTACCCCATAAAGTTATTCTTCAAACGTTTCTTACTCGAGGTATAAATTGGGTGGACATCAGAATTTATCCTATGTGAAAGTGCACTCTACATGCTGTGGCCAACAAAGAAATATAACTGAACAAGGCATAATTGATGAACTTCATTCAGTGAGTTTTAAAAATGTGAACAATTTCCAATTTTTAATTTCCCTTCTTACTGTGTTTCAGATGCGTTTCCTGGACTGCACCAAAGGCAGAAAAGATCCATCTAAATCCATCCTGGACGTCGGTGTTGAAAATGCTATTACATTCAGTGGATTTGATGAAAAAATGTTCTTTAAACGAGGGGGAAAATACTTGTGGAGCAAAGCTGATATGCGCTTGGAATGGTGATCAGTTGTTGCATATAGAACTTGTATATTGGCCAATAGTATTCATCCTTTCTGTAAGTGCTGTACGACTGATTAAGATTAGTGCCTCTTAGTTTTGTACAAAGCAAATTAGTCCATACGTTTAATATTTTAAGCATTCGTTTTTTAAAATTTTCTAAGGCAATGCATTTACCTTTTCTAGTACATTAAAATTATAAGCTAATTACTGACCAGATTGAAATTGTATTTCTTCTCCTAACACAAAATTGCAATGAAATTTAGACCTTATATTATAGCACCAAAGCAAGTATAAGTTTTTTGTTTTGAACCGTCTTCTAATTGTTTCAGAATACCGTTGAATTTAAAGAAGGAATTGAATATCTAGACTCAATACCTGGGCTATATTTCTTTCACTCCAGCTAAGAAATGGACTTCAGGGTTAAATTTTTGTAATGTGATGTATTTTCTAGTGCACATTATATGGTGTGGAAACACCACTAAATTAGCCACAGGATTTTTCATAACATTTCTGGGGTCACGCTGCCCTTTATTACTGTGTGTTAAGAGAAATTGATTTATTTGTTATTCCCACTTCCTGATTTGAATGGTCACTTCTGTATATCAACCAAGTCCAGCTATATTATTTCAGACATTCTTTGGCTGTAAAATCAGTTTAAAAACTGTGCTTCCTTTCACTTCCAAAAAACGATGGTTCAGAGAGACAGAAAATATATTTTGTACTTAGAAGTTAGAAATGAAAAAAGTGAAAGGTGGTAGCAAAATAAGTAAAAAGAAGAGTAAGTTTAAATAGAAAGATAACAGTGACATAACAAGCATAGAGTTTTTATTAAATGCATATTTTAATATATTTTTTATATGTTTTATGTATTTTAGTCATTTTTAAAAGTCACACGATCAAATTGATTTGTATTTCAAACTTTAATATGAATTTAAACATTTTTTAAACCATAAATGAATAGTTCTGTGAATATTTTATATTTGTTTATTTAAATGCTATGGGCCTATTTACCAAAGTTAAGACTCATACAGTATAAAACAAACTATGATATAAAATCCGATCAAATACAAAAACTGCAACTAAATGAGATGAATGTTACTAGATTTGTCCTTTTCTTCCCCGGTTTACTTCGTGAATTTTTCAAATATGCAATTAATTGGTGTGTCATTGTTACAACTTTTTAAAAATCTGTCAGACATTAATTTGTTTGGGTCTTCTCAGCATTATGTGAAACATTTATGCATTTACATGTTGGTAAATAAAATTTGGTTTTAACAGGTGAAAATACCTTTTCTTCCCCTATTCGTGTTTCCCATTTCTTTTCTTAACAATTGTATACAATATAAATAATCTTTCCATTTGATAGAGTACCTTTCATATCAGGAGGATGTCTCAAACCACTTCACAGGATTTACTCTAAAATACAGAGTCTGTATATTTTGTAGGTGTATACAGCAGCCAATTTGCACATAGTAAAGACTCACAAACAGCCATAAAGTGAATGTTTCAAGTTTATCTGGGGAATCGTTGACCAGGAATCCAAGAGAAACTCCCTTCTCTTTGTGAATAGTGCTCTGGGATCTTTAAATATCCACCAGCAGCCAGGACCTTGGTTTTATGTTCTCATCCATATCTGTACCCTTAATGTCACTCTGACAATGCAATACACCCCAGCACTACATTGGAGTGTCAGCCTGAGTTTAAAATCCTGATGAGGAACTTGAGCCCACAATCTTCTGACCTAGAGACGAGAGTCCTGCTAACTATCTTACTAACTGTCCTTTCTCCCCCACATCCGCACTATGTCTACCACCACCTCCGCAACATTGCCAGATTCCGCCACTGCCTCACCCCTCAGGCTGCCGAAACCCTCACCCATGCATTCTTCACCTCAAGGCTTGATTATGGGAACTCCCTCCTCATCAGCCTTCACAACTCTTCCCTTCACAAGCTGCAGATCATCCAAAACTCTGCAGCTTTGTGTACTCTCACTCACCAGGCTCCGTGACTCCATCACTCCCACCCTCGCCCGACTCAACTGGCTCCCCATCTCCCAGAGGATCGAGTTCAAGATCCTCGTCCTCACCTTTAAGGCCAGCCTACCTCCTAACTCTCTGACCTGCTGACTCCCTACCAACCTGCCCGCTTCCTCCATTCATCAGGCTCCGGTCTGTTCCATGTCTCCCGCCCGACCCACCCTACCATCGGTGGCCAGGCTTTCAGCCTCTCTGCCCCCACACTCTGGAACTCCATCCCACGTTCCCTTCGCCTCGCTTCCTCCCTCGCCTCCTTCAAGGCTGATCTCAAGACCCTTCTCTTTGACCGTGTCTTTGGTCTCCCTACCACCTCTCTGCCTTCCCTCCCCTCTACAACACCCCTCCCCCATGCTCGGGCCCCAACACCTGACTGTTCAGCGCTTTGAGACGTCCTCCCGACATGAAAGGCGCTCTATAAATGTAATTTTGTTGTTGCTGTTGTTATTGTTGGTGTTGTAACTATCCCAAGCTGACACCTGAAGAAACATAGGGATAACATTTTTTTTTATATCAGACCCAGTGTTAATTAACTCAGTATTAATTATTGCTGCAATTACTAATGTTTTGTGTGAACTAACATTCCAAGCTTCATATTAAACCTGCTGTAATAATGAATACCCACATGGTGGCAGTATCTTACCACTTGCCCCCTCATGGGCCCCAATACCTATTGTTAAATAACATTTTAAGGACCAGGAAGAACACTAATTTAACTACTCATAAATATGTAGACCAGAAGGACTTATATACAACAACAACGACAACAACAAGATTCCATTTATTGAGCGCCTTTCACGTCTGGAGGACGTCCCAAGGCACTGGACAGTTGGGACAGAACCCGAGCAGGGGGGAAATGGTCAGCGTGAGGGGAGGGAAGGGAGGGAGCGAGGAGGGGGTAGAGAGTCAAGAGGGGAGCTGAAGGCACGGTCAAAGAGAATATAAAGAACTTACCTCATTCTTTAAGGGCAAAAAAGGTCTAACACGGCAGATCAGTTTCAAAATCGTAGTTGGCATTCAGTGATTTACAGTAGGTGTTGTGAATTATAATAATAATCCTTACATTTGATACAGCTCCTTTCACATAACAACAACAACAAGATTCCATTTATAGAGCGCCTTTCACGTCGGGAGGACGTCCCAAGGCGCTGTACAGTTGGGTCAGGACCCGAGCAGGGGGAAATGGTCAGGGTGAGGGGAGGGAAGGGAGGGAGCGAGGAGGGGGTAGAGAGCCGATAAAGAGAATATCTTCGTGGGGCTTTACTATAAAAAGCAGTGACAGTGTATTTTGTAGGTGCCTTGGAACCAATGGTGGAGGGGCTCTGGGACCATTGGCAGAGGGTCTCTGGAACCATGGGCAAGGGGTGCTCAGAACCATTGGCAGAGGGGGCTCTGGAACTATTGGCAGAGGGGCTCTGGAACCACTGGCCGGGAGGGCTCTGGAACCATTGACAGAGGGGGCTCTGGAACTATTGGCAGTGGGAACTCTGGAAGCATTGAAGGGAATGCTTGGGAGCCATCCGATTGGAGGCACTTGGGAACCATCCCACAGGGGGGTGGGAGGCACTGGTCCCATCCACGCAACAGTCAGTCTCCCTCGATCTGCCGCTGTCTAGTGACTCTCAGGACACGCATGAGAGTCGGGGCATCACATGACCAGCTAACGGCTTTACCCCCACGAGCTCCAACACAGACTCCCTCACCCCCCAACAACCCCCACTCTCGCCCATCCACCCTCCCAACTAGCCCTCTCTACCTCACTCCCCCCACAACCACCCCCTCTCTCACCCCCAACCATCTCCTCTCTCCTCAGGAGCCCCGACATTGACAATCCCTCTAACCCACGTCCCCTAATCTGTGCTCTACCCTCATATTTATAACCCACTGTCTCCCTCCTCCTAAACTACACCCCTCCCACCCCATTCCCTCCGAGACCTACCGCTGCTATTGTTTCCTCTTCCAATGGCTTCTTAATGTCCTCCCCCACTCCCGCTCTACCGCGGGAATGCCGGTCCTGAGCTGGGCTCCCTGCACATCCCTTTACCCAGGTTATTGATTACTATAAATCCATAGCCCAAGGTCAAACTAATCACTAGCCCAAATGTAGCCCAATATTATGCGTTGTTTCCCAGGGTCGGAGAGTGGATGATTTAGGTTTGTTCAAAGGAGAAACAAAACAAGAGCTCATTGTTTGGGTTATACACCCCATAAAGCTCAGAGTATTTGTTGCGCACTACCACAACAACAACTTGCATTTATATTGTGACCTTCGATCAGGGCAGGGTCTCAGAGCTCTTAACAGTGGGGGAAAGGAGGATGTGACCGTAAGCACAGTCGAAGAAGAAGGACTTCAGTCGTGATCTAAAAGATCTAAAAGGAGGGGCAAGGCAGTCGGTTTGAGGGAGAGAGTTCCAAAGCTTCGGGTCGTAGTGGCTGAAAGTGCGGCAACCGATGGTGGAGTGGAGGGGATGGGGGACAAGCAGGAGGCCAAATCCAACAAGGTGAAGGCAGTGTGTAGTGGAGTAATAAAAAAAAACTGATCCTTGCATTTGATATAGCACTTTTCACATCTTCGAGACGTCTCAAATCACTTCACAGAATATACTCTAGTGAATTGATCATATATTTGTGAGCGAAACACGGCAGACAATTGCGCACAGCAGTATGCCACAAACAGTCATGGATTGAAGTGATCAATTTATTATTGTTTTTTTTCTTGAGGGATTATTATCAGGCGTGTGGAATAAGAAAACTTGCCCAAGGTTTTGCTCTGCTAGGAATTGAACCCAGGTCTCTCACTTGTGAGGCGAGTGCTCTACAACAACAACATCAAAATTCCATTTATAGAGTGCCTTTCACGTCAGGAGGACGTCCCAAGGCGCTGTACAGTTGGGTCAGGACCCGAGCAGGGGGAAATGGCCAGGGTGAGGGGAGGGAAGGGATGGAGCGAGGAGGGGGTAGAGAGTCGAGAGGGGAGCTGAAGGCACGGTCAAAGAGAAAGGTCTTGAGACCGGCCTTGAAGGAGGAAAGGGAGGAGGCGGCGAAGGCACTGGGGGATAGAGTTCCAAAGCCTAGGGGCTGAGAGGCTGAAGGCCTGGCCACCGATGGTAGGGCGGTTGGGGCACACTGAGCTACAGGGCTCGCTGTACAGGACTACAGGAATGGGGAGAAAGCAGGTCAGAGAGGTAGGGAGGTGCCAGGGTGTGAAGGGATTCATAGAAGAGTGTGAGGATCTTGAAGTCGATCCGTTCTGCGATGGGGGCCAGTGGAGCCTGGCAAGGACTGGTGTGATGGGGTACGAAGTTTAGTGTGGGTGAGAATACAGGCATTGGAGTTCTGAATCAGTTGTAGTTTGTGGATAGTGGAGCTGAGAGACAGGTAAGGAGGGCATTAGAATAGTCGAGGAAGGAGGTGAAGAAGGCATGGACAAGGGTTTTGGCTGTGTTTGGTGTGAGGTATGGTCAGAGGCGGGCAATGAGAGGGAGGTGGAGGAAAGAAGTGGAGGAAACAACAGAGAGCTCAGTGTGTGTGTTACACACTATAATAACATAACAATCCTTGTATTTGACATAGCGCCTTACTACGTCATTATCTTAAAGTGCTTCACAGAATACACTGTGAAGTGTAGTGACTGTGTATTTTGTTTGGCGAAACACAAATAAACAGCAAAATTTTACTTGTCACCATCAGAGCATAATACGGAAATGGACCCATCTCTCTGTGATGGCATCTAGAGTGGGTATTACAGAGACCATGGAGATCTTAGTGTTTGTGTGTGTTACGCACTAGCGACCTCAGTCTGGGAGTTATAAAGATTATAATCCTTGCATTTGATATAACGCCTTATCATGTCTTCCAGACGCCTCAAGGTGCTTCACAGAATATACTGTAAAGTGAATTCACTGTATATTTTGTGGGCGAAAGGAAGCAGCCAATTGGGCACAGCAGTGTCCCACAAACAGTTGTGGATTGAGTGACCAAAAATTTAACTAATTTGAGTTAAATTTGACCCCAAAATTGACCTTCAAAATCTTTTTGAAGGTTGTTGCAGACTAGAGAGAGAGCTCAATGTGGGTGTTACAGACCATTAGGAACCAAGAAAAAAATTAGGATCTCGCTGTGTGTCTTGCAAGGCATTGGGAGCTCTCTGTGTGTGTTGCAAGGCATTGAGAGCTCCGTGTGTGTGCGTTTGTGTGTTACAAGGCATTGGGAGTCCTGTGTGTGTGTCGCAAGGCATTGGGAGCTCTGTGTGTGTGTGTGTTGCGAGGCATTGGGAATCCTATGTGTGTGTGTGTGTGCGTGTTGCGAGGCATTGGGAGCCCTGCATGTGTTGCAAGGCATTGGGAGTCCTGTGTGTGTGTTGCAAGGCATTAGGAGTCCCGTGTGTGTGTGTTGCAAGGCATTGGGAGCCCTGTGTGTGTGTATGTGTTACAAGGCATTGGGAGTCCTGTGTGTGTGTTGCAAGGCATTGGGAGCCCTGTGTGTGTGTGTGTTGCAAGGCATTGGGAGTCGTATGTTGTTAGGCATTGGGAGCTGTGTGTGTGTGTTGCAAGGCATTGGGAGCTCTGTGTGTGTGTGTGTTGCAAGGCATTGGGAGCTCTTGACCTCTTCTCTTCTCAAACCAGTACTATTTGCCTTCGTTCCTCCTGGACTGGCCTCCTCCTCATTCCCCGAGTCCTCCGCTCCACCCTCGGCGGCCGTGCCTTCAGCCACTATGCCCCGAGGCTCTGGAATTCCCTTCCTCACTCCCTTCGTCTCGCTCTCTCCCTTCCCATTTTCAGGTCTCTGCTGAAGACCTTTCTTTTCCACCGCGCCTTTGGTCACCTTCCCCCCCTCCGCCTGGCTTGGTCCTGGGATCCGTTACTGTAAAGTGCTCTGAGACACCGTCTGGCGTGGAGGGCGCTATATAAATCCAAGTTGTTGTTGTTGTTTGTTGCAAGGCATTAGGAGCCCCGTGTGTGTTGCGAGGCATTGGGATCTGTGTGTGTGTGTTGCGAGGCATTGGGAGCCCTGTGTGTGTGTTGCAAGGCATTGGGAGCTCTGTGTGTGTGTGCGTTGCAAGGCATTGGGAGTCCTGTGTGTGTGTGTGTGTTGAGAGGCATTGGGAGCTCTGTGTGTGGGGGTGTGAGGGAGAGGGGGTGTTGCAAGGCATTGGGAGCCCTGTGTGTAGAGGGGCATTGGGAGCTGTGTGTGTGTGTTACACGGCATTGGGAGCTCTGTGTGTGTGTGTGTGTGTGTTACACGGCATTGGGAGCTCTGTGTGTGTGTGTGTGTGTGTTACACGGCATTGGGAGCTGTGTGTGTGTGTGTGTGTGTTACACGGCATTGGGAGCTGTGTGTGTGTGTGTGTGTGTGTGTTACACGGCATTGGGAGCTCTGTGTGTGTGTGTGTGTGTGTTACACGGCGTTGGGAGCTCTGTGTGTGTGTGTGTGTGTGTTACACGGCATTGGGAGCTCTGTGTGTGTGTGTGTGTTACACGGCGTTGGGAGCTCTGTGTGTGTGTGTGTGTGTTACACGGCGTTGGGAGCTCTGTGTGTGTGTGTGTGTGTGTTACACGGCGTTGGGAGCTCTGTGTGTGTGTGTGTGTTACACGGCATTGGGAGCTCTGTGTGTGTGTGTCTGTGTGTGTGTTACACGGCATTGGGAGCTCTGTGTGTGTGTGTGTGTGTGTGTGTGTTACACGGCATTGGGAGCTCTGTGTGTGTGTGTGTGTGTTACACGGCGTTGGGAGCTCCTGTGCTGCGAGTCCTGGGGAGAGGAGAGGAGAGGAGACGGCGGCAGCAGAGAGGGAGCGCGGAGGCCGAGGTGAGTGTAAAGATGGAGCTCTGCTTCTCCCTCCGTCCCTCTGTGTGTGTGTGTGTGTGTGTGTGTGTGTCGGTCTCTCCCCGTTCTCTCAGCCCAGTCCCGGGTCCCGGTTCCCCGCTCCCGACTGACCCAATGCCCTCACCGCGCCACACACTGCTGTGCTGTGCTGCTGTGCTGTGCTGCTGCTGTGCTGTGTGTAACTGGTACCATCAGACGACGGTGTAGCTGTGTCTGGATCGCAGGGGCTGCAAAGGAGATGGAGGAGACTCAATGTTAGTGCCAGTGAGTGAGCTGTGAGCTGTCTCCAGCACTCACGGGGGACACAGGAATTCATTTGTTCGAGATAAGAAAAAAAAACAAAGCAAATTTTGGTCCACATTTTGCCTGATGACACCCCCCCCCCATCCCCCAGCAGCACAATTCAGTGTTGCAATGTCCCTGCAACCAGACACTTAGCACATCCACTACATGCAAAGGCGACTTCTAAACCCTGGGACAAGACTGAGGGATAATCTGATGCTCTGTGCCTCACATATTTACCACATCACTACATTTCTCTTTACGCAGGACAAGGTATGTGCCTTGGACAGAGGTCACATTTAGTTGTGCCTTATGAGCAATTAGTATTTATGATTGATTTTAACATGCACTGTCGTTTTTTTTTCTTGGGACAACAGCTATTTTCAAAGGTACGGCGACAAGCCGTATGTTGTGCGTTGGGGTTGTCTCTGCCACCCTATTGTAAGTCAGTGTTGAACAAGATGATTTTATGTCAGCTCTGGTTTTGGTTTCAGTAATGCATATTTGTTTTTTTCGTTTTTACAGTTAATTTAATGTCTCGTGAGTACAGGTACATGATACCGGCAAACGACAGTGAAGCTTTTTACACAATACAGGCTTACAATACAGTACCAAATTATATATATATATATATATATAGCGCCTTTCGCGTCAGGAAGATGTCCCAAGGCACTTAACAATAATGGTGTTAATGGCGGCAATAATGGGGGAGGGGAACGATGATCACAAGCGCGGTCAAAAAGGTAGGTATCGAGACAGACATTGAAGTGTGTTTGCATTTAAAAATACTGTACCGTTACAATAATGTCAATTATATACAGGCGAGGATAACATTAGTTAAATGGAAATGCTAGAATTGTGAAACCTGTTTTCCATGGAAGATTAATCTAAAGTGTAAGGAAACTGTTAGCTAATCACAGACGTAATGAGTGCTATTCATACCCACAAAAGTATTTAACGGGGGGTTAGAGTGCACTGATTGCATAATACAGATATTTCAGAAAGGTATACAAGTTAAATCTCAGGTTGAATCATAGTATCAGTATTTATAATAATAACCTTTACATGTTATACTAGCTGTACCCGTTGCAGCTATGCTTGCAACCAGTTTCGTCTGGCATTTTAATTTGTCCTTGAAAGGCTTGATCTTTGCTTCTTAGGTATCTTTATCCCTTAAGATTTAAGAAAATGTGCTATTGAACTCATTAGCATCCATGTTCGCATATCTGCACACATATCCTTTTGGGTGGACTCCTGTGGGAGGATTCCTGTTGGGAGCATTCCTTGTTGGAGTCCATCCATGTGTGATAGCATGTTTAGGTCACTATAGGAGATCCCCGAAAAAAAAAATATGCCTATGACACAAGACCTTTCCAATGAGGTTTAAATCATATCTCTACGTCAATCGGTTAGACAGACACACAGACAGACATTTTGTTTTTATTATTATAGATGTATCTCTCTAGAAGGGTGTCTGTTGTTACTTTGTTGCAGAATACCATGCATACCTTTTTTGCCTCTTAATTAAATCATTTTTTAATATATTTTTTAATATAGATCATCTACCCAGGTCTCTCGTGTCACAAGCAAGAGACCTGGGTTCAGTACCCGGCAGGGTGAAATATTGGGCCAGTTCCCCACATGCCTCTGTTTACCTAGCAATAAGTAAGAACACGGTTGTTAGTCAATTGGCGGATCGCTTTTCCGGGGGTAATAATTCCCTCCAAAAAAAAACTGGTCATTTCAGTCCACGAGTGTTTGTGGGACACCGCTGTTTCCAATTGGCTGCCGTGTTTCGCCCACAAAATATATATATATATTCACTTTATAGTATTCTCTGTGAAGGCTTTGAGACGTCTCATCGATGTGATCAAGGGCTATATCAAATGCAAGGACTATTATTATGATTAATTCACGTAGATTTTTCTATGTAATAAGAGTAGTTGGCCTTTTTTTTCAAATTCCTACTTGAAATACCTCGTAACAATAATACTTGTATTTGGTATAGCGCCTCAACACAGTGTACTGTTGCAATGAGATGGATGAGCAATTTTGAGGTGAATTTGGAGGAGGGAGGAATTTGGCTGAGAGAGGCTGGACTCCTGCAGACGGGACTTGAAGGATGAGGTGGAGGGATTGCAGGATAGAGTTCCAGTGTGTGGGGGCAGAGATGCTGAATGCCCAACCACCAATGGTGGGGCGGGAAGTGCGGGGGACCTGAAGCAGGCCGGTGTCTGCTGAGAGGAGGGTGCGGACAGGTTGATATGGGGTTATGAGGTCGGAAAGATAGGGCGAAGCAAGACCGTGGAGGGCCTTGAAGGTAAGAACAAGGGTTTTGTACTCAATTCTGTGATGAATGAGGAGCTAGTGAAGCCAGGCAAGAACGGGGCTGATAGGTTCCCGGAGCCTGGTGCAGGAGAGGACACGAGCTGCAGAGCTCTGAATAATCTGCATCTTGAGGGAAGCGTTGGGAAGTCCAGTGAGCAGGCAGTTGCCGTAGTCAGACTGGGATATAATGAAAGTGTGGATCTGGGTCTCGGGGGCCAGTGGTGACAGTCAGTGGCAGAGTCAGGCAATGTTGCGGTGGTGTGGAAAGGCGGAATGGATCACGGCACGAATGTGGGGTTTGAAGAATAGCTGAGGGTCGAAAAGGACACTGAGGTTTCGGATTGGCTCAGTGAGGTGAAGAGTGCAGCCGTGAGTGGTGATAATGTCAGCGGCTGAGGTGAGGAGGCGCTGCCGGGGCCTCTGTCTTGCCAACATTGAGCTGGAGGAAGTTGGCTCTCGTCCAGGACTTGATGTCAGATAGACAATTAGGCAGGACATAAATGGTCCTGGAGTCTAGAGTGGAGGCGGAGAGATAGAGTTGAGTGTAATCCGTATAACATGTAGTAATTGACCCATGCCTGTGGATGATATCGCTGAGCTGGAGCATGTATAGATAGAGGAGGGGACCGAAGACAGAGCCCTGAGGGACAACATATGTGCGGGGGCTAGAGGAGAAGCCATTAGTGGCCACAACGTGCAGACAGTGGGAAAGGTAGGATTGGGACCAGGCAAGAACAGAACTAGAGTGTCGATGTAGAATGTCTGTGGTTCTACAATAATATGGATATTTATCTGTAATGTTTATGTATCTCCGAGTAATAGTTTGGAACAACTTTGCTGAATTGCTTGTCCAATTGACAAAACAGTTGAAAAAGTCGCGACAATAGATTGTTTCAAAGACCGATATGTTACCACCTGAAATTCTGATATTCTTAATTGTTACTGTGAAGTCTTAAGAGTGAAATTAAAAGTCACACTTTGCAGGCTTTTATAAATTTTTGTCTGTTCTGAGGGAATTTTTGTTGTTTCATAAATGGTATGAATAGAACGTAGGCAGCATTTTGCTTCCTGTGAATTACGTTTGGGACCAATCTTTGTATTATCTTTTAACATATTTCTGTTTCTCTTCAGTGTAATATGTTTTGCAAAACTATCACTCGTATCTGGACCTATTCGAAAAAATGAATTGCTTTGCAATAACAATAAAGTGCAATGTTAAGGAAAATGGTATTCATAATATGTGGCATTAAGATGTTAATAGATTTGTTCAATGTTGGACTCCATGGTTACTGAGCTCCTGGAATTGTGGAATGTGACCAATCAACAATGAATAATGTAGGTTTAAATATTTGAGAGAAAAAGCAGTTTTCCTGATTAGCTTTGGGAGGTGGTGAGAAAGATTGCACAATGTTCCCTCAAGATATTTCAAAATTGAGCTATATGACAAATTATTTGAAATCTATGATAGTGAACATGGACTATGATAATGGAAATTGAATGTGATCTTGGAAGGAATGGGTTTTGTGAGAAAAGTAACTTTTTCATCCAGGTTTTTTGATGTTATTGATTTTATGGAAGCTGACAACATCAATATTTCTTTAAACAAAATCCAAAAGTTGTTTTTTTCGCTGTGCCAACGCTTGTTCCATTGTATCATAGCTGTTTGTGGGACAATGCTGTGTGCAATTGGAGTGCTGGCTTCACCCACAATTATACAGTCACTCTACTTCACAGTAAATCCTGGTTTGGGATTTCCTCCTGACGTGAAAGACACTATGCCAAAATGCAAGTACATTATTATATTATTATATTATTAACATTTTGACAATTTTGATTGGCCTATTGTTGCACTGCACTCATGATTAGCACTATCCCGCAGCTTCTTGTCTAATTCAGGACACTTTTGGGATGACACTGAGCTTTATCTGCGAAAGATACCTGTGAAATGAATGGCATTGCTGATTTGAAAATTGGCTTCCTTTGGTGATTATTAGCAGCACTCTTATGAGGGTAGAATTCAAAATTCCTTTTGCTTTCGTGCCAAAATGCTTGCAAATAATTTGTAAAATGCATAACAATATCTGCCCTAGTATGTATTAGGAAAGTAGAAGAGAAAAAACAATATTTTGATCAAGGCTGTGGGATAAATTGTTTTCTAACACTGAACTGGTACCTGCTATCCACCTAGTGAGGGCTCAAACCTGCTCTTGTAAGATGTTAAATAACAAACCAGTGATTATCCTTCTTGAGTGACAGGTAAACAGGGCCTCATTGGAGCTGAACTGCTCCAAAGTGAACCATTGCAACAGAAATTCAGAATCAAATTAACCCTCTGTTGATGTGGGTGATAAACTAGCCAGCCTGGCTAGGTCTTGGGGGGTAAACTGCTCACTGGAGGCAGGGATTCTTCCCACTTCTGTCAATCTTGCGAGACAAAGGCTTAACAGCTAGGGTGGTCAAGCAATGGAAAATTTGTAGACAGTGCTTCCAATGGCGAGCTATGTGTTTTTTATTGGTTAACCTCTAGCTGCAGCCCATCGCACAACTTGGGGTCACCAAGCTTCGGCTCTTGCCTGAACTCTCCTTACCCAGAATTGGGTAAGGAGGATGCATCCCTCTGGGGAGAGAGTGTGCATTCCATTCCAAATATGGGAATTTCCACAAGTAGATGACATGCATTGGAACTCTGGTTTGGGTACTTAGTTTGGCACGGTGATGGGTTTCTGCATGTGTCAGACACCCGACTGACAAGAAAACTCAGTAAAGAATAATCTGAAAAATAATCTCTTTTTTTTAAAACTGGTGGCTGTAGTGTGTGGGTTTTCATAAAAATACTGTAGCTCTTACAATACTGGAAATGTAAGTTGATTGCAAACCCCTTTTCAAAAAACACTGAAGCATTGGATGAGCTCTGAACTCCTTCAGCTAAACATGAACAGCATGAACAAAACTGATGACATCTTCTTTGGTTCTTATAAACTCCTCTTGCTCTGACTCCATCAATTCTTGTCTATTTTGATAGCAATCTAAAGCAGTCCATGTTCCTAATTATTGTTACATGATCAAAGCTTCTGTTCACATTTAAGTGTGAAGTGTAAAAAAATTAGTATTAAGAGCAAGAAAGATCCAATACTGTATCACCGAGTTAACCATTTGGTGGCATTTTTCTCTTGTGAATGAGGCACAAATTTCACCTATATACCTAAAATATGCTACTTGTTTTTTGAACGATACCTAACTAGGAATCACAGATTTGATGGCAAGGGTATAGAGGGTGGGGAGTGACTGGGTCAGTGATTATTTCGAGTGAAGTTCACAGTTGAGTACTAAAATTTATACTTATATTACCACAATATAAATGCGTCTTTCTTTTAATTATTGTCATTAGGTACACGGTTTGAAACTTTTACTTTGTCATCAATGTCATCATGGTTTGAAACTTATACTTTGCCATCAATGTTAAATGATACAGAATACCACCTCCACATGAGAGCAACTCAGCTGAGCTTTAAAATAGAAACCATAGGAATTAAGAGCAGTATAAAATTACAACACAAAGGACTTTGAAGGAGAGGAGTGATTCTATTTGTATTCTGCTTTCAGCATTCTGCTGTTTTGTTTAGCCTCCTCGGATGAATCGTTTGATCTTGTTTCTCCAGTTTTTCATACTTGCTGTGTTTCTGTCCCACAGCCTCTCCCTATATTTCTACAAAATATCCTCCTCTCCAAAAAAGAAAACAATGGTGAGTGGGACATCAGAGTTTCAAACTCTTATGTAATTGGATAATGCAGTAATGTCCAATGCTTTCCCTCAGATGCTGCAATCATTCATTTTTGGTAGAACATATTCATGCATACCACCTGTAGTAAAACTACTAGTTACAATAAAGTGAGCATTATGTGTTCAGGAATGCTCCGCATCAATAGTAGATCAATTCATACAGTGAGTTTTTACAATTCATATAATTTGTAATGAAGCAACTCGGCATAACAACTTAACAAGGGATTTTCATGTCTTGAATATTTTGATAGTTTTTGAGCATTAATTACAAGATTCTTGTTTCAAATAATTCTGAATTATATCACGAGTATGTTTAAGCCACAAGGTTTCTTGGACAATGCTAAGACTTTAAACCTGTTGAAGTAGCTTTTGGTGACTCAAACCAGCTTCTTACAAATCTTTATCCCTACTTGGTGGTGCCTTTTACACAGCTACTCAATAGTACTGTTTAAACCTAGATCACCACAGAGTTTAAACTAATAGCATTCTCTTAAGTATGGTCCTGTGGCAAAATTCACAAGTTGTCATTCCCTTGAACAATGGAGTTTCCTTTAGCTTTGCAAATATCACTGGAAATCAACTTACAAGAAAGAGACAGAGACAGAAACATCCGTAAGGAGCATTGGGAAAGTGAATTTGTTTTTAGTTATGACAGCTTAATTTTTTTAAGTTTTAATAATCCTTACATTTGATATAGCATCTATAGTATCAAAATACCTAGAGTTGTAAAGAGTAGTGACTGTACTTATAAGAAACATAGTAGCCAATATGCACACAACCATGTTCTACAAATATCCATAAGATGAATAACTAATTTAGCTACAGGGCTGTTGGATTGGGCACTGGGAGAAACATCCTTCTTTCTTCAAATAACACCATGAAACTCTTGATGTCTATCTCAAGAGACAAACTGAAATTAAGTTTGTCTCATCCGGAAGATATGACCTCTGATAAATGTAGCCCTCTCCCCACCACCTCCCGCCCCAGGCTTATCGAGTTTTGATATGAGACGAGTGTTTACTCTTTTGAAAAATACATGATTTTTATAACGTAGCTGAACAAATTGGCTGCATGCTTAATACATATTTAAATACTGCAATATATTATAGTCAACACACTGAACTTGGTCCAACCTTCTTATTTAATATATATTTACCAAAGATGTAGTATTTACAGAACATTTACAGATTTGCAAAAGTTAAATTTGCATTGTCTCTTGGGCTTACTCCCATATACTGTGAGTGTACATGAAGGGTTGTTCGCACCATCAATTATGTGCATAAATTCTTGATCTATGCTCATCTATCCAGGGAGGTATCCAAATCGCTAGAACCTTATCACAGTAACATTTGGGAAATTATTCACTACAGGTAAATATATTGTTTGTATTACAAAACCAATTCAATAAGAAGTTATTTTGAAATATTTGTGGGTGAAATGCAGCAGCGAATTGCACACAGCAGTGTCCCACAAACAGTCGTGGATTGAAGTGACCAA
Source organism: Callorhinchus milii (assembly GCF_018977255.1). NCBI lineage: Eukaryota > Metazoa > Chordata > Chondrichthyes > Chimaeriformes > Callorhinchidae > Callorhinchus > Callorhinchus milii. Next base: position 14,293,931 of record NW_024704744.1, read on the forward strand.
TTTATTATTGGGTTTTTTTTCTTGAGGGATTATTATCAGGCATGTGGAGTAAGGAAACTTGCCCAAGGTTTCGCCCTGCCGGGAATCAAACCCAGGTCACTCGCTTGCGAGGTAAGTGCTCCAACCGTTGAGCTACAGGACTCCACAATTAAAGAAATAAGGTTGAGCAAAGTTTGTACAGACAATCAACAATAAAACTTGGCAAGGAGGAAGAAGCTGAAGCTAAAATCTATTGCTGGAATTCTTGGAAATCTATAAATCTGAGTCTTAGGCATAAAATGAGCCATAGTTAGAGCATTCATTAAATAAGTTGAAGAATGTTAACTACCAGAAGGTAGTGCCCCACATCCCAGGTAAATGGACTGTTCCTCTCCAGGTCCTAGTATCATAGAAATGTACAATACAGAAGTAAGCCATTCAGCCCATTGAGTCTGCACTGGCTAAGAGCAAGTTGTTCATTCAGTTCCACTCATCCCTGCATATCATTCTTGTAAAGATAATCTTAACATCTTTCCTGAAATGAGGTGCTCAAAACTGAATGCAGTATATCCCAGTTACAGCTTAACCAACAACTTGTAAAAATGTAGCATTATTACTTTGCTTTTGTGCTCTATGACCTGTGTAAAACTAGCTTTTTTCACAGACTTTTCCACGTGTGCTGCTCTTTCAGGGACTTATGTAAGTGCGCTCCCATGACTTTGCTCTCTGCTCTTTGTGGGATATTACTTGTGAGAAGTCTTGAAGATGTGAAAGGGCGCTGTATCAAATGCAAGGATTATTTTTATTCAATATGTACTCTTCCTCATTTTTCCTACCTAAATGAATCGCCTCACATTTTATTTTATTAAATTTAATGGACCAACTGATCTGCCCATTGTGCTGATCTATTTAAGACCTCCTGCTATCAGGATTCACTATACCTTCCATCTTGATATTATCCACAAATTTTGATACTGCATCCCCTTTAATAATAGTAATCCTCCCATTTGATAGGGTTTGATTATTGTGTCATTGAGACACCTCAATGTGCTTCACAGGATATACTGTAAACTGGTGTGAATGTATGTATTTTCGGGGCGAATGGGCAGCCAATTTGAGCACAGTAATGTCCCACCAAAAAATATGAAGTGAATTAACAATTTTAGTTGGGTTTTTTTCCCGGGGACACCGGGAGAAAATCGCTTCTCATTTTGAGGTACTATAGGATCTTTAACGGCTTACCTGTCCATCTGGACAGGCAGACGGGACCTCGGATTAACATGACCTCTGAAGAACAACGTCTCCGACAATGCAGCGCATCCCCAGAACTGCATAGGAGTATCAGCATAGACTACATGTGTTCCAAGCCTTGACATAGAGATTGAAACCACAACCTTCAGACTCAGAAGCAAGAGTGCAACCAACTGAGCCAAGCTGACATTATGTCATTATCTAAGTCAAAGTCCTTAATATATATGGAAAAACATACTGCTCCTTAATTTGAGACAAGGGCCTTTAATTTGTAAAAATTTAGCCATGCAAGTCTAAATAATATACAGTTACATTCGCAATCTCCTGGGCCGCTCCAAAGAACTGTGAATGCACATAGATTATTGTTGTATCATTAATTCTTCACGCATGTTTGTGAGCTCAGTTAATCTGGAAGGGAAGATCTATAGAAGCCAAAGACTATTTTTAAAACTTTTCATTACAAAACTATAAGTTGATTAAAATCACCAATTGTCAAACAGTAAATTTTAGACCCTACAGGTCTGAAATTTATTTGGTTGGTGGTTTCCCCACTTTATTTGCCAAGATGGACAGAAATAAATTGTGGATGCCTTGGCCAAAAAAAAAATTTTTTAGCAATTGGTATGGAGTATGGTATAGATCTAAATTGCAAGAAAAAAAAGAATGCAAGGGTTTTGTTGCCGTGTTCAAAGTTGATGATTTTAAACAACTTGCAGGTTTGTAAACCAAGATTCCAAAAATAGTTTCTGACCAGGAAGATGAAATGTCTTTATTTGCATTTGTATCTATAGTTCATGGGAGTTTTGCACTTAAGTAATCCTACAACTTGATCAAGATTTTTATTTCTTCACTTAGAAAAAAAGAGACAACCTAAAAATGAGATAACAACTGTTGTAAATCAGCAAATCTTTAAATATTTTATAGGAAATTCACCAGTTCAATCTGTTAAACAGGCACTTTAGAGCTGTCAGATAGAAGCAAAATGATCTGACTTCATAATTGATTGACTTCAAAACTTGTCATTTGTAGCATTTCTCTTTGAGTGATTGATGGTTACTCCTTCTCCCTGTACATCTCAACTTCAGTTAAGATTACAATAGAAAATCTAGTCCTTTGGGGGAGTAATTCAAGAAATAATACTTATGAAGTACTGCTGACAGAGTTTGCAAAAACTGTTTGTGAAACCGGAAAATAAAATCCAACATTTAAATAGAATCCATTTGTCTACCTGCGCCTCTGCCTGTGCCTCTACCAACTTCTTTGTCAGCACATATTGGATGGATGAATTTCAAGTGTCGCTGGACCTTGGATGGTCATATGGTTGATCTCAGTGAGACATTAAATGCATTTTGGGTTCCAGAACTAATTAAATAATATTTCAGATAATCGTCAGAATACTACAACTGTTAGCGTTTGAGTGAATTGACAGTTTCTTCCTAAGAAGCTGTACAATCTTACCGGTGTATTCTGCTGAGATTGGTTATGCATTGCCAATTCATTTTCAAACTATATATTCCAACAATCGTCTTGCTGCTGTACTCTAAAATGATGCATAATAATGTGCCAGTACTTAGCGCTACTTCCGGTACTCTAAAGCTTGGGCAATAAGCCAAGCTTTGACTGGAAATTGAATGCCTTTATTTGTCATGATTTAGCTGTCTAAGTACTTGCCAATGGGAGGGCAGTTGCTTTAACTTTATTTTATTACAAATCAATGTTGACTGCCAAGTTCAGTAATTCTTGTGCCATCATTAACAGAGCTTTGGTAATGAGTGGGTGGATAGCTAAAGCCTTCCTTTGCATGAGATGTCATTACAAACTTTAATAAACTTTTTTTCATTTTAGACTCCAATCTGTTCAATATCACAAATATACATTTTGTAATTACAAAATGTAATTACATTTTGATTTCAAGATCCTCATCCTCACCTACAAGGCCATTCACGGCCTTGCTCCCTCCTACCTCTCCAACCTACTATCCCCCTACCTACCTGCCCGTACTTTCCGTTGCTCTGGCTCAGGTCTGCTCCACGTCCCCCGCCCCAACCGCCCTACCATCGGTGGTCGGGCCTTCAGCCTCTCAGCCCCCAGGCTCTGGAACTCTATCCCCCAGTGCCTTCGCCTTGCTTCCTCCCTCTCCTCCTTCAAGGCCGGTCTCAAAACCTTTCTCTTTGACCGAGCCTTCAGCTCCCCTCTCGACTCTCTTCCCCCTCCTCGCTCCCTCCCTTCCCTCCCCTCACCCTGACCATTTCCCCCCTCCTCGCTCCCTCCCTTCCCTCCCCTCACCCTGACCATTCCCCCCTGCTCGGGTCATGACCCAACTGTGCAGCGCCTTGGGACGTCCTCCTGACGTGAAAGGCGCTTTATAAATGGAATCTTGTTGTTGTTGAATCTTGTTGTTGTAATTGTCCTTGGAGTATTTTTATATTGGAAAACATGCAGCTGATAAAATCCACGAAAAACTTATGGTCTGTAAACTGTCCTTTATTAATGTGTCTGTTATTTATTTTAAATCTTTCCACATATTCAGGTTTCTGAAATATTTTGATTATATTTGTTTTATCATTGTCTTTGGTTTTAAGATGCACTTACAAAACACTATGTGAATGCAGATTGTGATTTTGAACACAATCTGAATTGAGAAACCCATTTTTGAAAGGTGAAATATCTTCTGTTAGTTTCTGGAAAGTAGCAACGCAGAAGTCATGAGACTACTGATTACACAGCAGCCTTTGTGTAAAGTTATATCTTGGAGCACTTCACAGGGATGAGTTGGACGCTGAGCAAGGGGGAGGTTGATGGTGGTGGCCATAGGTGTGATCAAAGAGGTAGGATTTGAGGTCGGTCTTAAAAACAGAAAGGGGAGGGGGCAAGATTGTGTGGCAGACGGAAGGAATTCCACAGGTTAATGACGTAGGAACAAAAAGTGGCAGAAGGAATTTAATAATAATGATAATCCTTGCATTTAACACAACGCCTTATCGCATCTTCGGGATATCTCAAAGCGCTTCACAGAATATACTGTAAAGTGAATTGACTGTGTATTTTGTGGGTGAAACGCGGCAGCCAATTGCACACAGCAGTGTCCCACAAACAGTCTTGGATTGAGTAACTTTTTTTTGAAGGAATTATTACCCTGGGAAGAGCAATCCGCCAATCGACTGACAGCTGGTTTCCTACTTACAGCTCGGTAAACAGAAAGGACACTTGTAAAGAAGGAAACTTGCCCAATGTTTCGCCCTGCCGGGAATCAAATCCAGGTCTCTCGCTTGCGAGGCATGCACTCCAACCGCTGAGCTACATGACTCCATGTTGCATGCACGAGCTTTCTTAATGATCCATGAAAAGCAGACGCAGTAATAATATAAATAATAATAATCCTTACGTTTGGTATAGCACCTTTCACATCAGGAGGACAACCCAAAGCGATTCACAGGTTACATTGTAAGCGGAGTGACTGTTTTGTAGGCAAACATAGCTGACCACTTGCGTGCCACAGTGTCCCACAAACAACGTGAAGTGAATGACCAATTTTATTTGGGGGATTGTTAGCCAGGATACCGGGAAAAACTGCCTTTTCGAATAGTGCCATTGGATCTTTAACGACCACCTGTAAAGTCAGATTAGACCTTAGTTTAATGTTTCATCCAAAGGATGGCACCTTCAGCAATGCAGCACAACCCAAGCACTGCACTGGAATGCCAGCATTGGACTATTTGAGTTCCCAGCCTTGGCGTGGGGGTTGAACCCACAATCTCAGGGCAAGAGTGCTACCAACTGAGCCAGCCCGACACCAAAAATAATGGTGGTGATTACACTTGCACTATCCTTGTCTACAAATATAACGATTACAAATTACAACTTTGTGCTGCCACATTTCAAGCCACACTGCTCCAAGTGCTCGCTGCTATATTATTTTTAACCCCCGCTCCCAAATTAAAACTAAATAGAAGAATTTACTAAAATTATGCCTGATCTTATATTTTAAGACACAATGGTCTTACAGTCTAAGACTAGATTTTGGTGTCCCTGATGGTGGGCTGGGGGTGGGAATGGAGAACTGGATACATATATGTGTGATAGTTGGACTATATCTGATTTACTCACATTTGTACAGTGTAACAAAGAAAATGAAATGTAAACAGTTTATTTAGCCAGTTATTTCTAATCAGAACCCAGCAGAACTATCTCAAATCTAATTTTTGAAATACATTTTTTGGAAGTTGATTTTCATAATGTTTTATTATGAATTGTCAAATTGTATGGTACAATAAATTTTTGTTTTAACCATTCGGGGCATCATTCCCTTTCGTGTTTTAAAACTAGTTATGATACACTCTACATTAAGTTCATCTATAAATACAGATACTTCACAGTGAAATCTCTAAGATGTTATGACAGTATGACATGGCTCTCTTTCAAATGAAGTATTGTTATTATAAGTTACGAACTGGCTGTAAATTAAGTAACTGCCATATTGATTTTAACCGGTAACGTAGGCGGATTATTTGAAGAAGCAGTAAGCAAGTAATTTAGCAACAGCTGATTTTTCTTTCAGCGGCATGTAAAGCAATAAAGCATTTGTCACAAAAATTAGAACATTACTGTTGGAAATGGTATCACACTATAAGCTTTGCCAAGATTAAATCAGAATAATTCGCCCTGGAACAGAAAATGTGAAATATTGTGATGGTAGATGGTTGTCTATGGGCAAAGGAGGAAACAAAATTGTTTGAATTTGATAAAATTGAATCAATCACAGAAATAATAGTAATGGCCCTTATTGTCCTCACACATACATGGTAGTGCCTCATGCACGGTTATAGTTACACAAACACCTTTGGCTGTTGTCCTTCCAAGTAAATATTCAGGTGTGACCTTGCATAATACCACTGTTGGGTTATTCTACCAAGGGAGGCAATTACGTATAGGGATCTCACCCTAGTCTGATCTTTAAAAATGTAGATCTTTATAGCTAAATCTTTATAATGCAAAATCATATTATAAAAAATCCAAAATGGATCAGAAGGATTGAACCTCCATTAGATATCAGCTGAATGAAACCATAGACAAAGCAGTACAACCTTGAAATTTGATATTGGTCCTTTTTACAATCGTATGCTTGTCAATTTCAGGTCAGTTTCATGATCCCTTCAAACACAGCCATCAATGACCTCTTTGTTCTCAGACTTGTTTGGAACCCAGCCCATCAGTAAGTAGATTAATACAGTTATATATTTAAAGTACTGGTAAAGCTATTCATTTAAATCAAATAATTACATTTTGTTTATTTCAGAAAGGCTCAGGAAAGGAATCATGTAACTTTTGAGAAAACAAATTCAGAGAATTGCAGAAAATTCACCTTTAAAAGTATTTGTAGAATTTCATAGTAATGCAACAACAGCAATTTTATATCTATATAGCACCTTTCATGTCAGGGGGGCTTCTTAAAGTGTTTCACAGAATTGGATGGATTTGGCAATGCAAAATCGGCCCATTTGATATCATCTTATGTGGAATCCTGTAGTGTATTAGTTAGATCACTCGCCTCACAAACGAGAAGACCTGAGTCCAAAACCCGAGCAGGGCGAAGAGTAGGCAAGCTTCCTCACTCCACACACCACTGTTTACCTAGCAATAAGTAAGAACCCAGTTGTTAGCCGATTGTGGGCATAATAATCCCTTCAAAAATAAATAAAAAATGATAAATAATAATTTAGTCACTCAATGCAGATTGTTTGTGGGACACTGCTGTGCACAATTGACTGTGTGATTCTCCTCCCCCCCCACCACAAACTATATAGTTAATTCACTTTACAGTGTATTCTGTGAAGCACTTTATTATCTTCCCACAATACCCACCCTATCGTCCTCACATCATGGCATCGAGCTTTCTTAAAAGTGAGTCTTGTGTCGTGGCTTGAACCACTCGTCCTTGTAGCTAGGCTCTGCAAGCCTATCACCCTATCCTCGCTTGGCTCCATTGGCTCCCTATCCCCAGCAAGCAAGTTCAAGATCCTCATTCTCATCTTTAAAGCCCTCCATGGCTCGCCTCAACCTACTTTTCTGACCTCCTTCAACCCAGTTGCTCCCATCGCTAAGTGAGTACTGACCTGCGCCATTTGCCCCCACCGTCGGGCAAACCTTCAGCCATTCTGCCTCCGCTCTCTGGAATTCTATTCTGGAGTCCTTCTGACTCGCTCATTCCCTCCTCTTCTTCAAGACTCATTTGAAGGCACAATATGCATTACAATTCCATTTGTATAGCAACTTTCACATTGGGAGGATGTCTTAAAGTACTTGACAGAGCATATATGTTGATACGGTCAGCAAATAAGTTAACTAACCTTGGCAAATTGTATCTGTATAATTCTTATCTTTCTAGATTCAACCTACAATGACAATGGCAACGTATAGGCCTACTTGGGACCTAGCACTCGATCCCCTAATATCTTGTAAACTATGTCTTGGGGAATATCCTTTAGAGCAAATGACAACACTATCGCAATGCCAATGCATATTCTGTACACTGGTTAGTATGATTTTTTTTTACGTGTAACTCATTTTGTACAATCTGCATTTCTTGCTGTCTGTTTTAAACATGAAAATGTAAAAAAAACATATTTGTTCCAGCTATTATTTTCTATTCTTGCAACCAACCATAGTAGTTTTACTTTTTGCAGTTTAAAATAAGTTGAATTGCTGTCGTTAAATGTAAATACAATTGCTTCCTATCTCCGTCTATCTTGTGATTGTAGGGAATTGGTTTTCATGTAATTTGAGAATAACACTGTCCCTTTCAAACCAAGCAAATTTGAGCGAACAGGTGACGTGCAAGGCTATCTACTTTATTTTCGGTGGTTAGAATAATTTTCTGCACATTAATTTTCTGCACGTCTCTCTTGGATGCATCATACTGTCTGCCCTCCAGTACTTCATCCACGCAACGTCCCGGACAATGAGTGTCACAAGTTATTCAACATTGAGAAGAATATTCCAATGTAATCTCTCCATCCACACATATGCGCTTTAAACTGGGCAGTGATCAGGACTAAGTGAAAAGCTAGCTCAGAACAAAACTGGAATCAACCAGAGATAATAATCCTTGCATTTGATATAGTGCCTTATCACATTGTTGAGGCATCTCAAAGCGCTTCACAGCATATACTGTAAGGTGAATTGACTGTATTTTGTATGAGAAACGCCCAGTTATATCATACCCTTCACCTGGGGTACAGTCTCGGAGTGCTCTACTGATCAGGCTGTTCAACCGTTCCAGGCAGCTCCATCAATGCCTTCTGCATTGAACACAATGCCTCTTTATAGACATTGCAACAATCCCCTAAGGGCCTGTGACCCAGAGCTGCCACACTGAACTATTCCAGTGGAGCTGCTTTACTGGACAGATGCCCAATCTATTCTTTACAGTGGTTGTTTTTTTCATTGGGCTACTCAACTCCAGCCCAATCATGATGTGGAGGCTTGGAACAGTCTGTCATACAATCTGATATATTTTTAAAAAATACCTGAATGGTCTTTAATGTTAACTACTGCAATGCAGGCACTCAGTGCATTTACCCACTAAACAATCTAGGGGAGTGGGTTAATTTACATTCAGTATTTTTCAAATATCTTAATTTTGCATGGTGAGCCTCCACCTGGAGTTGGCATATGGAAAAATCAATCTCCCTTTTGTTTGAATCCTATTGATGGTCACTTCATTGGCTGGTCTAGCCTCTTATTGGGGTAAGGTTCCACTTACGGTGGTTTCCCTCTGTCCTCATGGACATTGTTGATGTGTGAGTGTTAGCAGCCCACTTGACTAGAGGGTATCACAGCTGCACCATCCTCATTCCACATGGCTACCTTGTGTGCACACAACCAATAGAGATGGCTCAAGAGAGATCAAGAGCCAGAATCATGTGATTTGCACCACCCTAACCCTGGGAAGTCTCCCCTGCATTTAGCCTCCCCCTGCAAGTCTATATTGCTACATAATATTGTGGCCAGTGAAATTAGCCAGACAACTAGGTTGTCTGTTGTTTAAAAGCATTCATAATTCACAGGCTAGAATTTCTTAATGTTTTGTCTGGTTTGCTAACAGTGTCTGAAGCAATATGTGGAACTGTTAATTAAAGAGGGCCTGGAAACTGCGGTAAGCTGCCCTGATGCTGCTTGTCCAAAGCTAGGACATCTGCAAGAAAATGAGGTATGGGCGATATGGTACACAGTATGTTATCTGCACTAATTTGGGACTGAGCCCATTGTGGTTATGAATAATTGATTTTGCAAAATACAAATTGTCTACAGTATTGACTAAAATCTTCTATCAGCAGTTATACTGTCAGTATGGTACCACACTCTTTCACTCAATACACCTTTACTCTCGAGTCTTTTTGAGAATATCAAAGTGACTAATATGTCGCTAGCTGTCCTGAAAAGGTCCTCCCAGGACACTGAAGGCAGATGTCTGCCAGATAGCTGATGAGGAAACTCTGAGGTTTGGGGCGACAGCTGCTGGAAGGCATTACCTAGACTCTGAGTTTGTGAATGTATTTATACATCCAGCACCTGGAATCCACCTTGATTGGCTTGCAGAGAGGTAAGCAGCCGCTGCTTAAGCTCTGCATCTCCAACCGGTAGAACCATCGCTCAATGGGAAGGGCCATGCGTTTGAGCTGTGGGCAGGAAGATGAGGCAAGACTCGCATGCATTTCAGCCTGAGTTTCATTGCCCAGTATGAGGCTCACCGGGAGTTCCTGGTCCTGCCATCCACCTAGTGAGGGCTCAAACCCGTGCTTGGCGGATGTCAAATGACCAACTAGTGACTATCCCCTGGGTGAGGGGGGAGATAAGCCAGGTCTCCTTGGAGCTGCACTGGCTTCAGGGTGACATATTTGGCAACAGAATGTCATAATCAAGACAGTCCTCTGTGGCAGTCTTGGTTGTCCAGTTCCTGAGCCAGGCGGGTCCGCAGAACTCCACGGCACTGCTGATGACAGCACATTGGCAGGACTTGGAAGGGCAGACCAATTACTGGGGCAGGGATGCTTCCATTAACCCTGCAAGCCAAAGACCTAATAAGGTGGTCCTAGCTGGACAAGTAGCAGGAAAGTTTGTCAGACAGCAATGTCAATGGCAATCTATGCAGTTTTAGCTGGTTGGGCTCCAAGCCTTAGCTCTTGCCAACCTTTCTGGATCATTATTGTTCGTGAAGTTTATGATTATAATCCCTTTAGTTTCTAGATGTAAGTTATATTGACCTATGTAAATATTTTTAATGACATGAGTTACTTCGAATGATGAATATTATATTCAATGATAACATAGGGCAAGTCATCAGTTTAATATTTGCTTTGCTTAATGCCATTTTACTGCTTGTCTTCCAATAGATTGAATGTGTAGTTGCAGTGGAACTTATGCAGAAATATAAAAGATTGCAATTTGAAAGAGGCAAGTAACTGCTGATATGAATAATTATTTAAACTTTTGAAAAATATATTGTGCAATGTGCTTTTAATTGTATTTTGTAATTCCTTGGTTAAACAAACAAAGTGTTTCATTTAAAATTAAGCTTGATTCATTTAAAATATAGTTTGATGCTATGATGGGAAGATAATTTGAAGGATAAGATCAAATGTGCCAAAGTGCCTACTTCATCCGAACCAATCTTGTGATTGTTCCCTTTTCATGCAAAATCCTATACGGTGTTGTACTTGTAATTAATCCAATTCTTGGTTCTGCACTTCTCATTTCATGTTGCATGTTCTTAATAGATGCCACCAATAACACTGCATTATTTCACTATGAGGAAAATAACTTTTCTTACAGATGTTCTGACTATATGGTTTCTTGCTTCCAGGCTATTTGGTTCTGCTCTACTTTCTTGACCAGTTTTTGCATTTGCTCTCTCTCACTATATATATACACACATATTTATAATAGGTGGATGGATGGATGGATGGATCATCAACAACAACAAGATTTCATTTATAGAGCGCCTTTCACGTCGGGAGGACGTCCCAAGGCGCTGGACAGTTGGGTCAGAACCCGAGCAGGAGGGAAATGGTCAGGGTGAGGGAAGGGAAGGAGCGAGGAGGGGGCAGAGAGTCGAGAGGGGAGCTGAAAAGGCACGGTCAAAGAGAAAGGTCTTGAGACCGGCCTTGAAGGAGGAAAGGGAGGAAGCAAGGCGAAGGCACTGGGGGATCGATGATAAAAATTGGTTATTGCATAAGGGAATCCTTTTCATTGGTTCTTAATGGCATAATTCTTTCTGTGGACGTGCATTTATACCTGATGGATAATAAACTCCAATGAATTATCTTGGATTTTGTTTTAACTGGAACTTTAACTGGGAACTTAGAAATGTATTGAATTTTTCAAAGAAGAAGTGGGCAAATCTTTGATTCAACAAAAAGTGAGAGCCTGCATAGCCTTTAAGTTTAAATCTAAACAATGAGTTTGTTGAACAACCTTTTCTCTTTGATTCTGATCTAATGTACTGATCCAATTGAAATGCAAGTAATAGAGGAAGAAGAAGTGCCATCTTCCTTATGAACATGATCAGCATTTGAAACTGATGTTCTTCAGCATTGCAGAATTTGCCAATGAGAGCCAGACCAGCTGATTTTGATGGTGTCTGACCTATTTAAGATTACGTTTCTGTACATCAGCAGCTTTACCTTTAAATGTTGCAGTGAAAGTAGAGGGTTGTCAATGTTGAATAAATGTCTGGCAGAATTTAAATTATTATAGGTGATGGAATTTTTAAAAATTCACATACCTGTAGAGACCCCTCATTCTTTATAATAATAATAATAATCCTTGCATTTGGTATATCGCTTTTCACGTCGGGAGGACGTCCCAAAGTGCTTCACAGAACACACTGTAAAGTGAATTGACTGTATATTTGTGGGCGAACGCGGCAGCCAATTGCGCACAGCAATGTCCCACAAACAGTCGTAGATTGAAAATGACCAATTTATTATTGTTTGTGGTTTGTAGGGATTATTATTAGGCGTGTGGAGTAAGGAAACTTGCCCAAGGTTTTGCCCTGCCTGGAATTGAACTCAGGTCTCTCGCTTGCAAAGCGAGTGCTCTAACCACTGAGCTACAGGACTCCACAATTATCAATAAGTGATGAGTTGTTGTGCAGAGAATGATTCATCAATTAACTTAACTTGTGTTACATGCATAGTAGATCTGGAACTCCATCCCACAGTCCCTTTGCCTCGCTTCCTCCCTTGCCTCCTTCAAGGCCGGTCTCAAGACCCTCCTCTTCGATCGTGCCTTTGGTTGCCTTCCCACCTCTCTGCCTTCCCTCACCCCTACCCCCATGCTCGGGACCTGACCCCTGACTGTCCAGCGCCTTGGGACGTCCGCCCGACGTGAAGGATGCTCTATAAATGTAGTTTTGCTGTTGTTGTAGATAGGTGAATTGTACCCAGTTACAATGTAAAATAGTTTGCTTAAAGTAATAATCTCCATGATCGTGACTTGTAAGAATATGACTTTTTTTAAAATTACTTGTGTGGTTAGATGAGATGTTTGTATTAATGTTGAATGCATTAAGTGGTGGAGGACCCATTTCTATTCACTGAGGGAACATAGCTGTAAATTGTTTCAGAACTGTCAATGGATGAGAAATGTAATCATTTTATTTTGGAAATATTCCAGAAATGTCTACAAATATTCACTTAATGACAATTACCTGTGAAACTCATTTAGATTTTTTTCAACATTGATATGTTCTGGATCAATAGCAAGGATTATTTAGGATTATTAATGAGTGAATAGTTTGGCGAGGATCACTCGGAAATGTCAATTGGATGTGGCAGCGAAATTCTTTCCAGTTATTCTTCTCACAATAGGATTAGGGGTACAAATAATTTATGTTGGAGATACTCCTTTAGTCCCCCATATTATTATTGACATTTTAAGAAGATCAAGTATTCTTTTTCGCTCCATCATCTTCTTGCCTTTGCCATTCTTAGTTATTCAAGATCTCTGCCAATTCTACTATTGAACAGGTCACTAGTCAAAAAAATGTTCAAGAATGGCATAGGTTGACCCACCTTCCATTTTTGCTTTGTTTTTCACAGGAGGGAGATGAAAGTGGTCTGAATGAGTCTTCCTCGTGAACCCATACAACAGGGCAAGGTAGAGGGACTAAATGACCTTTTCCCATTCCGATTTTTATGTTGTAATGTATTCAACCCTTCAGCAAAAGTATCTTAATCTCCAATTGACAGTCCCCTAGTTATCCTGACTCTGATCGTGAATTTATCGCGAGGACCAGTGTCCTACCACTATGTTTGGGCATGTTCTTGCACCATCTAATAGTCTAGATCTGAAATTCGGTGAAATGGCCCCTGAAGTTTGTTACCAATATTATCGGAGGAAGGGTTGAATTGTCAGTTGGGGGAGGTGTGGCATTGTCAGAAGTTTGGATGAGATGTTAAACTGAGATCCTGTCTCCTTGTCCAGATGCACGTTAAAGCCTTGAAAAGAGAAGGGAGGTTTCTCCCAGTATTTTGGCCAACAATTCCCCAGATAAAATGGGTCATTCACTATATGGCTGTTTGTGGGACAATGCCATGCGCAAATTGGCTGATGTATTCAGCTACAAAATACATAGTTACTACACTTTACATAAATCCCATCTAGTGCTTTGAGACATTCTTCTGAGGTAAAAATTGCTTTACCAAATGCAACAATTATTTATTTATAAAATTTATTATAGTTTGCTTTGAAATAAAACAGCAGTAGTTGACTTTTCAGTTAACCATTCACGTGCTTTTATATAGCAGTACATTATATTGAAACAGTCAGGTCCAATTATACAGTCACCATTCTAGCAAACAATTGGGAGGAATAATTCCAGCTGAAGCTCCTGCTAGCCGGGGAAGCCACTCAGCTAGCTTGAGTTCACAGTGGATCCTCCTGAAATATACTTTTGGTCAACTGTGTCTGACCTGTAGACCCACCTGACACAGGAACTGGATTACAAGAATGCCACAGAGATTGACTTGATTCTAACATTCTGTTATCCAATACACCAGTGGTAGTTGAATCAGATAGTATAGATGCATTCAAGAGGAATGACCTTCACACGAGAGAGAGGGGAGTAGAAAGTATGGTAGGGAGTAAGGAATGGGTGAAGACTTGTGTAGAGTATGAATACTGACACATTTGGGCCGAGTTGCCTGTTTCCGTGCTGTACATTCTTTATAAGATCAACTGTAAGGAGGCTGGCTTACCTCCTTCCCAAGGAGGACTTTGTGTTTTCTGAAAGACATAAAAAGGTTTATGCTGAGTCTAAGGAGGGATGACTGGTTAACTTCAATAAATGATTATTGGTAAAACACCCTGATTATCGTTGCATTTGAACGTTGACAAACAGTAAGATATGCAATTGTCCTGCCTTAGCTATTCAGAAAGTGGTAGGTTTGTCACATGATCGAAGTAGCTACTGATCTAAATTGTTGGCTGGAGTTCAAGTTGACGTGGTCCATTTTACACGTCAAATCTATTTTTATGGTAGTTCAAAGGGTGAATCGTTGTGCATTGAATCATACTAACCATGTGAGCAAGGACAATGGCATTAATGTTTGGGAAAAATCTGAAATAATTACAAAACAACTTTTAAATGAATATAATTCAGCTCAATTTACACCTGTCAGGTTTTGTTCTTCAATATTAGGTTATCTTAACCTAAATTCTGCTCTTACCATCCTCACATTGATTGGTTTATGATGTCTATTAAATATTTATCTCCCAGCAATTGGAAAAAACACAAGGTTAAACTTTAATCACTAAAACTCATTGCATCTTTGCATGTGAATTGGAACATTTTAAAGTTTGACTTTTTCTGGTTCTCTCATTACTGTTCTTTGATCTGACGTTTAATATACTTATAGGCTTTGACATACCACTCAATTTCCACTGAAAATAGTTGAAAGTTTAGAAAAAAAAGAGGAAATGTTAAATGAGGAGTTCACAACAGAGTATTTTTGATAGCTAGAGTTTACCATTATTTTAGTGATGCAGGTTCACTGCAATTCCTGAGACCCTCACAAAGGTCCTCAGATCCTCCAATATCCTATCCCTCTGGCCTCCAACCCACAGAGATCCTGAAGCAGCCGTCCATGATCGCCTCTCCTCCATCTTCAACTCTCTCGTCCCCCTGAAATCCAGGACCATCTCCAAACCCATCCGATCCCCCTGGTATAACAATCACCTCCGCTCCCTAAAATCCCAAACCTGGCTGCTCGAGTGCTGATGGCAGAAAACTGGCCTGACAATTCACCACCAACTGTGGCTCGAGCATCTCTACAGCTACAGCCATTCTTTGACACGTGCAAAAACGGCCTTCAACTCCATCTTGGAGGCAAAAAGCAATCCCAGAGTCCTTTTTTCCACCACCCACTACCTCCTCCGTGCCCCGCCTCAGGCCTCCTCAATCTTCACATCTAATGCCAAGTGCGAGGAGGTCATGGACTTCTTTTCAACCAAAATATATCATATCCGCCAGGCAGCCTCATCCTTTTGCCTCTTGTCACCCACCACCACCCCCTCTCCGTCCCACTCACATTCCCCATCATCAGCTCGTACCCGACCCCACTAAAACTCTCCGAACCCGTACACAACCTAGGCGTCAGGTTCAACCCCCAGTTATCCTTCCTCCCCCACATCCGGTCCCTCACCAGCACCGCTTTCTGCCACCTCCGACACATCGCCCGTCTCCGCCAATATCTCGCACCAAAAGGCGCCGAAACCTGGTCCGTACCTTTGTCACCTCTCGGCTGGACTATTCAAATGCCCTCCTCGCTGGTCTCCCCTCCACTACCATTCATACAATCCAGGTCATCCAGAAGTCAGCCACCCGCATTCTTACCCGCACCACACTCCGCTCCCCGATTACCCCAGTCCTTGCACTGGCTCTGCCTGTCCCAGAGAGGATCGACTTCAAGATCCTCACTCTTGTCTTCAAATCCCTCCACTCCTCTGCACCCTCCTACCTCTCTGACCTCTCTCCTTACAACAGTGCCCGTTGCCTTCGCTCCACCGGGTCTGGCCTCCTCCTTGTCCCCCGAATCCTCCACTCCACCATCGGCGGCTGTGCCTTCAGCCACCAAGCCCCGAGGCTCTGGAACTCCCTTCCTCACTCCCTTCACCTCACCCCCTCTCTTCCTATTTTCAGGTCTCGGTTGAAGACCATTCTTTTCGACCGCGCCTTTCGTCACCTTCTTTCCCCTCCTCCTGGATCCGTTACTGTGAAGCGCTCTGAGACGCCATGTGGCGTTGTTGTTGTTGCATGTTTCTTCATGGAAAGAACTGAGTCTAGCATGAAGAATGATTCTCTATCAAGCAATAATTCACTTAAACCCAAGTGAAATCAATCTTGAAAATAATCACTTAATTTATCTCATCAGAATTGGTACTATTGCCCTTGCAATGAGAGTAAATACAGTGGGATACTGGTTAACCACATGCTAGCCTTTCCATAATAAAAAAAACAGAAGTCGCTGGGAACACTGAGCAGGTGAGGCACCATGTATGGCGAGAGGGAAGTGAGTTAACCTAAAACGATAACTCGCTTTCCTCTCTCCATAAATGCTACCTGACCTGCTGAGTGTTTCCAGCGACTTCCATTTTTATTTCAGATTTCCAGCATCTGCAGTATTTTGCCTTTTGCGAACCTTTCCATGTCTGCTTATCTACATTGAGCTCCAATGTGAAAATGCAACTGAGAAAATGGTCAAAATATACAGTTATGCATGTATGTAAAATGTAGATAACATTGCTAAGGACATTATTTAGTTTCTCAATGACAGTAAATTGCAGATTAATAATCTCACTTGTACACACAGTTGGATTTTTTTCACCAGTCACACAGTTATGTTTTTATACTTGCTTTTCTACACAGAAAGAGAAAGAGATTGAAAGTGAGAACATAAGAACCTAAGAGTTAGGAGTAGGAGTAGACCATTCAGCCCCTCTAGCCTGCCCCGCCATTCAATAATAATAATAATCCTTGCATTTGATATAGCGCTTTTCACTTTCGGAGGACGTCCCAAAGCGCTTCACAGAACACACTGTAAAGTGAATTGACTGTATATTTGTGGGCGAACACGGCAGCCAATTGTGCACAGCAATGTCCCACAAATAGTCGTAGATTGAAAAAGACCAATTTATTATTGTTTGTGGTTTGGAGGGATTATTATTAGATGTGTGGAGTAAGGAAACTTGCCCAAGGTTTCGCCCTGTCTGGAATTGAACTCAGGTCACTCGCTTGCAAGGCGAGTGCTCTAACCACTGAGCTACAGGACTCCACAGAGTAAGATCATGGCTGATCTATTCTAACTCCACCTACCCGCCTTATCCCCATATCCTTTAATCCCTTTACCCACAAGAAATCTATCAATCTCAGTCTTGAATATGTTCAAGGACTGAGCATCTACAGCCCTTTGGGTATAGAATTCCATAAGTTCACTACCCTCTGAGTGAAGAAGTTTTTCCTCAACTCAGTGCGAAAGGACTTACCCCTAATTTTAAGACTGTGACCCCTGGTTATAGTTTTTCCAACCAGGGGAAAAAGTCTCCCATTATCTATTCTGTTGTGCCCATTAATAATCTTATAGGTTTCTATAAGATCACCTCTCATTCTTCTATATTCTAGCGAACATAGGCATAAATTGCTCAATCTATCCTCATAACTCATTCCTCTCCATCCATGGTACCAACCCCGTGAATTTACGTTGTACCCCCTCCAAGGCGAGTACATCCTTTCTTAAATAAGGAGACCAAAACTGCACACGATACTCTAGGTGCAGTCTCACCAGGGCCCTATACAGATGCAGCAAGACTTCCCTACTCTTATATTCTAACCCTTTTGTAACAAATGCCAACATACCGTTAGCCTTCCTAATTGCTTGCTATATCTGCAAACTTTTTGTGACTGGTGTACAAGGACATCCAAGTCCCTCTAAACGCTAACACTATCTAGTCTCTCCCCCTTCTAAAAAATAATCTGCTCTACTGTTTTTGCCACCTAGGTGGATGACTTCACACTTCCCTACATTATACTTCATTTGCCACCTATTTGCCCACTCACCTTGTCTATCTATATCTCGTTGCATTTTTTTAATGTCATCCTCAGTGTTTATTCTCCCTCCTAGTTTAGTGTCATCTGCGAATTTGTATATATTAAGTCTGATGTCCTCATCTAGATCATTGATGTAGATTGTAAATAGTTGAGGCCTAAGCACTGATCCTTGTGGCACTTCACTAGTCACATCCCGCCAATCTGAGAAGGACCCGTTTATCCCTACTCTTTGTTTTCTTCCCGTTAGCCATTCTTCAATCCATGCTAATATATTCCCCTTAATTCCATGGGCCCTAATCTTGTGGATCAACCTTTTATGCGGCACCTTATTGAATGCCTTTTGGAAATCTAAATACACTACATCCACTGATTCCCCCCTATCTAATCTACTTGATATGTCCTCAAAAAAATCGAAAAGATTTGTTAAGCATGACTTCCCTTTTGTAAAGCCATGTTGACTCTGTCTTAATTAAGGATTGTAGAATTTTCCCTACCACAGATGTCAGAATAACTGGTCTATAGTTCCCCATCTTTTCTCTCCCTCCCTTCTTAAATAGTGGTGTGACGTTTGCGATCTTCCAATCAAGGAAGGAAACAAAGAGAATGAAATTTGTAGGGAGAGGGAGAAGGGCTGGCACATTATGGTGCTATAGTGACAGTATAACTCCTGATGGAACAGGTTTCTTAACATTACAGCCAATACACTAAAACCACAGCTAGCTGGAGTAATGGGGGCAGGGGAAAGAGAGATCTAGACCTGCTAGCCGGAAATTCTGGCTAAGTGTATTTACAATGTTGCAACCAGCATTTGCAGGCTTTTTTCAGTGCCCAAAAATGCGGATAAATGCTAATATTGTAATTTTTTGAATCCCATGAACAGAAAATAGTGAATAAGCTATCTTCTAATCACAGGATTGAAACTGAATCAATATTGATATCCTTGGACCACTGAGGACAGTGAGGAGGGGGTATGCGCTAGGGAAGGTGGGCTGACGGGAGTCTGCACACAGTCTGTGGACATTTTTAAAAAAAAATCTGTTTTGGGCCTGTTCCATCTATGATTCAAATTCCGGAACCTGGAGTCTGTCCAGAATTAGGCCAGTCTCAATTAGTGCAGATGATCTGCTCTCTACTATACACGTCTGGGCAAGGATTTAAATTGATTTGAATGCACAAAGCAATAGAAATAAAATAGGGGAACTAGAAACACTACAGTATATAGAAAATTGCTGGATAATGAAACATGACTGGGAACTAAATATTCCTAGGTTTAAGCTTTTGGAAGGATTGCATTTCCCCCTTCCTGGCCTGGGTGTCCTGCCAGCTGTATGAAGCGTTTTAAAATGTCCTCTCAAATTGAAAGGCACTATATCAATGTAAATTGGATTGGATTCTATATTGCAACTTGCTTCACAGAATGATTTTCAGTGATGCTTCATTGCTTCCTTGCAACTTTTTTTTCCTTTGAAATTGTATTTGCTTCTTATATTGGCTGTTATATATTACTAAAGGTTTATGAAACATTCTTTTTTATTCAGCCTCCATGATGCTCTAATTTAGCTACTGGAGAGTGAGATCACCAAGGACTGTCCAAGAGCTTTGTGTTGTGTTGTGCTCGTACATTTAATTAGGTGACCCTTTCATGATCTGCAATGTATTAAGCCTTATTTTGGGTCGTACTCTGTTCTATTCTTTAGTTATTAGCACCAGTTTTCTCACAAATCTTAAAATTATTTTTTCAAAGTTATTTATTTGTTTTGGTTCATTCAGTCCAGAATATGAAGCATGAAACAGAAAAGGTCATTTGGCCCATTAAGCCAGGGCATTCCTATTCCATAAATCTCATGCATTTTCTACTCTTTCTCCCCCTCGTTGTCAGTATTTTCACTGTGAAGGTTTATATAAGGAGAGTACAATTGCCCCGCAATAAACTCCACCAACCTATTTAAGCTGCTGAAGGAAAGTAGTGCATCATTTATCTCCAATTAAACAAAACTTATTCATTCATCCTCCTAATTCCACCCTGCATCCTTCCATGGACAATTGTTCCCTGCCTCTCTTCCATTCCAAACCCCCATACAATACAAAATTACACTTGTATAGGGCTTTTCACATCAGGAGGACATCTCAAGACGCTGAACAGTCAGAGATTTAAACCTGAGCTGGGAGTCAGGATCGGGTAGGAGGGAGGGCAGGGATGGTAGGGGTAGGAGGATGACCGATGGCACAGTTGAAGAGGAGGGTCTTGAAGGAGGCAAGGGAGGGGACGAGGTGGAGGGACTGTAGGATGGAGTGGGTGCAGAGGGGTGGGCATGGTGGGGGACGTGAAGCAGGCCGGAGCCCGCTCAGCGGAGAAAGCGGACAGGTTGGTAGGGGGTTAGGAGGTCACAAAGGTAGAGAGGAGTGAGGCCGTGGAGGGCTTTTAAGGTGAGCACCAGGATCTTGAATGGTATCCTCTGAGTGATGGGAAACCAGTGGAGTCGGGCGAGGATGGGGGTGATAGCAACAATCATGCTTCTTAAGAGTATAAATATTGCTTCTTTTCATGAGAGTTGGATAGTCCGAGACTTAGAATAACAACAACTTGCATTTATATAAATAGGTCTAAATAGTTCTATATAAATCACTCCATTTTGGTGACTGCTAGTGTACCTCTGCAAGATGAAGGGGTTGACCTATGAGGATAGGTTGACTAAACTAGGCCTATATTCTCCAGAATATAGAAGAATTAGAGCTGATCTTATAGAAACCTATAAGATTCTTAAAGGTCTCGACAGGATAGATATTGTGAGACTGTTTCCCCTGGTTGGAGAATCTAAAACTAGGGGTCATAGTCTCAGGATTAAAGGTCAGCCTTTTAGAACTGAGTTGAGAAAACATTTCTTCACTCAGAGGGTAGTGAGTTTGTGGAATTCTCTACCCCAGAAGGCTGTGGATGCTCAGTCTTTGAACATATTCAAGACTGAGGTTGATAGATTTCTAAAGGATAGAGTGATTAAGGGATATGGGGATAGGGCGGGTAAATGGAATTAGGTTAGAAGATCAGCTTTTAAATTATGTAGCAAGATGCAATAAATAGAAGTTTAATGCTCGACTGGGTTTCCTTTTTAGTAATTGGCTTACATCTTCACAATAATGATGTCTTAATGGTGCTATACCTGCATTGTTTTCAGTAAAACATTGTCATTTGATCAATGCAAAACCTATTCAAAGCTACAAATGTGTAATACTCAATTGCAAGGCACTGTTTACGGGCAATAACAAATAAATATTGCTGTACAAAGCTCATTTGTTTGGAAAATATTTTTTAAACAAGGTTGCACAATTCATAATTGTACCATTTTTGTGCGCTCAGTGTATGACATTTTTTTGGATTAGAAGATTATATGTTGTCAATCATAAGAATTTATGTCCTACTTTGAAGAGTTGAGTTCTCAGTAATATAATTTGTTTTTCAGAAGTGCTTTTGGATCCATGCCGAACTTGGTGCCCATCCTCAGCTTGCCAAGCAGTCTGCCAAGTGGAGGAGGTGGACTTGCAGCAACCCCAACTTGTACAGTGTGCTGTTTGTAACTTGGAGTTTTGCTCTTTCTGCAAAGATGTTTGGCACCCAGGCCAGGCTTGCCAAGAAAACCTGCCAATTACCTCGGTACTTCCTGGAGAAACAAGGTACTCTTTTGCTTAATACCTTTGAGGGTAGTGTTGTGAAAGGCAAATTCAGGACAAATACAAGGAAATATTTCTTTACATGTAGAATAATTAACGACTGGACTGAGTTATCACCATGGACTATTGTGGTCAGATGTTGGACTTATTTAAGAAATGGTTGTTATTTTGTAATGGGATGCTGGTATTCTGGAAGGATGGCCCAAAGGCCTTCTTTATTTATTTGAACCTCTAACCATCTTGTGAACCTGGGGTTTAGAATCATGATTATAAGACAATTCAGCCTTCTTAACTAATGTTTTGTTGAATATTTTCTGCTTGTAGTTCATTTTTTGAAAATGATGACGATGATGATGTACCAATCAAACGCTGTCCAAAGTGTAAAGTCTATATTGAAAGAGATGAAGGATGTGCACAAATGATGTGTAAAAACTGCAAACATGCTTTCTGCTGGTACTGCCTGGAGTCTCTTGATGTAAGTAAATCACTATTACATAAGGATAAGAGTGCTTATGAAATGACTAATACAGACTATGTTCTGTAAGACTTTTGATTGGAAAAAGATTTATTGTACATCTTGAGGATTGCACTACAACAAATTCATAATGCAATAATAAAGGGTTAAAATCATTCCGGTTAATTAAATATTGAACCTAAGGATTATGTTGCATAATTTTCATCATCTTGATAAATCCGCCCTGCTTACACTATTTCACTGACCAGGGGGGTTAGCTTCCAGCACCTCACTTGCTTGTTACCCTCTGGCTTCTAACCATCAATAGTGTTTTCATGGGACATGTCTGGCAAGTCTAGGAAGTAGCTTTGAAAAAAAATACATGCCCAGGGGTTTATTTTGATTGCTGTTGTAGTTATATTGTTGTGACACCTGCTTGACATCAGATGGCAAAGGTTGAGGAGAACAGGGTGGTAAGGAGAGCCCTGGTCAAAGATATTGTCATTGGTGAATTTAACCAATGCAGTTTTGGTTTGTGGAGGGCAGAAACTGGATTGAAGGGATTAAAATAGACTAATGAAGAGCTCAGGCTCTTCAGTCTTGAGAAAAGACGACTCAAAGGAGACCTCATAGAGGTGTATAACATTTTAAATGGGATTGAAAAAGTAAACACAAGAAGACATAGGTTTAGAGTTGTAAAGGGCAGTTTCAGGCAGATGCCAGCAAGATTTTCTTTACCCAGAGAGTAATTAACATCTGGAACAGGTTGCCAGTGAAGGTGGTGGAGGTCAGGAACCAAGGCTTGTTTAAGAAGCAGCTTAATGCTGTAATAGGGGGATGGTTGGGTGGATATTCTGGAGGGATGAGATGTGAAGGGCCGAAGAACCTTTTTCTTTCAGACCGATCTTGTGAATTACTGTAATGTACTTTGAGATTATTTAGCATTCTATATAAAATGCAAGAGTTATAATTTTAATATCCTAATTATAATGCGACAAAAGGGTGCCGTTTGTCGCAGTAAACTGAATTAGCAGTTTACATCTATATCATCCTGAACCAGACACTGTCACTCAACAGTAGTGCACATTCACAATAAAGTAGACTTAAGCCAACGTAAATAAGCAAAAAGGTCTTGATTCACAGACAGAAAAGTTGTGACTTAAATCCTGCCATGCCACAAAGCAATAATAATAATATTAATCTTTGCATTTGATATAGCACCTTGTGACGTCTTCGAGATGTCTCAAAGCGCTTCACAGAATATCCTGTAAGGTGAATTGACTATGTATTTTGTGGGCGAAACGCGGGAGCCAATTGCGCACAGCACATAAAAATACTGTACTCGTTACTTGTTACTTTTTCTCAAATAATTAGTTACTAAAAGGTTTGCATTGAGGACTTGGTCTACCAAAGGAGAATCATTTTAGCTAGTGACAATAATTTAAAAGAACTCTGTCTGTATCTAATGAATGGTAGACGTGGGGAATGGTGGGGAGGGTCAGGATGCCGTGCATTATATTAGCTTAGTTTTTGTTTTCGTGAGAAGAATTATATAGCTTTAGCCCAGAAGGGAAACGTTTATGTTACCATTTAAAATTCTAAATTTGTTTCAGTTGCATAGAGTTATCCACCAAAGAACAATCACTCATTTGTATCCGGTGTACAGTTATCTTAATGATTGTACAATATTAGGCCACTGATTTATTCCAGAAGCCACTTTCCTTGTCATCTGTAAAGTGTATTTTATAACATTAGTAATCTTAGATCAAAATCTCTTATTTAATTGTTACTATACTGACGTGTTTAGGTTTGTAGGTTAAGTAAATCTTGATACTGACTACCTGAAATCCTTCAAGTGCTACTTGACCTGCATTGTTCAATAATTTAGGACCTCAAGGATGTAGATTCTGATTATAAGCCTTCAAATAATATTGGAACGTTTGGTGAATTCTTTCTCCATGTGTTCTCCATATAAATTGCACTAGAAAACCAACCAGGATATGAGATCACTGGATCTGTTCTTTGAAAGGTTGAAAGGCCAAATTGATGATTATCAGTATTCTTTCAAACACTGGAAAATGATTCAATATAAGACCTTCATGAGACTGTATAGTACTTTTATTGCATTTCAGAGGATCAAGTCCTGGCAGTGACTGATGCCCAGCTTTGTTTATTCTAAGATCTGTCACGTGTTAAGGCAGACGACGAAGGAGCTTCTTTTAGACCGTACTATTTAATTTCTGTGGGACTTCTCTCCCTCCTCCTCCTCTTCCTCCTCTCCTCCAGACAGTTAAGAGATTGCAGTATTTTCCAAACTACAAGTACAGTTAACATGAATGTGTTCCACAGTCCGATTATCGGTTTAACATTTATTCTAGTGAGATTATATGCAGAACATTTTAGAAAATGCTCTTCCTTCCACAAAATACTCTTCTATAAAGGGCAAATGAAACAGTTGCTGCAAAGACTAATCCTGTGAGGAACTAAAAATAACAAACACGGTTGAAATGAGCAAATCACTAAACTGCCCCTCGCACAATACCACAGTTATACACAGTGTTTCCATTGTGCAGATTTAGACATTCATTCCAATTGCATTAGAAATAGATCCTATATAACTCAGGGCAGTTGTAACGCAAAAATGCATTGTGGTGTTAGGTGATATGTGTAACATTGCGGACCTTAGGGAATCTACCTCGTGTTGGTTTTAATGTTTTGCTGATGCACAATATTGGATTCCATTGAGAAGCTGGTTGTGTGCTCAGTGTCCTGGTCTCAATGACCCTGCCTGGTAACCAGGCCCTCTACTCTCACAAGTCCTATGCAATCTACCCTCCTAAATCCTCCCCGATCACCAAAGGTTATCATGCAAAACTCCAGTTTTTTTTTTTTGGTCAGCCAGATATGTGAAAGATCAGCAACCCATCACTAGGTTTAAGAGTATCCCAACCAGCCTAAGAGTTTGTGCAATTGCCCTATATCTGGAGAGGAATGCACACTCTCTCTCCCTGACAGGATGTACCCTGCTTACCTAATTCCAACTCCATTGGTTGCACGGTAGCAAGGCTTGGGGACTCTAGAATGTGCATCGGGGGTCCTGCTGGAGTTCACATAATAATAATAATAATAATAATCCTTGCATTTGATATAGCGCTTTTCACGTCGGGAGGACAGAACATACTGTAAAGTGAATTGACTGTATATTTGTGGGCAAACGCGGCAGCCAATTGCACACAGCAATGTCCCACAAACAGTCGTAGATTGAAAATGACCAATTTATTATTGTTTTTGGTTTTGGAGGGATTATTATTAGGCGTGTAGAGTAAGGAAACTTGCCCAAGGTTTCGCCCTTCCTGGAATTGAACTCAGGTCTCTCACTTGCAAAGCGAGTGCTCTAACCACTGAGTTACAGGACTCCACATAGCTTACCATTGAGAGCATGGTCTGGCAAACTTCCCCTGAGTTATAAGTTTGCACATGAAGAAAGAACATCTGAATGAGGTACCTGAGGGCAGCTGGTACCTCTGAGAGTGCACTCCATCAGGAGAACATACTTTCAGGAGAGGCTGGGGAAAAAAAACTACAAAACCACTAGTGTGTGGGCAAGCAAATGCTATTTATTATATTTACCTAGAATGAGTAATGTTTTTCTGTTCATTTTTACAAGGGTTAACAGTGATGAGAGACCATGATAAGCAAGTGCTTTTTCACGTTCCAAGTTTGGAATAAAACATTTTAAAGGATAGGTAAACAGTGCGCGTTAAACTCACCTACTTAGTGACCATTCTTCTAAAGTTTCTTCTAGAAACATTTAGGAGAATGTTAAATGGAGGTCACTGGTGTATTTGGTTTGGACAAAGGTAATTTTTTATTTTAATAATTCTTTTCTAAACAGGATGACTTTCTTTTAATACACTACGATAAAGGACCATGCAGAAACAAGCTGGGCCATACTCGTGCATCTGTTATCTGGCACAGAACACAAGTAAGTGAAAAGATCCTGTTTCCAGCATTGATACTTGCAAGCTGCTGGTGGAAAGTCTTATATTCTAATTTAATGTTATGAATGAGTGTCACTCCCAACTGAATTGGGAACCGCTCTAAACTATACGAAATAAATTCCAGTAACTGACCCTTTCATTACTCCTTGTGCTGGGCATTTTTCAACAAACGATGGTGTTGTTTAGCTTAGAACACAACAACAACTTGCACTCATATAGCGACCACCATGCAGGGTAGCGTCTCACTGCTTAACAGTGGCTGAGCCTGACTCCGAGCCGGGATTGGATTAGGGAGTGAGGAGTTTGGAGAGGTAGGGAAGTGCCAGGGATTGAAGGGATTTGAACACGAGTTCAAATCCCTTAAGTGTGGAGCCAGTGGAGCCTGACCAGAACTGGTGAGATGGGGTTACAGAGTTTGGTCCGAGTCAGTATGCAGCAGAGTTCTGGATTTTTGTGATTTTGATTTTAATGGAGCTGGGGAGACCGGGGAGGAATGTGTTTGAGCAATCCAGGCGGGAAGTGACCAACGCATGCACGAGGATTTGGCCGCATTTGGGAAAGGTACGAACAGAGGCGGGCAATGTGACGGAGGTGGAGGAAGCCGGTCCTGGTCAGGGACTGGATGTGGGGGAGAAAGGACAGCTGGGGGTTGAACCGGATGCCAAAATTGCCCACTGGTTTGGTAAGTCTAATGGAGAGCCCAGGGAGGTTGAGGAATTAAGATGCACAGGAGTGGAGACGTTGATGGGAGCCAAAGAGTATGGCTTACGTTTTGTCCATATTCAGCTGCAAAAAGTCATCGGACCTGGAGTTGGCACTGGAGGAAACAAAGTAGACTTGTGTGTCATCCGCATACATGTGAAAGTTTACCCCATGTCTGCGGATGATATTGCCCAGAGGGAGCATATAGATAAGGAAAAGAAGAGGGCCAAGGAAGGTGACTGGGTGGGGGCAGGAGGAGAAACAATTTGCTGAGATGAAGTGCAGGCGGTTGGTTACGTAGGACTCGAACCATGCGAGTGCTGTCCCACTAAGGTCGATGAGGGAGAGGCGGTGGGGGAGGATGGCATGGTCGACAGTGTTGAATGCGTCAGAGAGATTTCGGAGGATGAGGAGGCAGAGGAAGCCCTGGTCATAGATAGAGAAGATGTCGTTTGTGACTTTGAAAAGCACTGTCTTTGTGCTGCGAGCAAAACCCAGACTGCAGGGGCTCAACAATCACAAATATGTCCAAAGTGGAAGCCAATGCTGAGCCAGGAATTAATTGGGGAAACTTTATCATCGCTGCTTGCTTGTTCAGTCCATTCATCGAATCTGCTTCAGGCTTTTGCTTTTCACTGGTTGTATCTAATTTGTCTAATTGTAAAATAGGCACATGTTCTAAAATTGCTTATGAGTAGCTAGATTTCCATAAATATTTTTGAATAGGATTGATTACTTGACAAGAACTGTTTACCAAATGCACATGCAGTTTATTATGCCACTACATTAGCTGGTCAGCAATGCCTCTGTAATAGTTCATTTTGTAAATGTACAGGTTGCTATGTTATGAAGGATACATGTTGGGAAGGGCTTAAATTCAGTCACTGTTCTTTGAAGAGTTAGTTAATTTCAAATGGGTGGTGATTACAAACTCTTATGATTCATCTCGCTCTCCCAAGATGAGAAGAAGATTATTGTTGAACTGGCAGCCAATGCTCTGTCTAGACGAAGGATTGTTGGTGAACTTTGGTGAATTACTGTAAGAGCTCTGGTGCTTATGGTACTTCTGTGACCCATATCATCCTGTCCACTCCCTCAGCTCAGCAGGCTCCGGCATGCCACCATCATCGGTCGATCCTTCAGCCTCTCTGCCCCAACCTTTGGAACTCCAACCCACAGTCCTTTCGCCTTGCGTCTCAAGACCCTCTTCTTCAACTGAGCCTTCGGCCACCCTCCTATCCTCCCTGCCCTGTACCCTCCCTGCTCCCAACCTCCCTGCTCGGTTCAAAATTCCTGACTGTCCAACACCTTGGGATGTCCCCCCGACGTGAAAGGCACTATACAAAAGTAATTTGGTATTGTAATTTGGTAATTGATCCATAGAAAAAAATATATAAATATCAATGTTGTATTCTATTTAATGGCATCTATTATTTACTTAATAGTATTATTTACTTATTAAAATTAATATTAGTGCAAAACCTCACCAAAATATTGTAATATGTATTGCTGATTCTTCAGTTCCTTCTTGGAAAACAGATTTTAAAGATAATAATGGACAAATTGAAAGTGATGTAGTTAATTGTAATGTGATTAAAAACTTTTATTCTTTGTTCTTTCCCCTTTAGGTAGTTGGAATATTTGCCGGCTTTGGCCTGCTGCTGTTGGTAGCTTCACCATTTCTGTTGCTTGCCACACCATTTGTTCTCTGCTGTAAGTGCAAATGTAACAAGGGAGATGATGATCCTTTACCTACATAAGTCTAATGCCCAGAGACAAAAAAAACAAGACGTCTACATTGTATGAACATTCTTTCCTATCTCCAATCATCTTAACTGCCTTATTTGACTATCATGCTTTACAGTGCCAAAATGTACTGCTTCGAATTACTCAACTGTTGCACACTCCAGAGTCTCTAAAGAATACAGTCAATAAAAAAGCTGAGAGGCAGAAATGGATGCCCAGCACACAGCTATTCATGTAATTGTCTCACTGGTCAGAAGCTCTGGATTTCATGTAGTAAGCTCGAAAATAATGTGCTTCAAAGACTCCAAAAGAGGCAATAGTTTTGACAGTGTGTGGGGCAGATGAGTTGCAGCTATACATTTAAATGCATAATAGGCACATTGAAACAGTTATGTAAATATGAATGTTGTATTATATGTTATACAATCTATTATTTATGTTTGAAAGTATGATTATTGTTTCAATGCAAAAACAAACTATCTCCAGAGGGTCCCAATGCATAAATATTTAATCCAAAAAGCTTTTGACGGGTTCTTTTAGTTGATTTGAATTTGACATTTAATGGTTTCATAATTACCAGAAGGTGTCGCCTTCGATCTGTGAGTATTCATACCAGTCCACAGTAATAATAACTTCTCTTTACATTTTATGTGCTGCTTGTAAAATTTGAATATACAGCCACCTCGTCCTTTTAATAACCTATTGTACTGCTGTTATCATTTTAACTGCAGAAGCCAAGGATAGTTGCTGCCTATGACAGGTTGTATGCTGTAGCAGTCCTTCATTACATGCCAGTAACAATCATTGTACGTATTGACAATTGGGTTCCAGTGGCCTTTTCTTCCAAGTTGTTATAGCTTTGGTTTTCATTGGAGTTTCATATGTAAATGTAGTCATGTCTAATTGAATTCCTTAAAAAAACACTGAATTGCAAAATGGGATTCTTTCTAGTAAATCGAAATACGTCATGTTGGCCTGCTGATCTGCAGAGTGTCTGTACTGTCTCGTGGCAAACTTATGGTTATCAGTCTCTATTTACGGCTTAGTTGTTGTTAAGGAATTGCATACAAATCACTGTCTTTTAGATCTAATCAGCAGAAGAGAAACAAATCAGTCAAGGCAGATCAAAAGAAATAGTTCAAATTGACCCCTGAAGTGAAAGGCACTATATCAAATGTCAATTATAATAATGCTATTGTTATAATTTTTCACACTTGGTTTGCACAATAACTGACGAGCAACACCTTATGACTATTCTTAAAACCTGAAAATAGATATTGCCCCACTGCTGTTGCCTGCTAAAAGCAATGTAAATTCTGATCTGCTCTTCATTGTTAGAGAAAATTGAGTTCCTTTAAAATCCTCTGCCATAGAGGATTGACTGATCTATAATAACAGAATAACAAAAGGCCTGTTTTTCAAAGGCGGGCTTGTCAGATTGAATTTAATTTGTTTGCAAACATCCTTTTCTATGGCTTCAGT
Source organism: Callorhinchus milii (assembly GCF_018977255.1). Classification (NCBI taxonomy): domain Eukaryota; kingdom Metazoa; phylum Chordata; class Chondrichthyes; order Chimaeriformes; family Callorhinchidae; genus Callorhinchus; species Callorhinchus milii. The sequence continues at coordinate 14,324,319 of NW_024704744.1, forward strand.
TGCTTCTGCTGTTCATTTTCCCTAACTGTTTCATTTCCTAAATATCTATAGTTTCCTTCAACAAACTTGAACCTTCTGTGACCTTGCAGATTAGCAGATAATAGTAATAATAAAAAATAATAATTCTTGCATTTGATATAGCTCTTTTCACATATTTTAGACATCTGAAAGCGCTTCACAGAATATACTGTAAAGTGAATTGACTTTATATTTGTGGGCGAAATGAGGCAGACAATTGCGCACAGCAGTGTCCCACAAACAGTCGTGAATTGAGTGACCAAATTTTTAATTTTGTTTTCTTGATGATTATTATCAGGCGTGTGGAGTAAGGAAACTTGCCCAAGGTTTCACCCTGCCGGAAATTGAACTCAGGTCTCTCGCTTGGGAGGCGAGTGCTCTAACCACTGAGCTACAGGACACTACTGGTAATGGAGTTGAGACAAGAGACAGGACTTTTAACAATGAGCAGTGAATGTTATGTTGCAATAGTCATCTTATTTATCAAAATGAAAGAAAACACTTCTGACTTTCTGGAAGGCGTTTACCTTTTTTGACCCTTTGTGGTGAAGGGAAAAGGGTCAGAATATATGGATGTTATTAGAGGGAAAGGAATTTTAAGAAATATTAATTAAAATTTAAGCATTAAGGAGGGAAAGTAGGGCACGACTCCATGTTACTGCCATTTTGGATGTCTATATTGTTCTATCATGATTTTGTGCATGGTTGTTTGTGTGTTGCAGCAAATTAATATGGCTTTTATACTGTGCTTCCTACAGTATGGCCTTCTGTGCCAGAGTGAAAGAACTGACAGTCCAGCACCTTTTTTTTTCTTGTGCTTGGCCCTTTTTTTTATATTTGCTGACTTTGCCTCTAAATTGCCACATAGCCCAATGCTGTTCTGAACATTCCCAGAAGAGAATATGGTGTCAATATATAAATAGGGGCAACTTGCTGATCTGTTTTCAAAATGGTCTGAAATGATGTTGGTGCTACTATACATTATGGATTGCCTCCACATGCCTACCTGTCCCATTAAACCATTGTTAGAGGCTTGCTGGCATCTAGGTATATACCATCTAAGACACTGCTGTGCGCAATTGGCTGTTGCGTTTTGCCCACAAAATACAGTTAATCCACTTTACAATACATTCTGTAAAGCGCTTTGAGACATCTCAACGATGTGATAAGGCGTTACATCAAATGCAAGGAATATTATTATGATACTGTATTCATTAGATCTGCTACTGGGAAATGGTCACATCTGTTCTGTTTTATCCCCCTACAAGTGATTCCTCTTCTGGAGGTGTTTGACTCTTTCTTCCACATAGTTTGGATCCCATGGGTCATGGGTGCCTTCTGGTGGCATTATTTTCCTATGAGCCTTGATAATTAGTTGTAGTGAGCATTGGGCACTGGTAGTGATTACGAGCAAGCAAGAAGCTGAGTTGATTCCCCCCTCGCCCACACACACCTTACTGTCTCATGGGTGCTTTCACATGTTAAATGACTCTGTGCTGCCTGGCTGAAAATCAGTCCACTCAGCCACGAATTCAAATCTGCTACCTTCCCTGTCTGTCGTTACTGGCTAAACACACTGAGTCCATGGGAAGTGTCTGCAGAAAATGTTTATCACATAGTGCACCTTTTTTTAAATCCTTGTTCTGCCTAGATATTCTGTTTCCAGAATTGCCTTCTGTAAGAATTGTCAGAGTTAAGTGTTTTGAATGCATATAAGTGTGTAATTTCACACTTGCCCAGAATTCAATCATTTTTCAGTATTCCTTTGTGGGTTTGCACCACAGCATTGTGGAGGTCACTTCCTGCCACCAGCTGAACTGCGGATAGGTTATTGGTCCCCAAGAACACTGATCAGATCTTTACTCCTCTCTCTAGTTCTGGGTTCCTTTCAGTTAGTTCCTTTACTTAACTAAAATTGGCATTTTGTTCATTATACATTAATGCATCATTAATGTATTATTTATTAACTAATTGAGGTAAATGACACTTGTTACTGTGTCCATACTTTGAATTGATTGCCAAGCATTGTTATTTGGTATTTAAGATTATAATCCAATGTGACAGCATATTTTGTTCTTCTCAATAGTGCACACATAAGTGTAACCTTTTCCCCCAAATGTATTGTGTTTCAGGGAAAATATAGGACAGTGATGAATAACTTTCTGCCAGTTTTTAGACTAAAGGGACTGACTTAGCAAAATATTCTAGTGATTGCCATATGAGAGCCTCTGGCATGAATATATTTATTCTCTGAGGGAGTTGAAAAACCACAAATCTTTCACTGACTACCAAAGATACAAGATGTTGGGAAACACAACAGACTACATTATTCAGTCCAACTTTGATATTTTGATTGACCCAACATTACTGAAGCCAAGGTGCTTTACAATATATGGTTATTTATGTCAGTATGAATAACACTTTCAGTCAGTTCATTTCCATAACATAATAGTAATTTAGTTCCTATTTAAAACTGTTAATTAATGTAGCATTCACTGCTTTTCAAAAAAAATAAATCGTTGACTGCAAAGCTTCCTTCAACTTAGAGATAGCTACCCTGTAGAAAGAAATTCAAATTAAGGGTGATAAAAATACTTAAATCAGGCTATGAAGTGGCCTTACGTCTCAGGGAGAACTTCATGCTTTTTAAACTAATAATAATTTGGCCACACTGCTGTGCGCAATTGGCTGTCGTGGTTCGCTCACAAAATACACAGTCAATCCACATTACAGTATATTCCATGAAGCGCTTTGAAATGTCTCAATGACTTGATAAGGTGCTATATCAAATGCAAGGATTTTTCTTATTTTTATTGGGCTAAATAAGTGACAAAGTGTTTAAAAGCCATTTTATAAGATTTTTTTCCTGCACAAGGATCGGATACTAATTTTAGGCAGCTGCTACTGATCACTGAGAATTATTTCAGCAAATAAGGGAAAAAACTACACAGATTCTCCTAGCATTTTAATGTTAACAGTAGTTTCTGTTTATCTGTTTCCTCTCCAGTCCATGTGTTTCAGCCAAGACCATGTTTGTCTAATTCTCGACCACTATTTTGTGTGCGCAAATTTTTCTTGCAATGTTTTGTTTATTTTTGTATTTTAGTTTCTTCAATCGTCCATGTGTCTGTGATATGCATCCTTTCCAAGATCCTGTAATTATGGGAACTGAATTTTTTTCTGTTTTTTGTGCAACAAAGATGCATTTGCGTTTTAAATTCGAAAGTGATTCAAATCAAACCTGGACAAAGCTCCCAGCCGTACAAGTGTAATTTAAGTGTTCATACATTCCAGCTGCTCACATAAATGCTGTCTGTGTGATGTTCTTCATGTATGTGTGGAATAATATACAATATTTAGTAAAAAAATATACAATATTTAAAATCCTAATTCTACACCTACATAGTGTAGACCAATATCTATGTAATTATTATGTGACGAATATCTTGCCTTAATGAAGATATCCTTAATTTTGTGGTACCTCAGTCAATGGAAAGCTGCATTTTCAGCTCTAATATAACCAGGGAATTCCTCTGCCAATATCAGTTATAGGTACATCAAAGCACAATTCCTTAGAAAAGCCTGCAGATTGGCACTCACGTTAGTTGCAAATGCTGCCTAGGAGCATACATTGGATACAGTCCTGCATGCTGGCCCATGGGATTACCTGGAGAGCCAATAATTTGTCATCAGAGTAGCAATCTGGTATAAGGAGAGCACTGAAATAACTATGTCTTGGGCTGAGATTAAATAAAATATATAAATGCCTTCAATTCAGTAGGAGATCTTTTGGTTACTTTTTCTTATCATTGTTGAAGGTTCGCCATTCTTTGCTATTCTTTACCACAAGCACTTAGAAATGTTAATTTTCTTTAATTATTTATGACCTGTGCAAATGGATATATTACGCACTTGAGTCGCACTGGATTATTTAATATATCAGCATTTGAAATGATCATTTAAAATGTTCTAATAGTAAATCACCGTCTGATAGTGATTCATTTCCGTGCCATGACCCACTCTGCCTTCCCCCACCTCAGGAACTTGCCCAGCTTCTCCACTGCCTCTCCCCCGAGGCTGCCAAAACCCTTATCCACGCATTTATTACATCTAGGTTCGACTTCAGGATCCTCAGTCTTGTCTTTGTCAAACACTCGGCCCTGGGATTCGTTATTGTGAAGCGCTCTGAGATGTTGTCCGGCGTGGAGGGCACTATATAAATCCTAGTTGTTGTTGACTACGGCAACTCCCTGCTTGTCGGCCTTCTTAACTCTTCCCACCACAAGCTGCAGATCATACAGAACTCTGCAGTTCATGTCGTCTCCCGCACCAGGCTCCATGACCCTATCACCCCCACCCTCGCGCGGCTCCTAATGCCCCAGAGGATAGAATTCAAAATCCTCATCTACAAAGCTCTCCATGGCCTTGCTCAATGCTACCTCTGTGACCTGCTAATGTCATATCAACCTGCCCGTTCCCTCCGCTCAGGTGGGGGGAGCCGGCCTGCTCTACTTACCATGACCGGCCGGCTCCCCCCACCATCGGCGGTCGGGCCTTCAGCCTCTGCCCCTGCCCTTTGGAACTCCATCCCCAGTCCCTCACCTTGCTCCCTCCTTTGCCTCCTTCAAGGCATGTCTCAAGACCCTCCTCTTTGACTGTGCCTTCGGCCATTCATGATCCCAATCCCCTGCTCGGATCCAAATCCCTGACTGTGCAGCACGTTGGGACATCCTCCTGATGTGAAAGACGCTATACAAATGTAATTTGTTGTCGATAGTTTCAAACTTCACAGTCAGATTTTCAGCCTTTGGTATTTTTCCTGTCCCACTAAATGTGTCTGATGACGGCTGTTACAGATCAACGTAGCATCCGACTCTTTAGACACAAGAGTACAAGTTGAAGTGTAGAAGGCAGTAATAAAATGAAGGGAAGTAATAAAAAAATGCTGTCTTGCTAATAGTTAAATTCCAGTAGTTACTTCAAGGAAACGAGATGAAGCTTTACCAGAAAGCTGATATACAATGGTAGAAGCTGTTTTGGATTGTTAAACTATAGGAAAATATGCATTTGAGGACATAAGAAAGGAGAACCTAACAACTCTTAGTCCTCAGTCTTGTTCAGCTTAGGTTTTCAAATCAGAATGTCAACTTCATTGCTGAAAAGTTTTGTTTATCTGATGTATGAGTGGCACAAAATGCCTGTATTGTTATTACAGTTCACAAGTAAGGATATCATGCTGTATATTTGACTAGGCCATCAAAATATGTTGCACAATGCATAATTTTTTAAGAATTTAGAAATGTCTTGTCCATTGAAAGAATCAGTATGTTATCTCAAGAGCTTGTGTGCGTTTTCTCCTCCTGGCTATTAAAGACTTAAACTCTTGATGTCAGTTTAATTTCGGGTATTTTCTGAGCACTATTATTCAATACTAAACTTTGAGTTGCCCTGGAAAACTTATTTGTTTACTGTCTAATGTAAAATATTATTTCAAGGCAGATCATTTCAATCATTTTAAAAATAAGCGTAAAGAGTGTTCTAATTAAACAAAATCAACTATGATAGTTAATTTAGCCTTTTTTAAAAATCAAAATATATTGCATTCTACATTGGTGCAGCAGTTTTTATTTCTATTGAATTAATCATCCAGATCAGTACAATGGAATAACAATACTAATCTCAACAAGTTTAGTCATTTTGTAGTTTCAAAATGTGTTTTTAATAAATCAAGGTATAAAATAATGTTGCTTATTTTTCCATTTTGCTCCAATATGTTTATCTTCACATAATAAAACTCAATCTTTTTGTAAGGTATTGTACAAACCAACAGCAGTCCATTTTATGCCTTAAGATGTTTCTATAAGCCTTCCTGATATCAATGTAGGGTTTGTAGAGACCCTTTTGCTGGCGCCATGTAAATGCATCCTACACACCCTTATGGGAGAGACTCATTATTTCCATGTTATGTACCACTAAGCATGAGTATATCTTGTGTACAAGTAACTGAAGTATCCTACTGTGTAAAATGTAATCGTTATGTTTTTTTTAATAAAGCAATGTGTAAAATAGCACCGCAAAAACTCAACTCCTTTTTGAAAGGTTATGCGCAGAATACGAAATGTTGCAGCTTTCAAGGCAACACTCCCCTTGTTTTTAATAGAGCCTTCTTGTACCTAATTTAATTAGGTAATACCTTTTCTTAAAACTACATTCTTCTTGACTTCAATGCAGGAACCGTGGTAATGACGAGAGCTGTTAAAACTGTTTCATCCATGACTATTGTCTCCTTCCTAAAATTATGCTTATAAACCTTGTGGTTTTAACAAAAGTAACAACTTGCATTTATATAGCGCCCTCCACGCCAGGCAGCAACCCAGGGCGGTTAACAATGGTCAAGCCCAATGCCGAGCCAGCGGGAGGGGGAAGGTGACCATCGGTATGGTTGAAGAAGAAGGTCTTCAGGCGCAACCTGAAAATGGGGAAAGGGGCAAGGCGAAGGGATTGAGGGAGAGAGATTGTGGAGCGGAGGATTTGAGGGACGAGGAGGCTGGAGCCAGTAGAGGAAGCAGCGGGTACTGCTGTGAGGAGAAAAGAGCTTGGAGAGATAAGGGGGTGCCAAGGCATGAAGGGATTTAAACACTAGAGTGAGGATCTTGAAGTTGATCTGCTCTGTGACAGGGAGCCAATAGAGTTTGGGAAGCACTGGAGTAATCGGGGTGCGGAATTTAGTGCAGGTGAAAATGTGGGCGGCAGAGTTTTGGATGAGTTGAATTTTGTGAATAGTGGAGGAGGGGAGACCAGCAAGGAGGGCATTAGGATAGTCCAGTTGAGAGGTGACAAAAGCATGGACAAGGGTTTCGGCAGTTTGTGGAGTGAGGTATTGTTGGAGATGGACAATGTGGTGGAGGTGTAGGAAAGAGGTCCTGGTCGGGTACCGTATGTGGGGGAGGAAGGATAACTGGGGATCGAACCTGATGCCTAAGTTGCGCACGGGTTCAGAGAGTTTTAAGGACAGGTCGGGTAAGTTGAGGAGGTCTGAACTGCAGGACAGAATATGTGGACTGGAGCCAAAGAGTATGGCATCCATCTTGTTGGCACTTAATGTTGTTGATTCATCCAGGCCTTGGTGTCTGTCAGACAAACTGACAGAACATCAGAGGACTGGGGGGTCGCAGCTGGAGGAGGAGAAGTAGAGTTGAGTGCCATCCTCGTACATGTGGAACTTAACCCCGTGTCTGTGGATGTCATCACTGAGTGGGAGCATATAGATGAGAAAGAGAAGGCGGCCAAGGATGGGAGCCTTGGGGTACCCAGCAGGTGACTGGGCGAGGGCAAGAACTTGTTTTAACAATTAGTTTCACATTTTACAAAAAAAACAAAGTACAGTGGGAACAGTATCCAGTGTGACGGCAAGTATTATTGAATAGATTGGCTTTAACAAGCCTAAATCCCCAGTTTCAGAATCCTGAAAGTTCAGCCACGGAGTGTTCTGGGTGTAGCTGGGAGGGGGTCAATTTGCGATTGACAGTGAACTCCAGCCACTGTACTTGGACCTTGAGTGGCTGAAAGTTTAATCTTTTGGAAAATTGAAAAAGGCAGATGGATACACAGTGGAAGCCGGTTAGCCAGGAAAATATCGGGGACGGCCATTTTGTCCGTCTTAAGAGGGGTCTGAGGTTAGCCGAAATACTATTCCTGTCCAGCAGAGGAGCACCACCAAAGCCATATAATAATATGTAATAATGTTGTTTCACTGGAAGCAATATTAACTAACTAGTTAAAGTTAAAATACTCGCACAGAATTCAATAAAATATATTCACCTTTGTTTGGCGGCAAATTACAGTCCAGTACGTTCCCGCCTAGAGGAGCGGCTGCGATTCTTCCCGCCCATTGCCGTTCCCATTGGATGGGAATAGGACCAAGTAGTGTTGGCGTTGAGGTGATTGACAGCCTGAAGCCGCTTGTGATATGCTGGACTCCACTGTCAATCAATCATGATTTATGTGTGCAAATTGCCTGCTACAACAACAACAACAAGATTGCTAGGTTGGATAACAAATACACAGTCACTACACTTTACAGTAAAATCCTGTGAAGCACTTTGAGACATCTTGGTAACATAAGGTGCTGTAACAAATTTAATTTGTATTGTATCATACACAAGGATTATTACAAAAAGAATTTCTTGCTGAGTTCAGTTTCTACTTTATTTTGCTCCTTTTCACAGTCAAGCGCAAATATGTATGAATCCTGAAAGTAGTTAATTGCTGTGTTATTGTCCCGGAGCCATTTCATAGGATCATAGAATCGTACAGCACAAAAAGAGGCCATTCGGCCCATCGAGTCTGTGCCGGCTCTTTGAATAGAGCAATTAACGTCAATCCCACTCCCCAGCCCTTTCCCCATAACCCTGCAAACCCATTCTCCTCAAATACGTGTCCACCGTGTTTTTAACAGTAGTTATCGAATCGGCCTCGACAACCCTTTCAGGCAATGCGTTCCAGATTCGAACAACTCGCTGCGTGAAAAATATTCTTCTCACCTCCCCTCTGCTTCTATTAGAGACTATTTTGAATCTGTGACCTTGAGTCACCGATACACCCACCAGTGGAAACAGTTTTTCCCTTTCTAACCTATCAAATCCCCTCGTGATTTTGAAGACCTCTATTAGGTCTCCTCGTAACCTTCTCTGCTCCAATGAGAATAATCCCGACCTCTCTCGCCTTTCCTCATAATCAAGGTCCCTCATTCCTGGTACCATCCTCGTAAATCTCCTCTGCACCCTTTCCAATGCCTTAACATCCTTCCTATAGTGTGTGCCCAGAACTGGGCGCAGTATTCTAACTGAGGCCTAAGAAGTGTTTTATATAGGTTAATCATAACCTCCTGATTCTTGTACTCTATGCCCCTATTTATAAAGCCTAGTATCCCATGTGCCCTTTTTACAGCTTTATCTACCTGTCCTGCCACCTTCAAGGATTCATTTACCTGCACCCCCAGGTCTCTCTGTTCTTTTACCCCTCTGTTCTTTTAAGATTGTATTACCAGCCTATATTGCCTCCCCTCATTCTTTCTACCAAAATGCATTATCTCGCATTTCTCCACATTGAAATTCATCTGCCATGTCTCTGCCCATTTTACCATTCTGTCTATGTCTTCCTGCAGTTGGCTACTATCCTTCTCACTGTTTACCACCCTATCTAACTTTGTGTCATCTGCAAACTTGGAAATGGTGCTTGCTATACCGAAGTCCAGATCACTTATGTATATTAAGAAGAGCAGTGGTCCTAATACCGATCCCTGGGGACACCACTGTACACTTCGCTCCAGTCAGAAAAGCAGCCGTTCACCACAACTCTCTGCTTTCTGTCTCCCAGACAGTTCTGGATCTATGCTGCCACTGTCCCTTTTATTCCATGGGCTTCTATCTTTCTTACATGTCTTTCATGTGGCACTTTGTCAAATGCCTTTTGAAAGTCCAAAAATTCCTTATAAACTACATCAACTGCACTACCTTTATCCACCCTCTCCATTACCTCATCGAAAAATTCTATTAGATTTGTTAGACAAGATTTGCCTTTAACAAATCCATGTTGGCTGTCCCTAATTAACTCATATTCTTCTAAGTGAAGATTTATTCTGTCCCGGATTATAGTCTCCAGGAGTTTCCCCACTACTGATATTAGACTGACTGGCCTGTAGTTCCCAGGTTTATCCTTCTGTCCCTTTTTGTACAGGGGAGTCACATTGGCCACAGTCCAGTCCTTCGGCACCACTCCTGTGTCCAACGAAGATTGAAAAATTGTAGCCAAAGCCTCCGCTATTTGTACCCGTGCCTCCCATAGTAATCTTGGTTGCATCCCATCCAGACCGGGTGACTTATCCACCTTCGTGGAGTCCTGTAGCTCAGTGGTTAGAGCACTCGCTTTGCAAGCGAGAGACCTGAGTTCAATTCCAGGCAGGGCGAAACCTTGGGCAAGTTTCCTTACTCCACACGCCTAATAATAATCCCTCTAAAAAAACAAAACAATAATAAATTGGTCATTTTCAACCTACGACTGTTTGTGGGACATTGCTGTGCGCAATTGGCTGCCGCGTTCGCCCACAAATATACAGTCAATTCACTTTACAGTGTGTTCTGTGAAGCGCTTTGGATGTCCTCCCAACGTGAAAAGCGCTATATCAAATGCAAGGATTATTATTATTATTCAGCGCAGTCAACCTTTTTAGCACTTCCTCTCCGTTTATACTTATCTTATCCATTTCCTCTACCCTCTCCTCCGATACTGCGGCATTTGGTGCATCCACTTCTTTTGTGAAGACAGATGCAAAGTACTCATTCAGCACATCAGCCACGCCCTCAGCCTCCAGAATAAGATTCCCCCCTTGGTCCTTAATTGGCCCCACCCTACCTTTGACTAGCCTTTTTTTCTTGATATGCTTGTAAAACCCTTTAATGTTACCTGCTAACCTTTTTTCGTATAATCTCTTTGCCCCTCTTATTTGCCTTTTCAAACCTCTTCTGGACTTCCTATATTCTATTTGGAACTTACTATTGTTCTATTCTATTTACAACTTACTATTGCTATTATAGTGACTGCTTACAAATGATTAAAATAACCATCTTTTCCAAGTGCTCCATCTAGTGGATGAGTTAATTCCAAACATGTACCTTTTTAGCAAACCACACAGATTATGCTACCAGGATTGTAGCTCTGATTCAAAAGTGGCAGTGAAACTGATTTAACTTGTGTTCATGACTAATTATGCCTTTTGGCATGCTTTCTCGACAAGCCATGTGCCCAGAAATAAACAGGATGGCAGCCTATATGGTTTATAACAACATTGTGAATATGTATCTTTATATTCCTGGTTTTGTACCTTTATTGGTAAAATCATGAGGTTTATAAGCATAGTGGCATGAGGGAGACAATAGCCATGACTGTTGGGGACTTGATTCTTCTCCAATACCACAGTTTCTACTTTGAACAACAACAACTTGCATTTATATAGTGCCCTTCAAGCAGGGAAGCATCTTGGAGTGCTTAACAATGGCGGATGTAGGCACGGCCAAAGAGGCAGGTCTTCAGACGTGATCTGAAAATGGGGAAGGAGGAGGCAAGGTGGAGGGATTGAGGGAGCGAGTTCCTGAGTTTCGGGGTGTAGTGGCTGAAAGCAGGGCTACCGATGGTGTAGCGGAGGGCGCAAGCGAAAACCAGGACCCAGAGCCAGTCAAGCCGAGGTAGTGGAGTAGCGGAGTGCAGAGTAAGCAGGTTGGAGACGTAGGGAGGAGTCAGGGCATGAAAGAAATTTGTAGACAAGTGTGAAGTCGATCCATTCTATGATAGGGGGAGCCTGGTAAGGACTCGTGTGATGGAGGTACAGAGTTTAGTGTGGCTGAGTATACGGCAGCAGAGTTTTTAATTAATTGAGTTTTGTGGACAGTGAAGATCGGGAGACTGGCAAAGTGAATTGGGAGGTGATGAAAGCATGGATGAGGGTTTCAGCTGCATTGATTGTAAGGTACAGTCAGAAGTGGGCAATGTGACAGAAGTGGAGGAAAGCAGTCCTGGTCAGGGATCGGTTGTAGGTAGGAAGGGCAGCTGGGGAATGAACCAGATGCCTAGGTGACACACAGGTTCAGTAAGTCTCAGAGATAGGCTGGGGAAGTTGAGGAGGTCAGAGCCACAGAAGAGAAGATGTTGATGGGAGCCAAGGAGCATGGCTTGCATCTTGTCAACATTCAACTACAGGAACATTCAACTTTCATCGAGGCCTTGATAGTCGACAAGCAAGCTGACAGAATATCAGCGGACCTGGAGTTGCAGCTGGATGAGGAGAAGTGCATTTTGATGTCATCTACATACATGTGGGAGTTGATCCCGTGTCTGCAGATGACATCGTCGAGAGGGAGCATGTAAATAAGGAAAAGAAAGGGGCCAGGGATGGAGCTGCAGGTGACCGGGCAGGCGTGGGAGGAATAAATGTTAGTGGAGATGAAGTGACTGCAGTTGACTAAGTAGGACTTGAAGCAGGACAGTGTGATCCCACACTAAGGTGGATGAGGGAGAAGAGGGAGTGGAGGCGGATGGAATGATTGACCATGTTGAATGCAGCAAAGTGGAATGGGGGGACACTAGGGAGGAAGAGGAGGCAGCCAGGCAGACGTTATCCAACTTTAAGACGAATAAGCCAGGATCTCTTCACACTTGGCATAAGATAGGAGGATTGAGGATGCTTGAGGGGGCGTTTGAAGGAGGTGATAAGGGGTGGAGAATAACACGTTGGGGGGTTTGTGGCCTCCAGAATAGCCTGGGAATAGAAAGCAGTTATGGCCTGTGTGAGGGAGCGGCAGTAGTTACAAAGATGCTCAAACTACATTGGGAGGCATCCGGGTTTGGGATCTGAAGGAGCAGAGGTGGCAGTTATACCAGGGTGAGCGGGTGGGTTTGGAGACAGTCATTGATTTCAGGAGGACAAAGGAATTGAAAGTTGCGGAGAGATAATCGTTTAGCAACTTGATAGTTGCATCAGGATCACTGCAGCTGGAAGGCCAGAGGGAGAGAAGGTTTAAGGATGAGAGGGCGTTTGTGAAGGATCTTGGGGTGGAGAGGGTAGGAGAGGGGGTAATGGTCACCTGATCAACTAATGAAGGCCTAGTACTCTAAGAAATTACATGATTTTACTATAGATTTGATCAGGGCAATCTTTCATGCAGTTTTCTCATGACAAATGGACATGCACCATTGCTTGATAAGTTATCCAGTCCTCAATGTTGGCAGCTCAATCATTTTTCAATTCAAAATCACAAGAGAGGTTCGGATGAAGAAAGTCCTTCAGCTTTCTGATCTTATCCTTCCAGAATACCCACACCTCCATCCATCTTCCCATCACAACATCAAGCTGCTCTTAAAATAAGTCCGGCATCCTGTCCTCAATCACCCTTTCTAGTTAATGTGTTCCTCCAAGTGTTTAAAAACTTTCCCTCCCTGTCTTTCATTTTGTATTTTATTCTATTACTTCTGGTTTGTTATTTGAATTTTTGCATTGCTTCTCGCTTCATTTTGTTAGTTTTGCTTCACACTCAATATCACAATTTTCAGATTCGGATTCCAGAAATAACCCCGCCCCCAAAAATAATAATAATAATTTGGTCACTCAATCCACAACAGAGAATGGTTTCATAATCATGGAGCTAGTTGAACAGATGTTGCACACAGGCAAATTGAAGACTGAGTCCTGCTTTTCATTAAGTTAGGTGTCTGAAAATGTGTGGGTCTCCAGAGTTACTCTGAGGCAGAACGTTGGATGCTACAAAGTGAAAAATACTTGAATAAATCTATTTCTTATGTGTCAAATGCACAGATCATGACACATTTTCTTTTCAAAAAGCTCCATGGATTGACTGGAAAAAATTATTTCCGGTATTTCCGCTGTTAGATTTATCCTCAATTTGATATTTTTCAGCCGCTGACATAATTGTTGGCCATCACCAAAAAACATCTTGTATCATTAAACTGCGGCAAGATTAGCTTTACAGAAGGCATTTGACAGGGTTTCCACATGCAAGAATTTAAAGGGTTAAAGCTGATGGAATTGAGGAGATATTCAGCTCACTGGACTGAAAGCTGGCATTGCAATAGAAGGAAGAGGATAGTAAATTAAAAAACAAATCTCCATCTGGGTCAATGGTTAGCTGAGTTTCACAGGGTCTGTTCTATTGCCTGCAGTTGACCATTCATAAGCAACAGAGGATGGTAACACACTATTATGCAACAAAGCAATGTAGCCACTTGGCAAGTATAAGAAATGTTGATAGCATTCAAAGACATATGGACCAAGCATATGGAGGCTGAGACAGGGGATTTTCATGTGAATAATTGTAAGGTAATGCATATTGGAACAGTGCTCTGCCACTGTCAAGCAGTCTGGGACGCTACCCTGCATGAGAGGCACTATATAAGTGTAAATTGTTGTTTTTGGAACAGATAAGTCATGAAGGTGATGGAACAGAAAAAGTTGTAATTATTGACCATTTACTGAAAATGGAATATATTGGCAACATGGTTATCCATCTGTTGGCAACAAGGCTGCCTCTTCACAGCATTTGATTGAAAGTCAAATCAAGTTATCCCACCTTATTCAACTTAAAATAGCTCGATCCAAGTATTTGAATTATTTGAAAAATAAATCAGGTTAAAAAGTTGAATAAGTTTCCCTTTTTAACTCTGTACTTTTTTCCTTAACTTCAATGCTTTATATTGCTCTTTGTTTTATCCCAATTTTTCAATTCAATGCCCTAAGCTTTATTTTCCTTCTCAGTACTCAATCTCTCTTTAGTTTCTTTCCTGAATTTACTTCTTCTTTTCAACCACAGTTTGCTTCTCTCTTAATTCTGTGCTGTAAATCTCTATGGTTCTACCAAACTGTCTGCTCTCTCCGCTTTGCGGTTACTGACCTGATTCATGAATTATTATTATTATTATCATCATAATGTTTTCTTATAAACTGATCAACTCCTTCATAATTGTTTTATTGCAATAGGGGTTATAAGTCATTGTTCAATACAGCTAGTGAATAGCACATTGTAACCCCCATATGTAGACATCTCAGGCTTTTCTTATTTATGATAACATATGTTGTTTTCACATGGCCCGTGTTCTGATGAAAGATCACATTTCAGTGTTTATTGGAGAGTTTTGTAATTCATTGATTTACTTAGCGCAAATTCAGGAAGCTTGGGTCGGGAACCTATGCATTAATGTGACCTTGGGCTAGTATTTATGTGAAGGGACTGAACAGAACAGTGCAGACCCATGATTGAGAAATACACAATGATATCCCAGATGTGAGCCGGACACATTTTCCTCAGGGCAACAGTCAGCAAAGCATTGCTCTAGGCTGCACAATACAGGCAGTCAGTAGTTATAAGCGGGGTCAGCTCAGAAGAAGCTCGAGATGTGCTAAGCTGTCACAAATCGATCACATGCTGGGATCAGCTCATATGCCAGCTGGTCAGGAACTGTGTGAAATATGTTGGGTGAAATGATCATTACTTCCAGGTGGTATAACATCTGCGAGTTACTGCAAGGCAAAAAATGTGTTTTTTAAAGATATCTCAGTTATATAGCTACTCAATTTCTTCCATGCTGTTTCTCTTTCTGTTGCACAGTTTTCTTTAAATTATTCTTCCATTAACCACCTCCTTCTATGTTATATTTGTCTTTTATCCTTCCCTCTCTTTGTCACCCGGTCTTTCTCTTCATGGTTGTTTGTGGGATGTTGCTGTGTGCAAATTGACTTCTGCATTCTCCTATAAATAGACAATCACTTCATTTTACAGTAAATTCTGTGAAGCGCTTGGAGACATTTCAACCACATTAATAAATCGCTTTTGTCAGATGCAAGGATTACTAATTATTATTCATTTCAATGCACTCATTTCTCTGTTTAGTCTTTTTTGGAACATTTTTTTCTGCCAAACTGAGAACAAATAATGTAGTATTTAATATAAACAGGTACAAAATATTATGGAAACGTTGAGTGAAACGTGTGAGGCGTGCTATACTTACCAGGGAGTAGCTGTCCATTATTGAGTCTTAAAAACTCAGAACTATTTTGAGATTCTTGCGTCAGCAAGGCTTACAAGGGTTTGCAACTGTAACCAACCTGCATTTGTCATTGAACCATTTATGCCTCATTATACCTTTGCCAAGTTAGAACCAGCACCATCCAATGATTCGAAACAAATAAGAAACACTGTTGAACATTTAAGCAAACAGCAATTGAACAGCAGTTGAGACTCTGGACCCTGATCAGTAACTATGCCTTAGTACCAAGCAAATGATTAAAAGGAGAAAGTGGATCTGGATCCATGGTTAGAGAAAAAGAATATAAAAGCATGGAGGCACTGTTAAGAATTTACAGGACACTAGTGAGACCACGCTCAGAGTACAGTATGTGATTTGGGGTTCATCATTACACAAAAGATACAATACCAGTAACAACAACAGTATACACAACTCGCACTTATAATATATAATAATAATATAATCCTTGCATTTGATAAAGCACCTTATCACGTCTTCTAGACATCTCAAAGCGCTTCACAGAATATCCGGTAAAGTGACTTGACTGTATATTTTGTGGGCGAAACCCTGCAAACAATTATGCACCACAGTGTCTCAAAACAGTCGTGGATTGAAGTGACCAATTTATTATTATAATTTTTTTGAAGGAATTATTACCCCTGGAAGAACGATCCACCAATCGACTAATAACTGAGTTCCTACTTACTGCTAGGTAAACAGAGGCATGTGGAGTAGGAAACTTGCTCTTACTCTTTCTGACATAAAAGGTGCTCCGTCAAATGTAAGGATTATTATTATTTTATCCCCTAACACAACGTGCTGAAGCCTCGCACTTGCCACTGTCTGTGCTGGGCTGTGGTCTTTAGTGATGTTTAGGTGGGTCTCGTCATTCGTATTTGACAATTGCAAGGTTACACAGCAGCAAAAATTGTGAGCATTTATGCCTTAAGGCAATTCCCAGAGTAATGAGGTACCTGAATCTTTAATCCAATGATTTCACCTTAGATTTACATGGCAAGGGTCCCAATGCTGGCTGAGGGCCGGCTGTAAATGTCAGGAGCTATACGTTTAGTTGGTAACCACGGCTTCTACGAAAGCCAGACCTGCATTGCAGCCTGTCTGCAATGAAAAAAATGTAAAATGAAACAAGTCAGCATGCGACCAGTGATCAGAATCTGTGGGATGAGGTAAAACGGCATGAAATCATTAACAACAAACTCCGGGATGAGAGAAGACAGTGTGCGAGAGGTAGTCAGATGTCAGGGGAACAACAACTGGTTACATGGAGCTGCTCAGACAGTAGGAGATGAAAAGCTGATTTGCCAGAAGCCATTGTGGGACGAGTAGTGAAAAGTGATGGAATATCAGGAATCAGTGTGTAGCCATTAGTCACAAACAGCATGATGAGAAGAAGCTGAGTAACAGTGGTAGTAAAAGTGGGAGAATTGCTATTGATCCAATTATGAGACCACACAATAAGAAAAACTCCATATAAATCATAGAGAGAAAAATACAATTTGAATGATATAAGATGTGGATCGGGCCATATATCGTAGAGAGAAACAATTGGGGTTCCAGGGACTTCAACAGTCTCATTCATTCATTCAGGAAAAATTGTGCCACTTAGAAAGAGGTGGTGGATATTAATACACTTTAGAACAGTGTTCAACTGAACAATGAATGATTATATCTTTTTTTCTCTCCCAAAGTAATTTTTTCGATGGTGATCCATCACATTCATGAGATTTTAATGTGCTAAACGTTAAATTTAAGACAGATTTTATTCATCTGACACATCTGTTTTATCACTTGGAGATCTGTTTAATGTCTGTGAGAGCGGCGATATTAAACTAGAGGAATTTCGCCCTCCCACACCCTGCTGCCCATCACTCATAACCAAAGGAAGTCAGATCAAAACACTTGAACTTTGCACTACATTCTGCAGTGGGTGTTGTTAAAATCATCTCAGGCTGTATCATTTTATCATGTTAAGCACTCGTTACTGATTCCCATGATGGGTTGCTGTTGGGTGATGTGATGTGCTATGTGTCTGTTATTTTCTCAAATAGTGATTCCAGGTGAAAGTATTCCCAGCTACGATAAAAATACTATAACCTGTGCAATTGTCATAAAGGCTCAAACATTTTTTATACTGCAGTGGCTGCCTGTCCCAGAGAGGATCGACTTCAAGATCCTCACCCTTGTATTCAAATCCCTCCACTCCTCTGCACCCCCTACCTCTCTGACCTCCTCTCTCCTCACAACAGTGCCCGTTGCCTTCGCTCCACCGGGTCTGGCCTCCTCCTCATCCCCCGAGTCCTCCGCTCCACCCTCAGCAGCCTTGTCTTCAGCCACTATGCCCCGAGGCTCTGGAACTGCCTTCCTCACTCCCTTCTCCTCGTTCCTTCCCTTCCTATTTTCAGGTCTCTGCTGAAGACCTTTCTTTTCGACCTCGCCTTTGGTCACCTTCTTCCCCCTCCCCCTGGCTCGGCCCCGGGATCTATTACTGTAAAGTGCTCTGAGATACCGTCTGGCGTGGAGGGTGCTATATAAATCCAAGTTGTTATTGTTGTTGTTGCAGCATTTGTCTACAAGAACACAGTCGCCCCTCTTTACAATAAATATTCAAAATGTCCTCCCGATCTGAATGCACTGTATCAAATGTAACGATTATTATTCATGCAAAACTTCAAAGAAGCTAAATTTGTTTTAAGCAATGTTGAGTGTGAGTTTAAATATTATAAACCTTAAATATTCATATGTATATAGGAAAAAAAGTGATTCCAAACCTGTTGAAATCCATGAAAATTACAGCACAGGAGGCCATTTGGTCCATCATGCCTGCGCTGTCTCTCTGAAAGAGTCCCATTCTCCTGCCTTTTCCCCATACATTTCTCATCATCCTATGTCCTAACCACTATCCACATACGTCTATCACCTCCACATGGACATTTTTCTGTGTCTGGAATGTAATGTGCATTCCGTCCATGGAAGGAGATTCCAGAGAATATTAGAAGCCAAGGCTTGGGGACCTCAGAATGTGTCTTGTGGTACTGGAATTTAACCAGCCGAAACTACATAGCTACATTGAGAGGGATTCCAGCCGGCGTGAAGGATGATAATATAAATGCAAATTGTTGTTGTTGTTGTAAACACAGGCCCAAAGTGAAAGCACTGGCAGGTCGGGTGGTCCTAGTTAGACGGATAGAAGCTGGCCAGACAGTGCTCTCAACAACAGCAACTATCGCCTTAATAAGGAGCTAAAATAACTCCTTATAACTCCTTGCCACGTTATCAAGGTGTCTCAAAGCCCTGCATAGGATATACTGCAAAGTGCTGTAACTGTGTGTTTTGTGGACAAATTTAACCAAAATTTGTGTCATTCCTTAACTTGATTAATATTGATGTTAATAACAACTGGTGTGAATTATCACCACAGCTAATAGTGTTTAATGTGATCGTAACAATTTCGTCCCAGAGGCGGATGGCTTCTATTTTATCCATATTGAGTTAGAGGAAATTTTGGCTCATCCAGGCCTGAATGTCTGACAGGTAACTGAACAGAATATCTGGAATCAAGAGCAGAAGTAGAGAAGTTGAATTGAGTGTCATTCCACATAAAGGTGAAAGTTAACCCTGTGCTGGCAGATGACTCCACCATGAAGGAAGGTGCAGAGGAGGATAAGGAGACCGAGAATGGAGCCATGAAGTATTCTGCAAATGACCATGTGAGAGGAGAAACCTTTTGAGGAGATAAAGTAGAGGCGATGGGACAGGTAACATTGCAACCAGGAGATTGCAGTCCCACAGAGGTGGATGAGAGGGGAAGCCCAGGAAATAAATATTAAAACAAAAACTATACTTATCTAACTCTCTAAGGATATAGAATTCTCAAACTCTGGCCTCTTACTTCATAATTTAAAATGTTCAAGACGGTAGAGGATCAGTTTGAAAATTTGAGATGGATATTCAGAATGAGCTTGGATCACTTAGCTAAGCTCACACTCAACAATGCTAACTCCGTGATTAATTAAGTTGAGGAACTCATTAAGGAATAATGCAAATTTTAGTCTAGTATTTGGCAAATTTCAGGAAATAGAAAGAAATTGATACATCAGCAGAAAAATAAATAAAATAAAGATCTTTAGGGCATACAACCTTCAGTGGAATTTACTTAGATCCTGATCAAATATCTGTTCCCTCAACTTAACATGAGTGTTCTCCTTATTCCTCATGTTGTAGTATAGGGAACAGATATTTAGCGGAACAAACTGTGGATCTTACATTATTAATGTTTCTCTAAGTGTTAAAAGCATGAGAGATATATAGTGTTAACAAGACATAGAATTACACGTGGATGAAACATACTTGAAATTCTTAACAGCCTAAAACACAGGATATGATGGATTTACCATTAAATGCATAAAAAAATGATCAGTTACACTTAATGCAGCTGCAGCCCAGCTGTCTTGCTCCATTCTGCTTAAAACATGATTAACTCTATAGCTGCTGAACATGAGCAAACCCCAAAATAAGGTATCCTTAAATCCAGATCCTTTGATTGGCGCATCATCAACAATAATGTGGAATCCTGTAGTTTAGTGGCTAGAGCAATCGCCTCGCAAGCAAGAGGACCTGGATTTGTCTCTCAGGCAGGGTGAAACCTTAGTCAAGTTTCCTTTTTCCATACACTTCTATCTACCTATAGGTAAGTAGGAACCTAGTTGTGAGTTGATTGGTGGATCACTTCCAGGGGAATAAGCCCTCCAAAAAAAATAACAATACAGTAATTTGGTCACTCAATCCACAACTGTTTGTGGGATACTGCCTCTGCGTTTCACCCACAAACTCTATAGTCAATTTACTTTACAGTATATTCTATATGCTGCTACAGTATTTCTTTGAGAGAAGTGCTTTGAAATGTCTCAATGGCATGATAAGCCGCTATATCAAATATCAAAGGATTATTATTATTATTAATAAAAACAAGTTGTATGATATAGTCCCTTCAAGCAGGCTAGCTATTTGGAGCGTTTGACCAATTGGAAGCAAAGGAGAAGGTGGGAGTGACCACAGGTGTGGTCAAAGAGGTAGATTTAAGATGGTATTTAAAGGTAGATAAAAAGGGGGAGCGGCTGAGGGATTGAGGCAGGGAGTTCCAGAGGTTGGGGGGGGGGGGGGGGTGGAGTGTAGCAGCCCTTAACCCCTTGAGTTCCAGATTTGCTTTGTTACAAAAGCTGCATTTTTAAAATCCAAAGTTTGGATCGATCCAAATGCTCCAATGATAATCATTATCCTAGACAAACATTTCTACACTATTTTTCTTAATTTTCTGTTACTTCTATTTTATTTCCCTTGAGAATCTCAAGGCCTAGATGTGTGCCTGCTTGCCATACATATCCTTGTAATATTATTATTACTGATGATAATCCTTGCATCAAAACAGTGGTTTTGGTATTGTGAGTTTGTGGCAAGATCATAAGATCACAACATTGGTCTGGATAAAGGAAAGTCCTTTGACCCATCTGATCTCATCCCTTTAAGAGCACCTCTCCTATTGTCCCCTCATCACTGAATAAAGCTGCTTTTTAAATGAGTCCAGTATCCTGGCCTCTACTACCTTTCCTGGCCACCCGTTCCAGTTGTTGATTACCCTCTGAATAAAGAAAACCTTCCTGATATCTGTCCTGAAATTTCCATTTACAACTCTAAACCTATGTCCTCTTGTTCTACTATCTTGATGTATGTTTGCGTTTATATTTTCATTCTCATTTAAAGATGTATGAGGTTCCCTCTCAATTGTTTTCTCTCAAGACTGAAGAGCTTTAGCTTGTCTAATTCTGTCTCGAAGTACTTCACAGGATACACTGTAATGTGTAGTGACTGGGTATTTCATAGGCGAAATATGCAATATTTTCTCTCCTGCATCAAAAGCTTGTCCAGGAGTCTGTTTGAGTCAACTGTTATTGTATTCCCCGTAGTAGGCAGCATTTATCTCCCACAGACTGCTACAGTTTTTCTTTGAGAGAATGAATTATGCCTAACTTAGCTGTTTATATTTCATCTGAATCTTGCTAAGATTCTTTTGTTCTCTGTTTATCCAGTATAAGAAGCCGATAATGTCCTTATTATCATTGTGTTTGGCATTCTATAGGGAATTGTGCATGCCCTACCTTCAAAAGAACATTAAATAATAGAGTCTAAAGGACACTTAAGACATTTCTAAGACTTAAGTCTCTAAATTATGAAGAACTGTATACAAAGATCATAGAATTTAAATGATTCCATTTAAAAGTGGAAAATTGAGAAGTGACTTTATCCAGATCTTTAAAATACTGAAAGGCATAGATAATGTGGACATAGCATGTTGTTTAAACTTTGATCAAGTTGAAGGACACAAACACAACATTAACTGGCCTCAGGCAAGACTTTCGATTAAGAGAATCTTTGACCCAGCATTAGGTGTTCCTACACACAAGCAAAAGAATTTATAAATCATATAAAAGAACTATTCAAAATGTGCATTAATTAAGTCCCAGCAACTGATTACAGAGCTTGTCCTAACAGGAATGCTTTTTCCACTGATTATTTGGAAAGTGGATAATATTTTCAAGAATTTGAAAAGATAAGATAAAGTGTGCCTTATTCAAGATGTTCAACAGAATGCCATGAATACCACAGAATATAAGTATAGAAATTATGTGTGATTTTAGNAAAAAGGTGTTAGCCAAGTATAGGTCTGTGAATCAGATGGCAAGCCCAGAATCTGACTTCACACAAATTGATGTTAAGGCCAAAGTAAATTTGGAAAGGGGCAGTTTTTGATTATAATATAATAATAATCCTTGCATTTGATATAGCAACTTATCACGTCTTTGAGACATCTCAAAGCATGTCACAGAATATAATATAAATGCAGCAGCCAATTGCATACAGCAGTGTCCCACAAACAGTCGTGGATTGAGTGATCAATTTTTTTTAAGGAATTATTACCCTCAATTGACTTACAGTGACAGATATTGGGGGATCTATCATTAAGGTATTTATTTTATAACAATATAGGTTTATATTGTAGCATGTACAATGGATCCCATTGGCTTAAGTTTCAGAAACAAAAAGGATACCCAATATGAGTTATAAGCAGCTTGTGGTTTCTTGACAAGTTAAGATGTCAGCTCTTTCAGGAAATGGTAAATTCAGAGTAGCTCGTGGCCAGGCCATGATTTATATGTTTTTGCAGCTTGGTACTTACACATTCTTTAGCCAAAAACATGTAGCAACATTCGTATTACAGAGGAACAATAAATACATTATTAGTTGTGGGATTGCAATCCGATCGGAATTGAGTGAAATGAGAATCTTTCCTCGCCTCATAAGTGAGAGAACCTGGGTTCATTTCCCGGGCAGACCAAAACCTTAGGCAAGTTTTCTTACTCCACAAGCCTTTATTTACCTAGCAGTAAGTAGGAATCTGGTTGTTAGTCGATTGGCAGATCGCTTTCCAGGGGTAATAATCCCTTCCAAAAAAAAATAATAATTTGGTCACTCAAACCACGACAAGTGATAAAGCGCTATATCAAATGCAAGGAGTTATTTATTATTATTATAGTTTTGTAAATCTTAAACATATTATCAACTGTCAGCACAACACAACAAATACATACAGGAACTATTCTGTAGATCTGAAAATAACAGTGAAAGTGCCAATGCCTAGACGTAACATCAATATCCCTTTTATGAATGGAATGATCAAAATATCGGCCCGCAAATGTTTTATACCTTCAACAGAGACAACAGGCAGCTTTTATTGAAGGAAAACTGTGATCACGGCAGTTGAATTAATTGTTATTTTAGGGTAGTATTTCACAACCGTAGTATAATTGAGAAAATAAGTCTGAATGAGCAATTACCAGTCAGGCCTTACACTGAGCAAGAATTCCAAATGGCAAATAAACTTATAATAATATTAATAATAATAATCCTTGCATTTGATATAGTGCTTTTCACATCTTCTATATGTCTCAAAGTGCTTCACAGAATATACTGTAGAATGAATTGACTGTATATTTGTGGGCGAAACGCGGCAGCTAATTGTGCACAACAGTGTCCCACAAACAGTCGTGGATTGAAAATGACCAATTTATTATTGTTTTGTTTTTTGGAGGGATTATTATCAGGGGTGTAGAATAAGGAAACTTGCCCAAGGTTTCGCCCTGCCTGGAATTGAACCCAGGTGTCTCGCTTGCAAGGCGAGTGCTCTTACCACTGAGCTACAGGACTCTCACTTCAGTGGGTATTGCGTGTTACTGAGCTGGAGACCAGGTAAGTTCCAGGCTTGAGTTAAGTCAGCTGATCCCAACCAGGATGTCAGTGTGTGTGTGTCTGTGGGGCGGGGGGGAGGGAGAAGTGTTACAATTGGCCTCAGTAACCTTAGGTGGAGGAAAATATGACTCTGCCTCCTTTCCTGATCAGGACCCTGTGATTTTTGTTGGATTTGGAGTGAGGACAGGATCAGTTTCCATCATTGTCTAACCCCACAGATAAAGAATGATAAACTGGGTAAAGTACAGAGAGCATTTAGCTCAGCAACAAGTGTCACCACCTTCAAGAGAGAAAAGACGAGAAAATGGAGAGGAAGGAAATGAAGGGTTAATTTATTAAAACTACAATGTTGAAATGTCACATAAAATTATGATTTTTTTGTGTGTTTTGCTATTTAAAATAGTGTCTTTGCATTTAGGCCAAGTCCTTTCCAATCAGCCAATTGTTTAGTTGCCATAAAGATTCAATTAATGAATGATCAAAGTGATGCCGAGTGTAAAATGATGGTGGGTCTGCTCCCATCGCGTCATGTATTATTAATAGACATGCTGCTCTATCAGCAGCGAGATCTTCACATCAACCATCCACCCAGCTGCTGATGACTCAGTGTCTCCAATGCCTAGTTTATATTATACGTTCCATGTCAATTCGGCAAAAATTCCTGCCCAATGGACATGAAAAGACACAGTGTAATTTAGATCTGAGTCCCGAAATTTCACAGGGACTCGTCTGCCGAGACCACTGTAAGCAAATTAAACCTTAATGAGCTCAAAGAAAATCTCACACAACTTCTGAGATCAGACCATCCATAAATGTTGAGTGGAAGATTTCAGTAACTAACCACAGAAGGATGTGAGGGAGGAACAAAGTGGATGTAACAGGTAGTTTGACAATAGAGATTGAACACCCATGCCATGTTTAGACGTGTATTAGCAGCCATCACTTGTTATTACTTTCCGATTAGTAGAGCACCGCACATCTTCTGCTTATTGGCCTCAGGCTGTAAGTGCAGATTTGTGGAGTCCCATAGCATAGTTAGCTCGCTTGCCTCGCAGTGGGGTGAAACCTTAGGCAAATTTCCTTACTTCACACGCCCCTGTTTACTCAGCAATAAGTAAGAACCCAGTTGTTAGTCGATTGACAGATCACTTTCTAGGGGTAATAATCCCTCAAAAAAAATGTATCCATGACTGTTTGTGAGACATTGCTGTGTGCAATTGGCTGCCATGTTTCGCCCACAAAAATACACAGTAAATTTAGAATATATTCTGTGAAGCGCTTTGAGACATCTCAATGACTTGATAAGGTGTTATATCAAATGCAACAATTATTATTATTATTTATTGATACACATCCGGTGACTCTTGTTAATTTTAAATTTTAAATATTTCACAGCCTGAAATGTTTCAAAATGTGGATTCAAACATTTTGAATATCATAACAAAGGAGGAGGTGTTAACTATTCAATGCAACCCTAAAACGGACATATTAGTCAAATGGCAGAAGTTAACACAGTATTTAAATGTAATGATTGCGTCAAAACTATTTATGGCAGAGACTTGTAGTGCTAGGATGGTGATTAAGAGAACTACCCATGTATTCCACTAATTGAATGTAGCCCACACAAATATGAATCTGGAGAAATGAGTATTGTAAAAAGAAAAGATGGTCTTCAACATCCGACTTGGGATGGAAATGAGGAGGAAACCACAAGAACAAAACTGAGGGATGCAATTTAGGGAGGGAGACCTGGAACTTCCTGGTGTTTGACACAAACTCAAATGCATCAAAGGTTGACCTCATCATATCCAGGGAATAGACCACATCTGTGATCACACTTAAATGGTTTGTCTTGGAAAACAACTGGAGATGGAACCCAAAACTGGGCACAATCCTCCCAACTGTGGCCTAACCAAAGTCTTGCATAAATTCAAAAATACCTCTTTGCTCTTACATTCAATGCCCTTCTATATAAAATCTTGAATCCCACTTTAAAAAGCCCTATGTAGCTCTGGTCCTCCTTCCGTTAAGAAGCAAAGCTTAAGAGAACAGAAGAAAGAGATGCCAGAGTGAGCAGAAGTAAAGTATTTTAATATTCAAAACTTTTCCAAGTGTTTAGTTCAGGTCTGTAGAGTTAACGTTATAGTAATTAAACCACTTTTGATATCTGAGCAGCTTTTATTGCAGTGCTCTCTGGGTTTGTTACAGTATTGTGGCATGTGTGTTGCAATTGTTTTCAGGAATTGTTTGCACAGGGAGCTTTGAATTTCCTGAAACTCCTGGCACTCCAGGGACCAAACTATTTTAAAAAGTATAAATCCCCCTCTGCCTAGATAAGAACAGCAAAATCTCATAAAAAGACTCATACATCATGTTGACAGTAAAAAGTCACCTTCAATGACCCCTATATATTCCACATGGGGATTTCATTATAAACTCAGATTTCCCAACCAACCAGATACTCCCAGAATAAAATGCACAGTTGGTAAATTTACCGATGGTAGAAAATCTTCCCCATTTCTTCATGTAACAATGCAGGTGCAGAGAGAAATCAAAAGGGTTAATGGGACACTGGGCTGTATCACAAGGGGTCTGGAATATTGAATCAAAGAATTATTACTATATAGAGCATTGGTTAAGACATCACTTTGTGTATTGGTGCACTCATTTTGGGTGCTCAACTTCAGGAGAGCTTCAATACAATTTGCATTCATATAGCACCTTTCATGTTGGGAAGGATGTCTCAAAGCACTTTACACTGCTGGCTGGGCATCTCAGTTGATGAGACGTAATAATAATAACAATCCTTGTATTTGATATAGCGCTTTTCACGTCGGGAGGATGTCCCAAAGTGCTTCACAGAATATATTGTAAAGTGAATTGACTGTATATTTGAGGGCGAACGCGGCAGCCAATTGCGCACAGCAATGTCCCACAAACAGTCATAGATTGAAAATGACCAATTTATTATTGTTTTTGGTTTTGGAGGGATTATTATTAGGCGTGTACTGGACCTTGAGGGCATTTAGCAATAATTCAACAGATTAGTACCTAGTTTAGAGGGTTGAGAGGCTGGGGGAACTTGATTTATAGTCCCCGGAGTTGAGAAAATTAAGGGATTATCTGTCTGTTTAAAATAATTTGGGATGTAATCTTACAATTGGAGCTAAACAGGTCAAAAGTGAAATAAATGTTTTTTCGCAAGAATCATGAGAAGTGGAATACCTCAGAAGACACAGATGCAGAATGAATTGAGATGTTTAAAAGGGAGATAGATTGACACTTGGGTTTTAAGACATATGAAAAAAAGCCTGTGAAATGGAAATAAAAGATCTAATCACTGCTCCTTGATGGGTGAAGGGTGCTCATAAATGCAAGTTGTAAAGGAATTCTCCTATATTCCCCAACTTTCACAATATTTAGCGTTTCCAGCAGATGGTGCTACAGTAACAGGAAACGTGTTTGAGATTGTACAACCAGAAAAATGTAGAGCTGTTTGAAATGCTTCAGTGAAGCCAAAGATTCCCATTGTTCTTTCACAGCTCTGCATACCAAAGACTTTTATTAGATCTCAGTCTGTAAAAGATATATAGCAAAACACAGAGGTAGTAAATTATTGAGTGATTAATATAAGCAAAAAACAGTAGCAGCCTACCGAGTGATTAATAATAATAATAATTATCCTTGTATTTGATATAGCGCCTTATTATGTCGTTGATGAATATGATATAAATCGTGTAGTAAATTTGTCACCTCACACCCATGATGCATTATGCCCTCAAAAGTATTCCAACCTTTATATAATAATAATAATCCTTGCATTTGATATAGCGCTTTTCACATCTTTTCGACGTCTCAAAGTGCTTCACAGGATAGGCTGTAAAGTGAATTGACTGTATATTTGTGGGCAAAACACGGCAGCCAATTGCGCACAGCAGTGTCCCACAAACAGTCGTGGATTGAAAATGACCAATTTATTATTTTTTTGTTTTGGAGGGATTATTATTAGGCTTCTGGAGTAAGGAAATTTGCCCAAGGTTTCGCCCTCCCTGGAATTGAACCCAGGTGTCTCACTTGCAAGGCGAGTGCTCTAACCACTGAGCTACAGGACTCCACCTTTGTGCTATTTAGCAATACCTTTCGCCCAACAAAGTATACAGTCAATTCACTTTACAGTATATTCTGTGAAGCGCTTTGAGACATCTCAAAGACGTGGTAAGGCGCTATATCAAATACAAGGATTTTAGTACATACACACTTAGCGCCTCTGATCTCATCTACTTTTGTCAGATCAAAGACAAGGATTATTATTATTTTCCCTACTGGTGACGTGACCTGTATTATGGTGATATGGGATAGGAGATTACAACTTGTATTTATATAGCACCCTTCACGCAGGGTAGCGTCTCGGAGCGCTTACCAGTGGCGGAGCCTGACGCCGAGCCAGGGAGAGGGGGGAGATAACCGTATCCATGGTTGAAGAGAAAGATCTTTAGGCCCGATTGGAAGACCAGCAAGCAAGGGAAAAGGCAGAGGGATTGAGGTAGATAGTTGCATGGTATTGAGGCAGCTGAATTAGAAGTGTTTTTCCTCGCAGAGTAGCGAGTGTGTGGAACAAAATCTCAACAATACCAATAGAAAAACTCAATTAAAGATCATCGGGACAAGTACCAGCTGCAGACCCATGCAATCTGAGATGAACAAATGTTCCATGGGATACAATGATTCCGGTGCTGATGTTTTGGGGATGTTGTTTGTGGAGGGAAAAACTCAGCTGGAATAGAGAAGATCTGGGGATGATCATATTTATAGACAAACACAACAACCATTTAGCAAACATCAGGAACCTCAAACTGCCAAGAATGATTAATTTATTCAACATATTCTTGGCCTGGACAAACTCCCATCTCATGTTAAAAAGAAACATGTGTCTTTAATGTTCACCTGAACAGACAGATGTTAGGAGGCTGTTAGTCCTTAAAAGCCTTTCCCTCCCAACATGCCCCAGTTCTGACGAAGGGTCATGAACCCGAAACGTTGACTCACATAGATGCTGCCTGACCTGCTGAGTGTTCCCAGCAAATTCTGTTTTTGTTTCAGGTGTTAGGAGGCCTCAGTTTAAGCTCTTATCAAGGAATGGCAGCTCTAATAAGGCAGCACTGTGCAAGAGTATCAGCCTGCACTGTGAGCTCTAAGTCCCAGTGTAGGGCTTGAGCCTACAATCTTGTAACCCAGAGATGAATGCACCACTAACTGAGCCAGGCTGATCCTTGAGCAGTTTAGCAGAGACCGGGGAGCAGGTTCCTCACCATTGCTCCTGTCAGCAGATCCTACAAAACCTGGAGTCATCAGAGAATCAGGGGAGCAGAGATAAAGAAAATAACTTGAATTCAAACAAACACTAGTAGGTTTAGTTTCACAATAAGGAGCTCACGAATAGATGCAGGGCATAGATCTGCAACATAGTCTTTTCACAGACTGGACACGACAAGAGTGAATGTGCACAAATAGATAAGCTGGATTTTCACTGCAAGCACTGCAACAAACAATCAGGATAAGCAGAGCTGAGCTCCGACATGGCTTTAATTCCTTCTTCAGTGTATTACTACAATTTTTAGTGCTCCTCCATTTTTGGGGGGGCGGATAGGGTGGTAAGTGGGGTCTCTTTAGAGCTGAGATGACTCCAAGATGCTGGCTCCAAAGTGGAGTGTCAGAATCGGATCAATGTTTTCTGGTGGACTCAGAGTTCGGTTCCTTACCCAGTAGGGTCCCCAGCCCTCCAGGTCACTGCTGATGACAGACTGGCTCATTGGCAAGTCTTGGAGTGGCAGACAAGTCACTGGGAACAGGGATTCTTCTCACTCAGCTCATGTTAACCCTGCAAACCAAAGACCTAATAGGTAGGGTGGTTCTAGTTGGACATGCAGTGGGAAGCTTGACAGACAGTGCTCTTAATGGTGCTCCCAATGGCCAGCTATGCAGTTTTAGCTGGTTAAACTCCAGCTGTATCCCAATGCACACTCTTGGGCTATGCCAATCTGCACCTAATACTCTTGGGAATTAAGTAAGTAAGGTGGATACTCTTAAACATAGTGATGAGTTTCTGCATGTGTCAGACACCCGGCTGACTAAAAGAAAAAAGAGCTTTTTAGACGCACATTCCATTATTGGGTCAAAGGAGCAGCACTCCCTCTTAGAGAGGCATCAGCACCATGCAGTGTTTGGCTGGAAACATTCCAGGCAGATTAACAACAAAAGATATTTGAACTATTACATGTAATACTCAATAAATGATAAATCAACAAGAAACTGGAATTATAAACTATAAATGTTACACTAAAATAATATGGGATGAGTTTCTGCATGTGTCAGACACCCGGCTGATATGCCCCCACTTTAATTTAATGTAGTTTGCTTCCTTTCACTCCATGGAGGAGGGAGCAGAGAAGAGATCCTTGGCCCATATCCTCTAAATAGACATCTGAGATAATCAGCTGATGATCTCTGAGACCCACAGTATATTACTACTGCTGCTCCTCACACTGAAACTGCAGTCATGTTCCAGGAAGCTAAGTCGGTGAGAATGGCAGCAACTCTCACTAACTCATGTTCCAGAGTGCTTTGCCAGTCCTTCGAAAGGAAACAAAATGGACCTAAACACAGTTTGGGTATGAAGCAGCAACTTTGGTTTCTATTTTTGGAACAGCACTTGGCTGCTACGGGTCACCCATAAAATACAGTCACTCCACTTGACAATATATTCTGTGAAGCTCTTTGAGACGTCTCAACGATGTGATAAGGCGCTATATCAAATGCAAGGATTATTATTATTATTAACACTTGTTGGTTTCTTTCAAGACTTGCTCAAGGATGATAATCATCATGACCTTTTCCCAGTTCCGTAAACAAATTCCCAAATACTACCTAAGGCTTTGTCTGGCTAAGCTTTGTTAATCACACTGACAGATTTTCTAAAGAGGACTGGACATAATCAAAATAATTAACCGCTTCACTTCATTTGAGATTAAATATATTTCTCATTTTGGACATTTCTGTTTTTACTCTTTCTCTGTCCAATTTCCTCGTGGGAACTCACAAGATAAGGTTTGGATGAAAAAGGCCCTTCGAACCATCTGATCTCATTATTCCAGAACACCCACCTTGCAATCCCCTCGTCACATAATCTAGCTCTTTTTCAAATGAGTCCAGTTTTCTGGCCTCAACCACTCTTCCTGGGAACCTGTTCCAGTTATTAATTACATTCTTGGTAAAGGAAATCTTCCCAACATCTGTTTTGAAATTGCTCTTTGTAACTCTAAACTTCTGTCCTCTTGTTCTACTGTCTTGGTACATCTTAAACTATTGTTCTGTGTTTACTTTTTCAATCTTATTCAAACTGTTATATGGTGCTATAAGATCCCCTTTCTTATAAAGTCCTCTATAAGTCTTTCAGACTTGGACCAAACAAGTTTTGGGATTTAGTTTTGTTGTTTGTTAACAGCCACAGAAAAGTTAATACATTACTCAATAAAGAAACCACACAGTTTAGGTCTCCTACTGTCTGTCTCACACATGTTGCTGTGGGGTTTACTGTGGGTTTACTACAGGTGTAATGCAATACGTAGTGTAAAGCCTGATGTGATAGATCGTCATGTGATACCATGTACTTTCCACTCCTTATCGCAAACCACTTTAATGTCCTTTCGTTCTCATAGTTTACACTATCTTTATCATGCTTTTTTCTCCAGAATTCATAAAAAAAATTGTTTAAGAAGCAACATTTTATTGTAAAGAGAGTCAGATTCCTGGCAGTGACTAATTGAACCCTAACCAGTTGACATTTTGTAAACTCCTATTGAAACATTTATATCATCACAACCACCCATTGAATTAGTCCTGTGTGAGTCACTAAGTCTCTTACTTAACACCCATTAAGTGTTTTTTTCCGATTAGCCTCATACCATGTCACTGGGGGAAATGTCACACTGCAATGTGAATTAAATTCCAGTGACCTCCACATAACAAGAGGGAACAGTGAGAATTGGAGGTAAAAGGTTTCTTACAGGAGGGAGAGATAGGGTTAGGGTTTCATGCTAGATCATGCACGTGTTTATTGCAGAATGCTGAGTTGGAGTTGACATAAACGTGCATGCCTGGTGAGCTAAGCGGGCCCATGGTACTCTAAGGCACAGTTGATGACAGACCAGCCAGCCCTGTTTGTCAGCAAGACTTGCAGGGACAAACTGGTCATTGGAGGCACGGTTTCTTCCCACTCGGCTCTTGTTAACCCTGCACATCAAAGCCTTAAGATACTACGGCATGAAGAGATTTATAGATGAGGGTGAGGACCTTAATAATAATAATAATCCTTGCATTTGATATAGCGCCGCTTCACGTCTTTTAGACGTCTCAAAGCCCTTCACAGAATATACTGTAAAGTGAATTGACCGTATGTTCTGTGGGTGAAATGCGGCAGTCAATTGCGCACAGCAGTGTCCCACAAACAGTCATGGATTAAGTGACCAAATTTTTTTTTAAGGTATTATTCCTCCCGGAAAAGCGATCCGCCAATCGCCAATACACTATCCGGCATGGAGGGCGCTATATAAATCCAAGTTGTTGTTGTTCTTGTTGTTGACTAACAACCGGGTTCCTACTTACTACAAGGTGAACAGAGGCGTGTGGAGTAAGGAAACTTGCCCAACGTTTTGCCCTGCCCGGAATCGAACCCAGGTCTTCCCGCTTGTGAGGTGAATGCTCTAACCAGCGAGCTACAGGATACCTTGTAAATTAATAGTGGAGCCTCGCGAGGGCTGGAGTGATGGGACTGCAGCTGTTGGACATTGCTGATGGTGAGAAGTATAGGGTTGATAATTCTGAAAGATTTATACTCTACCACCACCTTTCTAGCATTTCACAATCTACAGTATCAGCTGCGCTGGCTGTTACCTGGACAAATACAACAGAAATCACTAGATGTACAGCTGAGGTGCATCCCTAAATGAAACCAATTAAGCAGCAAAGGGAACTGTTTATATCTCATCTGCATAAGGATATAATGACATACATCTGGAAGTGAGGTGGGCCAAGGACCTTCTGGTGAGAATCCTTTGCAGCAACACTTGTCGCAAATTGCACTAAAACATGTTGCCAGCGTCCTACAGCTGTGCTCGATTAGTAATGCTCATTTATCTGTTAATAAAACCCATGATTGAGAACTTAGCCATTAATAAATTAGTGGTCATCAAATTATGCGATGATTTCATGCAAACTGTTTTTTGTTGGATTAAGCCAATACAGGGTTAGAGTGCAATTTTGTTCATGCTAAGTAGAAGTAAGGACACGGGCCAAATTTCCTGAAGTGAGAATTCGTAAATGTTGAGGTATTTTGCCAAGAAATAGGTGTGAAACCTTCAGAGCAGAAAGGAGAACATTTATGATCCTAAATGTGAGAATCCATGCACTTTGCACAAATTGTTTTAGAACAAGACATAATGTGGAAAGAATGAAGCAGTTTTTTTAAACCGGCAATAAAAAAAATAAATCAGGACCATACATCTTGGGCAAAGCCAGAAACATGGGAAGAATAATAGTATTTTGTTTCAGGTGGAATTGAGTATTGAAAGTTACTGAGCAAATAGACCTGACTGTTAAAGGCTGAAGCAGGATAAGTAATGTTATGCTGAAACTGCGAAATTTAACAGCATAAAAAGTTAGGTCATAAAAATGTGTTTCTTGTAAACTGTAAAATATGTTATATTTGGCAAATGCCAATGGTTATTCTCCATGCATGCTTTTTCCCTTAAACTGTTTTATAGGTAAATGATAAATAATAATAATAATAATAATAATAATCCTTGCATTTGATATAGCGCTTTTCACGTCTGGAGGACGTCCCAAAGCGCTTCACAGAACACACTGTAAAGTGAATTGACTGCATATTTGTGGGCGAACGCGGCAGCCAATTGCGCACAGCAATGTCCCACAAACAGTCGTAGATTGAAAATGACCGATTTAATTATTGTTTTTAGTTTTGGAGGGATTATTATTAGGCGTGTGGAGTAAGGAAACTTGCCCAAGGTTTCGCCCTGTCTGGAATTGAACTCAGGTCTCTCGCTTGCAAAGCGAGTGCTCTAACCACTGAGCTACAGGACTCCACCCAAAATGCTTTAAGCAGGGTACCTGTGCTGTGTTTATATTGTTCTATGTGGGGGGGGGTGGGCAAATTGACCCAAAATTTGGTAGTGATTCACCACCCAATAGAAAGAAAGAGACGTAGAGAGAGAGAGATCTTGGGACAGGAAAGCAGAGGAGAAGAGAGGCAGACAGAAACAGGAAAGCTGAGAGAGAGATAGCTAGGGCCAGGAAAGTAGAGGGTGGGGCGCGGGAGTGGGAGAGAGACATGAAATCTGAGAGAGCGTGAGAGAGAGATAGGGCCAGGAAAGGAAAAGCAGAGATAGCTGGAGACAGGAAAGGAGCGAGAGAAGGAAAGGAAGAGGGAGGAACTAAAGAAAACTAGAGGTAGGGAAGGGATCCAGGAACAGCAAACTAAAAATTGTAAGAGAGTGAGAGAACATCTCGCTCAGTGTTAATCGGACCTGCCAGTTTGGGAGGCTCTGTCGTTGTGTGGGCTGGTATTGACCATCAGAAGTTGGTGTCAAATTTGGTTCTGACATGATTTATGCATCTAGAAATGTAATAGTTCCTACTCACCAGATCATCAGGTTGAGAAACTGATGCTGGGTTGTATCTGGAGCAATGCGGCAGTGACGTGAGAAAGATGGAAATAGATTGTGGGTGTGCCTGGGACAGAGACATGGAGTGTTGTAGTTACCTTCACTGACACCAGCAGCACTTTTAAGCATTTGTGTAAGCCTGGTTCTCCATTATCTTTCTTTAACTCCTTATAATAACAACAATAATCCTTGTATTTGATATAGCACCTTATCACATCTTCGAGGCATCTCAAAGCGTTTCACAGAATATACTGTGAAACTGTATATTTTATGGGCTTAATGCAGCAGCCAATTGTGCACAACAGTGTCCCACAAACAGTCGTGGATTGAGTGACCAAATTGTTATTACTTTTTTTTAAAAGGAATTATTACCCCCGAAAGAGCGATCCGCCAATCAACTAACAACTGGGTTCCTACTTATTGCTAGGTAAACAGAGGCATGTGGAGTAAGGAAACTTGCTCAACATTTCACCCTACTGGGAATCAAACCCAGGTGTCTCGCTTGCGAGGTGAGTGCTCTAACCACTGAACTACAGGACTCCACATGGGCAGACAGCTTCCACTTGTTAAATGTGTAATACAAGACGAGCACAACTGAAGAGTCCTGCAATGTCTCTCTCCACAATCCCTGTACTACACACTGGCCATTGTAAAACTGGAACATGATATGAAAAGTACTACAGTTTATAGTCTGTCAGTGTTTACTTCAGGAGAGAGTACTGTATATGGTGTAAGAGTAATCAACTTTAAAACAAGATTTTGCAAACTTTTTTTTGGTCAGCCAGGTGTCTGAAACATGTGGAAACTCATCATTATTCAAACCAGACTGAGAGTTTCACATACGCACGCAATCTACTCGTGGAACTTTTTCTGTGTCTGGAACGGAATGTGCACTCTCCTGGAGTGACACACCTTATTTACATAACTTTTAGGAGAATATTATTGCAGACTGGCAAGATCTCAGAGTGTGTGTTGAGGTACTGCTGAAGTTTAACCAGGCTGGTTGGGCTGTCATCAGCAGTGCCCTGGAGTACTGCAGACCTCCCTGCCTCAAGAACCAGTCTCCCTAGACCCCCAAAGACATTTGGCTTAAACCCAACATCCCTTTGCCAAGGATGTCACTTTGGAGCCAGCTTAATCCCAAAAAGACCCAGCTCCCCCCACCCCACCATTTTGACTTGATATATGATATATGGGATACGATCAGGAATGAGAGCTTTTAGTGATGAAGAGACTTGAGAAGTTTACTCATTAGAATTGAGTGGGTGGAATAGATTGATGGGTAGCCTGATCGAGCTGTTCAAGTTCATGAAGAGTTATGATGGGGTACATTGAGGGAGAGATTTCCAGAGTGTTGAAGCGTAGTGGCTGAAGGCACGGCCAACGATGGTGGAAGGAATGGCACGAGGGACAAATAGGAGGCCGGAGCAAGCCAAGCGAAGGCAGCGGGTGATAGAGTGGGGGGGATAAACAGGTTGGATAGGTAGAGGGGTTTGAGGGAATTAAGTGATTTTAAAACGAGTGAGAGAATTTTGAAGTCGATCCGTTCGGTGATTGGGAGCCAATGGCAAGGATTGGTGTGATGGAGCTACAGAGTTTCATGCGGGTGATTGTCCGGGAGGCAGAGTTTTGAATTAATTGACTTTTGTGTATGGTGAAGCTGGGGAGACCAACAAGGAGGGCATTGGAATAGGCCAGCTGGGAAGTGATTAAGGTGTGGATTTTGTCCATTATATGCTTGGACAATACTGAGATTCTAAAATATGTACCATTGCATACAACATATCTAGCATACAACCTAAAAGAGCAGAACCAGTGATGAAACAATTTGTGTTTTTATAGTGCCTTATCATATCAAAAAGTGGCTGGCAGGTTTCAAGTGTAGTGACTATTAATAGGCAAACATGTAATGTGGTCCAGGGCACTGGAAGAACTCTTTCTTTTCAAAATAATGTTAGGGGAATGTTACCATTCACCTCAAGCACAGACAGACACATCCTTTGTTTTATAAAGACAACACTCATAAGATGACTGGAGTGTCAGCCCAGAATATGAGTTCAATTCCTAACGTGGAACTTGAACCCACAGCCTTGTGACCCAAAAGTAAGAGAGCTCCCAAGTAAGTCAAGCTGATACGCTGATACCAAGCTGCCAAGCACACACTATGTCGAAATGCAGTGCAAGAGATGAAATGTGTTGACTGCCTTTTGTTTTGAAACAAACTTGTCTAGTTCCATAGCTTTGAACAAAACAACAATCTATCTCTGTGGGTAATTAAGTCTGTATGATGAGAGGGCAGAAACTGTAATACTGATTTATATTTTAATCTTCATACAGCATTAATGCTTTGTGTGTCTCCTGTGAGTTAATAACAGTCTTTACGTTTGATAAAGCACCTTTTCACTTTGTTGAGACGGCTCAAAGCGTTTCACAGAATATACTGTAAAGTGAATTAACCATATATTTTGTGGGCCAAACACAGCAGCCAATTGAGCACAGCAGTGTCCACAAACAGCCTTGGATTGAGTGACCAAATTAATTTTTTAAGAGATTATTTACCTTGGGGTAATGAGTTGGGGGGAAGGTTAGGAGGGTGCATGGAGGGGAGGGGAGATTGAGAGTTAAGGGGAGGTTGGTAGGGGGAGAGGGGAGGGCTTCTCTGTACCTGTGAAATATACTATAGTATTTTTCTACATTGGGCGGATGTCACAAAGCACTTCACAGGATATACTGTAAAGTGTCATGACTGTGTGTATTTGTAGTTGAACGAATCATGGTAAACAATGGTTGGAATGTTATCTGCCAAAGAACGACTTTGAGGCAGAATGCATAAACTGTTTAAAAAAGGATTGAGATAAATGTTTGAAAAAGAGGAAACTTGAAGGGCATGAGAGAGGAGTAGAGTTATAATAATACTTGCATTTGATATAGCACTTTTCACATCTTCTAGATGTCTCAAAGCGCTTCACAGAATATACTGTAAAGTAAAGAATGTATATTTGTGGGTGAAACGCTGCAGCCAATTACGCACAGCAGTGTCCCACAAACAGTCGAGGATTGCGTGACCAAATTATTATTATTTATGCTTTTTTTTAAGTGGTTAACTGGCATGAACTGCTTATGTGCTGTAACATTCTATGAGGAGCAATATTGGCTGGGGACTGGGTCATACAGACAGGTGCAGACACCGAGGGAACACTGCATTGTTAGAGTTGTTGTCCTTCAGTGTAGATGTTAAAACAAGGTCCCGTCTCTCTGTTCAGATCTATGTTAAAGGTACCATAGCACTATTCAAAAAGAGTAGGGAGCTTCTCCCGGTGTCCTCGCCAACAATCTCCAGATACATTAATCATTTACTTAATGTGCGCAAATTGGTAGAAGCAATGACATAAATTACCTGCAAAGCAGGTTTGAGACCTTTCAACATTATAGGCATTGTATCAAATACAAGAATTATCATTATTATTGTTTTGGAAAGATACATTATTATATTCCATTACATGTTATTCACCTCATTTGTAATACATATAATCTAGGCTACAAAACAAAGATCCTGGAATTTTTTGAGATAGTTTAGCCAAAATGTAAAATCAGTGTTAAAGAAGATTATTTTTTAGGTCCAACATTGTTAGGACATTTTGAATAACTAAAGAGAACAACAGCAAAATACAACAACAAAATTACAGTTATAGAGCGCCTTTCACATCGGGAGGATGGTCCCAAAGCGCTAAACAGTCAGGTGTCGGGGCCCGATCATGGGGGAGGGGTGGTGTAGGGGTGAAGGAAGGGAGAGAGGTGGAAGGGCGACCAAAGACACGATCGAAGAGAAGAAGGGGACAAGGGAGGAAGGAGGCAAAGGGACCGTGGGATGGAGTTCCAGAGTGCGGGGGCAGAGAGTCTGAAAGCCCAGCCGTCGATGGTTGGGCGGGAGACATGGAGCAGACCAGAGCCCGCTGAACGGAGGGAGTGGGCATATTGGTAGGGAGTCAGCAGGTCAGAGAGGTAGGAGGGGCCAAGGCCATGGATGGCCTTGAAAATGAGGAC
This sequence comes from Callorhinchus milii, assembly GCF_018977255.1. Taxonomy (NCBI): domain Eukaryota; kingdom Metazoa; phylum Chordata; class Chondrichthyes; order Chimaeriformes; family Callorhinchidae; genus Callorhinchus; species Callorhinchus milii. Next base: position 14,363,030 of record NW_024704744.1, read on the forward strand.
GAGGATTTTGAACTCGATCCTCTGGGGGATGGGGAGCCAGTGGAGTCGGGCGAGGGTTGGAGTGATGGAGTCACGGAGCCTGGTGCACGAGAATACGTGAGCTGCAGAGTTTTGGATGATCTACAGCCTGTGAAGGGAAGAGTTGGGAAGGCCGATGAGGAGGGAGTTTCCATAATCGAGACTTGATGTGACGAATGTATGGATAAAGGTTTCAGCAGCCTGAGGGGTGAGGCAGTGGCGTGGAGAAAGGCACGGTGTCCATATTAAGTCAACATACGTCCTGCATAGGCAGTCTTAGCATAATAACCCGATTTAGCCAAGATTGCCTATAAAATACACAGTCATCACACTTTATTCTAAATCCTATGAAGCACTTTGGGATACCCTCTTGATGAAAAAGTGCTGTATCAAATGCGAGTAGTATTATAGTCGAAGAAGCTTTACCCTGCAACAAACCATACTTAAGGACTACTGAAGTCAATTTTCACTGATTTAATAGTTTTATTTGGTGAAAGACAATTGATTTAAAAAAATCTGTTGAGCTTGATTCATAAAATCTGAAGTCGCTGGGCTGTTTTTGATCGTCCACATCCATTGATTTCCAGGAAAGTGTGCACACTGTTTTCTTAATTTTGCCCACAAAATATACAGTCAATTCCCTTTACAATATATTCTTTGAAGTGCTTTATGAGATGACGCAACAACATGATAAAGCGCTATATCAAATATAAGGATTATTATTGTTATATTATATTATGATTATGTTCATCAATAAAAGAACTCTTTGTATGTATTTGGTTACTTTCATGAGTTTTCAATGTTTCAAAAAATCCAGATTTTTCCTAAGTTACCCAGGTTTTATTTTGTAGTTAAAAAATGATTTAATAATCTTTACCTGACCTGTGAGAATAATGTATACCATGTGATTTTTTTTGCTGTATATGCACAGAACATAAGTCAAGGCAATACCAATGTGCTTATCCATGATCTACTATTTATTATATGGTTTATGTCCAAGATCCTTAATCATATTATGCCCCTGATTCAAGTTAGAAAATGGAAATATTATGCTATTCAATGATTCAAACTGTTATTCATCTTGCCACGTGAAGTTCAATTTTTCAACATGTAGCATTCTCTGCTATTTTATTCATAGAGGCTTCAGCTTGTACATACAAATTCAAACAGGCTGTGTCTGTCTAACCAGGGAAAGCAATTTGCTGCAGGCAGCGATTTGCTGATTAAGAGTGCACAGAGTTAATAGCCTCCTACGGTAGATATTCCACTAAGGCTCATTGCAGATACACAGCGCATCATTGCATTCCATTACATTTTATTAACCTTGCTCACAATATAAGTAATCTAGGATATGCTAACAAAGATCTTGGAAGTTTTTGAGATAACTTGGCCGAAATGTAAAGTCATTGTTGAGTAAGATTATTTTTTTCACAGGGCCCGACTGTCTGAATAGAGGGAAGAGGTAGAATTTACATTGGCTCCATATATGTCCCGCACAAGCAGCAATACCATATCATCAGTCCTGTGCAATTCAACGCTTACCAATTCTGAACACAATATCATTATTAAGGCCCTTTTAGTTTGACAGTATGCACGTGGTTTCATTTGACTGTAAATGTGCTCATAACAAAAGGAGAAAAAACACCTAACGTCTGCGATAAGGCCAAGTATTGCAGAGAAGCATTTGTATTTTTCTTATCTTCAAATTGAATTTACATGGAACATCGAAATGGATATTGTCTGCAGCATTTCCATCAGCTCCCTCAATTACATTTTCTGTTGACGCAAGTGGACTCGGGAATAGCAAATACATTTATTTTATCTTTGAAACCTTTCCAATCCAGACTGCTTGGCTGTCAGAGGCGAAAAACAGGTGATAACTGACACACTCAATGTTCATCAGCAGAAAGACAAGTTCTCGAAACTTTGGGTGTAAAAGTTGCAAAAACTCAAGGTTAAACTGATATGTTTTAAAAAAAACTGGAGCTGTTTTTTAGTTGTTGTGACAGATTTTTTTTGGTCAAAACAGCTGCCTGATTTCTTCTGCTGCACTTTCCAAGTTCCTGCAGATCACTCATGCACTTCATTGGTCACCGCTGACTGGCAATTACCTAATGTGCAATTTTTCAATTTGCCCAGAGGTGTTCCAAAAGCCCAAAAGCAGTTCACCTGCAGTTTGTGAGGTGTTTTCTTTTCCCCTCCCTAACACAATACTTTCACCTGTGTTAGATTGCATCATTGCCTGAGGTCAAACCTCACATTTGTTTTGAAATCATATTTTCTTTGGAATTATTCCAGCAGTTTTTTTTCCTGTGTTTTTTTAAAGAAAAAAATTGGAATTTAAATGAAGTCTGTGAAGTGCAGTATAAAGCAGGGGAGGAAATCCGAACTCGACTCAGTTCAAATTCAATGGGAGTACATTTCTCTAGTTTGCGGAGTGGGACTTGGGTTCGGTCAGTGGGTAAATGTACCCTTTGGCTTGGGACTGTGTTATAGGGTAGTAAAGAATGAATATGTTACTTGGGGTGGGGGAGAAGTAAGCAGGATCTCTTTGGAGCTGAGCTAGAATGTCAGAATTGAGTCAATCTTCTGTGGCGCTCTAAGCCAGGTGGGTCCGTAATCCTGCAGGGCAGCACTGATGACAGACCACCCACCCAGCCAGCCTGGCTGATCAGCAGGATATGAAGGGACAATAATAATAATCCTTGCATTTGATATAGCGCCTTATCACATCTTCCAAACGTCTCAAAGCTCTTCACAGAATATACTGTAAAGTGAATTAACTGTATATTTTGTGGGCAAAATGCGGCAGCCAATTGCACATAGCACTGTCCCACAAACAGTAATGGATTAATTGACCAAATTATTATTCCTAATATTTTTTAATCAATTATTACCTCCAGAAAAGCAACTAACAACTGGGTTCCTACTTATTGCTAGTTAAACAGTGGAGTAAGGAAACTTGCCCAACATTTCGCCCTGCCGGGAATCAACCCAGTTCTCTCGCTTGCGTGTTTTAACCACTGAGCTACAAGACTGGACAGGGACACTTCCCACTCAGCTCCTATAAACCAGGCAAGCCAAAATGGGTAAGCTTAGTTCCAACTAAATAAACAGTGGATATCTTGCCAGACAATGTTCTTAATAGCAAGCTATGTGTTTTTAGCTGGTTGAACACAAAAACTCCCGGATCCCCAAGTATTGGCTCTTTCCAATCTCCATCTAATTTTCTCAACAATTAAGTAAACATGGTAAGTTCCTCAAGGAAGACAGTGGTTACATTTCGGACACAGAAAATTAAATTTTGGGCCCACAGGAAAATTCCCATGTGTACGTGGCAAACTTATATGGAATTCTCAGTCTGGATTAGATACCCTTACGTATTATGATGGGTTTCCATGTGTGTCAGATACCCAGCTGATCAAAAAAAAACAAAAAAATGGTATTTGTATAGAGGCTACAATGTCAAAATGTCTAAAAGAGCTTCATAACAATTACTTTATTGTCACATTTAGTGACTTTTTTTCAGTAACTGTGCCAAAAGTCCCATGAACAGGCATGAGTTGAATAAATATTTTTATTTGGAGATTAAAGGATGGAGCTTGATATTGGGATTGAGCACTCCAATTCAGGGTTTTGTTGGAGGTAAATCTGAAACACTTTTTTTCCATCCCTCCGCCTAGCCCCCTCCTGCCTACCATGACCTCCCCCCTCCCTCTAGCTTGGCGTGGTGCTCAGCCACTGTCAAGAGCTCTGGGACATTACCCTGCGAGAGGGGCGCTATATAAATTCAAGTTGTTGTTATTGCAAATAGGAAGGGCTGGTTCTTCTCCACAGCAATCTTGTAGTTTAGTGATTAGAGCTCTCACCTCGCTAGCAAGAGGACCTGGGTTTGATTCCCGGCAAGGCAAAACATTTCCTTATTCTACTCGCCTCTGTTTGCCTAGCAGTGAGTAGGAACCTGGTTGTTAGTCAATTAGTGGATCGCTTCTGGGGGTAATAATCCCTTCAAAAACAAATAAATGTAAAATAATAATAATAAATTGATCATTCAATCCACGACTGTTTGTGGAACATTGCTGTATGCAATTGGCTGCCACGTTTCACCCACAAATATAATCAATTCACTTTACAGGTGATAAGGCACTATATCAAATGCAAGGATTATTATAATATACCTTCAGTAATTGATCAGCATTAGCCAAGATACTGGGAGAAATTCCCTTCTCTTTTCCAACTCCCTTCTCTTCTTTTTTCAGGTTAAAACGTATCTTTAACCTGGGGGCTGGCAGATGGGACCTCAGTTAGTGTTTTGTTCAAAGGGTGTGACCACCAACCAGACAGAATACTCCCATCTGCACTAGACTGAGAATCCAGAGTCTCTGCATAGGAGTGTTAGCCTAAACTGTGCATTTGAACCAACAACCAGATACAGAGTTAGAACAACTGAGGCTGACCCTAAGCCCGCACCCTGACAAATCGCAAATCCATCCCAAATTTAATCTGTATGTCAACTGGTACACTGATCTTTCTGTCGTCATTCCGTGAAGTTTATCTTGGAAAGACTAGATATGGAGCATGATCTCAGAGTTGAACACCCAGCTTAAGATGGTTGGGAGGTAAACAAGCAGGTTCTGCTCTGCAGTTATGCACCATCTGTAGCTGATCAAAGAGCTGGGTTGACAAGCACAACCCAACACTCCTACTCCGTGAGCAAAGGGGAAGCTTATCTGTGGAAAACATGAATCTGAAAAATAATTAATCTGAAAAATAATTGTGTTGAAATAAAACTAGAATATTGAACTCCTGACAATAAATCTGAATAAAAATGATAGTCTGTGTTGCCATTTGAATTTTGCTGGAATATGGAGTTGTCGTTAGGAAAGACAGAAACTGACTAGACTATGATTGTGTAAATGTGTGGAAATTCAATTCCTCATTGGAGGGTTTAAGCATAATCACGGAAGGTCATTCAGGTGCCATTGACAGTGTGTGAACAGATATCTGGAAGTTTGTGTGCGGCTCATTCAAGAGGAGCAAATGGAAAGAATGTGAACAAATATCAAATAAATGATTCCCAGTTTGTGAAACCTGCAGCATTGTGCATCTGAACAAACCAGCCTGAACAGCGCTTTAAGTGACCTTTCAACTGGGCCATCATGAGATTAAAGATTAGACTTGGCTTTAACTCGGATGCCTGTGCTGGAGCAGACATATACAGTAAAGGTGATGACTGTATGTTTGAGGCACATCTGAATCCAGGTTATTACTCAGTTGCAATTCAAGTGAATTGCTTTTGTGTAGCAAGAGAAGTGATTAACAATGTTCAAAAGTGAGTTACTTCATTGAATGTACATCAATTAATTGTTGTATATTCAATTAGGACCAAGGCTCTTCTGATTGGCTTCCGTCAGCACCTCCACTTCTCAGGCACTGGCATCATCACCATCCATGGATGCCCACACCACCTCACTGAGCCAGTTCGGAACCTTGGCGTCTTGTTTGACCCTCAACTATTCTTTCTACCCCACATCTGCGCCATGACCCACTCTGCCTTCCCCCACCTCCACAACATCGTCCGGCTCCGCCACTGACTCCCCTCAAGCCGCAGAAGACCCTTTTCTAGCATTTGTTACTAAGTTCTAAGCTTGACTACGCCAACTCCCTGCTTGACGGCCTTCCCAATTCTTCGCTCTAGATCATCCAGAACTCTGCAGCTTGTGTCCTCTCCTGCACTAAGTTCCGTGATCCATTTACATTGGGCCTTTTAAATCAGCAGGGCATACCAAAGCACTGAACGGTCAAGAATTTACACCTGAATGGAGGTTGGATTAGGGATGAGTGAAGTCCAGGGGGGTGGAGACAGGTGCTAAGATGACTGAAGTCACCGTCAAAGAGGAAAGTCTTCATACGGACCTTGAAGGAGTTAGAGGAAAGGGTGAGGCAAAAGTACTCTGGAATGGAGTTCTAGAGAGTCGGGCAGATAGGCTGAAAGCTCAAACACTGATGGTGGGCAGGCAGGATGGGGGATCTGAAGTAGGCCAGTGCTCACTGAACAGAGGCAGCAGACAGGTTGATTAGGTTTAAAAATGTCACAGAAGTAGTGTGGGGTAAGACTGTGTTAGCATTTCAAAATGAGGACAAGGAACTTGAGCTCAATCTTCTGGGGAATGGGGAGTTAGTGGAGCCAGGCGAGGATAGGGGTGGTAGATTCGCAGAGCTTAGTGAGGGAGAGGACACAACTGTGGAGTTCTGGATGGTCGCCCTCCGTCCGGCGTGGAGGGCGCTATATACATCCAAGTTGTTGTTGTTGTCTATAGTTTGTAGAGGAAAGTGAGCAAATAGTTAGGGTAGTCAAACCTGGATGAGGTGAAAGCATGGATAAGGGTTTGAGGGGAGAGATAGTGACGGAGGTGGGCAATGTTGTGAGGGTGCGGGAAAGATGAATGAATGAATGGGTCAGAGCACAGCTATGGGGTTTCAAGGACAGATGATAATCAAACAAGAGAGGTTGTGTACTCACTTGATAAAGTGGAGTGTGCATCCATGTACACACTGTATAGTGTACACACACTGAGATAGCGAGTGTTAAAGTAAGAAAGTGAAAATTAGACATATAACTAAGTGAAAGAAAGCGTTACAATCTCCAGTACTGCCAATGTCCTACTTCACGGACACCAAATGGTGAAAAATGGAACTTCTTTGTATTCTCAGGCCAATTTTATAAATGTCACATCAATGTGTCTCGTAACGAAGACACACAGATCACACGCAAACTATATATTGATGAAGTTGTGCAGAAAATATTATTAATGCACATTTGCAAAAAAGTGCAAGTTTAATTTCCTCATTTCAAAATGATAATTAAGAAAGTGCCATCATCTATCACAGAAATAATAACATGTCATGAAGAAATACAAGGGATGGATTACCCTTTTTTTTCACAGAATAAATTATTCCTTACTGAATTTGCTTACAGCAACAAATTGCCCATCCCTCGCAATAATTTGGGTCAAAGCCATTTAGCTCTGTTGAACCATTTTTGCACCAAGGGGAACAATAACATCAAACTGTGCTTGTGTTTTTGGAATCCCACCCACTCATTCAACAGCAGGGTTAAAAGGTCTGTTTTTGCGCACAGCATACCTTTAACACTGAAATGTATATCCGGTTCTATATAAGGTATATAAGAACCAGTCAGACTGCTATATTCACATGGGACACATCAAAGCCATATGACCGGATTATGCACCTGCTGTTTAATTGTACGTACAAAGCCAAGCACATTTAGCACTCCTGGTAATATACACACCAGTTTTTATTATCGCAACCCTATAATTTACAAGGCTGTTGATTGTTTTGTTACTCTATCTCAGGCTGTCAAACAATTTCATTTTGAGTCAAATTCAAAAAAAGGGGTTGGAGATGAGACTCTTACTTGAACTTTTTCTGACCCAAGTTCCATTCAATCTTCACTCCAGTGTGTGAACGAAGCTGCTTGTACACTGCAATCTGGGCTTTTTCTGCAGCTTACACAATTTGTTAATACATGCTTTCAAGAACAATTCATCCGTTGGAGCTTTGTAGCATTTAGATTCTGGATTCCCTGCTACATTAATCCTTACTCTGGTGACTAAAGGGGGAACTCCAGAAAGGTGAAATCATAAATATTATGAAGTGTTTTGACTTAAAGATATGTTCTCATTATGATTCAGAAATCGCAGTAAACAATCAACATCAACTTGGAGTATCTGAAAAAAAGAGCCTGAAGGGAGATGAGGAGAATTTTTTTTACACAGAGTGTTACGGTCAGGAATGACCTGCCTGAATTGGTCTTCAACAGATTGAATAACAACTTTCAAAAGGGAATTAGATAGGTACTTGAAAAGGAAAACATTTGCAAGGATATGGGGAAAGAGCGGGGGAATGGGACTGATTGGTAGCTCATCCAAAGAACTGGCACAGGCACAATGGGCCAAATGGCCTCCTTCTGTGCTGTAATATTCTATGATTGTATCATACTGAGGCCAGAATGTTGCAATCACATCAAGAAACCAGTCGAATGAAATTACGTTGGCTATACTTGAAAGTGATGTTGGCCACACTTTTCTTTGTGTGCACTAGGGGTGTGTCAGTAAGATTTTGCATGGTGTGCACAAAAGGAAGAAGAGAGCGCATTTAAAACAGGCTTTGATGGGGACCATGATTACCTGCATTGCAACTGTGCTGCAATAAGCCCTTAAAGGTTACAACAATCGGGTCAGTTAAATTCTGCTTGAAGCCGTGCTCAAAAAACTTGACGTACCTTGCACCGAAAGGGGGATTTCAAAAAATGACAAGAGAGAGACTTGTTGACAAATGCCCTTCACTCCATTTGATCTCATCATTCCAGAAAATCCACCCAACTGTCCTCCCAAAACTGTTTTTAAATGAGTCCAGTATGCTGGCTTCGACTGCCCTTCCAGCAGCCTGTTTTGATCATCAGTTACCCTCTAAGCACAACTTTGTTGATAAAAGCCACCTCCCACTCCCTGAGTCTGAATGTATTCCTGACTGTGTTATCATGGCAGATTGCTCAAAGCTACACAATATCTGTATTACTCCCCTTCTCTCAGTGGATTGAGTTCAAAATCTTCTTTCTAAACTTTAAATCCCTACACCGTCTTGCCCCACCCTACCTCTGGGACCTCCTTCAACCTTACTGACCCAGACAACAACAACAACTTGGACTTATATAGTGCCCTCCAAGCCGACGGTGTCTCAGAGCACTTCACAGTAATGGATCCCGGGGCTGAGCCAGCGGGAGGGGGAGGAAGGTGACCACAGGTGCGGTCGTAAAGAAAGGTCTTCAGCAGAGACCTGAAAATAGGAAGGGAGGGAGCGAGGCGAAGGGAGTGAGGAAGGGAGTTCCAGAGCCTCGGGGCATAGAGGCTGAAGGTACGGCTGCCGAGGGTAGAGCGGAGGATTTGGGGGACGAGGAGGAGGCCAGACCCGGAGGAACGAAGGCAACGGGTACTGTTTTAAGGAGAGAGGAGGTCAGAGAGGTAGGGGGCGCAGAGGAGTGCAGGGACTTGAATACAAGGGTGAAGTCGATCCTCTCTGGGACAGGCAGCCAGTGCAGTCCGGCAAGGACTGGGGTAATCGGGGAGCAGAGTTTTGTGCGGGTGAGAATGTGGGCAGCAGCGTTTTGAATGATTTGGATTTTATGGATGGTAGTGGATGGGAGACCGGCGAGGAGAGCGTTAGAGTAGTCCAGCCGAGAGGTGACAAAGAGCATGGACCAGGCTCCGGAACATCGCCAGACTATGGCACTACCTCACCCCTCACGCTGCTGAAACTCTGGTCCACGCCTTTATCACCTCCAGGCTGGACTTCGGGAACTCTCTCCTTGTCGGCCTTCCCAACACCTCCCTCCACAAGCTGCAGGTCATTTAGAACTCTGCAGCTCGTGTATTGTCCCGCACCAGGCTTCGCGACCACATCACTCCCACCCTCGCTCGCCTCCACTGGCTCCCCATCCCCCAGAGGATCGAATTCAAGATCCTCATCCTCACCTACAAGGCCATTCACGGCCTTGCTCCCTCCTACCTCTCCGACCTACTATCCCCCTACTTACCTGCCCGTACCCTCTGTTCCTCTGGCTCCGGTCTGCTCCACATTCCCGCCCCAACCGCCCTACCATCGGTGGACGGGCTTTCAGCCTCTCAGCCCCTAGGCTCTGGAACTCCATCCCCCAGTGCCTTCGCCTTGCTTCCTCCCTTTCCTCCTTCAAGTCCGGTCTCAAGACCTTACTCTTCAACCGTGCCTTCACCTCCTTCTTGACTCTCTACCCCCTCCTCGCTCCCTCCCATCACTCTGCATTTCCCCACCGGAAGGAAGGGGAAGGAAGGATAATTGGGGGTCGAACCTGATGCCTAGGTTGCATACGAGTTCAGAGAATTTTAGTGGGAGTTCGGGTAGGTGGAGGAAGTGAGAGCCGTGAGATTTTAAATGTTGATGAGAGCTAAAGAGAGCCACAAATGCACCCTTTGCTCAGTGAGCACCAGCCTGCTTCATGTCCCCCACCGTATCCACCCCACCATAGGCAGGCGGACTTTAGGCCATTCTATCCTCGCTTTTTGGAATTCTACCCCGGAATTCCTCTGACTTGCTCCTTCCCTTCCCTTTTTCAAGGCATATCTTAAAACATACTTGTTTTGACTGCCCTTACCGTCATCTTTCCCCTCTCCACTTCCCTTAGCTTCCACCCCAGCTCAGGTGCCCACCCACCCAATAACGGCTGCCTAACATTTGTGGATTGGATGAAGAAAGCCCTTCAACCTTTTCACAGTGCCAACTTGACCATTTTCCCATTACAATATCAACCTGATTTCCTCTTGACCTCCCTTTTCTGGGAACCTAATCCAGCCATTGATTAAATAAATAATAGTCCTTGCATTTGATAATAATTCCTTATCACGTGTTCAAAACTTCTCAAAATGCTTCACGGGATTGAATACGCTCCACAGGAGTGCAATGACTGTGCATTTTGTAGGTGAACAATGTTTCTGTTACTTTTTTCTGAATGCCACAGTGACAGGTTTTCGAATTTGCTGACACAATCAGATTAATCTTTGTGTAAAGTAATATTTCCTGGTATCTGCCCTAAAGAATCCTTAACCTGTGAGTTTATCTGATAGTGTTGAATTTACACTAAGCTTCCTTTGTGTCTCTATAATGTTTATTCTATTCAAGACTGAAGTTTATTTAGTCATTCCTCATAGCTCTTCCCTCTAACACTCCTCTGTGGCCTCTGGGGTCTGGAGTATTGAATGAGGAATAATCATGTGGTATATATATAATATTGTCAGAATTAAAATGCAGGATTTTATATAAAGAATATATTGCATTCACAATGTTTCTATTTTTTTTCCTTCTGAATACCACACTGACAGCTTTGCTGACGCAATTTGTTGACGAAAGCTGCCTCACTGTGCAATCTTTTCTAATTATTCACCAATCTCTTTTGTAAAATAATTTATCTAAATAGCCTATTGACTCCTCTCCTGAGCTTGAGTTTGTGGTTCTTTGTAGAGTTGGTGAGAAATATAGGCTTCAGTTTGCCAATACCACTTACGACCTTGACTATTTAATGCGATTTTCCTGGATCGTCCCTGGTAATGCAAAAAATATCAAATCTGCATGTCAGCCTGGCTCACTTGGTAGGACTTTGGCCTATGAGTCAGAAGATTGTAGTTCAAGCCCCAGGTCTCATTGGATCTCATAGCGTCTAAGCTGACATTCCAAGTGCTGGAAATGTGATGCTTGATTGGAGGTGCTGTCCTCCAATGAGATGTTAAAGTGAGGTCCAGTCTGCCTGTTCAAGTGGATGTTAATGATCCCCTGGGCCTAATAGAAACATGAAAGGAGTTTTTTGCCGGTGTCCTGGCCAGCAATCTCCCAAATAAAACTGATCACTAATTTCATGGCTGTTTGTGGGACATGCTGTGTGCAAATTGGTTGCTCCGTTTGCCCATGAAACAGTCAAGACATTTTACAGTGTATCCTGTGAAGTGCTTTGAGGCATCCGCCTGACATGGTAGGCACTAGACGAAATGTAAGGATTATTATTGTTATTAAATTTATTTTAAAGGTGCAAAGAGTTTAAAATAATTGTGTTGACCCACCCCTTCTCAAACGTAGAGCAAAGAAAGAAAAATGTATTAACTTAAGTCAATGAATGCCTTGACCAAGTAAAGTCATCCCATACCTAACAAGCCGAAGGTATCATCAAAACAGTATGTTATATCCCTTTAAGGTAACAATGAGAGCAGATCATTAAACAGAATGGGTCACCAGGCAGTAAACAGTAAAACTGGTTTCAGCTCTCTGCGTTGGTGGTAATGCTAACGGCTTCAGTCACTCCAGAACACAGCTGCATACCTATGTGAAAAACAAATTCATCTCATAACGAAACATGAAAAACCCAACACTTCAAGGGTATGTCAGCCTTTTGTATACTGTTTTATGACCTTCGTCAAGCTGCCAGAACTTCCCTTGGGTTTGGTCATAACACCTGGTTGTATTGGAATAACCTCTATTGTTTTGTCTGATCGGTCACGTTATTCTTACCTGCAAGGGCTTCAGGTGTTTTAACTAAAGTAGAGCACTACACGGGAAAATCGCATGTTATTGACTCATTAACTGTTTCTGGCTTCCATTACTTTGTGAACTAATCAAATACAGTTCCATTCTTACTGACCTGTGTGAGTGATTGATGCATCTCGTACAGCCCTGCAAAGGGAAAATGTGGTTAGACAGTGAGAACCCCTCCACTGTTACTGATCAATTCAAGTCTGATTCAACAACAACATCAAATTACATTTGTATAGCACCTTTTGCATCAGGAGAATGGCCCAAAGTGCTGGACAGTCAGTGATGTGCACAACAGAAATAATCTCAAATCTGGGTGAATGGCTCACTAAAGCTTGCAAATCATAATGCGAAAATTACTTAAAGAAAGAAAAATAAACCAGCTCTACAGTGAAGATAATAAATAGATCATAGAATTGGAGAGAGCAGCGTAGATTCACTAGGAAGTTGCCAGGGATGAATGGATACAACTATCAAGAAAGATTGGACAGATTGCAGCTTTTCTTTCTAGATATAAGCTGATTGAGAAAGGACTTGATAGAGGTGTTCAAAATTATTAAATAATTCAATAATTTGATGTTAGTAGGTTGTTTCCAATTGTTATGAATCCAAAATGAGGGGGTACAGATACATGACAGTCAGTAGCAGATCTAAAAGGGAGTTTAGGAGGAACATCTTTAGCAGAGGATGGAGAAAATGTGGAACTCACTGTGTAAGCTGTGTTTGAAGCATAATAGCAATATATTTAAGAGGAAATTTGATGTATACATCAAGGAGAAGGGAATAAAGAGGTATGGGAGAGAGGATTAGGAGAGTTAAAAGCTGTTATGGAGTCCTGTAGCTCAGTGGTTAGAGCACTCGCTTTGCAAGTGAGAGACCTGAGTTCAATTCCATGCAGGGCGAAACCTTGGGCAAGTTTCCTTACTCCACACGCCTAATAATAATCCCTCCCAAACAAAAAACAACAATAAATTGGTCATTTTCAATTTACGACTGTTTGTGGGACATTGCTGTGCGCAATTGGCTGCCGCGTTCGCCCACAAATATACAGTCAATTCACTTTACAGTGTGTTCTGTGAAGCGCTTTGGGACGTCCTCCCGACGTGAAAAGCGCTATATCAAATGCAAGGATTATTATTATTATTATTATTATAAGCTCATATATGGGATATAAACACCATCACTCACTAGTTGGGCTGAATAGCGTGTTTCTGTGTTGCAACGGTCTGTATAACAGACATTCTCAAGGATGGAGACAAGTTGATCTTTGGTGACTGAGGAGCTTCAGATCAATTATTGTAATCTGTACATAATGGTCGCTGTTATGTTGGGTGAAAAATCATTGTTATGATGTAGAAATAAAAACAGAAATAAAAACTCTTTTGATGATCACTTTATCAGACAATCGTACCATCTAGACTCAGTAGAGAAAAGCTTCTCAAAACCTTTTGCTCCATATGTTTGCTATACATTCACAGCCTGGAGCTAATTGTAAAGTCATGGGTTTTACAGTTTGCCAGATTAAATAGCCAAAAGAAATCCCCTTCCCTACAGGGAAAGGACAGTTCCTTCCTAGAACTCCCAGCCCCATGGGAGTTAATCTGGGTATTTGTGTGTTAAATTAACCGGACTATAACAGTCGCTTTTACTGGGACAAGTTATTAGAAGCCACATGATTCCTGCAGGACATTTTACTCTGTTATCTTGGGTCTTCATCAACTATAATAACATTGCAATTAGATGGCAAGTGAAAGGGTAACCATGCAGAGACTGGGCGTCAGAGCCTGTGAAGCCCCTGTGAACTCAGCAATCAGAACATCTATTCAAATCTCAGCCCTTTCTTCTGTGTCCCTTTTCTTTTGGTATTCACAATGGGGTGAAAAATCCAACATATGGTGTGATAATTATACAACAATAATAATAATCCTTACAACTGATGGTAACGCGTTATAATGTCAAAATGTCTCAGAGTGCTTCATAGGTAAGTGCTGCAAAGTGTAGGGACTTTTGTATTTGTAACCGAATGTGACAGTCAATTTGAGCCCAGCTCTGGGATACTACCCTGTGTGACGGGCGCTATGTTAATACAAGTTGTTGTTGTTATTGTAGCAATGTCTCACAAACAACATTGAAGCGAATGGCCAATTTTATCTGTGAAGTTGTTGGCCGGGATACTGGAAGAAACTTCCTTCTCTTTCCAAATAGTGTCATGGGATGTTTACCTGAAAAGGCAGATGGGACCTCAGTTTAGCATCTCATTCTAAAAGACGACACCTCTGACAATTCAGAACTATCCCGGTTTATTGTATTGAAAGCCAAAGTCAAATAGTGGTACACACTATTTCTTGAAGGAAAACCATTGAAGACAATTTCTTTTTCTCCATAAATGCACTGACATATTTCTAAAGGATAATTCATTCATAGGCTAGTCTTCGAAGAGCAGTTGAATACGCCCAAGGCAAAGCAGTGTTGAAACACAGGACCATAAAAAAAAGACGCAACAGAAAACAAACATGCCTGTGTTACAAAATGCTCTTTCATACAGGGATCCAGTTTTCTTTGAACTGGAAACAGGTACTTACTTTGTACTTTAATATTTGCAATTTGGGGGTATTTTCCTGAGGGTAGTTCAGATCTCTATTTATTTATTCAACACATATTTACTCAGGGTTTGTCAACCCTCGAGAGGTTGTGTTTAAATTATTGTGGGCTGATGAGCGAAATAACTGGCTGAGCCTTCAGGCTATTTTACAGCAGAACCCTGTTGTGGCAAATAAAGTACATGTGGAAATAAATTAGATTTAGAATAGCCAATTTACAGATAAAATTATATCTTAAAAATATTCATTATATATTTTTTAAAAATAATCATTAGAGGAAGGCAATCATCAAGGCAAGGTCTGAAAACAGATGTTCAATGATTGTGACTTTTTTTGTCAATAATCTCTTGAATTTCATATCATCAGTAAGCTTTTTTTCCCCCGTTGACAGGGTAATTCATTCCATGGATGTGCACCATAAAAGATTTACCAAAATTGGATTGCACAGCTGGCAAATTACACTTTTTATGTTCCGAGAATCGTAATTTAACCATAAGAAGTATAGAGGATTTTCCCACTCAAACAGTCAGTAGCACTGTGTTGTAACAGACAGTGCAAGACTGTGATAAAGGCCCTTTTGTCTGCAAAGAAACCAGCCTGGACCCAGCATTTCTGTATATGTTAATTTTAGCGAAAATGCACAGATGTGCGTAAAGAGTGTCAGGAGATCACATCAATAGACTTGTTGTCCATGATCAGTGCTTAGTGCTAGGCTCACCAACCCAGCCTTTCAAAGACAGGAGTTGAAAATGTTCCACAAATAAGGATCAATTGAATTTGTTAAGGTCTTATTGAAGGTCGCGAAAAATGAACTCAAGTAGCATTACAAAGCTCAGAAGGCACTTCGATATGTGAATAGTTAACTACCGGTTAAATTTTGTGATAGTGAAAAATAACAACAACTGTGGCGGAGCCTGACACCGAGCAGGGGGGAGGGAAGAGGTGACCATAAGCAACAAAACAAAAACAACAACTTGGATTTATATAGCGCCCTCCATGCCGGACGGCGTCTCAGAGCACTTCACAGTAACGGATCCTGGGGCCGAGCCAGGGGGAGGGGGAGGAAGGTGACCAAAGGTGCGGTCGAAAAGAAAGGTCTTCAGCAGAGACCTGAAAATAGGAAGGGAGGGAACGAGATGAAAGGAGTGAGGAATGCAGTTCCAGAGCCTCGGGGCATAGTGGCTGAAGGCACGGCCACTGAGGGTGGAGCGGAGGATTTGTGCCACAAGGAGGAGGCCAGACCCGGAGGAACGAAGGCAACGGGCAACAACAACAAGGAGAGAGGAGGTCAGAGAGGTAGGGGGTGCAGAGGAGTGGAGGGATTTGAATACAAGGGTGAGGATCTTGAAGTCGATCCTCTCTGGGACAGGCAGCCAGTGCAGTCTGGCAAGGATTGGGGTAATTAGGGAGCAGAGTTTGGTGCAGGTAAGAATGCGGGCGGCAGAGTTTTGAATAATCTGGATTTTATGGATGGTAGTGGAGGGGAGGCCAATGAGGAGGGCGTTAGAATAGTGCAGCTGAGAGGTGACAAAGGTATGGACCAGGGTTTCTGCGGCTTTTGGGGAGAGGTATTGGCGAAGACAGGCAATGCCTCAGAGGTAGAAGAAAGCGGTGCTGGTGAGGGACCGGATGTGGGGGAGGAAGGATAATTGGGGGTCGAACCTGACGCCTAGGTTGCATACGGGTTCGGAGAGTTTTAGGGGGAGGTTGGGTAGGTGGAGGAGGTGAGAACCGTGAGATTTTAGACGTTGACGAGAGCCAAAGAGTATGGCTTCCATCTTCACGTTCAGCTGAAGGAAATTTGCGCTCATCCAGCCTCTGAGGTCTGACAGGCAGGCTGACAGAATATCAGGGGCCTGGGGGTCGATAAGAGAGGTGGAAAAATAGAGTTGGGTGTCGTACGCATACATGTGGAAATGTACCCCATGCCTGCAGATGACATCCCCAAGAGGGAGCATGTAGATCAGAAAGAGGAGGGGGCCAAGGATGGAACCAGGTGAAAGCGGGAGGAGAAGCCATTTGTGCAGATGTACTGCTGGCGGTTTGTGAGGTAGGACTCGAACCAGGCGAGTGCGGTCCCACTGAGGTGGATGACGGAGGAAAGACGGTGGAGGAGGATGGCGTGATCGACTGTGTCGATCTCGGCGGAAAGGTCCAGGAAGACAAGGAGGCAGAGGGAGCCCTGGTCACAGATAGAGAGGTGTTGTTTGTGACTTTCACAAGCGCAGTCTCTGTACTGTGGGCAGGGTGGAAACCGGACTGGAGGGGTTCGAAGAGAGAGTGGGAGGAGAGGTGTGCATTGGCAACAACGCGTTCTAGGACTTTTGCTAGGAAGGGTAGGTTAGAAATAGGGTGGTAGTGGCTGGGGTTTGAGGGATCTAGGGAAGATTTTTTAAGGAGGGGCTGATGACAGCAGTTTTGAGGGGGGCTGGGACTGATCCGGAGGAGAGGGACTCGTTGATGACATCAGCCAGTAGTGGGCAGAGGAGGGGGAGCTGGGTGACCAGCAGATTGGTGGAGAGGGGGTCGAGGCAGCAGCAGGCGGTGGGTTTCATGGAGGTGATGGTGGGTGAGAGGGAGGAGGGAGAGATGGGGAGAAAGGAATGTAGGATGGGGGTGGTGGTAGGAACAGATGATGGGGAGGGTGAGGAGGACAGAGAGGGTGTGGTGGTGGGTGACAAGGGCCAGGTGGATGAGGCTGCCTGGAGGATGTTATGTATTTTAGATGAAAAGAATTCCATGATCTCCTCGCACTTGGCATTTGATATGAAGATTGAGGAGGCCTGAGGGGGGCACGGAGGAGGTAGTGGGTGGTGGAAAAAAGAATTTTAGGGTTGTGCTTAGCCTCCAAGATGATGTTGGAGTAGAAGGCCGTTTTTGCGCGTGTCAAAGAACGGCGGTAGCTGTGGAGATGCTTGAGCCACAGTTGGCGGTGCACTGTCAGGCCAGTTTTCCACCATCTGCACTCGAGCAACCGGGTTTGGGTTTTTTGGTGGCGGAGGTGGTTGTGATACCAAGAGGATCGGGTGGGTTTGGAGATGGTCCTGGATTTTAGGGGGACAAGAGAGTTGAAGGTGGAGGAGAGGCGATCATGGAGCAGCTGGACGGCTTCTTCAGGATCTCCGTGGGTGGAAGGCCAGAGGGATAGGATGTTTGATGATGTGAGGGCCTTTGTGAGGATCGCAGGAGGTAGCCTTTTCCAAGAGCGGTAGAGGATGTTTGAGGGCTTGGTGGAGGAGAGAGGGATGTGAGAGGAGAAGGAGATGAGGAAATGATCCGAGATGGCCTTGCCCACTATGCTGAGGTCAGAAATGTCAAGGCTATGGGTAATAATGAGGTCAAGGGCATGACCACGGTTGTGGGTTGGTGAATTTATATGAAGGGTGAGGTTTAGAGAGGAGAGGAGGGCAGTGAAGTCGGCAGAAATAGTGCAAGGGGAGTTTAGGTGGAGGTTGAAATCACCCATTATGAGCAGACGTTCAGAGCAGAGGGACAGGGAAGAGAGGAGAGTATAGATGTCTGTACAGGGAGCTTAGGGGGTGGTAGACAAGGAGAATTTTCAATGGGAGAGAAGGTTGAAGAGGAAGTTTGAATGTAACAAAGGGATAGATTTCAAAGCAGAAGAAGCGCTATATCAAATGCAAGGATTATTATTATTATTGCATTGAAGTGGAGGAAGTGAATAGCAGGGAGAAGGTTTCCATCTGGCACACAGTGAAGCAGGCGATATTAGAGTGACTACAGAGCACAAAGATTTGCCAGAAGCTGCATCAGACATTACTCATCAATAGAGATAGCACCAACCTGTTGCTGAGCCGATTGTTGAGCCATTATATTAGTGGTGACCACCCATGGCCCACTAGCCACATCTGGCCCACGTAGCCATCAGGAAATGGCCCACTAAACATTCATACTAGCCAAGATGAGTTTCTAGTAGCGACTGAGTGGCGATGTTTATTGCGTGGCCATAAATCAAGAAATATTCAATGAAAAACATTTATTTGATTGGCCGCCACTGGACTATACCCCTACTACTACTATTACATAAAAATCCTTGCATTTGATATCGCACCTTGTTGCAACATCATGACATTTCAAAATGCTTCACAGGATTTTACCAGTGTACTGTAACATTGCAACCAATTTGCACAGGAATGTCCCACAAACAGCCATCAACTAAAAAATGCTTTTTGTCTCAATCATGATTAGCTTTGTTTCTATTGTTTCTTCCTGATTAGTTTGTTATTATTGTCATGATAAGATAGATGAAACCACCTCTGGCTGCAAGTAAGAGTGATGACTCCAACACCTGTGAACAACTCGGCACGGGTTCAGGAAAGTNAAAAATATTTTTAGGACAGGCACCAGGAAGTATTTCTTTATACAGATACATAAATAATCAATAACTGGAATGCCCCTCATCTCGGAGTGCTTAACAGTGGTGGATCCTGACTCCAAGCCCGGCTACCAGTTTGAAGCACCCTGGACTCGAGTGTAAAGTAATAATTATTCTTACATTTGATCTATGTCAGGAGGTCGTCTCAGAGTGCTACACAGAATTTTACTGCAAAGTGTAGTGACTATGTATTTAGTAGACATAAAAATGGATCAAACAGTAATGGGAAGATGGTGGGTGCTGGATATTTGGGAGAGATGAAAATGGCTGAAGGGGCTTTTTCACCCTAACATCTTCTTATAATACCAGCAGTGGGTTTATTCACAAGACATGCTCTTACTCTGTCTATAAACCGTATATGAGAGAGTTTGCCACTGGAACTTTAAAAAGAAGCTCAATACTTATCACAGAGTCGTTTCTTATATTTCCAACAAAAATAATGTCTGCGGATCTGGGATCTATTTAACTATTGAAATATTTAATTGAATATACAGTGTAATGCTAGCTTTCAAGATCAGGTCGATATTTTCATCTTCTCTCATTGTCACAAGCTTCGCAATTTGAATAATTCCTTTCCCAGCACAATCTCAGCTGAATGACTGGCTCAGGAAACCTAGTCTTTGTGAATGACAGGAAGATGATGGGTAGGCGGGGGAGACTGTAAGTTTTCTTTGAATATTAGTTAAAAATTTTCTAAAAATATACTCAATTTAATTAAAGGAAGTATGGAACAAAAGCTTTTTATGGATAATGTAGCAAAGTGTTCACGTCTGTCTGTCTGTCTGTCTGTCTGTCTGTCTGTCTGTCTGTCTGTCTGTCTGTTTTCTACCTAATTCTTCATTGCAGCATCTCAAAGGAACATCTGGAAACTTTGCATCCTGAAATCCACAGTGAATATTCGCTGACATTTCACATTGTCGATATTCTAAGGTATATAAGAACAACAATTAGATTTATATTGTGCCCATCACATGGAGCAATGTCTTGGAGCAGAGCACTGTACAGGATTTTTGCCAAACAGCAAGGTGGGGGAGAGGGCAGGAGGGAGGTGACTAAAGACACATTCAAAGAGGTAGAGTTTCAGACAATTTTGAAAACAGGTAAAGGCAGCAAGATGAAGGGATAAGGAATGGTGGGGGCAAAGTAGCTAAGGGATAGAGAGGATGAAGGCCCAGCTGCTGATAGTGGGAGGGGGGGAGAGAGGAGCGAGGAGCGAATAGCAGACCGAAATAAGACAAGTGGAGGGAGCAAACAGAAGAATAAGGCTGGAGAAGATCAAAGAAGGAGTCTGTGTGTACATGCAGCAAACAATGAGATACCTGTGTGTGATAGACCACAGCAAAACGTAGCAATTTGTGCCACTGAATTTCTCATTTACAAAGATTGATGGTTCAGGTTTTATTGGAATAGTGGAACCTGTGAACGTCGAAAGCTGAATGCAGTTTTTGCATCACTATGCATTGAACAATCATCCATCGCCCTTCAGGCAGACCAGGTGGCCTCCACTATTCCCTACAAATTTCTTCCTGTCCAAATGGGTTCGTTTTACTGCTCCCTCTCGAAAGGCAGGAGCAAATTAGAACCAAATAATTCCCCCAAATATTTCAAAAATGATGCCTCGAGTATTTAGAAAGTTTGTTGGCAAGATCAGCGCAGGGGAGCTTGGCTTACATATGCAGGTGCAAGGATTGGGCGAGTGCCAGTTCCTTGACATGCCATAGGTTTTGCATTAAACACTTGTCAGCCATGAGAAACTTTCTCAGAGGGAGTGATAGCTAATGTTTCTGTCAGTTGAGAAATGTACTGTTGCACGCCAGGTACCAGTTACCACAGGAAGGAAAGGAGGTAATCACACAATCTGGGAGGAAAGTTTGCAGCATTTCATAACTCCTGTCTTAATTAACACAAGGAACATGCTATGAAATGCCACAAATAACAAGGGATGTTGTTTGCGGCAAACAGAAAGTGTTTTGCCCACAAAATACACAGTCAATCCACTTTACAATATATTCTGTGTATATTCTCAACAGCGTGATAAGGCACTATATCAAATGCAAGGATTATTTTTATTATTATTACTTTTGTACCAGAAACATGGTACAAAGTGCCTGTAATAATATATTAATTTGCAGTATTTTGTACCATGTTCCATGTGGCAATTAAGACAGAGGATATGAAATGCTACAAACCTGCTTCCTAGATATTACAGTAGGGGAGAAAAATATAAAAGGGTACGGGGAAATGGCAAAAGAATGAAACTAAACACATTGTCCATATGGCCATGATGGGCTGAATGGATTCCTTTGCTTTACATTTCTGTCCTTCTATGCCTCATTCAATCTATCAAGTCTGGTGTTAGACCCTTCACCGGAGCAATATTTTCTAACACTATTTCCCTGTTTTTTACCCTTTTTATATTGATCCTCTTTAAATATTTATTCAATTCCCTCTCAAATATCAGTATTATCTTAGCTTCAATAGGCTCAAGTGGTGTAGAATTTAATTTTCTAATAACCGTCTATGAAATTATTTTTTCTCACCCTTCTCCCTTCCAGTGACGATGCAGTTTATGTAACCTTCTATCAAGGTAAAGGTCAAGCAAATGGAGAAATACTTTCATTCTCTTTAATACAGTAGTAGATTTTACCCTATTTTCCTCATGTATCAGACACCAGTGTATTTTGAAATACACTGGGGTCTAATATGTGAGATTCCTTTATACAAAAAACAGAAGTACATCATTCCTACTCATGGTAACTGTGCTCCAATACCACTGTAGGTATAGAAATGTACAAAACTGGACAGGTTGTTATAGTCCTTTTAATATCTCATAAGTAAATGGACTAGTACATTTTACTATCAGCTGGACATATAGTACTTGTGTCAGGTTCAAGGTTGTTGACTCATTCTCAGCTGCTTAAAGTTGCAATAGAAATAGAATAATAGAAACCACAAATGAGAGAAATGTTTGGGGAGCTCTTTTTGATTTGAACAAAATATGCTAATTTATTTGCAATAAACAGCAGGCATGCTAATTTGCTTATATGCAATCAGCTGAATATAGTGTTAAAACTTTAACAACACATGACCTTCAAACTGTTATTTGCCAAAATCATTTACCTACCAATCTAGTCCTGAGCCTGAGGACAAATGTAAGTGGGTTAAAGCAGAATCTAATAAGAGGATGAGTGTCCATTCAGCCTTCCAACATGTTAACTACTGCTTCCCTTTACTTCTGAGCCACTTTAAGACCAATATTCTACAGCCAGTGCTCTGTGATCAGGCAGTGCATTAATTCACCCCTTCCTCAGTGACGCACTAAATATGTCAAGGCCTGTCAGCCTAGCTCAGTGGGTAGCACTCTTGCCTCTGAGTCAGATGTCTGTGAGTTCAAACCTCATGTCACGATTTGTGACTTATATAGTCTTTGCTGGCACTCCATTGCTGTGGTATGCTGCATTGATGGAGTTGCCGTCCTTCAGATGAAATGTTAAACAAGTGGATATTTTAGATCCCATGGCACTATTCGAAAACAGAAGAGAGATTCTCCCAGGGTCCTGGCCAATAACCCCCAAAATAAAATTGGTTACTCACTTCATGGCTGTTGGTGGGACATTGCTGTGTGCAACTTGGCTGCTGTGTTTGCCCACAAAACACACAGTCACAGTACTTTGGAATTTATCTTGTGAAGCACTTTAGGACATCTAAAGGTTTTTTATTAATATTATGACAAAACCAGGGGCAGGAGGGAAGGAACTGAATGTTTGTTGTCACAAAATTTTGAAACAAAAGGTGATAGAAAAGTGTACTTTTCTTACAAGGATGAGAAACCATGATGAAGCCTGTTAGTGTGTTTGATCGGGTTTCTTCAAGGAAACATATGATTGGATCGGATGAAGAAGATCCTTCACCTATTTGATTTCATTCCTCCAGAATACCCACCCCTCACTCTTCCCATCACAGTACCAAGCTGCTTTGTAAATGAGTCCAGTGACATGGTCTCAACCACCCTTGAGAGATGTCAGGTCTGCACAGAATGGGAGACTTCAGGCTTGAATCTGTACCTTCCCTCGCAGGTATTTCCAAATTTTGGTCAAGTCATTGGTGGACTGTTTGGAGATCAGATATTTTTCCGCATGTGGTAAAGCACACGATGGTGCAGGAGCTACAAAGCCTCGATGCAAGCAATCTGCCTGTTCTCTTGGCCATAGCTTGGTGGAGAGAAGCCTAAAAGAGAGGAAGAAAGGATATAACAAATTGAAATGATACTGTGTCCTTCACCTAAGATAATGTAATGTTTAAATATGATTAGGTGGGATGCTGAGCAAGGGAAAAGAAAGGAGTGGGGGTTGGTTTCAAAGATTACCATTGACCTCAATAACATCATCTTTTTTTAATAACTACAGAAAATCAGCTTCAAAGATGAGACTGAATTTAACAATTGGCCAAATTCTGGAGGCTCTGAATTGCTATAAAAAAGAATGCTTTCTATTCTCTAGACCCAGCTGAAGTATTTCTCCCATTAGATATTTTGTAAGGTTACAAAGAGTGATAATAAAGCATTGTGTCATTGATTTCCATAATTGTCAATATTTGTGAGTTTGGCTGAACACTTTTCCTTAAGCACAGTGTTTCTGCCCTTTTAATAGCTTCTTCTATACAGGAATGGAGTATTTCTTTGGTTAGCCATGTGGTACACATGCGGAAACCCATCATCATGCTTCAGAGTATCCAAACCAGACTGAGAGTTCCACGTATATTTGCCACACACACATAAAAATTTCCCTGAGCCTGGAATGGGCACTCTCTCCCTTAAGGGACACACACTGCTTACCTGATTCTGGAGAGTATTAGACGCAGGTAGGTCAGAACCAAGGCTTGGGGACCCCAGAGTGCCATTGAGAACAATGTTTGGTAAGGATCCCATTGCTTTTCCACCTGGGATCACCCTATCCGATCAAACTTTGGATAACAGTAGTCTGTTACGCCATTCTCTAAGATCATGGCTGATCTGTACCTCAAGTCCAATTGCCCGCCCTCACCCCGTATCCCTTAATACCCTGACCTAACAAATGTCTATCCACCCTTAGTCTTGAAATTCTAAATGGATCAAGCATCCACAACCTTTAGGGGGAGAGAGTTCCAAATTTCCACTGCCCTTTGGATGAAAAACTGCTTCCGAATTTCACTCCTAAATTGCCTAGGTCTAATTTTAAGATTATGCCCCCTGTTCTGGATTTGTCCACCAGATGAAATATTTCTCTGTTTGGACAGAAACATTTTCTGTTTCAAAGTGTGTCACCTCCACGGTAACTCCTCTTTCCCTTCATTCCCCTAGAATTTGAAAAGCTGCACAAGCACTGCAAATTTTAATATCTGCCCTTCGAATTTACTAAAACGATGTTAGAATAATAATAATCCTTCATAATCAAAAATAATAATCAATAGCATTTGATATAGCACCTTATTAAATCAAAGCACTTCACAGCATATACTGTTCCTTGAAAATGGAAAAAAGTGCTAATTTACTGTCTTGTCAGCCTCAGGAACATTAATATTCAATGGAAGCTACATACACACGGACAGAAACAATTACAGTAATAGCCATGGCAGACTTTAGCAGGGAGCGGTTCATTTAGACAGCGCAGCAATGGAGCAAAAACAATGTACATATAGTACTCCATAATTTTCTGACAGCCATAGGGCTAGCTTACAGTGGGGCAATATTATTTGATGTTTTTCAGATCATTAGGTTGAATATTGCCAGGGGTGAGGTCACTAGTTCGAACTGCAAAGAAAGACTAAATCAGAAGACAGCATTGCTCGTCCTGTGTGTGACAGCACTGCTGGTCATTTATGGTAAAATATAATAATAATAATCCTTGCATTTGATATAGCACCTTATCATGTCTTCGAGACGTCTCAAAGGCGCTTCACAGAATATATTGCAAAGTGAATTGACTGTATATTGTGGGCAAAATGCGGCAGACAATTGCACACAGCAGTGTCCCACAAACAGTCATGGATCGAGTGATCACATTTTTTTTCAAGAGATGATTACCTCCTAGAAAACCGTTCTGTCAATCAATTAACAACCAGGTTCCTACTTACTGTTAGGCAAACAAAGGCGTGTGGAGTAAGGAAAGTTGCCTAAGGTTTTGGTCTACCCAGGAGTCGAACCCAGGTCCTCTACCTTGTGAGGCGAGTGGTCTAATCATTGAGCTACAGGACTCCACGATGTAGAGATGTCTTGATGATGTGATATGGCACTGTATCAAATCCAACTCAAATATCAAAAGGATTATATATTATAACTATATCTAGGGGATTGTTGTTCAGGTCACCAGGAGGAACTTGGTTCTCTTTTTGAATAGTGTCATGGGTATTTAACATCCACCTGTTCAGGTAGATGTAATGTTAGTTTAATGTCTCATTTGAAACAAGGGAACTTCAACAAAGCAGTGGTTCCCATTAACGTCAGCGTAGAGTATGTGAGTTCAAAGTCTCAACTTGGGATTTGAACTGGCAACCTTCAGACTCAGAGGCGAGAGTACTAACAACTGAGCCTGACTGACACCTTGATTCCCAAGAGCATTGAATGCAACAAAGAAACACCTTGTAATCCTGAGAAGTCCGTTTGAAGTCAGAAGTAACAGCCCAGGTGCTGTAAACACATGATTGTGCAGCTGAGGAGCTGTTTGCTTTTAGTCAGAAATGTTGAAAATGTTGAAGGGTACCATCCGGTGAATGGGCAATGGCTGTTTGACAACATATATGGAATTAAAGGCTGATTGTACTGCTGAACAGAATGATCTTTCCATTCTAAATGATAATAACTGTGAATAAGAAATGGTTCAGATCAGGCTGGACAAGTAATTATATTGTCCCACTTATCCTCCTGTGGCACCACTCATCAATGGCTCTTGTGTAACTGGACGAGCAGCATTCCACATGACTGTTTTGTATCTGGAGTTCCAGGTGGCTGCAGCTCAAAGCCACCCAAGACATGCACGACACGTCCCAAAAGTTTGTTTGTTAGTGAAGCTCACCAATGAAAGGAGAGTCATGGTGTAAGGTCCCAACTAGCACTCCTACCTCCGAGTTAGAAGATTGTGGGTTCAACAATAATAATAATAGTCCTTGCATTTGGTATAGCGCCTTATCACGTGAGACATCTCAAGGGGCTCCATAGAATATATTGTAAAGTGGATTGACTGTGTATTTGTGGGCGAAACCTCACAATGGGACTTTGAACTCATATTGCCTAGAGCGACACTCCAATGTGTCTAATGGGCAAGCACTGCATTGTTAGAGGTGCCGTCCTTTGTATATATTAAGCCAATGTTCTGACTATCTGCTCAAGTGGACATTAAAGATCCAATAGTACCCCTGGTATCTAGGCCAACAATCCCCATGATAAAATTGACCATTTACTTCACGACTACTGTGCGTAACTTGGCTACAAAATACACAGTCACTGCATTTTACAGTGAATCCTGTTAATCACTTTGAAAAATGTCCTCCTAATGTAAAAGGCATTATAGCAAGTGCAAGGATGATTAACGTCTCCATACAGACTGATTGTTTCCAATGAAATTGCTCTGTACCTTAATAATAGTTGGTGCCTCTATAAAGTGTACTAGTAGTATAGACTATAATAATAATCCTTGCATTTGTTATAGCTCCTTATCATGTCGGAAGGACATCTCAAAGAATTTCACAAGATTTATTGTGAAATAAAGTAACGGTATATTTGTAGCCAAACGCAGCAGCACAATAGCACATAGCAATGTCCCACAAACAGCCACAAAACTAATAACCAATTTTATTTGGAGGATTGTCGGCCAGGACACTGGGAGAAGCTCCCTTCTCTTTTCAAATAGTGCCGTGGCATCTTTAACCTCCACTTAAACAGACAGACTGGTTCTCGGTTTAACGTCTCATCCAATGGACGGCATCTCCGACAACGCAACATAAACCCAATGCTGCATTGGAGTGTCACCTTAGACTATGCAAATTCAAGACCTTATTACAGACTTACTTCTTTTTGCTTAAGGCTCTTCAAACTGTACCTATACCATGGGCAGGGTCACCTTACCTGGCTGAGAAGAAAATGCGCAAACTGATCCAATGACACAGCCATTGCCTTTCTCTTAACCGGCCAATAGATGGAGCATGAGAGCTGTAAAGTTGGCCTTTCCTCCTATTTTCCCCATAGCTGAACCCTGCACCTCCCCAATAGTGTGATCGGGCCTGAGAAAGGGTAAGTGCAAGCCCACACTGACCAGCTTATCCCATACTTTAAGCTTTGTTTTTTGCATCATTCTACCTTCCATCAAGTTTGTTGTTATATTTATTAGCAAAAATTATTTTAGCTTGCACTAAGCCTCCCATTACTGTACACAGTGCCATAACTGAACCTTGCAGCAAACGTGCCAACACACTGTGTTTCCTGCAAGCTTATCATATGCTTGCTGGAAACATAAGCACTGCTGTTCCATAAGGATTGCTGTTTGCCACTCTTCGAGATTTCCTTTTGCATAGCTGGCAAGCATTCTCTTCTATTTCTAATCCACTCTCTGGTCCTTTGCCTATTTTTCCATCTGTCTCAGAAAACCATTACTGAAGCACTTTGATCTGTCCAGCACCTGCTAGTGTTCTTCTCCAGCAGTTTTTTATAATACACTGAAGATTTCATACGCATTAGGCTACGAAGAGATACTTCACGCACTACAGAATCATTTATGTAACAAGGATGATTCTACCCCTACATCTGTGCTTGTGCTATTATAACAACTCACTATTCAGTACCAGTTAATGTGGCCCTTTTACAGATGTTTCCATAAGTGCACTGGCAGTAACTCCTTTTATTTGTATGAAAGAAGGTTGCAAGTCTTCAACCACACCATGGTTGAATCTGTTAAATATCTAATGAAAGAAAATTATTCTAGTCCTTGTGCTGTGCAGAAGTACAGAGAAAAGAGGGACTCCTTATACTGGAAGGTATTGTATATTTTAAGCTCACAGATGTAACATTGATGTAATGCCTTTCACATCGGAAAGACATCTCAAAGTGTTTGATACTGCTGGATGGGTGGGAGCCAAAGGAGTGTGAAGGGGAGAGATGACCGAAAATGTAGTCAAAGAGGTATAGTTTGAAATGTGTTATGGAAGTGGGGAGGAGGGGAAAGAATCAAAGGGATACTACGTTACAGAGAGCAGGGACAGAATGTCTGAAAGCTTGCCTGCGGATGGTGGGGCAGATAGAATAGGGGGGACATGAAGCTGGTGCTTGCTGAGTGAAGGGATCAGACGGGTCGGTGTGGTTGAAGAAAATCATGGAAACAGGGTGGGACAAGAACATGGTGGGATTTGAAGGTGAGAACGATGATCTTGAATTCAATCCACTGGGCGATGGGGAGTCAGTGGATCTGAGCGAGGCTGGGGATGATCATCATGTGAAGCCTGATGTGGAGAGAGGGCTTGGGTTCCAGTGAATGGGAAGAGCTGGGAAGTTCAGCAAGCAAGGTGATGGCGGCTGCTTGTAGGGCAACCTCACCTTTGATTAGCCGATGATCCTGTCAGTCAAGCCAACAGCTCACCCGTCTTAAAGGGGATGGACCTTTTAATTGAGTTTTACTCAATATACCCCCACAGATTAATTTTCACCTGCCACCTATGGGAAAGAAGGCAAGGGAATGGTAGTGGCAATGGGAGCTGAGCAGACCCGAGAAAGTCAATAACCCAGTCAACAGATGATTTGGTGAAGCTGGAACACGTGTTTACAGATCTCAAAACGTACCTCGTTGACCACACTTGTGGACATTTTCCCCCTCTCCACCCTCCTCGGGGACTCACCCACCACTGCGCCTTTGGTCACCTTCCTTCCCCTCCCCCTGGCTCAGCCCCGGGATCCGTTACTGTGAAGTGCTCTGAGACGCTGTCCGGCATGGAGGGCGCTATATAAATCCAAGTTGTTGTTGTTGTTGAAGCACTTTGAGACTTTGATGTGAAAGGTGCTATCTAAATGTAAATTTGTATTGTTTTGTAGTGTATCTCTAAAGGAGAAGAACATGGAGGTTTTGCGGAAAAGGTAGGTACAGTTATTGGGTTGCTCTTTCAAAGATCCCGAACAGACATGATGGCGGGCTGCTTGTAGGGCAACCTCACCTTTGATTGGCCGATGAACCTGTCTACGGTTCTATCTTCAAAAGACTGAAGGCCATTGATTCAAATTCCATAGCAGTCTGCATATTGTGAGTTGTGGACTGTATTTTGGCAGGAAGTGCATCGTGCTGCATTTCAGAGTGAACTGTAGAATTTGTTGTCAATGTTCTATTTAAACCATGCGGAAAATTCAATACAAAGTTAAAATTGACAAGGGTGAGAGGGAGTGGAGGAGGGGAGGAGAGAGCAGAAGGGCGAGTTAACAGTAATCAAATATTAAACGATTTATTGTTTTATGTTGAAGTGCTGTCTCCATTTGAATGAAGAAAGTGTGTTTTTCATTTTCTGCATGAAAACCAGTTTCATTACCCGATGGACACAGTGTCCAAAGATATTCTGAACAAAGCGAGATGTGCATTCACACAGTGGGCAGCTGTGTGTGAAACTGACTGGAAGGCACATGATTAGAAGTTATGAGTTCTCACAGTATTGAACTCACGGATGAATTCCCAGCTCCCAATGTCTCAGACAGATAGTAATTGAGATACACTCAGAGAGAAAGCATTTTTTAAATTTATTAAATGCTAGCAATTATTGCTTTTCGCCAGGTTACTTTTTTTAATAAACTTTAACTTTGCCAATTACAAAGTTCCTACTTTTTATTTCTCTCGTAATACATATCCTATTCGCCAAGTAACATAATCTACCTACCTACCTACCTATCGATCTATCGATCAAATCTATCTTATCTATCCATCTAATTGCGCACAGCAGTGGTGAATTCAGTGACCAAATTATTATTGTTTTTTTGAAAGTGGTTAAGTGGTTTATGAGGAAAAAAAACACCAGCAAAGATTTAATGGAATGCATAATCTGCTTATGTGCTGTAAAGCAATCCGGCAAACGACTGACAACCGGATTCCTATTTACTGCTAGGTAAACAGAGGCATGTGGAGTAAGAAAACTTGCCTAACATTTCGTCCTGTCAGGAATCGAACCCAGGTCGTCTCACTTGCGAGGCGAGTGCTCTACCACTAAACTACAGGACTCCTAATATGCATTTGGGTGAACAGGTATATTAAGTATATGAATATACTAAGTAAATGAAATATATGTATAGAGATTTTGCTTGTTGCTACTCTGTTCATCCTGTCAGTTTACAATGAACTGACTCACTTGTACATAGACACTCAACACATTTGCAAATTCACTCAAACAACTGTGCCAGTGTATGCCAACTCTGCTCTCACAAGCACTCGTTTCCCCCTAAGTAACACTGATCTATCTCAGGGTGGTTTGTTTCCATTCATGCTGATGAGCACTGTGCCACAGTACAATTACCACCATCAATATTTTAAAATATTGTCACAAATATTGTCACAATATTAAAAAAATGAAAAGTTGTCAAGCCTTCATGTGAGTGTGTGTATAAAATACATTGTCACCACAATGCTTATATCTTTCTCAGTTTGACAAGGCTATCACAAGATGGATGTAGACATTTCAGAATTTATGTTGGAGATACAAAAAGATTTGAAACTTTTATTCTTTCTTCCTGATAATTCCCCCCCACCCCCCGCTCCTGCTGGAATGTGATTACATAGACACCAGCAGCCGTAATGTGGACAACCCTAACTTGTCATAGTAGTTATTCTTCATATTGTGTCATAAACCCATCTTGCCGCCATTTAGGTGTCAGCTTGGCTCACTCTCACCTCTGAATAAGAAGGTTGTGTGTTCAGACTCCACATTGGGACTTGGAACTCATATAGTCTAGAGTGACTGACACTGCAATGCTGGTGTGCTGCATTGCTGGAGGTGTCTTCATTGAAATGAGATGTTAAACCAAGGCCCCATCTGCCTGTTCAGGTGGGTGTTAAAGATTCTATGGCACTATTTGAAAAGAGAAGGGAGTTTCTCCTGATGGCAATCCATTTCCCCCTATTTTTTTTAAAAATGACCATTCGCATCATGGCTGTTTGTAAAATATTAGTGTGCATAAATTGGCTGCCTTGATCCCCTACAAATACAGTCACTACATCTTCAAGACATCTGCGACATTTTGATGTGATAAGGCACAATATCAAATGCAAAGATTATTATTATTTAAGGCAATAGGGAAGAATATACATACACAAAAACAAAGACCATGTACATGTACTGTAGAGCTACAATTTGAACCCAGTAACCAGGAATAATAATAATAATAATAATAATAATAATCCTTGCATTTGATATAGCGCTTTTCACGTCGGGAGGACGTCCCAAAGCGCTTCACAGAATATACTGTAAAGTGAATTGACTGTATATTTGTGGGCGAACGCGGCAGCCAATTGCGCACAGCAATGTCCCACAAACAGTCGTAGATTGAAAATGACCAATTTATTATTGTTTTGGGTTTTTTGGAGGGATTATTATTAGGCTCTGTGTGGAGTAAGGAAACTTGCCCAAGGTTTCGCCCTGCCTGGAATTGAACCCAGGTGTCTTGCTTGCAAAGCAAGTGCTCTAACCACTGAGCTACAGGACTCCACAGGAAGGCAAGGGAAGGGACTGCACCTTGGCTCTCATTATCCTATTAATATAAAACACTTTTGGTTAACCTTTCACAGTCAGACTATCATAGAATCAACTACATGGACTTTGCCATGGGAGTTGTAGTTCTTCTCAGTGTTAGTATCCTCTGTACTGAACTGCACTCCCACACCCAGAGTGTATTGTCATTGGCACAATAGGTGCTGAGTAGCATTTTGCAAGCTGGCTTATTCTTTCTTAGTGAAAAGTGGTTTTCTATAACCTCCTTCCAATTGATAACCTCATGCAATTGTTAATCATTTCTGTGAGATCACCTCAAGTTCACTTGGTTTTGTGAAGTTATTGCTTCTGGGCTTCTGCAGGGTTCTCACTGTAGAAAAATGACTGTTCTGCGAAAAATCTTGGTCCATAATCCGTAGAAAATACTACCATACCATACCATTATGCCAACATATGTTTAATCGGGATCTGAACCTGGCTTGGCTACAGTGGAAGGCTTTGTCTAATAATAATACATTTTACATTTGATCTAGTGGGTTTCACATCAGGAGGACATCCCATAGCTCTTCACAGGATGTACTGTAAAGTGCTGTGATTGTATTTTGTAGGTAAGGGTCACCACAGGAATCGCAAGCCTCTGGAAATACATCCAGAGATGATTGACAGGATGAAACTGAGTAGAGGAATGATAGCAAACCTATGCCACACATCCGTGCCAATCCTAGTGGTGTGCGTGCTGTTGGAGCAAGTATTCAATGATGCACGAGTGTCCAAAAAACTGCAAGCAGCCTGAGAGATACAGTACCCACTGAGGCAGACAAGTTCCCACCTCCATCACTGCAACTCCAGACAGAATAGTAAGTAATTCATTATATTAAATTTGCCATAATCTTTTAAGAGATATTGTATTCCATTTTACTTCTTTGGATATTTTCACAAATGTATACATATATGTTTATATATATATGTTATATGTATATATTAAGAATTACTACAAAATTGGACCCTATATATACAAAAGGGTCAATTTTGCGGTATTTCTTAATGGATTTCAAAATTAAGAAAGCCAAAAGGGAACTACTAGCCATAACTGGAAGTACAACGCAGATCTCTTGGATATCACTTAGACTCAAGGGAATCCTGCTCCAGAAATAAATTGTTGCTATGTTTCCGCAAGTCAACATCACAGACTTCCAGATTTTTTAATTAAAAAATCAGTTACAAATAATCCAAAGTCAACCCCCCCCTCCCCATCACCCCCAGCATCTTCTTCTCACTGCCAAAGAAAGAACTTTATTCTGACCTAGATTTTTTGTTGTAGTTGATTTAAGAATGTGTGTTGCTGTCACTGATATATCTGGTATAGTAAAGTGTGTTGATAAATCCTAATATCTCAGATAATATCCCCAAACATAATCTTGATGAGCACAGAATTTCACCACAAGTGTAAAAGCATAATACATTTGACCTATATTATGGAAACTTAAGCAAGATTGAGGAGATTAACTAAAACATTTAAGATCTTGAACCAATAAGTATTGTTAAAGGACTTTTTGCCTCTAAAACGTGGTAACACTTGGTATATAAACACCACAATGCATTCATTTGGATGGAACAATTCTATCCTGAAAAGTCTATGCATCTGTTATGTTTCCTTTTCTTTGCAAAACAGCAACAATTTCTATTTAATTATTCCAGATCTGCTTGTTGAATGCTGGCCATCATTTATCAATACTTTGAACCGTAATTTGCAAGCCACTATTAACAGCTATGAACCCTTCCTGATGGAATTCAATAAACTTTGGGGCCAGTGTCTCCTCCATCTGTGTCCAACAGTCCTGGGAACGGGGCCAACACTTAATGCTTAGAGTGGGTGCTTAAGTCACCATTATTTTCTTGAGGTGTTTTATGGCAACTCTCAACAGATTTCTTTACTGCTTCAAGTGACTGCCTCAATTTATACAATGGAATATTAATCAGATCTCTTCCTACACGGCATGTGTTTGTTTGGCCAAAGATATCTGTTTTTTTTGTGCCAAGATTTGTCTTTGATGCTTATCTATCTCAGCGATCAACAATGCTAATGTATCGCTGGGACATGCTTTACATGAGTATTTTTCTCATCTTTGGCAGGTATTTATATTCTACACACAGCAACTACTCATTTAAAACACATCTGTCTGTACATTTTTAGTAGTAATAATAATATTAATAATCTCTGCATTTGGTATAGTTCCTTTCACATCAGGAGGACATCCCAAAGCGCTTCTGCAAAACGTCTTTCGTATATCATTTAGTATCTAGATGTGGAGTCATATAGCGTATTGGTTAGAGCACCCACCTTGCAAGTGAGAGGACCCGGATTCGATTTCCGTACAAAAGGCAAGTTTTGTACTCCACACGCCTGTTTACCTAGCACCTGTTTAACTAGGAACCAGATTTGCGAATCGCTTTACACGGGGTAACAATCCCTCCCAAAAAAAATTTGTTCCATCAATCCATGACTGTTTGTGGGACATTGCTGTGTGCAATTGGCTGCCACGTTTCGCCCACAAAATACACAGTCAATACAATATATTCTGTGAAGAGCTTTGAGACATCTCAACGAAGTGATAAGTGCGCTATATCAAATGCAAGAATTATTATTATAAATGAACTTACGCCCTAACAAGTTATGTTATAACAGAGTCAGGCTGAAATTCTCTCACCATCGTCTTAACCTCTTTTACTCCCTTGCATAACCTTTCTGTCTTTATCAATACTTGTGTAGCCATTATTCCTCTGAAATGCCACATGCTCTTGTTGTTACTGTGAAATGCTTAGGGTGGTAAGGAGCTCCAAGATCAGGACTCTTCACGCAACACTAGATTTATGGAAGAGGCTTCAGATCCTGATTACAATCTAAACATCATTGAGGATCAGTGTCAGCATAGGTTGAGGCTTTCCCCCGAGACAGTGATGGAACTGTGTCAAACATTGATAGAGGACCGAAGAGGACAGTGATCCAGATCACTGGTCCTGTGAATATCATTGTAATCTGAACTTCTATGTGACCATTTTTGATTCATCAACACAGACACAATGGATCAAATGGCCTCTTTCAATGCTGGGAATATTTTATGATTCAATAGATATCAATCATTGATCTATGTGCCCATCATTTGAATAGGTAATAGAAACTTTGAACCAGAGTGTTGGCCACTACCTTGGAGACCCACAGATAGATGGGAAGAGAGTATCAGTTCTCTGCCATTGAGGTTTCCCAGGGATGAATTATGGCTCAATTAAATGTAGCATTGAGAGTTTTGATGGTGAGCAATGTTGCATACCTTAATAGAAATGGGTTTTACTCCATCACATTGTAATTGGTATTTGATACATGCTGTTGGATCATGTGTAACAATGTACAGCTTCCTGGCTCCAGGCAGGACTGCTTTATTTTAAGCAATTCAGCTTTTTCTCTTGCCTTCAGAAATAAAGAAATGCTTCAAGAATGACTTCCGAGAGATAATAATCATACTTTTTATTATTGTAATGGATACATAAATATAGTAGAACAAAAGGACATAGGGTTAGATGAGCAAAGGGCAATTTCAGGACAGATACTAGGAAGTTTTTCTTTATCCCAAAGAGAATTAATGAATAGATGGTTGCCAGGATGAATCGTTAAGTTATGCATCTGCCTAAGTCCTGTTGAATTTCCTATTATTATAAGTTTCACATGTACTTTACATAAATGACATGAAATATATGGTTCTGACCAAAACGACTTATGTGAAGTTTACTGTAGTCTCAGAGCACAATCTTATATAAATAATTTGTTTTGCAACAAATAACAGCAATTATATGGTGACTCTTCTCTTCACAGTGCAGGTACTGGCTGTGCTTCTTCACCAGATGGTCTGTGATGGAAAAATAAAAGGAAATATTAGCAGTGTATTTAGCAGCATGTACACTCATCATCTCACCTAGGCACTGGTCTACCTATGTATTGTGCTGTAAACAGCATTGTAATGTGCACAGCTAATCTATATAATGATCCACGATTGTTAGCAGCGTCACCTCTGAGTTAGAAGGTTGTGGGATCTGGCCCCATGTTGGGACCTTGAACTCACAATCTATATTGACACTCCAATGAAGTGCAGGGGGTATGCTGCATTTTCGAAAGTACTGTCCTTAATAATCCTTGCATTTGATCTAGCGCCAAACAGTGTCCCACAAACAGTCAGGGATTGAGTGACCAAATTATTATAATATTTTTTATGAAGGATTTATTAGCCCCAGTAAAGTGATCCGCTGATCAATTAAGACCTGGGTTCCTACTTACTGCTAGGTAAACAGAGCTGTGTGGAGTAAGGAAACTTGCCCAACAATTCGCCCTGCTGGGAATCGGCCTGCCGGGAATCACTTCTCCGCTTGTGAGGAGAGTGCTCTGACCACTGAGCTACAGGACTCCACAGATGAGACATTAAACCGACTCCTTTGGATGAGACATTAAACCGAAGTCCCTGTTTTAGATTGATATTAATGATCCCACAGCATTATTCGAAAAAATAATTGAGACTTTTCCAGTGTTCTGGCCAACAATCCCCCAAATAAATTGGTTGTTCATTTCATGGCTGTTTGTTAGGATGTTGCACAAATTGGCTGCCACATTCGCCTACAAAATACACAGTCACTACACTTTACAGTACATCCTGTGATTTGCTTTGAGATGTACTTCTAATGTGAAAGGCACTATATCAAATGCAAAGATTATTATTATTATTTAGACACAGTGCAACAATAAAGTACCATTCCACAGTTTATTTACATGAAAGGAATGGAGAGGAGCACATACCTGTCACCCTGACACCCAGTTCACATTGTCTTCACAATCTGTACTTCTAACAGACCTGTATAGCAGTCACTGCACTTCAAAACAAAACTATGTCTTTGAACAAGATGGGGATTCAGAAGTATTTCTTTAGACATAGGGTAATCAGCAGCATGGGTGAAGCAATTTGATATAGTATTGATGTGATTGCAAGACGTCTTTCTTGGATAACAGTATGACTATAGTCGTAAGAGCCAACAATCCCTGCCCTGTTCATCATGTCTTGAACTTTAATGTGTGTTGCCTCTGAAGTAGCATGGTACTTTATGGTTCGTATAATTGCTGCTATCACTTGCATCTGCTTCTTCTGTACTGCACCCATCCAACACAATGGGTTCCGTGTGCTCCTGCTGTGATGTAAACTTTGCACTGATTTTGTTTCTTAAATTTATTGCAAAAAGTCACAATTTGGCTAAAAAATACAGTCACTACACTTTACAAGGAAATGCTGTCAAGCGCTTTGAGACATCTTGACAACTTGGTAAGGCACCATCCAGTCCCAGGACTACCTTCCTCCACCTCTGCCTTATCGCCCGCCTCTGATCATGCCTTACACCGTGAAAACCTTATTCACGCTTTTTCATCTCCTGCCTTGGTTTCTCCAATAACCTCCTTATCAATATTCCCAGTGCCACTATTCATAAAATACATTAAATTCAAAACTCTGCCACTTGTATCCTTACCTGCACTAAACTCCGAACTATCAAACCAGACTTTGTCAGGTTCCAATGGTTTCCTATTTGCAGAATAGATTGATTTCAAGATACTTGAACTCACTCATAAATCAACAACAACAACAAAATTACACCTATAGAGTGCCTTTCATGTCGGGAGGACGTCCCAAAGCGACGTCTCAAAAACGTCCCAAATCACTTCATGCCCTGGCACCTCCCTACCTCTCCGATCTGCTTACACCCCACTCCACCACCTGTCCCTTTCACTAAGATGGCTCCAGCCTCCTCCACGTCCCTCTCACCTTCCAGTCCATGCTTTCAGTCACTACACCCTGAAACTCTGTAAATCTCTACCTCATCCCCTGCCATCTTGCCTTCATGCCTTGCAGGGATGTTGCCTTGACAATCTTCAGATCACACCTAAAGACCGTCCTCTTTGATCATGCCCATGTCAAGTTGCACCACAATTAAGTGCTCTGAGAGGATACCCTGCTTGAAGGGTGCTATATCAATGCAAGTTGGTGTAGTTCTTGAGTCCATGTCCACGATGGGTTTTCGCATGTGTCAGACACCAAGCTGGCCAAACAAAAAAAATTGCAGTGCCTCTAGGACATCAATGCGTTCACATCATAACAACCAGAACTGTATGTAATACTCCTGGTGTGGGCTGACCTGTATAGCCTGAATATGGTTTCTAGGAATCTGAATTCAAATGATTTGGCAATCTACTGAACATCCTGTTTATTGTCTTGTTTATTGCTGTCTTACTCTGTTTAAGGTTACATTGAGCAACAAGACGACTCTAAGGCCTCATTCAAATTCCCCTTTGGAAAGTTTTTTCCCATGGAGTACATGTGGCTCCTTTATATAGTATCTTGCCTTTATGTGTGTTGAACGTCATTTGCTTTAGTGATCAGCCAGCTGCTTACTCTATCTAGCTCTCATGGTAAATTCTTGGCTACCTTCTGTGGTCCTACATTTTTTCCTGGCTGGTGTCATCTGTATTTTGACTACATTGCTCTGTGCCTGCAAGTCCATGTTATTTATGCTTTCATGAAACAGGTTGGGTCCCAAAACAGACTTGTGAGGCACAAATAGAAAGCTACAATATAACAGGAGACCATGCAGTCAATTCTATTGATGTCGTTGGTCTTTGCTCCTCCATTGAGTTATCTATCCCAAACCCAATTACCTGCCCTTTCCCTAAATCTTCTATTACCTTTTCTCCACATAACTTTATCTAATTCCCTTTGTATGCCCTAGTTAACTCTGCTGCAATTCACTCCATATTCTGAAAATCTTCGAAGAAAATTACTTTCCATACTTTACCTATAGAACTATAGAAATGTACAACACAGAAGAAGGTAATTTGGCCTATTGTGTCTGTACTTGCTCTTTTAAGAGCAATCCTTCCAATCCCATTTCCCTGCCCTTTCCCCATACCCCTGTGATTCACCCATTCACATGTCAAGTTATAATCAATACTGCCAAGCATTTCATCCCTCTATTTTGATCTAGTTCACCATCCTTCCCCTTAACCATTTATATGAAGGTATCAGGCTAAGTCATGGAAGGGAGCCTGCACATTGTCCTGCATTGCTCGTTACCTTTAGGAGAGAAGGGGAGAATATCGAGAGGGGCGGAGGATTTTATATCTTTAAACATACTCTCAGCAGCAAAAACTCTTTCTGGTGGACAGATGTTTTGAAGGCGCTTGTTCCAGGAACCAAGCCTGCTTGAAAACTCCCCTCTGAGGCGAAAGTGTCTTTTTAAGTAACATTAGCAATCCATTGAATGACTCATCTCTTTAGTGGAATGTTTTGCAGCAGATTTAAGTTGTGTTTTCTGTGTCTGTGATAAATCTGAAACCCTGTGTCTGAAAGTGCAAACAGCTGTTCCATTCTCTGTATACTGCAAAGAGAAAAGATCATTTCCTAATTAGGGAATGTGTTCAGCACCAGATAATGAGCTGAATTTGTAACTTATGACCTCTGGCAGTCAGGACACAAAGAATTGCCACATTTGTTGTCTTGATACTTTCTCTGGGCTGTTATCTGTCAGAGAAGGGCCGTCACCAGTAGCAGAATCTTACAGTCTCATGTCAAATAAAAGTAACTTCTTTCCCATGGGAAACAGTCGAGAAGCTCTCTTACATACAGTACTACAATTGAACACTCTGTTACTGAATTAGATCTGATGTTAAAGTACCAGTGCCTCTATTTGGAGCAGTTTTGGTTTCTGTAAGTAGGGATTGCAGAAGATGCCACATTTGCTGCACGAAAAGACTCAAATCTTTTTTTAATAAAATACAGTAACAACCTGTATTTATAGAGCACCATTCACGCGGGGCAGTGACTCGGAGTGCTTCACATTGGCAAAGCCTGAATAAATTTAATGTCGGATTCAATGATGCCAGTATGTTGCTGACTGAATTGTCTCACTCTCCTTTGCGGTAAGCAATGGGTATATAGAACGCACTGCATGTGGTTTCAATGAACTCCCTAGACAATAACAATTACGAAGCAGGGAAGTTAGGATTTTGAGGGTGTTGATCAAAGAAAAGTCAAAAAGATAATAATAAAAAAAAATTTACATTCGAAAATGAGCCAGGATGACACACATTGTGAGTTGGGAGTTTGTCATAGGATTTTCCATATTATATGATTCCAATGGGATTCCCCATGATAAGAACAAGATTAGCAAGCATACCTTTTAAGCAGAGAAAAGTATTATAAAAAGCTTACAGCACAGAAGACAAACTGATTCATTATGTCTGTGCTAGTACTAACACCCCTATTCTCCTGCTCTTTACTCTTTCATATTATTTTTCTGCAAGTTGTTTAACTGAATCTCTTTTACATGTTATTATTGACTTGGCACCAACAGCTGTTTGTGATGAAACATTACACACTCTAATATTCTTTTTCCTGGTGATAATCCTCAATTTTTGCCTTCTTGTAACCGACTCACTTTCTAAAGCTGGATACAATACCCCAACTGCAGCCTAATAAGGATTTTGTAATAACATTATCTCATTTGTTTTTTTAAGAAGGACACATTTTCTACCAAGGTTGGTAAATTTGACATGGAGAACAACAGCCAGATTCCTAGTGGGAGAAAAAGCATAAATAAATTTAAGCTAATGTGAAATAATAATAATAAACCTTGAGTTTGATACAACAATTTCTCATATTGTCGAGACTTCTCAAAGTACTTCACAGGAATTACTGTGAAGTGCAGTGACTGTGTAAGCAATTTTGCAGGCAAATGCAGCTGCCAAGTTGGCGCACAGCAGCGTCCCACAAA
The DNA here is from genome assembly GCF_018977255.1 of Callorhinchus milii. Taxonomy (NCBI): domain Eukaryota; kingdom Metazoa; phylum Chordata; class Chondrichthyes; order Chimaeriformes; family Callorhinchidae; genus Callorhinchus; species Callorhinchus milii. Next base: position 14,403,731 of record NW_024704744.1, read on the forward strand.
CAGCCATGAAGTGAATGCTAAATTTTATCTGGGGAATTGTTGGCTATAGGACACTGGAAAAAACTCCCTTCTCTTTTTCAGTAAATGTCACGGGATCATTAACGTTCACCTGAACAGGCAGACGGGAGCTCAGCTTAACATCTGAATGGTCGGAAGGACAAAATAAATATCTAGATGTGTTGTTAATGTTTTTCCCCAAGCTGGCCTGACTGAGATGCTTGTGGATTAAGCACTGAAGTGAAAAGGCCATTTTTCTATAAAGGCAATTTCTTCAAAGCAACTTAAGTATTGCCATTCCCTGCTCCTCAAGAATTAACAAAAGACCACTTAGAGACCACTTAACTCGCATTCCCTCAAAATCAACATTCCAGCCATGCCATGTCAAAAGCCCGGCGACAAATCCAGTTTACAAAGCACTCGACCTGTCAATATCAATTGATATATACAGTAATAGGTTAAAAGCAAACACTAATTTAGAACAATTGAGGCCTCGTAACTCAGCAGGTTGCCAATTAACCCACAAGTCACAAGACACTATATAATCTAACAAAAACGTTGATAAAAGCTTTAATCTGAGTAAAATTTAGTGCGTTACTGGAGCAGAACACACAGTTTATTATTTCTTGGCAAACAGCTGCAAATGATTTCAGATAAACTTGTGTGTGTAATTATTTCACAAATGTTAATCGTTCAATGTCCACTTTATCGCTTGTAGCTGATGACAGGCACACAGGCTGCTGGCATCTGTACTCAGGACTGTATGTGGACAAAACTAAAAATTGGCCAAAAAGCTGAACAAAACAGCAATGTATTCCAAAATAATAAAGACCCTGAGAAGATTCCAATGTTGTAAATTCTGCCCGGGATCAGAGGATCAGAGCTTTGTCCTTGATTTATGATTTCTGCTATACCACTCGATTAGACTACTGTCTTGTAATCACTCTCAGGCATCAATTATTCTCCATGTAACCGGAGGTAGGGTTCATACGTGTTCAGTGTGTGCAGAATGGAACCCAAGAAAATCATCTGAAACTTTCTTTGCTTTATAGTTTATCTCTCCGGTTCTAAAAAGTGTTGGTAACTCTATGGAACAGGAACATCTATGGGGAGATGGTGAAAGCAGAAAGCTTTGATTCTTTCAAATGCAGATTACATAAATTTATTTCAGGAAATAATATTTGGGGATATAGTATATGAGCAGTTCAGGACATGACACATGCATGACATGACTGTCAGGATAGTGGAAGGTGAACTGGATGGACCTTGGTCTTTTTTTGGCTAGCACTTCTTATGTTCCTATGTTGCTAACTTCTGCTCCAATCTCAATAAGAGCACCTGATTTACCTTGCACTAGTCCACATGCAAGATTGGGACACAAAGCACTTGGCTTACACTACAGCAGTTTAGGTTTACTGTCTGAGCATTCAGAACTAAACTAATAAATTTTCATATTGTGTCTAACACATGTTGCTTGATCAGCCTGATGTTTTAACCTAACATCAGGTTAAAAGGTCCAAATTAAGGTTTTATTATTTTTTGGCTAAGGAGAGTTAAAAATGTAGGTCTGAAATCAGACCTTGAAAGGTTAGCAAAGGAGAGGGAGGAGGGCATCAAAACACTAGTTGACTGAGTTTGGGGAAAATGGACAGAAAAATGTGCTGCTTTACATACTAACTAAAGACTGGGTCTGTTTCCCAGAGTTTGAATGTGGGCAATGCAAATCCTTTCCTACATATTACACTAGTATGGCCTGTTAGGATTTCAGCCAAAGGAAAGGTGAAACAATCTATATCTACCAGGTTATAATTTGATAAGATTGAGTAAATGTAGTAAATTATGACATCAATTCCATTTGTTGATACAAGAGGACCTTGTTGCAGCTCAATCCTCTGGGTTCAATAGGTCAAAATCTACGTTATCAGCCAAGTGCTAATAAATGGCCAACTCTCCCAATGTCCAGACCAACAATACCTCAAAAGAATTTGATCATTCATTTTTTGACTGTTTGTGGAACATAGCAGTGCACAAGTTGGCTGTCGCGGTGACTACATAATACGCAATCACACCACTTTACAGTAAATCATGTGAAATGCTTGAGATGTTGTTGGAATGGAATGCCCACTCTTTCCTTGGAGGGATGAATCCTGAGTACCTAATTCCAGAAAGTGTTAGGCACAGGTTGGCAAGAGCCAAGGCTTGGGACCCCAGAGATATATGCATATGCTATGCAGAGAAACATACCCCTTTGTACTGGAAAACGACAGATGGTTGTAAAAGTGGTGTGTGGTAATTCCTCAGAAAAGTTTCCTTCTTTCATAAGAGTCCTGAGTGAAAGCATGTAAGTAAAGTTAGAATTACTGCACACGTCTGTGAAAATATTTGCAGACTGAGTCGAGGAAGATTATTTCCAGGAAACAATATTTCCAGGAACCAATTCAAATGCTGAACTGATATTCACCATGTGTGCATGTGCATCTTTATGTGAAGAAACAGAATATTTTCCCACTATATATAATGCACCAGCATTCAGTAATTATTTCTGAGTGGCAGCCAGAAATAGTCTATTTGACAGAAGCAGACTAAGTAGCAGAATGACCAGTGACCCTGATTATAACAATAATAATCCTTGCATTTGATATAGCGCCTTATCACGTCTTTGAGACGTCTCAAAGCGCGTCACAGAATATACTGTAAAGTGAATTAACTGTATATTTTGTGGGCAAAACAAGGCAGCCAATTACGTATAACAGTTTCCCACACACAGTCGTAGAATGAATGACCAATTTTTTTTTTTGAGCAATCGACTGACAACCGGGTTCCTACTTCCTGCGAGGTAAACAGGTGTGTGAAGTTAGGAAACTTGTCTAACTTTTCGCCCTGCCCGGGAATCAAACCCAGGTCCTCTCACTTGCGAGGCGAGTGCTGTGAACCAGTGCTAGCATTTGATTCTAGCCCTGCATGCTGCAGCAGTGTTCCGTGGAGGCAACAATTCTTTTAAAACAGTGATCATTATCTGCCATTAGAGTGCACCTAGCAGGACTGAATAATGCGGACTCGTATTGCCTTCCGCACTTAGCAATGAAACTCTCAGGATCCTCAGTTGCAGATGGTTTGCTTAACACAATGGGCATTATCAATATCCAGATACAGAGGTTGTGAAAGTAGAGCTGGTGCAAAAAGTGCTGAACAGCCGGCTATCTTTTTCAGCGTTACAGGCACACCTAAAACAATTGTACAGAAAAAAGATTAATTGTGTCATTATTGCAATCGTATGTCAAATAGCTGCTCTTTGTGCCCAATATCTGTAAAAAAATTCAATGTAATTTAGTACTCATAGCACAGATAATCATACAGTAAAGTACAATTTATTTTGTAAAAGAAATTGTAAAACCTGTACGCAACATTGGACTCAAGACATTTTTAAGAAGCAGTCTGAACGCATTAGACATCCAGATATGTACGACAGGTAGACCATAATGTCCTACAACAGCAACTTGCATTTACATAGGGCCGTTTACGCAGGGGAGCGTCTTGGAGTGCTTGACAATGGTGGAGTCTGTTACAGAGACAAATGGTTGACAAATGGTTGACACATATTGGAAAAAAACAAGTGAACTTGAGAGCACAATGAAGCGATGGAGAATGAAAGAGATTTGGGATTTGCACAACACTCAATACAATAGAAAGTTACATTAATGTAGTTGCCTTTCATGTCAGGAGGACATCCTTTAGAAGCTGCGTGACTTGGCACCTAAGCTGCGGGTGGGAGCCGAGAAAGGGGGGGAGTGAGAGTAATGGTGACCGAAAACGCTCATAAATATTGAATTATGCCTTGCGGAAAGCAAATGTGTGTCACATCAACCATTGGAATGTCAATATCACATGATCTATTCCAGGCATGTGAAAGAGAAGTTCCCAGGGTCAGTGTGACACACATGCAGGTACCTGCAGGATTTGATATTTGCAAATCCTTTTTTGAATCATGTTGCTCACCGCACGCTTGAATCCCAGTGCGAGTGGAAACCGGTTAGGTAGTGTCGTTTTACAGCGAAGGGAGATGGGGTAGCAAACTCTCAAAAGGAGGATGGTAGAACAAGCCTAGGCTATGAGGCAGCCATTTAGCAACGTTCAACAATGGCAACTTGCATTTATAAAGTGTTCTTCACGTACAATAATATCTCAGAGCGTTTTCCTACGGCGGAGACGGATGCTGAACAGGGGGAGAAGGAAAGGGGGATGCGTCCATAGACGCATTCAAAGATAGGTTTTAAGGTGTGACTTGAAGAAAGAAAAAGATAAGGCAAGACGGAGGGGTCAAGGGAGGGAGTTCCAGAGGAAGTTGTGTGATGGTATTACCATGTGCAGGAATCCAGCACCCAAACCTATTCTGAGACAACAACAACAACTTGGAATTATTTAGTGCCCTCCACGCCAGATGGCATCTCAGAGTGCTTCACAGTAACGGGTCCCGGGGCCGAGCCAGTGGGAAGGAGAAGAAGGGGACCAAAGGCGCGGTCGAAAAGAAAGGTCTTCAGCCAAGACCTGAAAATAGGAAGAGAGAGGATGAGGCAAAGGGAGTGAGGAAGGGAGTTCCAGAGCCTCGGGGTGTAGTGGCTGAAGGCAAGGCCGCCAAAGGTGGAGCAGAGGATTCGGGGGACAATGAGAGACAGACCCGGTAGAGCGAAGGCAACGGTCACTGTTGTGAAGAGAGAGGAGGTCAGAGAGGTAAGGGGTGCAGAGGATTGGAGGGATTTGAAACAAGGGTGAGGATCGTGAAGTCGATCCACTCTGGGACAGGCAGCCAATGCAGTCTGGCAAGAACTGGGGTAATCGGGGAGCGGAGTTTGGTGCGGGTAAGAATGCGGGCGGCAGATTTCTGGATGATCTGGATTTTATGAATGGTATTGGAGGGGAGACCGGCGAGGAGGGCATTGGAATAGTCCAGCCGACAGAGTCTCACCTGTTATCTGCTCTGTAATTTGTTACGACAAGGCATCTGAGATTGGGAGCTGTCGTTCTTGAATAATTCTACTTGTTCACTGAGAGAATAAGAGACACATTTTATTCCTTTAAGAGACAGATTCCGAACAAATGTATCAGAGTTCTGAGATTCACAGGGAGTTGCCCAGCTCTGCTCTAGGACATGAGTTGGAGCAGCAATCAATGGTCAGCGTGGAGTTAAGCAGGAGCAGCAAACTTCTACTCATGGTGAAGCCAGCTCTGTGCACTCACACAGCCTTGGTTTGCTCGTGATGCTTCCGACAGCCAGAAGGCCGCAGTAAATTCCAAACCAGGGCCATCTGGTACTGATGCTGCAACATCAGTAAGATTAGCTACTGTTGGAACTGGCCGTTCAGAATCCCCTGTTGATACACAGATGGCACGGCAGCCATCCTGCACCATTACACCATCCAGGGGGAGATCATGTAGAAGAGTACAAACAGAGGAAACAAGAAGATCTACGACAGGCTCTTGAGAGATGCACGCACACACACACAAGAACGCACGTAGACATGAGCACACACACAAATTATACACACAAGCACGCACACACAAGCACGCTTAATTGCACATGAACATCAAAATAACCTGAGCATTATATTATAATCAACAAACATAGTCATTTCCAGAACACATCATTTGAGAATATCAAATGCAAGGATTATTATTATCCTACATTTTTTTACGATCTGAGACCTGGGATTCCATCTTGTCTCAGCATGAAAGACCATCAAATCTTAAATTACAGAAGATTGATGGACTTACCGAAAATTCTAAATTGCATCTTAATAAACATTTTTCCTCTGTTCTTAAAAAGTGGGTTTCAAATTGAGAGTAAATTTTCTTAAATTCTGAAGCAGAACAACTATTCTCACTAGGTGGAAATGTCAGGCCGCACTGAAGTCCTAAGCTAAGAGCTTCTTGTTGGAAGGTTACTTGTATAAAAATAACAAAATGTGATATCTCAGAAGCTGTTAATGCTGTAATGAGAGGTCAGTAGGGTCTGTATTCTGGAAGGATACAATACAATATCAATCTACATTTATATAGCATCTTTATGAATCTGAAACACTAACTGTCCAGTGCCTTGGGATGTCCTCCCAACATGAAAAGTGCTATACAAATGTAATTTTGATGTTGTTGACTTTCACATCCAGAGGACATCCCAAGGAGCCGAACAGTCCAGGGTTTGCACCCGAGCTGGGGATGAGGGCCGAGGGGATAGGTCTAGTGGGGTGAGGGGGGAAAGATGGTCAATGGAGAGGTCAAAGAGGAAGGTCTTGAGACAGAACTTGAAGAAGCTGAGGAAGGGTTCGAGTTGGATGGACTCTAGAATGAAGGTCCAGAGCAAATAGGCTGAAAGCCCAACCGCCGGTTGTGGGGCAGGTAGGGCGGGGATATGAATCCCGTTGGGTGAAGGAAGCAGCCAAGTAGGTAGGATGAGATCAAATGGTCTGAAGGGTCTTCATCCCAAAATACTGTTGTTGTGTGTGAGTCACTATGCAGCCTTTAACTGATTCCTCCCACAAAATACATAGTCAATCCACTTTACAATATATTCTGTTAAGTGCTTTGAGATATATCAACGATGTGATAAGGCGTTATATCAAATGCAAGGATTAGTATTTTGTTATTAAAATATCAGTAAAAAAATAGTTTAAAATTTCCTCAGACTCCTCCTACATACAAAAAAAGAAACTAATTGTGCCATGAATGATATAGCTCACTGGTCATAAATTGTGTGGTCAGTTTCACCAGCAGTTACTTTTACACCCTAGGTTTGTTTTTAATGTTGTGTTAGGTAGTATGTAGTGTCAGGTAGGCTATCACATTTACTCTAGCACAGCCAGGTGTTCAGATTCAATACATAACGAATAGTTTACTTAGTAACCCAAGTAGCTCCCCATTGTTGACTACCAGTCCCAAAGCACACGTTAATATTGTTTAAGAATATCAATGTGATAAAATAATTTGACTTTTTGTCTTCATACAATAGAGAGATTATAAAAGCAATCCAACTATTTACCTTTGATTTTGCTCCAGCCAAAACTACTGAGCAATAAAATGTTTCTCAATTAGAGCACAGAACTGAAATGCACATCACCTTGTTTTCTATTAAGAGCTTTGTTTGATCTTGCCTCAATTCAGACAATAGATGTCAGCGTAGCTCTGAATATGGAACAACACACACTTACTGAACCAAGTACTATAAAGCTGTAGACTGTGCTTAGATGCATAAAGAAGATGCACACTGCCTATGTCCAGCGGAGGAGCTGTATGTCACAGGCACATTGTACATCTAATAGTTTGTCAGAGGACATGTATGTAGATTCAAACCTCATGTCGTTCACGGTCACAAGATAGGGAGAGCGCATTTCCTTTTAACTTTTATTTTATGACTAATTTAGTGGGACATCAAAGGGGAGGCAAGTAAATAACTGTCTAACAGAATGAGGGCTTTGCAAGTCAATTATTTAGCAGCTAAAACACCAGGGTTTCTTTGCTATTTAGCCCTTTGTGGTAAACACTGTGTGTGGGTTTCAGAGCAGCACTTTGTCCACTACTTGTGCATCTGAATTCAACAATGGCCAAATCAGTTCAAGTTTCATCCAATAAATTCGGGAGTCAAAACAAATCGGACAAGTACGTTATCAGTTATTTAAGCCATTTTGTCTCTGTTGTTTTCAATCTAACTTAACTTTATCTGTTGCAATGGAGGAAAAAATACAGTCAAACAATATTTTATCTACACAGCCCTTTCTACTTTGCGGTGATGCGTGGGTGGCTATGAGAGCTATTAGATACTACATTCCCACCAGCTTAACTCTGCCTGTTCTCACCTCCCACTCACCAGTCACGGGGTTGGGTTTTATACCCACTTGTCATTCTTAGTCTAGATCTTATCGCAAGTGCTACAGTTTGCATCTTACCAGATTGTAAAGTCAAACTTAAACTGAAAAATAAACACAGACTTAACTTAAATCCTGTTTAACAAAATGCTTCCATCCTTTGGCTCCTCAAAGGATGATGTATATTTTATGGCCTAAGAAGTGTTGAAACAGTTCAAAGTCCCCAATAATTTTGACAGTTTTCAAACATTAAATAGCTGCTTTCTGGACACTTCTGGACTTATTTTGTGATATTTTTCCCGCTACTCTTTCCAACCTTGATGTTATGCTGCACTATAGGGTCTTGGAATCTTCACTCAGATTCTCAACATGAAATGAATCAGTGTGCTGTGAAAATGTTTCCTCACATATTGGACTACTGTACCAGCAACCTGAGGAAACATTTTTCTACAATAATGCAGAAGAAACAATGGGGTGAAACAGGGTCATGCAGCCCATTGAAGCAATAGTCTGTGTAAAATGTTCACTGTTTCTGGCTGATCTTATGTTGGGTTTAGGTATATAATAATCATATAATAATAAGAGTTCTGCCCAAGTGCAAATACTGATAATGGTATACCTTTATTCTGACAATGTACTATTTAATGTTGAAAATGCTGGTTTCCTTTCAGCTTTTGGTTCCATTTTAGTGCATGATGTTTTACACAAAACCTTATTGGAATCCAGAACAACCCTTTGTTTGCAATTAAATAACAGGAGTGAATGTTATCAAACTTCACCCTGTCGCTATTGTTATTTGACGTGATTCATTATGGGTTCCAGCAAGTTTCTGTGCATATGTGAGAAGCATAATTTCATCGCCTTACATACTCACTGACTAAGATTTAACATAACATTAATGGATTTAATCTTTCAAGGAAGTCAAATAACCACTGTTAACAATTCCAGCATGTGATAAATATCAAAGTCTTACCTGATTGTAAAAGCAATTGCTGAACAGTAATAATAATAATTATCCAGACATCTGATATAGAGTCTTTCACATCAGGATATACTGTAAAGTGAAGTGTCTGTGTACCTTGCAGCAAATGCTGCAATTGCGTACAGCTACGTCCCCCAAACAGTCATGAAATGAGTTAACAATTTTAGTTGCGAGATTGTTGGCCAGTGACAAATTGTAGGAATTAATGTACTATTACTCAAGATTATTATCCAAACAACTTTTTCAAGAAAAAATGTTTATTCCACACACTCACTACTGTGTGGAAAAATTATGTTTCAAGTATTGAGCCTTGCCAGAGTTTGCCTAAATTTAGATTTGTCCTTTAGTTTTGCAGGCTCAATGCATATTAAGTTACCTGCTATCAGTTATACTACCTGGATCACATTTCCTCTCAGTCCTGCTCACTTCAATTCAGTCCCCCTATCTTGACAATCTATCACCTTGAATCATACAGTCTTATGTGTCACCTGTCTCTAATCCTTCTCCAGTGCAGGAATCTCACGCTCTTGAAGTTATGCTGACACATTTGCAAGTATTGTGGTGGCCTACATGTAAATCTAACCAAGAAGTTAATATAACCAGTTTGGATTCATGAACAAATAACTGTTAGTATGTAGTTAGCTTTGCTGTCAATAGTGCCCATTGTCAGGTCTATCATAGAATCATAGAATCATAGAATCATAGAATGTTATGGCACAGAAGGAGGCCATTCGGCCCATCGAGTCTGTGTCGGCTCTTTGACAGAGCAACTGACTTTTATTAACTCCACTCACCAGCTTTCTCCCCATAACCCTGCAAACCTGTCTTCCCCAGATACCTATCCAGTTCTCTCTTAAAAGCTGTTATCGAATCGGACTTCACGGCCCTTTCGGGCAGATCATTCCAAATTCGAACAACTCGCTGAGTGAAAACATTTCTTCTAACCTCCCCTCTGCTTCTTTTGGTAGATATCTTAAGACTGTGACCACGAGTCACAGACACACCTACCAGCGGAAACAGCTTTTCCCTATCTATCCTGTCGAAACCTTTCATGATCTTGAAGACCTCTATCAGGTCCCCGCGTAACCTTCTCTGCTCTAATGGGAAAAGTCCTAACTTTTCCAGCCTGTCCTCAAAGCTAAGCTTCCCATTCCATTCAATCAACAGTTTATAATTGGAGCAAAATTCATTGTTCAAGTTTTCTATACCAATGTTTGTTACCATCCATTCATATTAAAATCAGTCTGCAATTTCTGCTTCATGCGCTTGGATCTGTTTGAAATCCGTCAATCTGCTTTACACCATTCACACAGCATCAGAATAAATTTTTAACATTTTCAAAAATAATAATCCTTATATTTGATTTAGTACCTTTCACATGAGGAGGATGTCTTAAAGCATTTCAGGATTTATTGTAAAGTGTAGTAACTATTTTATAGGCAAACACTTTGCCTAAATTACATTGATATAGCGCCGTTGACAGAAAATAAACTTTACGAAGCACTTCTCAAAATAAAATTGATTACGAGGAAAAAGCAAGGATTATTATTATATTATTAAATGAATGTTGTTCTATGACATGTCAGCAAACCAGTACAAATTAGTGTTATTTGTACAAAATGTATAGAATAGTGCATAATACTAGGTGCAAAGGGAATGCAGCAAAGAATTCATTTCTTATCCATAATGAAAGTGCAATGTTTTTTGCTTGCTACTGCTCATTAGTCCAGTGCTTATTAATCACTCCCAACACAGCACAGCCTCGCTGCAATTTGGAATATTGAATCTCATACAATTTTCAATACTTTAGGTGGAAGCAAAAAATAATGATGAATCATATTTTCTACATACAGTGCACTTCATAGCCACATATATTTTTCCAATGCAGGCCGGGTCCCTCTGCCCACCACCAGGTCTCAACCTAAACTACTAATAATAATCCTTGCATTTGATGTGGCACCTTTCAAGGCAAGAGGCTGTCTCAAAGCACTTCACAGAAAATACTGAAAATGTAGTCACTGTGTATTTCGTAGGCAAATGGTTCGGCAATCTTCTACAAACAGCCATGAAGTGAATGAACAATTTTATGGGAAGGCTTATTGGCCAGGAAACTGGGAGAAACTCACTTCTCTTTTCAAATAGTGCCATGGGCTTTTTAACATCCACGTGAGCAGGGAGACAGAATATCTTATCTGAAGGATGGCACCTCTGACAATGCAGTGCTCCCCCAGCACTGAACTGGTGTGTCAGCCTAGACTGTGATCTTAAACCCACAACCTTCTGACTCAGAAACAATTGAGCCAGACTGGCACTTAATGAAGATTCAGATTCAGCAAATCATATATCCACTAAGCAGTCAAATGTGTCTCATTCTATTTCAGAGGAAACTTTGGACATAGTAAGAATATTACAGTATTAGGTTTGGTTTCCAACTCTAACATTCACTATCAGAAAACGTGGATCCATTAATTAATTCCCCAGCCTAAAGCATTCCAGTACTGATAGAGCACTTTTAGCATGATGAAATCAGGGTCACTTTCCCTTTAACACTGCTTGCGTATATTAACCCTGTCGACCTTCATTTTAAAGCTGACACATATTCCATGAACTAGTTCTGTGAGGTTTTTGACACACTCACATGGCAGGGGCATAGCCTATGTGGGTCTGGAAGGGCCAAGGCCCACCAAGTTAGCACTCAGGCTCACCCATCGCTTTCTGGGCTGTCTCATAGCTCCAGCTCTCTTGAAGAGAGTTGCTAAGGAATAGAAACATTTGGTCATTGCCAGGCCATGATAAGTTAAGCCCATACAAATTTCCATTCCTAGCTATGCCTCAGTCACAGGTGAGATTGTTAAAGATGCACTGTGCCAATAACTACTACTTGCAATTTATCATACGACACAAGGAAATAAATCAAGTGTGATGCTTGTAATTTTGTATATTCCTAATAAATTCATCCAATACATTGGGATTGTCAACACTATAACAAATGGATTGTTCAGGCAAATCTCAAGAAAGTATTTACGGGTTGCGGAAAACTCAAGGGTTTTTGACTTCCCTCCTAAATGAAATGCTACAATTCAGTTTAGACAAATCTGACCTGTCAGGTAAAGGCATGATATTGTAGATCTGCAAGCACAGCGTTTTGTGTGATTCATGGAGCCAGTCAAAGGCTATAGCTATAGTGCAGGAGAATGGAAGCAGGAAGCTAACAAGAGGATAACAGAGGATAATAGGATAATATGCTGCAAACCCATCAATTTAGCATATACAACTAATTCAAACAATTCCTCGCAAACTCTCAGAGTTAATTTGCTGACTTCAAACTTATTTGTGACCTCAAACCAGGTTTAATAGATTACTTGTTGTCTTTATTTTTTTCCACGGCAATTTTCCCATTTTATTTTTATCAATTTGCTGATTTGTTTGCTGATATCAGCAAATATTTGTGATTAAGCACCCTTAGCAAGTGCTGAAAAAAAGATTGCTAGTATTTTCCAGTCTGGACATGGTTTCTCCATTTATCCTGAACTCTTGCATTGCATATAGAATAACTTTCTACTGATTAACGGGGCTTGAGAGCGACATCATTGAAATGTCTACCAGGAACTATTCCGAATAAAAAATAATCCTTGCATTTTACATTGGGATAGATGACACAGGATGTTAATATGAAATGTAGTGACCTTGCATTTTTTAAAGCAAGTATCATGGTGCCTGTTTTATGATCATCTCCATGTTACCAAATTTACAGTGATATTTTACTATGTTCTGTGTCTCAGATTCACTAATGATATTTTATTGAGTTCTGTGTGTCTTAGTACCACCTGACTTACAACGATTTTTTTATTGAGTTCTATCTTCCAGAGAGTTTTTCACAATTTCTAAAGATTTTTATCTTCAACTCTAACCTCACTTCTCACTTCAACTCCATTCTTACGCAGATTTTTTTTATCACTTTTGCAAAGAATGTAATTGACCTAGCATTAACTGAAATAGCCAGGAGTGTTACATGACACCACTCAATGGGAAATCAATTCTAATCTCCTTTTAGCTTTTTTTCCCCAATTATCTCCTCTTCTCCTGAAGGTGATAGACTCATTTTTCCCTTCTGCTGGGATGTTGTTGAGCATACGCTATTTGACCTTCAGTACTCCCACACATAGCTATTCTAAGTCTTGATGGGAGTATTGTCAGGTGATAATGTATGTGGGAGTGGGGTGGGGGGGTGTTAGATCTGATAGTATGCTCATCTGATGATGTCCACTCTGTTAACAGATTATGTTAATCACGATGAGAAACAGGAATCCTGTCTTATTTTCCTCTCTCTAACTGAAGTGCATGGAGACTGATTGTAGTGCCCCAATTGCTGGCCTGGCTGAGATCTGAAATCCGAGTAGAGACTGGGATTTAAACTAAAAACTTTCTACTCTGTATCTAGCTATTAGATCTCAATCTGGATCAGTCGGTTGTGCTCTTGCCTCTGAGTCAGAAGGATATGGGTTCAAGCACCATGTCAGGACTTTCAATTCACAGTCTAGGTTGACACTCGAATACAGTACAGGGAGACTTTTGCATTGTTGGAGATGCCGTCCTTCGGGTGAGACGATAAAACAGGTTCCTGTCTGCCTGCTCAGGTAGATGTTAAAGATTTCATAGCACTGTTCAAGAAGAGAAGGGAATTTCTCCTTGTGTCCTGTCCATCATCTCTAAGATAAAATTGGTCATTCAATTCATAGTGAGGTCCTGTAGCTCAGTGGTTAGAGCACTAGCTTTGCTTGCGAGATACCTGGGTTTGATTCCTGGCAGCGTGAAAACTTGGGCAAGTTTCCTTACTCTACATGCCTGATAATAATCCCTCAAGAAAAAAAGAAAAAAAAGAAGAAAGAAAAGGAACAATAATTTGGTCACTCAATCCACAACTGTTTGTGGGACACTGCTGTGCGCAATTGGCTGCTGCATTTCGCCCACAGATATACAGTCAATTCACTTTACAGTATATTCTATGAAGCGCTTTGAGACGTCTAGAAGATGTGAAAAGCACTATATCAAATGCAAAGATTATTATTATAGATGTTTGGTAGGACGTTCTGTATCCAAATTGGTTGCTGCATTTGCTTACAAATACATAGTCACTAAACTTTATAGTAAAAACCTGTGAACCGTTTTGAGATGTCTCAATGACATGATAAGGTGGTACATTAAATGCAAAGATTATTAGCATACAGTGCACCCATGAATGGTGCCTCGAGCTTAAGGAAAATATTTTTTCTAATCTCTAACCTCAGCTGCAGTAGTTATTATTTTGTATTTGTCCCTTCCAGTTCTGAACTCAATGTCCAAGTAAAATTTACGGACTGACATTTAGATAATGTGTGTCTCCAATAATGTTAAAGACTTGTGTTGCACTTTCTCAATCTTCGTTTCAGCAATGAGAATTAATCTCTACAATCAAGAACACACAATTCCAGACATGCTCGGTCCTTTTCTGGAAATTCTTTCCATCACTTCAATGTCATTTTGAGAATCCACACCCATAGTGCAAAGATAATAATACCAACTAGTAACTATCTCCTTGGGATGGGGGAGGATGAGGAAGAAGAGGAGGTAAGTGAGGTCTCCTTGGAGTAGAGCTGGCTTCAAGGTGATGTGCTTGGCAACAGAATTAAGGTTTGTGTCAACCATCTGTGGTACTCTGGTTCGTGAGTCAAGCAAGTCCACAGTACTCCAGGGCACTGCTGATGACAAACCAGCCAGACTGGATTTGGAAGGGCAAACTGGTTACTAGGGACAGGGATTTTTTGCACTCATCTCTTGTTAAGCCTGCAAGCCAAAGCCATAGTGGGTAGGATAGTGCTAGCTAGGGGAGCAATGGACAGCTTGTGAGACAGTACGCTTCATGGCAAGCTGTGGGATTTTAATTAGATCAACAACAGCAGGTTCCCAACACACACTCTGGGGTCCCCAAACCTCAGCTGCCACCAACCTCCACCTAATACTGTCCGGAATTGGATTTGGAGAGTGCGTCCCTCTAAAGGAGACTGCGTACCATTTCAGACACAGTGACATTTCCATGTGTACATACTATACGTATGTGAAACGCTAAGTATGATACGCTTAAACATGGTGATGGGTTTCTGCATGTGTTAGACACCAGATTCACCAAAAGGAAACTAATAATTATCATTGGATTGATATAGTGCGTTTGAAATAGTGCCTATATACAGTAAAACATTTATAATGTCATTTATAAACAGAATGTGGACTATTCCCATAGCCAGGTATACATGCAGGCAGCATGGATTTTGGTACACATTGACATGAATCTTGACTCCCAACTTGACACGTAGAGTGTATATATATTCATTGATCTCTACATTTAGCTATTCAGCTATCTGGTTATCATTGTCCATTATTCGCTTTCAGCCTACACTTGAATCCATGTATTGCTGCACAAAATCACGCAGAAAAATATCTCTGGCAATCAGATTTAGTATAAAATTTAAAGTGCTTTTCTATGTTCAGCAAACTCTTTATCAAAGTAGATATGAAGTGGTTTTGTGCACTGTGAAGGCAAGTCCTTTAGAGGTTACTCAGTCAGATTTGTTTTCAAGGCAGGTCAATACGTGAAAAACAACCTCTTCTCTGAATTATGTTTTCAATAAGGTCACCAAACCATTTTTCACTTCAGCAGAGAAGCCTTATTGTTATTAGGTTAAATGGAATATTAGTCTCCAGTGTTCGGCAGAGATTTATGAGAAGATTGATATGGATTTGCACAGCTCTCAGACAGATTAAATTAAAAATGCCAGGGGAGTTATGTGATGCTGCATGGATCATATTAAATGAAAGCACTGCATTAGAATGCATTCCAATTCAGCCTGAATTTTAAAAAATATATAAATGTTTTATATATATATATGGAGAGATAGATACATCTTTTAATCTTTCAATAAAAACATGTCACCAGTTCTGCTCCAAGGAGAACATGATTACCGCCTCCCCACCAAGGAGGATAGTCACTAGTTGGTCGTTCAACATCCGACATGCCCTCACTAGGTGTATGGTAGATACTCCCTGGGAGCTTCCTGATGGTTAACACAGCTCAGCTTAAAATGCGTGAGAGCATTGTTACCTTTTCCACAGCTCGGTCACACTTCCCTTCCCATTGAGCAATGGTTCCACCAGTAGAAGGTGCGGAGTTTAAGCAGCAGCTGCTTGTCTCTCTGCAAGCCAGTCAACTTGGATTCCACATGCTGTATGTACAAATGTGTGTGGACGAACTCGGACTCCAGGTAGCGCCTTCCAGCAGCTTTCTCCTCCAGCCTCAGAGTTTCCTCATCACCTATGTGCCGGATGTCAATATATATGCGCTTGTTACTCTAATGTCAATAGACGCTCTTAGAATGATTGACAAGTGTTTTTGTACATGACATAGATTCACATATATGGTGAAAGAGATGAATAAGGGTACAGTATGAGAAGTGTCCATACCTGTAAGTTACCCTATCTGTAATTTACCATCACCTGTCAGTTACTTTACCTGTTACTTACATACGTGTATCTTACATACGTGTAACCATTTATAATGCGCCATGTCTGTTGCTTACCCTTAATGCAACTAATTATTTTTGATTCTTTCCTTAAAATATGAGCAAATCAAGTGGAAAGGTCAATGGAAATGAAGCAGAAGAAGGTACTTTGCTGTTATTTCATGTGGTACATTTGAAAATCCCTTTGAATGAGTCACATTTCATCTGAATGTTTTGACCACAGAAAGAAACAGTTTGCTAAACACATTTTTGATAAATTCAGTGGCCCACTAAGAGAAACCGAAACACGTCTTGAGGAAGGTGAAAGGGTTGAGAGGAAAGTGTGGTATCATGTGCAGCCTAATTTGCAGTATATACAGCACATCCTCAAATACAATATGTGGAAAGATATTTTCACTATTGATTTCTTGACCTGTAAAGCTTCAGCTTTTGTGAGAGTTATGCTACATGTCAGTTTCTTGACAAAACCACAAGCTCAAGACAACAGTAACAGGAATGCTTTATGAATAATGTATGAAATCAGTCCTTTACTGCACTTTGCATTGCTCAATTCCCTGTAAATGTACTATAATATAAATAAGTGCAAAGGGGATTTCTTCATAAAATTCGCCTGCTGAATAAAATGAAAAACATTTCAGCAAATACATCATAATATTCCTTTTTTTTTCAGCTAGCTACAGTTATTACCTGGACAAGATTCTAAAATTAAAAATTGCGCATGTGCACAAATGTTTTTTCTTGGTGTGGATAGAGAGGTGTAGAGAAGAAGTAAGTAAAGTCCCATAGCTGTTAGTGTCTGAGAAATGGTGTAGCTGAACCAAACGCAGGACTGCAGCTGCTTGCAAGTTCCAGTAATTGCTTATGTACAAGGTCAATCCAACTCTTTGGGCTGCACGACTTGCAAAATGATGCTGTATTACCGCAATAGGATTTTGCACTCTTGCTCATGCTCTCTACACTTTCTGGAGCTTGTTGTACTGTTCATCAATAGCTCTCTGGTTTTCTGTTGATATATAAGATCACAAGATTGGTCTGGATGAAGGCCCTTTGACCCACCTGATTGCATCCCTCCAGAACACCCCCCAACTTTGCATCAATGAGTCAACAACAACAACAACTTGCGTTTATATAGAACCCCTCATCGGCACCGTCTCCGGGATCTTATGTTGTGGTGACTAGGATTGTATGCAGTATTCAAGGTGCAGTCTGACCAGAATACAACCAAAGTATGATGTCAGGGGATCTAAACTCAACTGATTTAGCAATATAGCCCAGCATTCTGTTTGTCTTGTTTATTGCTGCCTCACATTGTTTTGACATAGTTAGTGAAGAGTCAACTAATGCCCCTAGATCTCTTTCAGCTTCCCCCTTGGCAAGTTCAATCCCATTCATTGAGTACTTGTGTTTCCTTTCCTTGAATCCTATGCGTAATACTTATATTTATCAGTATTAAACTTATATTTGCCAGTGATTGGTCCATGTGCATATCCTATCAAGCTATCCTACACATGTGCTGCCTCTCTGATTCCCCAATTTCCTCAACTTGATGTCAACTGCGATTTTAACCATCTTCCACTGGGTCTACGAATCCAGGTCATTAATATATATGAGGAACGGGAGGGGTTCCAGTACCTGAGGAACTAATATTTCTGCCCATTTTGACCTAGCTCCCTCAACAAATACCCTCTGCTTCCTTCCCTTAAACCAATTCTAAATCCATGTCTATGTCTTGTCCTTGATACCCAGTGACCACAGTTTGTGGAAGAGTCTTTCATGAAGAACTTTTGGAAAACTAGATATACTATGGGGTACTATTAGAGTCTAGATACACTACATCAACTGGCTTCCCACAGTCAATTTGGTCACCTCCACAAAAAGTCCACAAGATTGATCAGATAGGAACTATCATTCTGAACCCGTATTGACTGTCAATTATTAGATTATTTTTATATATACACTTTTCCATTTCCTTTCTGATAATTGACGTAATTATGCTGAATGGTTTAAACTTCCTAGAGCATGGCCACCCTATTATCAAATACCTCATGAGGAGCATGAGTTCACTTATACCAAGAGTATTCTGTGGACGTCTGCAGTGCATTCTGGCTTCCAGCACAGAATATTGAACTTCTCCATAATAAAAAAATGTCTGTCTCCTGAGTCAGCAGCTCAAAGCTGATGTCACTGTCTATGTGCTACATGTGTGCCCGGTGCACAGGAAGGAAAGGAAATCTTGTCAGCGGTGTTTCTGCAGATAGTCACAGGAAGCAATGATGTCAGTGGCGTTCTGAGAAGCTGGAAGTTGACCACTCTTTCAAACATTGTTTTAACAGTGCAGTCTGAGCTTGTGGACTCAGACAACTGCCTTATAATAGGGTTGAGGCAATTATTGGACATTTTTTCTTTGAAGAATCTATGGTATGCAGCACTTCAGAACGCCATGAAACATTTTTTTAAAAAAGTGTTATCAATCATGCCATAAGCCTCAACCCATGTATCCGTTCATATTACAATTTGAAAAGTCTGTTAGGACTTACTAATTATGTATTATTTATTTTAAGGCATCTCTCAATTCATGTAAGCAGATTTTTACCTCCGATTAACTAGAACTGTCTCTCGAAGCACTTAACACTTTGATAGGATCTTGTTTCAGGACTTAACAACTCGCCCTCTGCATTTACTATAATTAATACATTCTGTAGCGTCTCCTGCTGCACTTACAGTCTTGCTCGACAGTCAGACGTTTCACAAGGTGACACAGGGCTTTTACAATTAAACCAAAGTAAGTTTATTTACAGGATAGAGCAATCAAATTAAAGGCAGTCAGAAACCATACAACAGAGAACATATATGATATGCTGGAGAAAAAATAAAACATTCTTACATGAAGCTTGCAACTGAGAAGTCGATAGGTGATTGAAAAGAAGAATTCTTGAAGACTGTAGAACTGTTTCACGACTTGCTCTATATGCCCCAAACCCCACATCAGGACTTTGAACTCAAGGTCTATGGCCTAGGTTGGCACTGCAGTATAGTGTGTTGCATTGTCAGAGGTACTGTCCTTCAGATGAGATGTTAAACCAAGGTTTTTGTCTGCCTGCTCAGGTGGATGTTAGAGTTCCTATGGCACTATTTGAAAACAAAAGGGAGTTTCTCCCAATGTTCTAGCCAACTATTCCCACAGATAAAATTGATAGGTTACTTCATAGTTGTTTGTAGGACATTGCTGTGCAAAATCTAGCTGCCACATTTGCCTACAAATGGACAGTCACTGCATTTCACAGCAGCTCCTGTGGAGCGTTTTAAGATGTCTGGACAACATGATATAGCGCTATATCAAATGCAAGGATTAGTATTATTATGAAGATCATGATAATACTATTATTATGAAGTATAATATGAAGTAAAGCAGTATTAATATGAAGTAAAACAAGTAACTGTGCGGGTTACTTGTATTACTTTCAAATGTTACCAGTAGAAGCAATAATAAGAGACTTGTATTTTAAAAATCCTTCCTCAATATTGAGCCACAAAGTACCATTATATTTAAAATTTATTCTTCATCTATGCCAGGTCTCATTCAATATCTGACTTTCTAGATAATTTTAGCTTTGCTCAGTTTACTGCACTCATGTCTCTGAATTGGATGGTTGTGGATTCAAGCTCCAAATCAGGTCTTTGAACTCATAATCTCAGCTGACACTCCAGTGCAGTTCTGGGCGAGTGCTGCATTGTTGGAGGTGCCGTACTTCTGATCTGACGACAAACCATTAAACCAAGGTCCCAAGACCACCACAGAGGGTTGGCTTGATTCCGATATTCCATTCTCCGTGCACCAAAGAGACTTACCCACTTAACCCCCATCACCACCCCTCCCTAAGGAGAATGCTCACTGTACAATAATTGAACTTGAAAGTTGCCATAAACTAACACTGAAAAATTTCCTATCCTGCTTCTTCAGATGCACGGCTGTTGTGTAAACAGCAATCACACAAGGGATGGACAGCTTGTGGAAAACAAGCAACTTGTGTCACCACCAACATAACTCACCCACTCCCCTGGCTCTTGTTATGTGACAAAAGTCCCTCAGTGGTTTATTTCTTTGTAAACTGCAAGTTCCCAGTGGGTTATCCTGTATCAAATCTTCTGGCTTAAAGGGGGTGTGGGGTGGGGGAGGAAATCTCCAAGAGGCAATAATAAAAAAAATCAGCTTCCTCATTAGCAAAACAAGTGCCAATGTTTTTACTTGCCATAAACCCTGTGGGGAAGAGCAGGAGACTTAAACGTGGACAACGTGCATACAGTATGAAGAGTGAAAAACCCAATTTACAAACACACGCAAGCAATGCTTATGATTCTCTTTCTCCTGCTAGCATCATCGCATTGCTGACAGTACTGTGCGCACAGCAGTACCAAAGCATTTATGAAATGTGGAGTTATATGGATTAATATGTGGTCTGTGAACCTTGGGTCACGTTGGCATGCTTTCAAGATGCTGCTGGCATTTTGGCACCAGAGCACAACTGCAGAAGAGAGTGAACAACCTGCTGATAGTTAAACAGGACCACTCACCCCAACATAATGAGTTGTTACATATGTCTCAAAAACGGCTTACAATTTATTTTTAAAGCCATGCCACGTGGAACACTGCATTGGTTTGGTTTGAGTTTCGCTGGCTGCAAATGGAAATGGAAAAGCAACTCCATAGCACTTCCCCTGTGACAGCTAGACTTCGGTCTGACTGAGGAAGGTGTGTTTTTGATGCGTGTTCTCTCTCTCTCTCTCTCTCATTCTGTGCTTCCTTTTAGTTTGAATTCTTTTTTTTGCTGTTCTGGCCTTTTTGATATTGCTGTTTCCAAACACTTCAATTCTAGCATCTCCGGAGTGAAACCAAAACCAGAGTCCTGCAAAATGAGAATGTTTCTCCTCACCTGTCACTCTGGGTCCCAGCAGTGACAGCCTAATGTTCTGCTTAGCTGTCATGTTACGACACTGACTGCTCCAGCAGTGAGCAAACTATCCCTGTTTTAATTCATGTAGATATAGGCCTCATTGCTCTAAACTTGTAACAACCAAAAAGTGGATCTTGTACTCTGGGGGAGGGGGAGGGGCGCGTAGAATTATCTTATTTCGGTTCAAGTTCCTCTCCCGACTTTACTCCTTCACCACAAGCGGCTAAAAAAATATCCCCAGCATTTTCTGATCGGTGCACATGTACTGGAACCGCATCTGGGACATTCTGATGGCACAGGCCACTTCCTGTAAAGCACCAAAAACAAGTACAGCTGTGCAGCCTGTTGTAACAGAGCTGGGATTCATTACAAATGGTGTCTTTAGACAAGGCTGAGCTGTTTTTATTCTCTCCCCTCCTCCTCCTCCCTTCTCCTCTCCTCCTGAAGGCATTCAGTACCATTCTTCATGTGTGAGCCTTCACAGTGAGCGTTGACAAGCGATTTGACTGTAGGGACATCACAGCTGAGTCTTCATCCGACCACACACAGGCACCTTCCAATGGGGGGAATTGCCTCCGGGGCTGATATCAGCTCATACAGAATCTGTAGGTTTTGGGTACTCACTAGCTATATTCCCCAAGCCATAGAGAGAGATGTAACTATGCTGTTTGTCAGAGGTGTTTCTCTGCTATCATGAATTAATAAGGGGTAAAGTCTATAGGTTTCAATGGAGCTCATGTTGAGCACCATGTAGTCGCCATCAACCAAGAGCATTGTACCCTGTAACAACTCCATAGCTCTTCCCAGGTCTCCTTACCTGTATCATGAGCCTGATCCCATTTGTTCCAATAGAATAGTATAGTGGAACTGTAGGCATAAGATCCCTTGAAGTTTTGAGGCACCATGCACAATCCACACTGCCTATATAGTCACTGGGATGTGAAGCTTCCAGCGTTGATGTAGAAGAAACCAAATTTTTTTTGCTGTTCTGTTGTGTTAGCCATCACGTCTGTGACATTTTCCCGTATGTCCTTGCTCCTTCCTCTCTCCCCCACTTCCACCCAGCAATGGCCTCTATTTCACTCAGGCCCCTGATTGATGGAGATTAGAAAAACTCCCAGAGGATCATCATACTATTTTTGTCTTGTGCTGTGAAAGGTGATTTGCATTATTGATTCCAATGTTATTGCCCAATCCCCTATTATCCTCTTGGGAAAGTGCACAGGGTAAGCAATACGGACGGAATGCATTTGCTATTTCTTGGAGAAAAATGCAAGCTTTCTGCATTTGTGTCTGCGCAGAGGTGTGTGTTGTGTTTTCTTACAGTCATTTCAGGATAGAGGGTAGCTTGAAGTTTATTTCAATGAAGTGTGATAGGATTCCACACACTATTTCAGCTATGATAGAAGGAATGAAGCAAAAGTTGTACATTTTTTATTTTTCTCCCAAGTTTCTCCCTTCCTCTCCTGAAGGTGTTGACTCATGCTGAGATATCAGGTGTCAGATATCAGCCTGGCTCAGTCTGTAGCACTATCACCTCTTGAGTCAGAAAGTTCTGGGTTTAAGCCCCAAATAGGGACTTTTAATTCACAGTGTTGGTCAACACAACAGTGCAGTGCCTGAGACGTGCTGCATTGTTAGAGGTGCCGTTCTTTGGATGAGATGTTAAACCAAGTTCTCAATTGGCTGTTCAGGAGGTCGCATGATACTATTCGAAAAGAAAAGGAAATTTCTCATGGTGTCGTGGCCAATAATTCTCCAAGTAAAATTGGTTATTTGCTTCATGGCTGTTGTGCGACATTGATGTTTGCAAAACTTGCTACCACATTTATCTACAGCATGCACAGTCACCACAATTTGCAGTAATAATAATATATATAATATAATAATAATCCTTGCATTTGATATAGTGCTTTTCACGTCTTCTTCTAGACGTCTCAAAGCGTTTCACAGGATATGCTGTAAAGTGAATTGACCATATATTTGTGGGCGAAATGCGGCAGCCAATTGCGCACAGCAGTGTCCCACAAACAGTCGTGGATTGTAAATGAACAATTTTTATTATTGTTTTTTGGTTTGGAGCTACAGGACTCCAGTAACATCTTTGAGCTTTGAGACTTACTCTTGACATGAAAGGTACTATGAAAAATGTAAGGATTATTATTATTATTATTATAGTTCATTGGAAGCAGCAGCCTGATACATTGGCTTAGTGGCCACCCTGACTAATTGACTGTGGGAGCATCACAGCTGAGGCCAAACCCTTCTGTACACATCATTGCTGCACAAATACTTCAGCTGGGTAGTGACCAGGGTCTTGAAAGCAAATAGTAACACACTGCTGCCATACTGAGCTAAGGAGACCTGGGAAGAGCCTTAGTAGTCCTCCTGCCCATCCCTACCCAGGGTGAACCAGGTTCTAATGCTCCTACTCTTAACCAACATAAGCGTTCAGGGCCCTGAAAAGTTTCATGTTTGTAGGCTGAAGACTTAGAATTTAAAATCATACCAAATTATGGAAAGCATTGTTAAATTCAGTTTGAAATTGGAAGCTGATGTGTCAAAATATCAAAAAAAAACTGCAGAAAATCTAGACTGAATATAAGATAGTTATCTAGAATTAAAATTTTAAGATCTTAAAATGTTTTAAGCCTGAGAACATCAAGCCCTCCCCCAGAAGTGTTTCTGATAAATGCCTTGCATTTACACAATGAGCCAACTGGAGCAAACCTGAACAAAAGGCTCAATAGGAGAAGGGCCACACAACCTGGACTATTTTAATCTTGCCAGTAGCTAAGATCTGTTCAAAGTGATTCCATAAGGCAAGTGGAAAATCAAACAGATTGTGCTTATTACTGCTTTGTCGATGGTAACACATATGCCAGCTGCACAATGCCTTTATCAGTAAAACAACAGCAGCTATTGGAAAGCAGAAGCTTTCAGCATCTATTTTACTGCAGGCTTCAAATCTGCGGGGTCATCACTATCAGATACCATGAATGACAGGACTATTATTAAGTGAATTTATCAAACACAATGCAGTAATTCAGCCATTCTGGCTCCCCGGCTCATTCATTACTTGGTGTTTTTGTCACTATGTGGGGTAAGGTCAATTAGAACACATCCAGGTGAAAGCAAGAGAGCAACACAGTTTGTTTTCAAAAAAACATATTGGCTTTTACAATGCACAGTGGCTCCTGAGTTAACTTGCTCCATTTTACTTTAAATCATTTATAAAATGACAGAAGTTTTATTTTATAAAGTTCACAGCCTGGTTGTCGGGTGAAACCTGCCATATGGTATTTTTGCAGTGAAATGTCATTTATCAAAGGCCCATTTTTCACACAAGTAACTCATTGGAAACATTTCAGGTGAAACACTTCCTGTTGTGTTGTTACCTTTTATGCAATGCATTGGCATGCAGTGACTGAAAATCTTAATGGTAACCACAGACCATTGCTATGTTTGCTCGTACCGCTGTTCCCCACCTCCTCCCTCCTCATTCAGATTCACCTTCAGATGAAAGCTTTGCGTAAGCATATCTTCCTTGTAGCTATAAGCTGGGGGAAAGGAAGCCTATATTATGTAAATTATTATCAAATGGAATACTCATAGGGTTACAGACATAGCAAAGGCTTTTCATATTCTCATCAGATTGACCATAAAACAGGTATGTTTTGAATGAAAATTGGCTCATAGAATTATTTGAACGATAGCTGAAATGACACGTTTTGGAACAGATGCTAAAGAAGGTTGTCAAAGGTCAGCGCATGAAATATTGACCTTGTACAAATTTATGCATGAACCAGAATTTAGAAATTCAGTATGTATTCTTTGTACATTCAAAGGCACATTAATCAAAAGATTAAGTGGGGTTGTCAAATACAGTGTCTGACATTATCCCACAATAAGGGGCTGTAATTATTAATGCTTGATGTTAGACAGTGAAGCTTCTATTCCTACTTTTTTAAACTGTCTAAGATGCAAATAGAAATTTGTCCTTGACTTTGGCATGTGGAAATATTTCATATTCTCATGACTGGCAACAATAAGTATGGCAGATGCTACCCTGGCTCAGTTGATAGCACTTTCACCTCTAAGTCAGAAGGTTGCAGGTTCAAGTCCCACATTGGGACTTTGAATTCATAGTCCAGGCTGATATTCCAGTAATAAAAATAATCCTTGTATTTGGTGTAGTGCCTTGGTCATCTCCTTTTCAATATCTGTATGCTTGGTGACATCATCGGCAGATGGGAGTCAACTTCCACATGTATGCGGATGACACCAAACTTATCCTCTGCCTCTGCCCTTGATTCCAGGAGCACTGCTGTGCTGACAGAATGTTTGTTAGACATCCAGTCCTGGATGAGAGCTAACTTTCTTCAGTTGAATGTCAACAAGACTGAGACTCTCCTGATTGGCTCCCGTCAGCACCTCTACACCTCAGGCACTGACAGCATCACCATCCATGGTTGCACACTCCGCCTTGCTAAGCCAGTCCAGAACCTTGGGGTCTTGTTTCTATCCCACATCTGCGCCATGACCCGCTCTGCCTTCCCCCACCTCGGGAATATCACCCGACTCCACCACTGTCTCACACCACAGGCCACCGAAAATCTCATACATGCTTTCATTACATCGAGGCTCTTCCCTCCACAGGCTGCAGATCATCCAGAACTCTACAGCCCGTGTCCTCTCTTGCACCAGGCTCCGTGACCCTATCACCCCCATCCTCGCCAAACTCCACTGCCTTCCCATCACCCAGAGGATACAGTTCAAGATCCTGGTCCTCACCTTCAAAGCCCTCCATGGTCTTGCTCCCCCCCACCTCTGCAACCTCCTAACCCCCTACCATCCTGCTCTCTCCCTCCACTCATCGGGCTTTGGTCTGCTTCATGTCCCCCACCTCGCTAGCCCCACTATTAGCGGTCAGGCCTTCTGCCCCCAATCTCTGGAATTCCATCCCGCAGTCTCTCCACCTCGTCCCCTCCCTTGCCTCCTTCAAGACTCATCTCAAGACTTTCCTCTTCGACCGTGCTTTCGATCTCCCTGCTCCCCCCCCCCCCCCCCACCCCCACCTCCACTCTCCCCAACCCCGATTCCCAGCTCAGGTCCGTAACTCTGTCTGTCCAGCGCCTTGGGATGTCCTCCCGACGTGAAAGGGCTTTACAAATGTAATTTTGTTTTTGTTGTTGCCTGGACTGTTGGAGGTGCTATCTTGTCTGTTCAGGTAGCCATTAAAGAATCCAGTGCACTATTCGAAACGAGAAGAGAGTTTCTCTTGGTGACCCGATCAGAATCACAGATACCAGCCTTGCTCAATATTCAGTTACACAGATACATACCTAGACAGAAAGAAGTGAAAAAATGTCCATCACACCTGGGAGAAACCTCCCAACCCCATACCACCAACCTGATTTGTCTTTTGAAGACCACCAGTTCAAATTGCTGTTCAAATAATTGTAAATCCAATGCTTGGCAGTCTGGTATGGAGGCAACACCGGGGGATTGGGAGGGGGAAAAAGGGAATCACTTCACAGAGGCCAGTGAATCAATGGGATAAAAAATGCAGATATCAGCTATGTGTTTCCAAGTCCTGAAGTGGAACCTGAACCCACAACCTTCATGACTCAGAGGTTAGAATGTTACCACTGAGCCAAGCTGGCACTCGGCTAGGACATATTTCTCTGATAATTGTTTCCTCATTATTTGATAGAGCACTCTATCATTTTAAAGTGTTTAGAATGATAGAAACTTATAGTGGAGCAGAAGGCCATTTGGGCCATCGTTTCAAACAGCCTTCAGTGACTCTGCTGAGAACCAGTGAATCTTGCAACCAGAGAATAGAGTCTTTGGTGGCAAGTCATGGGAACAGGAGTTTCAGACTACATCATGTGGGCTACCCACATACCACCTCAGCCTGTGAGTTTTCTGCCTTCTTCTCAAGCTTCCTTTTCAATATGACAGTTTATCACCACTAAAGTCATTTTGCATAACTTCGCCATTTCTTTGTGTATCTGGTTCCTCTTATTTTGATTCTGCTTCTCCTGTTTTAGGTCTTCAGAGTCATTCTCCATTCCCTGATTGAATACTGTCCTCACAGTCACCTGTATCCTGACAGTCACCCAGTCATCTATACTAATAAAGACAAAGTGTTGATCTGTCTGCCAAGAACGCAAAAATCGATTGACATAGAGACCTGATTTATATCTCATCGGAAAGGTCTTGCATGGGGGTGTGTAGTGGGCATATTTTTTTCGGGGATCTCCTATCATTGATGATCTATATTAAAAAATATATTAAAAAATGCTTTAATTAAGCTCCCAAAAAGGTATGCATGGTATTCTGCAACAAAGTAGTGACAGAAGTCGCCCACCCTTCTAGAGAGATAGATCTATACTAATAAAAACAAAATGTCTGTCTGTGTGTCAGGAGTCCTATCCACAGGAATCCTCCCAAAAGGATATGTGTTTAAATATGTGAACAAGGGATGCTAATGAGTTCATTAGCATATTTACTTAATCTTAAGGGATGAAGGTGCCTAAGAAGCGAAGATCCAGCCTTTCAAGAACAAATAAAAATGCCAAACGAAAGAGAGAAGGCCGATTAAATTAAACTGTATGCAAGCATAGCTGCAATGGGTACAGCTAGTGTAATATTATAATAATAATAATCCTTGCATTTGATATAGCGCCTTATCACATCTTCGAAACATCTCAAAGTGCTTCACAGAATAATATTGTAAAGTGATTTGACTGTATATTTTGTGGGAGAAACACAGCGCACAGCAGTGTCCCACAAACACTCATGGATTGAGTGACCACATTTTTTTTAAAAAAGGTGTTATTACTCCCGGAAAAGCTATTCCGCCAATCAACTTAACAGCCAGGTTCCTACTTACTGCTTGGTAAAAAAGGACCGTGTGGAGTAAAGAAACTTGCCCAACATTTCGTCCTGCCCGAGAATCAAACCCAGGTCCTCTTACTTATGAGGTGAGTGCTCTAATCACCAAGCTAAAGAACTCCACTCATGTACCCATGTTGCTATGTAACTAGGTGTTAAAAAGAACATGAATGTGGATCTGTGGATGTCATTGCCTGATTTTCTCTACCTTCTCACATTGCAGACTGCGAGATCCTCATACACGCATTCATAACACCCAGCCTCGATTACATAAACTCCCTGATTGTCGACCTTCCCAATTCCTCCTTCCATAGGTTGCAGATCACCCATATCCTCTCCCGCATCAGGCTCCGTGATCCCATCACCCCCATCTTTGCCTGACTCCACTGTCTTCCCATTTCCCAGAGAATACGGTTCAAGATCCTGGTCCTCACTTTCAAAGCCCTCCATGGCCTTGCTCCCCCCTACCTCTGCAACTTTCTAATTCTCTACCAACCTGCCCGCTCCCTCCGCTCAGTGGGCTCCAGCCTGCTTCACGTCCCCCGCCTCATCCCCTCCACCTTTGGCAGGCGGGCTTCAGCCACTCTGCCCCCACTCTCTGGAACTCCATCCCACAGTCCCTCTGCCTCACCCCCTCCCTTGCCTCCTTCAAGACCTGTCTCAAGACCCTCCTCTTTGACCGTGCCTTCGATCACCCTCCTTCACCCCCTGCCCTCAACTCTCCCCTCAGCTCAGGTTCGAAGCACTGATTGTCCAGTGAAATGTGCTACACAAATGTAATTTTGTTGTTGTTTTTGTTCTTGGATAACCTAGCGAAAATCCAGTCACCATATGGGGTACGGGGGATGGGACTTCTATTAACCACATTTTATGGTCAACTCTTAATTTAATTTTTGTTCTTGCCTTATATTGGAGTTACATTTTTAAATTTTTTAAACCCCAGCGTGCTATTTATTTTCATGTCTAAAGAAGAAACCTGTAAAAACTGATAAGGAATACATGCAAGCAAAATAGATAAAGATGTATTTCTGTGGAGAGTGTCTATGACAGGGAGCAATTGTTCTACCAACCCACTGAGTGATAGAAGAGAGCGCAACTTGCAATGTACAAGCAGAAGTGAATTCTGCTGCACATATCACAAGGGGTTTCTTATTCACAAAGTTATCAGTTCCCTGTCATGGGATCTAAGAGGAATGCGAGTGTATTATTTTTTGCAGTTCCAGCATTCTGCAGTTTATTTTCAAAGAGAGAGTTGTCTGTCTGAGGTGGAACTATTGTCTGTGGTCTGCTGTGTAGCTGCATTTAGGGATGAGCCAAAGGCTCGCAACTCGTACTTCCCTTTGAGTGGCTGTGATACACTAATAAGGTAACAAATGCTGCATCTATCTTACAGCCCCCAGCTAGCAGCAGCCCTGACTTTGGAAGCAGAGCTCTGAAGCAAATGAGACAAAAGTGTTTTGTTCCCAAAGATTCTAAGATCCTCTTATAGAGGTGGGTATCATTGGGCTCTCCATAGTCAATAATGTACAACGCCCCTACCCCCCACTCTCTCCCTTGCACCCCCAACCTCCACATCCACCCTCCGTACCAGGGAGTCCTGTAGGTAGTGATTAGTTTCTTTACTCCTCACGCCTCTGTTTACTGAGCAGTAAGTAGGAACCTGGTTGTTTGTTGATTGGCAGATCACTTTTCCAGGCTTAATAATCCTTTCCCCCCAAAATTGTGGTCACTCAATCCTGTTTGTGGGACACTGCTGTGCACAATTGGCTGCTGCGTTTCACCCACAAAATGCACTGTCAATCCACTATACAATATATTCTGGGAAGCGCTTTGAGACGTCTCAACAACGTGATAACGTGCTGTATCAAATGCAAAGATTATTATTATTATACTAATACAGTGGGGCCCTATTATGAAGCACTTCATTAAAACGCTAGTTCACATATTGCACAATTTAGTTGTGGACCCCTATATTTATTTACTCAAAAAATCTAGAATTATTGAGATCTAAAATGGAGGTCAAGAAAAGCAATGCAAAGCAATGAAAACATTGGCTACTTTAGTTTGTTTTCATCACTGGCCAAACAAAATAAAATCTTCCTCTTAAAAGGAGATATGAAATCCATATTAATTGCTTGTCTCCCACAGTCATCCTTTGCAGTAATCCTTTGCAATGTATATATGGATATGAATGTGGATTTTGACAGAGTGAGCTCACAGTTTGCAGAACTCTTTAGTTTACTGGACAACACATTGCTCCTATCAGACAGTGGCATTGGAAACTGATCAATAAAATACCAGAGGGTTCACTGTTGCCCAACCATTATAAAGCTCCAACAGAAGAGAAAATAAATTGCCTCCAAATGTACAATTTATATTAAAACACGAACGTATTTCCGAAAGTAAATTGAATCACTAGTTTACCATTTTAGTCATAATGAAAAAGGACTAAGCCTTTACTGTCAAAATCTCAGAATAGTGCCTCGGTCTATTATTTATGTATCTGTCTATATCACGCACTGTTAATAATAATCTGTGTAAATTTAGAAAACTATAAGAAATTCAGTTCATTTACTGAACAAATAAGCAGCTGAAAATTACAGTATTAGCAGCGCCCTACAGCTTAACAAGTCCACAGATGCGAGAAGAGCCAGGGAAATGTCACCTTCCGCCTAAGACCTGAACTGTCTGTGTCAGCTGAGCTCCACAAGGTTCTTATCATTATCTGCACACATGCAGCTTTCACTTTAGAACAATCAGCTTTGCACCGGAGTGAGCCGCCAATGTCACTGCTGCTGACACTTATGGGACAGCAGAAATGTCATTTGTTCTGCAAGCTGGTGGAGTAGATGGAGATGCTGCAATTGAGTCAATTACGTTGCAATGGCAACAGCACCTGGAAAAAATGAAAGTGCTGATCTCATCCCTGTCTCACAGGTCAATGCCACCTTTTCATACATTCGGGAACCTTTAGCTACCCATATAGAGCCTTATTGTAAAGTTAAAGGTGGGAACTATGAAACCTCATCTGGCATTTAGATAAGTGAATTGTTATTCAAAGGGAAACATTCTCCTTTGGATTTCATTATTCGTTGCCCAGCTTTTCCAGGCTGGATGATAGCAGTGTTTTAACCTTTCATTTCTTTGTCTTTGAGATTTTATTTTTTTGCTTAACCCATTTCCTATCCAAGTGTCAGGATGAGTCTGGTACAGTCACTGTATTAGACACTGTAGTCTCCTTTCTCTTTTTATTATTTTATTATGAAAAAAGGTGTGTAGATAATAATAATAATAAAAATCCTTGCATTTGATATAGGGCCTTATCATGTCATTGAGATGTCTCAAAGTGCTTCACAGAATACATTGTAAAGTGGATTGACTGCGTATTTTGTGGGCAAAACACGACAGCCAATTGCGCACAGGGTTGTATGATATCACGTGTACACAGTCCAGGAAATTCCCAGTTTCATTCTGCGCTCTCTGTGCTGCGTTCACTGATCCCATCTAGTCAGCAGTAAAGTTACCACAATTGGCCCCTGCTCTGCTCTACTTACATGGGGAAAAAATCAGCCAGGTATCCCACAATCAATTGAACACTACAGAGAAATGTATATAAACATGTTAGCTGAGGTCAGAATCAAGTTTGTGTGTGTATGGTGGGGGGAATAACCCATTGACTCTTCATGACCAGGCTTACACATTAAACAAGTATAGCAAAGGAAAATGGGGGGGAAATATCTTAATTTTTATTTAATTCAAAGAAACCTGAGGGAGGACAATCATTCCTGCTGTGGTTAGACGCCGGCAGGGGTGGGATTCTTTTCTTCCATTAAATATAGTGTCTTTGACAATGTGCATTTACGATGGGATTTTGCTTTTCTCTTGCTGTGTACGTTTAACATTGTGATTATTCATTGATATTCCATAGAGTAATAAATCATCGAACAGTGCTTTCCAGTAGTGAGTAATGAACTTGAAGATTATTTTAAGCAGATGACTTTGCATTAGCCCTACACTAATCCTGGTTGGCATTGCTCACCATGATACTGATTTTTTTCTTTGTTCTTTTTCAACTCATTTTGTGACTGGGCCCTGACTCACAGTGTCGGAGCCCATGCATTTATACCTAGGTAAAGCATGGCTAATTGATATGCTTTTGTTCTCCGTAACAGTCTGCAAACACAGCGCATGTCAATTAACAGCCATGATGTTAGCAGAAACACTTCCTCAGAGACATCGAGTCATCCGCCACACATTCTGGTGGCTGGTTAACAGGGTGTTTGGAATAATGGGCACACTTAAAACTCAGGGGAGTCCAGCCAGAACTGTTTGCTTTATATTCCCGCATCTGCTTCTGTAAACATTTTGAACAAAATTCAAACAAAACCTTTCTTTACACCCAGACTGAAATCTTGGCGGTGTGATTTTCACAGCTGCAGTATGTACAGTGGTTCTGTCACTGCAGCAGATTTCAGTCTGGTTTGTCGGTATTACATTCTGCAGAAATGTTGGAGAATCACAGGAACTGCCGTTGCTTCAGACACTAGGCAAACACTTTACCCACAGAGATAAAAGCAATTTGCAGTTCATGAGTTTTCTTTTTGTAAAGTCCATAACTTTGCACAGTCCTAAAGGGGTTAATAAATTTATGTTTTTAAAAGAAATAAATGCACTCGACCTCCAAATCGATCACAGCTGCTTTTCGGTGTATTGTGCTTTAAATAAGCATTATTGTGTGTAGTGAGGTGAAAGGAAGTGGCCTTCATCAAAGCACTGTGGCTAACAACATCAATTGGAGTGTAAACAGCAACACCAACGCAGTCGCAGGTGTTTCGTGAGCTGTTTGTCTACTGTGACAGTCTGAGAGATAGAATCTACAGTGTACGATGCAGCAGTGCTTTCTGCAGAGGATGCTAGGGACTACTGAAAGATCTTATTGTGAAGTCAAAATTAGATTGTTGCATATATAGCTTACAGCAAATTTTAGTTCTTCGTTCTAGGCTGGGGTTTTTCAGCCTTGCAGTGTTGTTGCGCACCTTGAGAAGTCATCTCAAAGAGAGCCACACGTGTACAGCTCGCTCCCAGTTGAGAAACACCTGTTGTGTTTATTATGGGACTGAGTTGTTATAGGACAAATACCACAATTCTGAAGATGATTAGTAATATTGGTCCTCAGGCAAGATGGCACAAGCTACTGCCATTGTAATACCAGCTGATAGGAGATACATTAGCTTTGACCTGGAGATATAAAACCATAAAGGTTTACAGCACAGAAAAAGGATTATTCAGCCCATTGTGTTTGTGCTGGCTGCTTTAAAAGCAATCCTTTCAGTCCATTTTACCTGCCCTTTCCACAGTTGACTCCTTTTTAGGTGTTTATCTAGTTCCTTTTTGGAAGCCAACATGATTCTCTCTTCAGTTGTTCCTCCACAAACTCCTCCCTCAGTGAGCGTTTTTCTTGGATTTTGAATAACCACAATTCTTTTGCGTGATTATGACAAACTTTTATCTTTGACTTGTAGGAAATTTCTGGCCTCCACCTCAGCCAAGGTTCTCAAAAATCCCAAACACATTCATGTATATATTCATGTAGATATATATATAAACACTGTGAATATTCTTCACTGTTTGAAATATTGAACTACATGCGTCCAGAATTTGAAGGCTTCTTAAAGCTGTTTTGTTTCTCTCTAGCCTCACAGTCCTAGGTAAGCTTGAATTTACAATTTTATTTCATCAAGGCCTATAAAAGAAGTAGATTTTATGAAGTCAAAACACGGCTGCATATCACATATTATGGCTAACCGTGCAATCTACTCATGCCAAATTGGTCCACTGCTTTCAAATCAGCCTAAAGTAGTTTGTTTCTGCTACATACAACTCACTCATCCTGTTTTGCGGTCCTTGTCTTGCTGTCCTGTACCACTTAACCAGAAACACTTACATTTTCCAGAGATTTTTTTAAAATTTTGCTTTCATTGTCTGTACATGTTTGCATCACAACCACTGCTGCTGACTTCAACTCAGTTCTTGGTCACATCAAAGATGGTTTCTCAAACCTTCAACTTCTGAAATTGCTACATTTTCGACCAGAAAAGAATAGGGGCATCGGTTCAATCTGAGTGGATCATTCTTCATGATTTCCTTTCAGATAGTCACAAGAGTCATTACAGTAAACCCCGGCTCATCGGACTCTGGGAATCCGATGAGGCTGGAAATCCAAAGCATTTTTAAACAGTTTCCACGAGCCCACGTACAAACTCCCACTGGTCCAACTCTCCTATAACTTGTCACGCTGTGCTGAGCAGCCCACGTAATGCCCACAGCTTCCTGTCTCACTGTCCTTTGTTTGGCATCCGGTGTCCGTGTGGGTGAATGACTGCTTTTTGATTTACTGCAGTTGAAATGCATACGGGTACTGGAAAATGCTGGTAAATGCACAATCAATATTTTTGGCACAGCATACGCATCTTTTGCATTACTGGTAGTAATTGTACTGAACTAGATATTCTTGCCAGACCGTCCCTCCGCACCACCCCACTTAGTCCGGCAAGCCAGAGGTTATCTGTAAAAGATAGTTTACAAAATAAATCTTTAAAAGAGAATGTTTAAGGAATGGATTATGGAATTTTCCACCACAAAGCCATCATTGAAGCATGTCAGCTTGATCACCAGAGAGGTTCACATGTCATGAGTTTTGAGATGTTATTTTTTTTTGCATGAGAATAACTACTGGGGAGAAATTATAATATTAATAATATTAATAATCCTTACATTTGGTGTAACATCTTTCATATCAGGAGGATGTCCCAAAGCGCAGGATATACTATTAAGTGTAGTGACTGTGTTTTTTTAAGTGAACTTGGCAGCCAAGTTACACACAGCAATCTCCCACAAATAGCATGAAGTGAATGAACAATTTTATTGGGGGATTGTTGGCAATGAAACCTTGACATCCCTTTTTGAATAGTCAATTTAGTCAACAAATATAGTCAATTTACTTTACAGTATATTCTGTGAAGCGCTTTGAATGTCTCGAAGACATGATAAGGCGCTATATCAAATGCAAGGATTATCATTATTATTATTATTATTATTATCTTTAACGTCCACATGAACGGTCAGACAGAATAATTTCGGTCATCTTCCAACCCCCAACCCCGCCGACCCACCACACACATCATTGACACCTTGGCCCCCACCTTCCAAATCAATATGCCCTGCTCAGACGTAAACCCTCGACTGTCCAATGTCTTGCAATGTGCTCCCAAAAGCATTGTATAAATACAATTAATTGGTTGTTGTTATAGCAAGGTTTTGAAGACAGGGTGAGTGGTGCAGGATGGAAGGATTTGGGAAGGCAGTTACAGAGAACAGAAGGTTAAAAAAGCTTAAAAGTTTGCTTTGAAAAATAAATCAGAAGAAAGCAAGTTTCCTTCATACCGTGTAAGAGTCTTTCAGTGGAGATTATCTCAACAACCCAGCCTCATAGCTGCAGGCACAGTTGCATCTCACATCCCGCTGATGTGAATTGAATTCTTCTGTGGTGAATGGCAGTGCATTTCGATGCAGTAAACTTGTAACTGCAGTTCACAGCAGAACACATGAATGCGAAGAGTCGTGCACATGCACACTCAAGTAAGGAGAAATATGTCACATACAAACTTACATCCTGTTGACACCATAGCATACAACAATTAATTTGTATAGTGCTTCAAGACATTTCTTTCTGTGTGAAAGACAACAACAACAACTTGCACTTATATAGCGCCCTCCACACAGGGTAGAGTCTCGGAGCGCTTAATAGTGGTGGAGCTGGGGGGAGCACGGTTGACCGTAAGCATGGTTGAACAGGAAAGTTTTTAGGCGGGACTTGAAAGAGGGGAGAGAGGGGGCAAGGTGGAGGGATTGAGGGAGAGTGTTCCAGAGTTTTGGGGCTTAGTGGTGAAAGCGCGACATTATTATTATTATTGTGAGAGGGAAAAAAATCCAAATGTTAAAAAAACGAGAAAAAAAAATTGGCTGTGATTATTGTTCATTCTGAAACAATAGTTTTCTGTCAATCTGAAGCTCCTTTCAAAAAAGCTCATCAAAGTCATCTCCAACAATACAGCATACTCCCAGCATTACATTGGAGTGTCAGCCTTGACTATGTGAGTTCAAAGTGACAAGTGCTACCACAAAACTTCTGACTCAAGTGGTGAAAGTGCTACCAACTGAGCCAGGCTGATACCTAATTCCAGGCTGATACCTAATTTCAGGGCATAGGAGTGACTGTCAGTTATAAGGAGTGGTGAGCAGAGCCAAACGTGGTCTCCCATCATTTTAAAGACCCGGATCATGATTTCTCATGATCCAGGTCTTTAAAATGATGGGAGATATTGATGATGTCGATGTAAATTGTCTGTTTGACAAGACTGTGAGAGGAGAACTAAAGAATCATAGAACATCAAGTCTACTCTGGTGTTTTTCTCCAGATGAGCCACCTAGTATAACATCACTCTCCCGCTCTTTAATATTTTTAAAAGTATGGAATTAAAGTTGAACACCCGATGATGAGGATGAATAAATGCTCAAAGGGGCTGCAATGAGTTGTTGTGTGTGGAGGGAAG
Source organism: Callorhinchus milii (assembly GCF_018977255.1). Taxonomy (NCBI): domain Eukaryota; kingdom Metazoa; phylum Chordata; class Chondrichthyes; order Chimaeriformes; family Callorhinchidae; genus Callorhinchus; species Callorhinchus milii. The sequence continues at coordinate 14,440,583 of NW_024704744.1, forward strand.
ATTGCTATTTGATATGATTTGTGCAGATGGAAGAAAACGTGTGAGGTTTTGCTTGAATACCTTTGGGATTCAGGGTAACTGTAAAATACTTATTCTCAAGAGATAGAGTGGGTAAGGGAACATTAATCATAGAGTAGATTTATCATAGTGTGGGAAAGCAACCAAATTGTTGGGTTACCATTTGCATTGTGTCCATTGTGTTAGTCTCTGTCTAGATCAATTCTGGTTAGATGCTTAATCTTTTCTCTGTAAGTATTGATCAGTTTCACTTCTGAATGGAAAATTTCCCCTACGGAGAATTTCTTTCAAGGTTTGACCACTTTTGTGAGTCATTCTGTGGCAGATGGAATGCGTCGTACAACTGTAGGAAGGCAAAATCTACAGTTCTTAAATAAAGTTTCAACTTGGAATCTTTGATGGGCTTGTCAGGGTTTTAAGAGCTTAAATAAAATATAATACAACACAATTTACATATACATTTATGTGTACTTCTATACACATAGCATTCCAGTACATTACCCGGGCGAAGGGTGCTATGTAAATGCAAATTGTTGTATTCATTGTAAATGTACACATTTCTATTCCAAATAGAAATAAAGGAATGTTAAAGATTCCCTAATACTATTTGAAACGTGAAGGGAGTTTCACCCAGTGATTTGGCCAACAATAATCCAGGTAAACAGACAACAACAACAACAACAACAACAAAATTACATTTATAGAGCACCTTTCACGTCGGGAGCGCTGAACAGTCAGGTGTTGGGGCCTGAGAATGGGGGAGGGGTGGTGTAGGGATGAGGGAAGGCAGGGAGGTGGGAGGGCGACCAAAGGCACGGTCGAAGAGAAGGTCTTAATAATAATAATCCTTGCATTTGATATAGCGCTTTTCACGTCAGGAGGACGTCCCAAAGTGCTTCACAGAACACACTGTAAAGTGAATTGACTGTATATTTGTGGGCGAACGCGGCAGCCAATTGCGCACAGCAATGTCTCACAAACAGTCGTAGATTGAAAATGACCAATTTTTATTATTGTTTTTGGTTTTGGGGGGATTATTATTAGGCGTGTGGAGTAAGGAAACTTGCCCAAGGTTTCGCCCTGCCTGGAATTGAACTCAGGTCTCTCACTTGCAAAGCGAGCGCTCTAACCACTGAGCTACAGGACTCCATCAACAAGGCTGGACTTCAAGGCTGGTCTTGAGACCAGCCTTGAAGGAGGCGAGGGAGGAAGCGAGGCAGAGGGACTGTGGGATGGAGTTCCAGAGTGTGGGAGCAGAGAGGCTGAAAGCCCAGCCACCAATGGTAGGGCGGGTCGGGTGGGAGACATGGAGCAGGCCGGAGCCCGCTGAATGGAGGGAGCGGGCAGGTTGGTAGGGAGTCAGCAAATCAGAGAGGTAGGAGGGGGCAAGGCCATGGATGGCCTTGAAAGTGAGGATGAGGATCTTGAACTCGATCCTCTGGGGGATGGCGAGCCAGTGGAGTCGGGCGAGGGTGGGAGTGATAGGGTCGCGGAGTCTGGTGCGCAACAGTACAAGAGCTGCAGAGTTTTGGATGATCTGTATTCAATTCTATTCAATTCATTGTTTTTTCCAAGACTTTCTCTGTGCAAAGCTTTTCCATCTTAGTTTACAAACACACAGTAACTGCACTTGACCACAATCAAATCTGAAGCACATGGAGAACGTTTAACAATATAGGCATAATATCAAATGCAAGGAATATTACTAATGTTATTATTTCGGCAATCTCTGCATCAGAGAATCAAAAGAACTTGTTTTTCATTTTTTATCAGCTCTGCATTTCACTATGATCTGAACTACAATTCTACTCTTGGCGCTCTAATTTCAGAGCTGTCCAGAGTTTCAATGCAGTGCAAAATGAGATGTGAATGCCTAAGATCTTGTTCCTTCTCACTTTCTCCTTCTACCCTGTGGTTATGGATCTCTTTGCAATATTGACATATAAATGAGTTGTGCAGCTAAAATACTGTGAACCATTTTGTTTTTGATAAAGAGGTGATGTGCTAGGGTTTGTGGCAAAGTGGAGTTATGAGGAACATCATTGTGACATCTCATCGTGGGGCCCTGTGGCTCGGTGGTTAGAGCACTCACCTCACAAATGGGAGACCTGGTTTCGATTCCCGGCAGGGCGAAACTTTGGGCAAGTTTCCTTACTCCACACTCCTCTGTTAACCTAACAGTAAGTAGGAACCCGGTTGTTAGTCGATTGGCGGATCACTTTTCCGGAGTAATAATTCCTTCAAAAAAAAGAAGAAATTGGTCACTCAATCCACGACTGTTTGTGGGACACTGCTGTGCGTAATTGGCTGCCGAGTTTTGCCCACAAAATATACAGTCAGTTCACTTTACAGTATATTCTGTGAAGTGCTTTGGGACGACTAGAAGATGTGATAAGGCGCGATATCTAATGCAAGGAGTGTTATTATTTTATTGTAGTGGAGGGCAAGTGGTAATCATTGTTTGACCATTGACTCCAGTGGGGAGAAATTCCACTTGGGTCCAGATTTCCTCTATTATTTACTTTAATGATTTCAGTTTCCAGAATTTGGCAAATTCTTAAATGCAGCCTTAATTTTGATTATAGATTCACATAACAGAAAGCTGCAAAAGTAGAGGAAGAAGATATGAAAAATAAACAATTAATTTACCACCCCACTCTCCCGCAAGGTGACGACAAAGGCAGCCTTGCTGAACAGTGATTCATTCAAAGGCACATTTGTGCCATTGAAATTAAGGAAAGAATTTGCAACATTTCTTAATGTGTTAGATACCACATGTTACCACTCTTGCTGTTACACACCCTTAGCTTTATAATGCTGTCTGGGACAGGCTTTTTATCTTTGATTTCACACTTCTTCATTCAAACCTCTTATGATCTCCTGCGATCTTTGCTCCTCCAAAGGCTAAAAACTTCAGAGAGAAACTTCCTCAGATTATTGGATGGCACCGTGACTCTAATTTATAATAATAATAATCCTTGCATTTGATATATAGTACCTTATCATGTTGTTGACAAACAACCAGGTTCCTACTTACTGCTAGGTAAAAAGAAGCCTATGGAGTAAAGAAACTTGCCTGAGGTTTAGCCCCGCCCGGGAATCAAACTCGGGTCTTCTCGCTTACAAGGCTAGCACGCTAACCACTACACTACGGGACTCCAAATTGATTCAGTGCCTCATGAATTGGTGTCTGTTGAATGCTTAAAAGTCATCTGGTGCAAGAGTGAGATTAAGGAGCGGAAGGGATAAATACATGTGCTGGTACGCATATAAATGATAATGAAAGACGTTTTGTATTTATTGCAAGTTTTAATACAAGCAGAGTTTGTTGTAGCACAAGCAGATGCCAAGAGCTGAGATTCTTGAGCTTGCTGGAAATCCTAGATAAACGCTTACAGTCTAATCTGCCTTAGCTGTGTATTTCCATTCATTTTCCATTTTATTTTCTCTGTGATCCTCATTTCACAACTGTAACTTTGATACCAAACAATAACAAGATCTGAGGGTGAGTGAAATTGTGCATGGTTTATGCATCTTACGAGTCATCAGGTAGATATTTGCCTCAGGTATATTTGTGATTAAATTGTCTTTCATATAAAATTTACAAAATTCTTGATCTAAATATAATACTGATCCAAATGAAATAGTCTAGACAAACTAGATACGGTATTTCTAAAAGAACACCTCTATTCCCCTATTTTGTTGCAATCCCCCACTTTGCATCAGTAACACCGCTTTAACCCATCATCCCCTGTCCTCTACCCCATTTTCTGCTTTGTCTTCCTTTCCCTGCCTCCCACTACTCTGTTAGCCCTTCAAAGCCTCTCCCTCCCAACATGCCCCAGTTCTGACAAAGGATCGTGGACCCGAAACATTGACTCATTTTCCTTTCTCCATAGATGCTGCTGAGTGTTCCCAGCGACTTCTGTTTTTGTTTTAGATACAATATTTGTTTATAGCTTTCCCCCAGTTATCCTTCCTCCCCCACATCTGGTCCCTAACAAAGACCATTTTCCTCTACCTCTGTCACATTGCCCGCCTCTGTCACATTGTACCCTAAAATCCGTACCTCCATCAAACCAGTCCTTGCCAGGCTCCACTGACTCCCTATCACAAAAAGGATCAATTACAAGATTCTCTCACTTGTCTACAAATCGCTTCAAGCCCTGGCACCTCCCTACTTTTCTGACCTGCTTTCTCCCCACTCCTCTACCCACTGCCTCCATTTGGCTGCCTCTGGCCTCTTGCTTGTCCCTCATCCCGTCCTCTCCAACATCAGCCAGTATGCCCCAAAGCTTTGTACCTCTCTCCCCCAATCCCTCTGCCTTGCCCCCTCTTTTAGATCATGTTTGAAAACCTTCCTCTTTGACTGTGTTGACAGTCACCTCGTCTATCCTCCCGGCTTGGCATTAGGCTCTACCATTGTTAAGTGCCTCGAGATGCTGCCTGGGTCAAGGGTACTATATTGTACCAGTTGTACCAACAATGCAAGTTGTTGTTGTTAAATGTGGTTTGTGTGTCAGCCTGGTTCACTGAGTAGCATTCTCACCTCTGAGTCAGAAGGTTGTGGGTTCAAACCCTATGTTGGGCTTTGGAAATCCTACAGTCTAGGCAGACATTATGATACACTGCTGGGTGTGCTGCAATTTAAGAGCATATTTTTTTCTTCATATACCCTATTGATTGTGTTTCTTTCTGCAACTATTTATCATTGTTCACCTTCTTTAGTAACCCAGTTAGACAATTGAGTCTTGCACTTGAACCTTAAGTCTCTGGAGCTGGCTAGCTAGAAATGTGAACAGAGTGGGATGAGATTGTTAATGATTCCAGTTTTTCCTCATCCAAAATCTAGACCTCTTCCATCCCAATCTCTCTCTTCCAGTCTGGCAATGGGCTGAAGTATCTTCTCCCGCTGAGGAAAACATTATACATTTGCAGCCTTGGAACCTGAACTTCTAAGCTGCTGATTTAACTTTTAGGTTACCATCATCTGGACAGATGAATATTGTGGTACCATCTGTGACATTGTGGACCTGGCAGTAACATTGCATATGATTCTCTATGAATTAATGCCTGCTTTTTTCTAAAATAAGGAAAATTTTAACCCTGCAAAATATTTCAATTTGCTGATCAAGTTTTATAGTGAAAGTTGGCTACATGTTGGCTTCTTGTTGCATAAATTACAAATCACTGCAAGAATTACAAATACGGAGTAGTTTTGGTTAAGGATGCACGTTAAGAAAAATGCACTTGTGTGAAATGTAACTTGTGGGTGTAACAATTGTGTAGCTTTGTAGCCTTTCATTGCTTTCAATCTACTATTCTGCAATAGCTCTTCAGCACTTGCTATCAACCCAATGTCTTTGAAAGACAATATTCTCTTTTCATTCTGTGTATTTACCAACTCGAGTGCCTATTGCCTCTGCTCAGGATGCCCAGTGACTACCCAATGACCCTTTCACTGACCTTCAAAGAAAATGCCCTGAGCAACATCTGGTCTTGCAGCTGGGTCTCCTTCTGCATGAAAGGACATGCTAATGCGGGGGAGAAATGACCTTTGACAATGGCAAGTGTGACAGTACCTTCTTCACAGTGTGCGTAAAGAATAGAGCTGGCTCTAATATAAGCATGTGTTTCCTTTATGTTGTTTCCCCACCCCCAGTCCTGCAAGCAGAAAGCCTGTATGACAGCTGCAGGCACAATACGTATTCCAGCAATGGCTAAACTAATGGATATACAATTTACATGTGGCTCAGCAATTGTACTAGTGCTGGGCTGCTTTCCAGCAAAGAGCTGGGAGAATGTATGATGTGACATGGGAAGTGTATTGGTTAGGTATTGCAAAGAATTGGATTGCAATTAGTGCATGTTGACAGCATGAAAACAGTAGGATTTTACTGCGTTCATAATAACCAAGAGCATCTCTCACTATCACTTATCACCAGAAGCAGATAGTATGCCAATAGTCACCGATAAACCATTGTTGGAGGGAGCTGAGCTGTGACAGACAATTCTTTATTTTCTTTCTTTGAAATTAACCACAGCAAAGGCAAAATGTTAACATTTTCAAGACTAATTTTTGACAGTGCAGCTTTGTCATGTGGTCACTCCTCACCAAAAATACAGAACTGAGTAACTGAATACATCTGGTAATCTGCGCTCAGTTTCATGTTTTCGCTTTACTGAGGCACTTGACTGCTCTTCTATCACTCCGTGGGCCTCACGAGTGCTTAACAACACCTAACTAAGGCTTGAAATTTCACCTAGTCTGTTAAACTATTTTTGTTAAACCATTTTGTCTTAAACATTATGATCAAAAACTTAAGTCTAGCCTTAATTTAGAAGCTGTTCTATCTAAGAACTGTGGAAACCCAGCTTCCAAATTGTGACTAAATCTAAGAATTCTGTACAGTTTGGTATAATCTTCTAATTAAAGTGGTCTCACAGATAGAATTTCAGGTCTTCCTGTAATGGAGGATGGGACATTCTGTGGAGGTCTCTGTAGCGACTGTTAATATCATTAGTTCATCAGATAACAGGAAACATCCTTCTGTAGGGAGTAATTTGGCCCTCCCCTGCACTTTCTCTCACGGGGATGAAGTGCCCTTCCACAGTGAAGCTAACCATATCGTGAGCTGAGTGAAAACCAGGCAAAACAATGTAATACAATGCAATTTACATTTATAAAGTGCCTTTCACATTGGGAGGACATCTCAAAGCACATTCACAGACAGGTCTGTATGGGCACTCAAGCTGGGGATGGGAGCCGAGTGGGGGTGGGGATGGGAAAGATAACCAGAAGCTCAAAGAGGTATGTATGGAGATGTGCCTTGAAAGAGGGGAGGGAGAGGGAAAGTTGGAGGGACTCCAGGATGGAATTCACTTAGTTAATGCTGGATAATGAAGGATAACTGAGACTGAATGCCCGTCAAAGTCTGAAACTCTCTTGAAGGGACTGGAAAACTTAGCATTTTACTCATAGATTTACCTGGTTGACTGTCAAATTGTTTTCAGATCTCTCCCCGCTTGATCGAATCAGCTTGATCTCTGTCTCGGTATCAAACTTCAGTTGGTCAATTGAAACTAAAGAAAAATTGCCCTGAATACATCTCAAGGAAACTTCAGAGGAAAACGGTTTCAAAACGGAAATTAACTATAGGAACATAGGAATAGGAGTAGATCATTCAGCCCCTCAAGCCTGTTATGCGATTCTATTAGATCATGGTTGATCTGTACCTCAACTCCAATTACACGATTTTGTCCCATATCCCTTGTGGTTAATCTCATTAACCGGACTGGGTTTCTCAACAAACAAATGCACGTTTTCCAGGGACAGAACATGTCTGTGCATTTATGGACATATATTCATGTGTGCATGTGTAATATCCCTCTGCTTAATTTTTCTAACTCTAACTGAAATGCAGAGCCTGGCAGCTGCCTGGCTATTTCCAATGCCTCCGCACTACCTGCATTCTTTAATTACCATCATCTTGTCTGGTGTTTAATATATGCACTCTTGCCACAGAATTTCAAAATTGTTTCTTTTAATCTTTCTCCTTTAAGCAATAGAAAAGATTAGCTCTTGCTAGAACTCTGTCTCTAACATGATAAGGTTATTGTCTTTACTTCTGCTCCATTGAAAAACATAGCAGAGCAGAAACCATGGAAATTGCGAGTGAGTTCCTGTGATAGATAACTGCTTTGGACATCATACTTTATCTTAAAATTTCACACACAGGCTGTGGTATCACTGATAAGCAAATAGAAAATTTTTAATGCAAAATTAAAACAGTTTTTTTTAAAAAGTAACAACTTATCATACGACAACTTAAAAAGATATTTCTGCTATTTTCTTAATGCAACATTGGGGGCTTTTTGTAGAACACACTTTAATTCTTGTTTTGAAAATTCTGAAAGAATTGTCTTTTGGGGCTTTTTTTCTTCCGTTGCTTTCCTAAAACGTTATATAATTTCAGAGCAACAGCTGACTCTGTTTGAAGGAAGAATCCACAGATACAACAACAACAAAATTACATTTGTGAAGAGCCTTTCACATTGGGAGGTCGTCCCAAGGTGCTGAACCAGGATTACGATCCGAGAGTTGGGGGCAGGGTTGGGATGAATGAAGGCAGAGGGGGTAGGAGGGCGACTGAAGGCACGGTCAAAAAAGAGGGTCTTGAGTTGTGCCTTGAAGGAGGCAAGAGAGGGAGAGAGGCAAAGGGATTGTGGGATGGAGTTCCAAAGAGTGGGGGCAGAGAGGCTGAAAGCCCAGGTACTAATGGTAGAGTGGGTCGGGTGAGAGACCTGGAGCAGGCTGGAGCCTGCTGAGTGGAGGGAGTGGACAGGTTGATAGGGGGTCAGCAGGTCAGAGGTGTAGGAGGGGGCGAAGCTTTCGAGGGCCTTGAAAGTGAGGACGAGGATTTTGAATTCTATCCTCTGAGGGATGGGGAGCCAGTGGAGCCGGGCGAGGGTGGGGGTGATGGGGTCACGGAGCCTGGTGCAGGAGATGACACGAGCTGCAGAGTTCTGGATAACCTGCAGCTTGTAGAGGGAAGAGTTGGGGAGGCCAATGAGGATGGAGTTTCCGTAGTCGAGCCTTGAGGTTCCGAATGCCTGTATTGAGGGTTTTGGTGGCCTGGGGGGTGAGGCAGTGGCGGAGTCGGGCAATGGTGCGGAGGTGGGGGAAGGCAGAGTGGGTCATGGGATGGATATGGGGGAGAAAGGACAGGTGAGGATCAAACTGGGATGGGGAATTATACTCTCATTGGGAATTAAACAGTCTGATTTGTGGTCTTTCATGGAACTTCCTTAATAAGACATCCTTTTAGAATTCCTGTCAACCCACAGGAGCCCTGGTCTAGATGCAGACTATTGATTCTTGTGGGTTGGAATGATGGACTTGTGGTTATCGGTAGCACTTTTCACTTCAGGAAGACATGTCAACGTGCTTTACAAAACTGACTGGGAGGCTAAGTTGGCCACGGAGGGGAATAAGAACATAAGAATTAGGAGCAGGAGTAGGCCATTCGGCCCCTCGAGCCTGCTCCGCCATTCGATAAGATCGTGACTGATCTTCAGACCTAACTCTAATTACCTGCCCTATCCCCATATCCCCTAATCCCTCTGTTTCTTAAATGGGGAATGGGGAGCTGAGAGAGGGGAGCAGGGGAAGCAAATAGAGATAAGGTGGGTTTTGGAGGAGGCATGAGAGGAGCAAGGCATGGAGACTCAGGATGGAGTTGCAGAGAAAAAGGGATGGCTGAAACCTCTCCATAAAATTACACACTACAAATTACTATACAAATTTAGATTCATATGGCAGCTTTCACATTGGAAGGATGCCCCAAGGTGCTGGAAAGTCCAGGGTTTGCTGGGTGTGGGGGTTGAGGGGGGAAAAGATAGCCTAAGGTGCAATCAAAGAGGAAAGTCTTGAAACGGACCTTGAAGGAGACAAGAGAAGGGGTGAGCCAAAGGGACTGCAGGATTGAGTTCCAAAAAGCAGAAGCAGATACACTGAAAGCCTAACTGCGATGGTAGGATGGGTAGGGCGGGGGTCTTGAAACGGACCATTGCCCACTGTTGTGGAGGGAGCAGCCAGGTTTGTAGGGTTTCAGAAGGTTGCAGAGGTAGGGTGGTGCAAGACCATAGAGAGATTTAAAGGTTAGGATCTTGAACTAGATCTGCTGAGGGTTGGGGAGCCAACGGAACCAGATGAGGTTGGAGGTGATAGGCTCATGGAGCCTGGTAGGAGAAAGGACGCAAGCTGCAGAGTTCTGGATAGTATGATGCTTGCGAAGGAAGAAGCGGGTAGTTTGGAAAGCAGGGAGTTGGCATAATCTATCCTGGAACTGCTGAATTCAGCAGCCTGAGGGGAGAGGTAGTAGTGGAGGCAGAGAAAACTGAGAGTCATGGATGTGGAGTTTATAGATAGTTGAGTGGCCATATGATTACAATTTTTAAGATTCTAAAGGGAGAACTGTAGCTTAGTGGGTAGAGTACTCACCTCGCAAGCAAGGACCTAACGCTTTGAGATGTCTCGATGGATGTCTAGAGTTAGGTCTGAAGATCAGTCATGATCTTATCGAATGGCGGGGCAGGCTCGAGGGGGCGAATGGCCTACTCATGCTCCTAATTATTATGTTCTTATGTTCTTATCTTGTAATGAACAGAAGAAACATAGAACATGGTCTGCAATTGAGAGGAGGATAAATTCAGAACAAATCAGCGGAAACACTACTTCAGTGACCGAGTAGTAAACGTATGGAACAGGCTCCCTAGGGAGACAGTGGAAGCAGAAAGTGTTGATTCTTTCAAGAATAAATGAGATAGATTTCTGTTAAGAAATAATATCTCAGGATACAGTATATAGTTTGGTCTTCTTTCATGTAGCAAATTCTTATGTTCTTATAGTTGAGAGTCGAGCAAAACATCGAGATTCCGCACTGATCCGGTGAGATGGACTGTGCATCCACATATCGTGATGTTCTCAGTGTCTGAGGTGAGAAAAAGATGCTGACTGGAGCCAATTTGGAAGGCCTCTGGAGAAAGTTAGCCCTCATCCAGGACTTGATGTCTGACAGATAATCAGTCAGAACAGCAGTGGTCCTGGAATCGAGGATGGAAGCAGAGAGAGATAGAGTTGGGTGTCATCTGCATATATGTGGAAGTTAACCCTATTCCTACGGATGACATCACAGAGTGGAAAAATATGGTTGTTAAAGAGAAGAGCCTTACGGAATGCTGTACGTGACGATGGGAAAGATAAGAATGAAACAAGGACAGAACCATGACCATGGAGCTGAGAGGTAAAGCCATGGACAAGTGAAGAGTAATGAACAATTTCAAAGACAGCAGAGAGATCAAGAAAAACGAGGAAGCAGAGAGAGCCCTGGCCACAGATCGAGATATATTCCATAAAGATGTTGTCTTATTAATTTCAAATAGATTGGTACATGTGGTGGAGTCCTGTGTGCATTGTGTTGCGGAAAAAGATCTTTAAAACAAACCAAAGTTGCGAAAAATCTGATCGGTGTTTCATCTCATTGTCTTTCCCCCGCATCTCGTAAGTTCATTTTCATCCTGTTTCATCACAAGTCACAAACAACTAAAGATAAAAATAATCAGAACAATTTGCATCCAGTAAGAATTAAATTTAATTTGGGGTTTAGCCTGTATAAAGCCAAGTATTTGGGCAAAAAAATGTTGTTTTATTGTTTGCAAACAGATTTATACTGGAGCCATGTGTGCTCTCTATATTGGGGAGTGAAACCAATGCATATTTGAACCAAAGTTGTGAAAGCATTTAAAACAGTTTATTATTATTATGATTATTAATAATGTGTGTGTAGCATTTGAATTAACTACAACTAGTGAATACCGTGTGCCATCTCAATGGTAATTAATTTCACCAAAATATTTTGCTGATTTTGAATCGCTGCAAATACAGAACCGTTTAATTTTGTTCTGTAGGGACTTTCTAAAAAAAAGTAATTTGTACTAAAGAGAAACCATTCGGCGTGGAAAATTATTTTTTTTTTTAAAAATTGCAGCAGTCGAACAAACATAGGAGTAAATTCAAGGCCAGGGGAGGAAAGTGCCTGAAGAACAACATTAATTAGAAACTGTTGCTCATAGGATTAATCTCTTTTGACTGACTACAAAGGCTTCATAATAAAATAGCTGTTTCCCTTTTCTTATGTTTGGTGCAGTCAGTACTGAAATTGCTATTGTTTGAGACAAAGTGCCATCTTTGTATTCTAATACTTTGCTCACAATCTGCTTCTGCTGATCAATTGTGCACCAGGTGGATGGACTGACCTCACATGCAGAACTAGGGCTGACACCCATCACATTCTCCGAATCTGTATTTCATAATTTCCTGTTCTTTCTGAAGGGAGCGCAGCACCTGGCTTTTGCAGCTGTAGTTAATTTGGAAACCAATTTAAAAAAAAAGAACACACAGACGGAGAGAGTGGGGAAAAAAAGCAAACAACACGTCTCTGACACGGCATTGTCGTTTAAGTGCCTCAAAATGGCTTCCACTGGGGAGGATCCGGTCTCTGAACTGATTACAGGGTTTTAAAGATGCCGTAGGCCTCTCCTGCTGCTTGTCCCTTAACTGTGTTTTAAAACAAAAATGACAGGAAACCCTTATTAATGGATGAATATCATCAGGACCCATTTCCAAAACTCAAACAATTAACCAACCCCCTTTTGATTCTTTCTGTCTCTGTCGTTTTATTTTCTATATTTTCTATAAACAATACGTTTTCACGGTTGTTTGCGAGACTTTGCTGTGCGCAAATTGGCTGCAGCTTTCACCTACCAAATACACAGTCACTACACTTTACAATAAATCCTATGAATCATTTTAAGACATTCTCCCAACGTGAAAGGCATTATGTCAAATACAAGTTTTTTTATATAAGTGGCTGATTATATTTTTAGGCGATGGTATTGATGGAACTTGACAGTGTGAGAGAGTGCATTAATACACAATGTCTGGGTGTACTGGACTAATATCGATCACTGCTACTGGTGCAAGAATCCAGCAAATCACTGGTGCTGTTTGCCACAATGATCCCAGATATTACAGGATTCTGCAGTGATGCGAAGGAGAGAGTGGTTCAGCACTCAGTAGCTTCCATTATTCGCTGATACTCCAGGCTGATCATGATGGTGTCAAGACACTGGCAAAGTGGAAGCTCCTTCAGGTCATTACCTGGCAACACAAATGGAGTTGTACTGTTGAATAGGCTGACACTGCTAGCACTTTGTAGTAGGTTACATCACAGCCTCTGCTTTATGGCACAGTGCATTAAACATCAACGTACCAATAACGTACCTTGGGACGTCCTCCTGATGTGAAAGGCTCTATACAAATGTAATTTTGTATTGTAATAAAAAATATCAAAGTAAGATACCTCTTTGCCTGAAGCAAAAACAAGTGAAACAACACAACACAAGCTGTTGGTAGCAAATACTAACTTCAAACACAACAACAACTTTGTGTATACAGATAGCGCCCTCTCTTCACATAGGATAACATCTCAAAGTCTCATACAGGTCATCCATCATACAGGTCAAGATTGCAATGGTTCCTAAACTCATTCCTTTCTTTATTTCACTGCCTTATCTATTGGAAACTGTCTTTAACGCTTACTGACTGGTTTGGGACTGATCCCCTCCTCGCTAGACCAGCGGGAATGGTCTCCCTCAGGCCTCTCCTGGGGAATTTGGCTGACACCAATTTTTAAAACTTAGCAAGATATGAAATGTTGAGTCTCAGCTCCTTGAAGGGTTCTTAACTTTTTTTTAAAATCAGTATTAAATCTGTATTTGGGAAAGAAATGTGAAGTCAACTCTCTCCGCCGCCTGATTAAAGCTTTCCCAACTTTATTATCACAGACAGAGAGTGGCTGACATCTGCAACAGTCTCCCAAGTGATACTGTCCATGCAATCAACATTCACTCATCCAAGAGAGGTCCGGGCAGATTTTTGAGCAAGAACTAATTGGAACCTACAAACAAGGAGCCTAACCGTGTCATGCTCCCTACCATTGCTGCTAGTTGTAGGTACATACAGGGTCAATTAGTTAAACTCTTGATTGCTGGGGTCTCAATCCACCTCTGGATTGCCATCAGGAAGAATTTTGCAGAATGATGTTTTTTTCCTGACAGGTGTTGGGGGCTGGGGTGGAGGTGGTTCCCTTTAGTGTTTCACCTCCCCTCAGGGGAACTGGGTGGTCAGCAAGAGCAGCAAAGAGGAATTGGAGCATTTAGTGGGAAATTCAATGGGTAAATTATCCTGGGCTACTTAAGCATATCCTACTTCAGCTACTCTACTCCCAATTCCCTTGTCTACCCTATGCCCTTTATATTGTTCCTCCAATATTTATCCAGTTCTCTTTACAGTAAGGTGTCCATACAGCCCTGATATCCGGGGACAGTCCCAGATGAGATGTCTATGGTAAAATTTGCCCTGTCTTTTGTTTAGCAACAAACTGAGGAAGAACAATAAAATCATATTGTTCCTTAGCTAAAATAACAGAATACTCTAATCAAAGAGTCACAATACCACAAGTCCTTGTTCCTTTAAAAAACGGGACAAGTGTGGCATCAATCCTTTGTGTCATGGAAGGGCGACATGTAGTTTCACTCCACCATTCACCTGAGATCCCAATTCGGGTCTCGCTCCTGTGGAGTAACGTTAACACCAAGTGAGGGTTGGGAGAAATAATCATCTTCGAGATCCTATTATGTATCTCCCCATCAGGCTTCCGACCTCCCGGGTACATCTCCTGTCAACCAGATCAGAGAGACATTAGTGGAGGGAGTGCTAGGAATTGGTGGCAGGCCTCTTGCCAATAGGTGGCTCATATCCTGGAAGACAGAAGCAAGTGAAATGGGGAGGGGATTTGGTCAATGGATTTCACTTACCGGGGAGGGGAAGCGATGACAAGGTCACATTCCCCAAAAAAGAAGGGCCTATACAACACAATCTTGCTTCAAGGTAATTTCTGAATAGCTTAGGGAGGTGGCGTTACAGGAAGGTATGGCTAGTCAAGAGATTTTCCTCCCCTCCCCGGTAAGTGAAATACATTGACCTTTTGTGTTAGTTCATGGCTAAACAGTAGAACATTTACCAAAACGTGGAGAATTATACCAAAATGCAGTAACTTTACCAGCAAAGGGAGATCAACCACCACACAACCACCAGGTTTGAAAAGATTATTTACAATGCTGTAAACTTACATGATAAGAATCATGGAAATATTGAAATAATCTTCTTAAAACTGCTCGAAATGATTCAGGACACTTGCCTGACGATTAGCAAGTTGTCCACAAAACATTCCAAGGAATGAAATACAAAACCGCTTATAAACCCCACAGTTGATCATCACAACTACCCAACAAGATGGTTTGTGAGCACTCGGCGCAGATGTGACACCGAGGTATGAGCCACACTCCGCTGAGTTGCTGTTTTTTTTTCCTCCCTGCGACATCCGTGACTTCTAACCAACGGACAAAGACTGTAAGAAAGCAATCAGCTGTTCTTTAATTGCAGAGAGAGAGACATAATGACAATGTAGCAACCCATTATTACTGGCGTTTGCTTGCGAGTGCATGCAGAGGGCATTAAAATGTAGCAAAGCCTCCTCTGTGTAGCCGTTTATCTAGAAGCACAATAGAAATAGCTTCTCCCTCCACGTGAACACGTTGCCACAGCTAATTCCTTTTTCGTGAATTACAAATGCGAAACAGATGCTTCTTGATTAGCAGCTCAAAAGCACTGTGAGTTTCACGGTTGCAGTGTCACACATCTGACACAGGGGGCACTGGCTTCTCATTTTCACTGCCAGATGCATTTTTTGCACCACTTCGCTGCCCCACTTCCTAGCGAGAGTTATTAGTAATAATAACAATCCTTACTTTTGGAACTAATGTATGGTATTACTGTATTCGGGCTAATCAGGGCTGGCTCAGTACTGCATTGTTCCATAATGGATGCCTGCAGCTATATGTATATATGATAATAATCCTTACATTTAATAATCCTTGCATTTGATACAGCACCTTTCACATCAGGGGGATGTCTCAAAGCTTGACTGGGTCTTATTGTAAAGTGCAGCAACTCTGTTTTGTAGGTGAATGTGGCAACCAACATGTGCACATAAATGTCCCATAAATAGCAGTGAAGTGAATGATCTATTTAACAATGGAGCATTGTGAGCCAGAACATCAGGAGAAACTCCCTTCTCTTTTCAAAGAGTGCCATGTGATTTTTAACATCCACCTGAACAGGCACCTTAGTTTTAACATCTCATCTGAAGGACAACACCTTTTTATCAATTTAGCACAGTACCCAGTACTGCTTTGGAGTGTCACCTTAGACAATGTGAGTTTAAAACCCCCAATGTGGGGCTTGAACCCACAACAACATTCTGACTCAGAGACAAAAGTGCTACCGACTCAGCCAGTCTGTCTGCTGCACATCTGTGAACTTGTTCTGTATATTATTTTTGTAGCTTCTCCTTGAGCTTTTGTTATAATTAAGATGTGGAAAAATGCATTTGAGGCAGCAGATGTGGTCAGTGATGTGTTGATGTGATCACTCACAGCACCCACCCCTGTGCTATATTAGAAATTATCGCGGCACGCCACATTACCATGACAACGACACCCCCGCTTTTAAAAAAAGCACGCAACCAGTGGAAAACATGATAAGATAGTGTTCCAGAGGAATATAAGTGAAAAAGTGACAACAAGCATTCACAGGATATAATGATTCTGATGGATGTGACAATTTGCAGGTTCTGGTGCTTATTTTGACACATTTCACTGCGTCCTCCACATCTGTGGGGCACTTGCAGCAATGAAACTGCAATTGCGATCATGACACTTCTTCGTACAAAGCTTTATTTACTGAAATAAGTCGCCAGGGAGTCACTGAAGAAAGCATGTGATTGATGAATATTGCATGTGACCATTACTTTTACTTGCGGACTAAAAAGTTTGCAAGTACAGGAACATGGAGATCTGGACTGCACACATTTGGGTCCAATTTTGCGCTATTTATAAACCGGATCTGGTATGTTAGTTCTGACTTCCTGTTTGTGAATATCATCAGGCGTTTAGTTTGTGGGATTCACAAAACGTCGATTTCAATTCTACTCACCTACCGATTCTCAGAAATTTCAACATCCAGTCAATCCTTTTGTGAAAATTGCAAAGTAAATGGTTTCTGATATTTACATATCAGAAATCAGAAACACCATGAATATAACTGTTGAGATTCCACTTGGATCTACTCTAGTTATGTAGGATTTTAGACCGACCAGAATTTGGTAAATTCTTAAATTTGGTAAATTTTTTAATTTTGCAGCCAGTTTTATGTAGGTCCTTTTAAAAACTCCAGAAAAAAAACTTTAGCCTGAATTCAACGGTTTGCTAAATGCTGGATGCTCTGAAATACCAAGAAAGTAGAGTAAATCCACACCCTTGTGGAATTTCTCCCCAATAGTGAAACAATGAAGACTGGTAGGTATATTTTTTGGTGCTGACATTTTACTTGCTGCCATGATGCTGAAATTCTAGAAGAAAGTACTGAGATAATGCATCTCTTAATACACACACAATTATTATTCCTAACCCTAAGTGCCCAGTTACTCACAGCTATTTCCTTTGTAATGCATGTTTCTCACATCAGGCAAACTTATTAAAACACTTCACAGACGCTGAGTAGGAGCCCAGACCAGGAGGTTAGATGGGAGAGAGGGTGACAGAATGCACAGTCAAAGCAATAAGTTTTTAGATGGGTTTTGAAAGCAGAAAGAGTTGTGGGGGTGGTGGGGTGGGTGGAGGTGGTGGAGGCGGAAAAAAGGGATTTCAGAAGAGAGGTTCAGAGGCCAATGGCAAAGTGACTGAAAGCTCATTCGCCAATGATGGGGTGGAATGATTAGTGGACAACAACAACAACGACAAAATTACATTTGTATAGCGCATTTTACATCTGGAGGACATTCCAAAGTGCTGAAAAATCAGTGTTTCAGACCTGAGCTGGGGGTCAGGATCGGGGAAGGTGGAGGGCAATGGGGGAAGGGCGGTGATCAAAGGCACAGTAGAAGAGGAGAGTCTTTAGACGGGTTTTGAAGGAGGCTAGAGAGAGAGTGAGGCAGAGGGACTTTGGGATGGAATTCCAGAGGGTGAGAACAGAGTGGCTGAAGGCCTGTCTGCCAATGGTAGAGCGGATGAGGCGGGAGATGCGAAGCAGGCCAGAGCTCACTGAGCAGTTAGAGCAGGCAGGATGGTAGGGCGTTAGGACATCACAGAGGTAGGGGAGAGCAAGGCCATGGAGGGCTTTGAAGATGGACCAGGATTTTTAACTGTACCCTCTGTATGATGGGAAACCAGTGGAGTCGGGTGAGGATGTGGGTGAAAGGGGCACGAATACTGGTGCAGGATAGGAAATGGGCTGCAGAGTTCCTGATGATCTGCAGCCTATGAAGGGAAGAGTTGGAGAGGTAGACAAATGAGGAGTTTGTGTAGTCGAGCCTGGATGTATGAGGGTCTTGGTGGCCTGCGGTACGAGACAGTGGCGGAACCAAGCAATGTTGCGGAGGTGGGGAAAGGCAGAGCAGGTCATGGCATGGATGATGGGTAGAAAGGATTGTTGAGGGTCAAACAAGATGCCAAGGTTCTGGACGGGCTCAGTGAGGTGGAGTGTGCATTTTTGGATGGTGACTCTGTCAACGCCTGAGGACATGAAGCAACCCAGAGGGAAGGGAGTGGGTGGAGGAGTAGGGGCACAGGAGATTGCAGAAGTAAGATTGTACAAGGCCTTGGAGATGTGGAGGTATGGATGAAGATCTTATATTCTATCCATTGGGGGACAGCGAGCCAATGGGGTGTGGGGGTGGGGGGACTGAGGATGGGATTATGGGGTTGAAGTGCTGCAGAGTTTTGCATGATCTGGAGCTTGTGGAGGGTGGAGCTAGGGTGGACAGTTAACAGGGGGTGAAATCTGGGGGTGAAAAAGGTGTGGATGTGAATATCAGTTTTGTTGGGACTGAGATAGTGTGAACAGTGTGCTTCACATGCTTTAAATAGCCAGTACTGGACATGCAGGATACAGTCGTCTGTAACTGAGGACAAGCAGCTAAGTTGGGCGACAGCATGGCAGTTCAAGTCTGTCAATCAAATCATTGCCCTTAATTACAACCTAGCGTGCGGCTGTCAGCACACTGTTTGCACAATTCAATCAGACTTTGTTTTACATGTTTTGTAATCAGTGCTTCCCATGTCTTTTCCAAATACTGTATTGCAAATTAGAGCCTAAAATTCCAGTTATAAAAGTACACTCGATGTTTGAGTTGTTTTATTACTATGAAAATGTGTAAATCCAGTAAGCACCCAGACCTACTGACCAGCTTCAATGTTTGAAACAATTCATAGAACACATTTTATAATAATATTTAAATAAACAATTCCGAATGCTATTGCATTAGAATATTTTGCCAGGATATTGAAATGAGTGTTGAGAAAAGCTCAGGGAAGGGTTGCTGAGGCCACATATAAAATGGTGGGTTTTAAAATTACAGTGAATGTTGTTAGAAGTGAAATTCGAAAACATTTCTTCCTGTAAAGAACTGTGAGAGGGATACAGAATCAATTAAATGCTTTAAAAGGAAATAGATATTTAGGAGTATAATAATCCTAATAATTGATATTGTGTTGATATATAAAGGCATTCACAGGATTTACTGTGAAGTGTAGTGATATAACATCTCATCCGAAGGACGGCACCACCAATAATGCAATGCATCCCTGGCATTGAATTGGAGTGTCAGCCCGGACTGTGAGTTCAAAATCCTGATGTAGACCTTGAACTCATAACCTTCTGACTCCGAGACGAGAGTGCTATTAACTGAGCCAGTTAGGTATTGAGAGTAGATGGGGAAATAGAGTAAAATCTATACCATGATCTAATAAACTGGTGGAACAGGCTCATTGGAATGAATCCCGGTGAAATATTCCCCAGTGATTCCTATTCCGGTGTAACTCATACATAGGGTTTTACAGTGCGAGAATGGCTTTGATTTTCAGAAGGATATAACAATATAATCCTTGCATTTTGATATAGCGCCTTATCACACCATTATTACATCTCAGAATATACTGTAAAGTGAAATGACCGTATATTTTGTGGATGAAACATTTTGAAGGATGATGCTGGCCTAAGTGCCTTTTGTAGTTTATATGAAACACATTGTTTGTGCCAATCAGTTTTCAAAGACATCCTTTGCCATTGCTATGTGGTTTTGCACTGCTTCTGATCTGCCTTTGTACCAGAACAGATGGAGTAAAAGTGTTAGAACTGTCACTTGCTGATCTATTTTAGAACTCTGCATTGACCAACCATGGCATCTTGTACCCCTTGCATTATTCTGTTTTAAAATCCACATGCGCTCAGAACAAAATAAAGTGACTGTTTTATTTTTTCTGTTAAATAAAAACTCCTTTAATCTTGTTATAATCCCTTTCACTTTAGCACAAATTTGCTTATAACTCGGTTGCACTCTGGACTCCGTTCATTGTGCTTGAGTGCAGCTGGCCTGCTTAGTTCCTATGCCCTTGATGTTTTGGGGCTAAAGTAGACAACAGCACTTCCTGCTTCACTGCATACGCACATAAACCAGGAAGTGACATTGTGGTGACCTCATGATCAGGAAGTCAGATATTTTAACTTCCTGTGCTAAAAAATGGCTGAGCTTGGCTGCAACATAGAGGTGAAAGTTTCAGTATTCTTACAATCCGTTCCTCAGTTAAGGAAGGTTATCAAAGTGTGTTTTGAAATTTCCTTTCTACGTAGTATTATTGCTCAAAGTTCATTGCTCTCCTCTATACTATCCCTAGGGCTCACACAGGTCCTTTATATAATACAGCAACAATCAAGCTTTGCTCATCACTTTTGGCAATCTGAGCTCAACTGATAAGGCAATAGAGCTCAGCATCCAGTTAGCCTTTTTATTGCTGCTGCGCACTGTTTTGACATGGTGAATCTGGAGCCAAGTAACACCCTGATATCTTTCAGCTTCTACTTTAGATGGATTCTATCCCATCCCTGGTGCATGTGCTTTGTATTTTTTACTTCCTATATAAAAATAACTTGCCTTTATGACTGAAGGGGTGGTCAAAAGGAAAGGTCTTGAGGCAGAGCTAGAAGGGGGCAAGGGAAGGGGCTCTGAATGGAGTTCGAGAAAGTGGGGGCAAATAGGCTGAAAGCCTGATCACCGATGGTGGAGTGGGCAGGGTGGGGACGTGAAGCAGGCCAGTGTCTGCCATGTGGTGGGAGTGGGTGAGTTAGTAAGGTTTAAGAAGGTCACAGATGAGGGATGAGTTCAAAGGACAGAATTGTGAAAAGGAGAGCTGAGGGGAAAAGCAGTGGAGAAGAATAAAGTGGTTGACAGTGTTGAAGATAGCAGAGAGGTCAAGAAAGACGAGGAGGCAGAGAGAACCCTGGTCATAGATGGAGAGAACGTCATTGGTGACTTCAACCAGGGCAGCCTCAGTACTGTGGGAAGCGTGGAAGCCGGATTGTTGGGATTCATGCAGGTCAGTGTTCGCTGATCTGATGTAAAGACAGACAATAGAACATACGATGGATATCATAAAGCACTAAAAGGGACCTTATTAGGAAAATGCAAACAAATTCAGGGTCCCATTGCCTTAGGTCCTGTGCTTGGCTTATAAGTGCAAAGTTCCAACCGTTTCATTACTATTGTGTGTTGTCCATATCAAGCAGCTGTTTGATACTTATCATGACACACCAATGTGAGCTCTGGAGTGCTGATAAGGAGTTTTCTTTGCTGAACAGTAAAAGGTATGTTTGCAAGTTAGCAGCATAATCCTGTTACAGATACATAAAGATGTTGTGGTAACCGCAAAGGACAGAAAATCGATTTGCAATGCAAACACCATTATTGTTTGGTCCTGCTGTTAAGTAGGTGTTCATTCAGATAACTTATCTATAGCAACACAACCCTCGTCCTTACAGGAAAGTAATTGGCTTGTTGGCAGCTAATACCTGATACCTAGTGATAATTAAAAGCTAATCTTTCATGTTTCATCTAGTTACTTGCATCTGGTTAGTAAACCAAGCAAATGGGCTT
This sequence comes from Callorhinchus milii, assembly GCF_018977255.1. Taxonomy (NCBI): domain Eukaryota; kingdom Metazoa; phylum Chordata; class Chondrichthyes; order Chimaeriformes; family Callorhinchidae; genus Callorhinchus; species Callorhinchus milii. The sequence continues at coordinate 14,462,272 of NW_024704744.1, forward strand.
CAGGTTTGCAGTGTTGTTGTTCGCCTTGTATCAGGTACCTGGAATTAAAACAAGGTGGAGAAGGATGTAACTGTGATGTTCTCTGTGTTGTAAACCATCTTCAAGCGCCTCATGTAAGTGCCACTTTAAAGACTGCCTGGAACCGGAAGATCCTTGCACTCAGCCAAGTGCTTATTTTCAGCTCTGCCAAGTGGCTCGGATACCTTCGACATTTTGATATCTTCAAGACTGAGGTGGATAAATATTTTGTTAGGTCCAGGTATTAAGGGATATGGGGCAAGGGTGGGTAATTGGACTTGCGGTACAGGTCAGCCATGATCTTATAGAATGGCGGAATGGGCTCGAGGGGCTGAATGGCCTACTCCTGTTTCGATGTTTCTATTTTACAGAATGAAAATAAGGTGGCCCAATGGTATGGCAGGTTTATTCACTGTGATTCATTGCACTAATGACTAGTTTCTATGTGAATGGTGTAAGCCAGATCTTGGGAGGAAAGGGTGGAGGAAAGTTAGTGTGGGACTTAGCTTATGGCACTTCCATTGCATCAGTTAGCAGCATTAAAAAAAAGACTGGGAACAGGCTACGCACTGGAGAGTAGCATGTGGTGCGCGCAGAAGGAACCAAAGGAGGCGGGTGAAAAATAACTCACTAACACAGAAGGGAAAGAAGTAGTTTTTTTTTAATATGAAAAAGAAAATGAACCACATTAGTTGCTTACAATTCCCTGCGGACAGGGTCAGAACAACACAACAACTGCAGATTTCTCTGAAGCCAATCTGCTCCCATATATATTCTCCCAGCCGGGTTGCCTAAATAGCACTTTAAAAGCTCATCTTCTCATCTAGCAGATGCAAGGCCTCATGTCCAAACCCGACGGAGTCGCTATAGAGATGCAATATGCAACTTGCACCTAATTCAACCATTTCCCTAGCAGATGGTGCTGTGCTGCAGGCAAGATCTTCCTGTTAATTACCAGCCTCACGTACAGATGGAAATGTCAGTCAGTCTCTGAGACTCTGATTCCAGTGCTAGCCTCTGTCCATATCCTTCAACAAAGAGGAACAGCTTTTCAGGCAACGCCGGCCACTTGGCTATAACAGCACACAATTTAAATAGAAAACTTTTAAAAATGTAGCTCGGCTATGAAAACTGTTTAAACCTCCATGGTGCTAAATTTAGACTGTGGTCTGCATAGTGTTACCATTAGATTTTATCTCAGACGTTTGCAAGCTACAGTACATCTGCCTAAGGAAAGGGTATGTTATTTTTTAACTTTTCCTGCAGTAAACGTGTTGAAATAAAATGTGCTTTGTACTGCTTGTGTGTGCTTACCCACAGTATACGGCTGGCCACTGATGGAGAAACTTCAATGCCTTTGAGGTTCAATTTCGAAGAAATCAAAGCACAGAGGCCTGAAATTCTCCATGATCTTAGCCATGGACATTAACGTTTGTGGGATCTTGACCCACATCAGGACTTTGAGAACATAGTCTAGGCTGACACTCCAATACAATGCTGGAAGAGCATTGCATGGTTAGAGCTGGTGTCCTTCAGATGTGATGTCAAACTAATGTCCCGGCTGATGTCCAGTTGCATGTTAAAGATCCCATGACGCTATTCAGAAAGAGTTTCTCCTGATATCATTGCCAACACGCCTCCCACTTCATGACTGTTTGTTTCTATGTTCAAGTTTTCTGCCATTTTTGCCTACAAATACAAAGTCAATACACTTTACAGAAAACCCTTTTAAGCTCTTTGAGACATTTCAAATTGGTTGCCCCATTCACTTACAAATTACACAGTTGCGACACTTAATCATATCAATGTGGAATCCTTTGAAACATCCTCCTGATGTGAAAGGAGCAATATCCAATCCAAGGATGATAAAGACCCATGGCACTCTGGGAAAAGATCAGGGAGTTTCTCTCAGTGTTCTGGCCCAACAATCCTCAACAATAAATTAATCGTTCACCTTGTGGCAGTTTAAGAAAGTCACCATTTGTTAAATAGTTTCTCTGCACAATACTAGGACCAGCGCCTTCTCTACCGTTGTTTATTGACATCTTTACTGTTCTACTGGTTGATTTAAATCTAATGCAGGGATCTGAAGTGCAAGTTCAGACCTGACTTTTTTCTTACACAATACCCAGTCACTACACTCTACCCTGTATCCCCTTAAGTGATTTGAGACGTCCTCCTGAATCAAAAGGCTCGCTGTCAAATGTAAGGATCATTATTATTGACTTCAACAAGATTGGAATCATTTATCTGTAACTGTATTCATCACTACTCCTACGCTTACTCCATACCTCGTGATGCATTGGATCTAAAATGTAGACATGAATTTACCCCGAACAAGTGCTGGCTGATCGAGATGCTGCCACTGGAAATGGGGCCTATCCACAGGAGGTTACTTTATTTTTGGCCAAACCTGCAAACATGACAACCCTCAGGGAGGCAGATGGTCTATTGTGGATCCATGAAGTACTCTTCAGAAGAGGAAAAAAATTGTTGGAAAAAGCATCCACATTCGGTATTGGAAAACCTCCTGGAGACACCTATCATGAACTGGAATCTCAATGTATTTGATTTGCAGAAGGCTGTATAATTGAACATTTCTGGTTTACAAGGTATAAATTTGTGTTCACAAGAAGAGTAGTCAATTTATGTTATCAAAGAAACCGATGAAAATGAAAGTCCATCACAATTTCTTTCATCAAAAGATATTATCAGAGCTCTGGAAAGATGTGCTAAAAGCTTTAAAGTGCGGACAGCATTCTAAAAAATTCAATAAACCTCTCGTCAATGGGAAAAGCTGCCAGTGGTCTGACATTACCCCTGTCATGCTTCATTGCACACAGCCTACACTACTGTATCAACAGTAACAGTCTTTGAGGTGTTGTAAGCTGTTGCCATCACTGTTGCTATCACCTGTTCTTTCTGTGGGGAAACACAATCCCTCTAAAAATACAAAACAAAGAAAAAAGCACAATAGCAATGTGCTAAGTGTTCCATGAATATACATTGATCGGGAATGAAGAAAGTTAAATCTGTGCAACGACCCTAGCATTTCCCATTTGTAAATTTAGCGTGAAGGCTGAATGATTGGAAAGTGAAGATGTAAGGATATAGAATTCACTCCAGTTCTTTATCAGCTTATTCAGATGTCAGTGCATTTACACTTAAAAGCCACCCTCTTTCATTGTAACAATAGCACAGGTGCATTTTCTACAGTGTTCAATGTCTTTCCCTGGAAGGCAAAAAGTTGGTTCCACACCTGTTTTCAGCAGGTCATTTGCTAGTCTAATTTACCGAGAGCATCACATTGGGTGCAAAGGAAGCTGTCAGACTAAATTACTACTCTGGCCCTTTCCTTTGACATCCTCAGTCTCAGCAGTTCTCACTGTATTCAAGTCAATTGCATGGATTAGTTATTGAGAGATTTGAATCACAAGCCTAGAAGTAGCTGGTTCTGAAATGTTTCCGCCACAAAATGTCTTTGTGATCATTGCTTTCCCCCTGTCTCAGGCTCTCTGAAGGTTTAGGATCTGAGACATGTTGTGCTGTTCATTTATTTTGACTTGAGAAATATTGGGATGAAAAATGCAGTGTGCAATGTGATGATTACATTGTGGAATGTTCTGCTCCTAATGAGTTCCAGGAGGTGAACCCTCCCACTCCCCACCCCATCCCCATCCATTCCCAATTTTGTTCAAATGGTTGTGCTCAAAGCCCATTGCAGCAGCCATTAAGCTGGCCAGAGGCATTACTGAAGTTGTCATAATGCGGAGCTCAGCATTTCAATACCAGTACAGAGAATGCCACCTTAACTCAACTTTTAATCAAACTCATTAAAACTGCTATACAATGTTGTCACTCTGGGCGTGTTTCATAGGAGCTTAAAAAAAGTTCTGGTGGTTATGCAGCTGTAGCATTTCTAAATATATTTGTGGCTTTAAAACGAGCAACAAAATTAACAACTGTAGCATCTGAAATCTGATCAGACCTCCTTATCTATCCATAATATCTCTATGAAGATTCACCATCTGCCCTGCTCAAGTAACCACTGAGCACCTGTATATGTGGGGTGAGGTCAAACACACCTGCAGCTATACCCAGATTTCTTACCAAGGAGAGGCAAAAAATAGATATGCCAGAGATGGGAAATGGATATCCAAGTCTCCCTAAAGTCTGAAAACATTACCTCTTCAAATCACCCTTGCTGCTCTTCTCTGAAGCTTCTTCGATGCATCAATGTTACTCGATTGGCGGATCGCTTTCCGGGGTTAATAACAACAACAACAACAACTTGCACTTATATAGCACCCTCCATGCAGGGTAACATTTCAGAGCGCTTAACAGTGGCGGAGCCTGACTCCGAGCCGGAGGGGGAGGGGGGAGACAGCCGTAAGTACGATTGAAAAGAGGAAGGTTTTCAGATGGGACTTGATAAAGGGGAGAGAGGGGCAAGGTGGAGGAATTGAGGGAGTGTGTTCCAGAGTTTCAGAGGGTAGTTTCTACAAATAAAAAAAAACTTGGTCACTCAATACACAGCTGTTTGTGGGATGCTGCTGTATGCAATTGGCTGCCGTGTTTTGCCCACAAAATATATAGTTAATTCACTGTACAGTATATTCTGTGAAGCACCTTGAGACATCTCGATGATGTAATAAGGCGCAATATCAAATGCAAGGATTATTATTATTATATCAATATCCTTTTGAAAATAGGACATATGAAAGGTAAGCTCAGCAGATATTCCAAAAAACAACCCTGAAAGATAATTTCTCTCTGAATGATGCCAGTACCTCTCTCAACAGTGCTGGTGACTCTCTCAATGGTGCCAGTGACTCGCATTCTTGCCAATATCTCTAGCAATAGTGCTGATGTCTCAATTAATAGTGCTGGTGTCTCTATCAATGGTACTGGAGTCTATCAATGGAGCCAGCCTCTCTATCAATTGTATCAGTTTCCCTATCCATGGTGCCAGTTTCTCTATCAATGAGTGTACTCTTTGAGTAACAACTACAACTTGCATTAATATACCCGAAGTACTTAACACTGCTCAAAGCGCGAGTAAGACATTTTCTACATGCTAGTAATGGTTCTTCTACTTTCTGAAGCAAAAAGAGCAATTCCCATGAAGGACCATCCACAGATGGAATGACTCACATTGCATGTGTCATCATAGCTACTGTCATGACAGGAAGTGCAATGTAGAAACCAAGGTGATCTAGCTTGCGTGGCACATTATGATAGGGATCATTTCACAGACTGTCACCTTTAATGCTTTCATGTCATCTCTCTATTTAGGTCATAAATCCGTCATGAATAAAACCACACACCTTTCCCGGACAGTCCCTTGTTCAGCAGCTCTCACACCTAACACCTACTGACCCTTTAAAAGTGAACAGGTCCCTTATGAATTAGTTCATTGAGAAGTGACATATTGGTTCTGTTGTGAAACATCTAGAAGGGGAGGAAAGAACTGGCAGAGGATGGGATAAGATAAGATTTTACAATTCAAATTTCCGTTCGCGTTGTTCCCTTTTTTCATCGATGTATTGAGCAGATAATTCAACTCCAAAGTAAATTCATATACCAAGTAAAAGTGATATTAACGACTTCAAGCAAGATTACATCAGTAATGAGATAACGTCAGAGATGAACATCTCATACAAAGAAGCTTTGCACAAGGCATTTGTTGGATGTTTTGTTCAGCTGAAACTGTAGTGAATTGGCCAGAAATGAAAACGTTGGGATTCAAATAATCTTTTCAACCTTTGTTTAAAGTATTCTGACTGTTTTGAATGAGTTAAACCTTCTCCTCAAAACCACAATGTGGAACTTTTGTTTAAAATTTGAATTGTAAGTTATTTTAACAGAGAGAAGTTATTCAGCAGAAAGCATATATAAACTAGAGAATAAATGGATAACAGTGAGGAGGCTGAAAGCCTGTAATCCAATTGAAAGGTTCAGATAATATAAACTCACATCTTGAAAGCACCCTCTGAAAACCAAGATTGGATTACAGTCACTGTGTGGTTTATCATATGCTGTACTAGTTGTGCAACTCGTATAGTCTTCTGAATACATTTTTGTATTGAATCATAAATTTTATTCAATTGTACAGTCAATTTCTTATCTGCTCAGCCCCCAAAACTAAATATAGCACATTTTAATAAATAATTTTAGAAAGCAGTTAAAATTTCTATCTCAGTTGAGTTGAGAAAGGAAGCATTAAACTGAGCCATACAAACCAGGTAAAGTGCTGAGTGGGCTGATCCCAGCTTTAGTGGCAATGGAGATGTGACAATTTCAAACCAAGAATAAAATGGATAGTTGTTTGTGGAAAAGTAAATCAATTGAAGGGCATGCGGAAAAGATTAGGTGCCAGCTGGTAGCCATCTCACCTATGACTCAGAAGGTTGTTCATATAGTGGCATGGGATCTTTAACATCCAACTGAACAGGCATAGATGGTCTCTCGGTTTAATGTCTCATCTGAAGGACAAGACTTTCAACAATTCAGAAGACCCCACATCAGCATGTCAGCCTAGACAATAGGAGGACAAAGTCCAACACGGAGTTTGAAGCCACACCTTTCTGACTTAATGGCAAGAGTTCCACCAACAACAACAGATTGCCTTTGTATTGTGCCTTTCATGTAGGGAGGATGTCTCAAGGTGCTCGGCAGTCAAGGGTTTACACCCGATCTGGGAGTTGGATTCAGAGAGGGTGGGGAGCAAGGGGGTGGGTGGGAATGAAGATGACCAAAGGCAAGTGGGGCCAAGACCGGGGCCAAGAGTTAACAATTATAAATATCAAGGTGTCTACAAGCAGTAAACACAGTATGTGAAGATGTCAAAGTCTGCCAACCATTGGATAACTCTCAATATAACACTCTTTCACACTTTTGACAGGTAGTTCATATGTTCATTTTGATGCCTGCTCTTCCTTACATTTCGATGGAAAGAAAAGAGTAAAGTTGAAGAATATGGACTTCTCACTTACAGTTGTTGCGGTAGAACAGAAATAGTCTAAATTATTTTTTATTTTAGTTTTCTTTAAGGTCGATCATATCATTTGAATCTCCCCCTGGAACCCAAGACATGTTTTATTGTGCCAAGTTTGGTAACGTCAAATGCAGATGTAACTCATTCATTACATTTCTGTCATCCCCATGGACTTTGCTATTGCTGGTGATACTAATAACCGTAGACTGCTGCTCCAAATCATTCCTGCCTATTATTTCAATGGAAGTTACATCATCACTGCCAAAATACTCCTGGACAAGACTTGTTGCAACCATCTCTTCTCTTTTGCATGTGACAGATGTAGCACAGGCTTCAGAAGTCAGAGCAACAGAAAGGAGATCATTCACAATCCTATCCACATGTTGTTGTAACTTCCACATACTTTCTGTGACTTGATGTAGTATCGTGTCTCTGTTTTGATCCCTCTCCTCAATCTCCTGGAAAGTTTGCAACTTGCATGTCAGAGGTTGGAAACAATCCACACGCGCTGGGTCCATTCCTCCTCGGTTGTGTTTTTTGTTTGCAATTGTCCCATGAGGAGACCTTTCACCGTAACCAGCATAGCGACACCTCAAAATGACTGCAACACTCGGAAGTGAAGCACACAGTCTCTCAGACAGTGATTTATACGAATTTGGCTTCATATCTTTCAAAAGAGAAACTTTGTTTTCAAGTTGGTCATTTTGGATGAGTGTGCTTCAATGTACCACATTATCAGCTATGAATGCAAAGGGGAGAATAATGCTCCCTCACATCTCACAGGCACCAATTAGCAATATATCCTTGCGTGTCCATGTAGTTAGATATTAAAACTGAAATTATGTAATTTTCTTAAAAATGTGACCTAAGAGGCGCACACAGCAGTAAATTTAAGCCATACGTCTATTAGTCACACCTCCTTTTCAGCCTCACAGGACACAGTGACAGATGAAAGACATTCTATCTGAGAAGTACCCCCATACTAACACTTATGTGTCTGTCAGACATTCAAACCCTTTGAGATGTAACAGTTGTATACTTCTCCAAGTTGAACCTGACAAGAGGAATATTTATGAACATGGAGAAAGGCAGATAGCATTTAAATTGGTTCATATATTCCAGCTTGAAGAATTGTTCCTTTAAAAAAATCGTGTTCAGTTTGCGAAATGAGAGTTGTAGGTGATTGCAGGAAATAAAGTACCCATACAATGAAGAAGGTGATAACCTGGGCCAATAGAAAAGTGCGGACATATTTGCAAAATATTGCGGCGCTCTTTGCAAATCTTGCAGGGAATTGCGGAGGGTTAAATAAAGAGAGGAATGAGCTAAGGTTCCCAAGCCTGATCATGATCTAGTGACCCTTTAGGGGTACATATATCTAACCCTGATTAAGCAAAAATGAGGCTCATTTTTGATGGTCATATAGTAACTAACTCACTGCCCAAATCGACCCAAAGATGAATGATGCGTGGGGTACCACAGGAGCTACTGCTACTTACATGTGTCTATTACACTTAAGGCCCCATTTGTTAAAAGACTGCTAAATTATTCCCTGGATATCACAACACCAACTTGCATTTATATAGTTCCCTCCACTCAGGGTAGCGTCTCAGTGGCAGAGCTTGACTCTGAGCGGGGAGGGTGGTGGGGGTACGGGGGGAGATGGCCGTAAGCACGGTCAAAGAGCAAGGTTTTCAGGCGGGAACTGACTTCAATAACCGTTGTTTGACCAAGTGCCGAAAAGCTCAGAGTGAGAGCTGCTGCATGTTCTGCATATGGCTCTTGAGAACCTTCAATAACCTCTAGGCAAAACTGACACAAAGCAATGAGGTAACCCCGATTTTATTTTGAAATTTATTGCACGAACAGCGTGCTGCTAGACATGTACCATTTAAACAAAAATTAGATTCTCATTTCCAGCCAAAACAGACATATTTTATGTTGCGTCTTTATTGTCATTCCCTTTTATGTAACGTCATTAAATGTTATTGAGTATCATTACTGTGGATGTTAGATGATAAAAAAAACAGATTTATATTCTGCAAGGATTTTGCTTTAGTTAAAGAAGGCACATATTTATACCAGGACCGCATTGCTCAGCTATGAGATAAGACACACCCTCATTGATTTTCATTGAGTTATTTTCACTCCTTATTTAGGCATACAATGAGATTTGTTGTCACTGTGTAATATTACAAGCTAATTATGTAAGCGGAGGAGATGAAACCACTTCACTGCTCCACTGAACAGCAGCAGAACTCGTTTAAAGTTCATGTGCAGGATAATCCATAACACTGAACAAGGATTGTGAAGCCCCTTTTTGTTAGTGTTTGCTTCTCTACTTGACCATGCAAGGGGTGGTAGGGTGGAGCAGGGGGCTCAATTGTCATTTGCTTTTAATTTCTCTGGCTCCACAGCACCTTCTTAATATTTGACACTTTGTTCGCAGACAGAAACAAGGGAAAGTAGAAAATGGCCTCTGTCCCTATTTCACAAATATAATAACAATATATTATTAGTATTTATTTCTCTAATATGCTATGAGCTTTGGAATAACAGTATTAAAGTCTGCTCTCTCTATTCAATAAAACCATAATTTGCCAGGATTATCAAATACGTAACCACTCAATTCACACATTGATTCATACGTGAGCCCAGGTTACCTCAAATCCAGAATAACACTTCATAAAAACAAAATGTTAAATGCGGTAGATAAACATATTCATGAGTGAAATGGGATTAAAAATCTGCCACGATCTAACAAACTGGTGGAACAATCTCAATGGGCTAAACAACTTTCCTTTATGTATCCAGCAGTTACCCCAGACCCCAAGCTTTGGCTCTTGTCAACCTGCAACTAATACTCTCCGGAATTCGGTAAATGGGATGTTGTATACTTAAATGGAATTCTCAGTTTGGTTTGGATACTCCTAAGCATGGTGATGTGCTTCTGCATGTGTCAGAAATCCAGCTGACCAACAAAACCCTAATTTATCTTCCTATGGTAATAATTCCTGTCTCCCCCTCAAAACCACGGTCATCACCCCCCCTACTTAAAAAACCTACCCTCAATCCCTCCATCCTCGGCCACTACCGCCCTATCTCAAACCTGCCCTTCCTTGCCAAAGCTCTGGAGCAAGTTGTTGCCAACCAACGTTGTGCATACCTCTGCCTCCACACCCTACTCGAAGGCCTCCAGTCCAGTTTCCGCTCTGCGCATAGTACAGAGACAGCGCTCATGAAAGTCACAAACAATATCCTCTCTATCTGTGACCAGGGCTCCCTCTGTCTCCTCGTCCTCCTGGACCCCTCTGTTGTGTCCGACATGGTCAATCACGCTATCCTCCTCCACCGTCTGTCCTCCATCATCCACCTCAGTGGGACAGCGCTCACTTGGTTCGAGTCGTACCTTACAAACTGCCAGCACTACACTGCCAGCCAAATGGCTTTTCTTCTCGCTTACACCTGGTCACCTGCGGGGTACCCCAAGGATCCATCCTTGGCCCCCTTCTCTTCCTCATCTATATGCTCCCTCTTGGTGATGTCATCCACAGACACGAGGTTAACTTCCACATATATGCGGATGACATTCAACTACTTTTCCACCTCCAGCTATGGCACCCAGTCCCCTGATGTTCTGTCAACTTGTCTGTCGGACATCAGGAGCTGGATGAGGGCAAATTGCTTGCAGTTAAATGTCAACAAGACGGAAGCCATACTCTTTGGCTCCCACCGATATCTTCTGTCCCACGGTTCCGACCTCCTCAACCCAACCTGTCCTTAAAACTCTCCGAAACCATGCGCAACTTAGACTTCAGGTGCGATCCCCAGTTATCCTTCCTCCCCCAATTTAGTGAACAATTTATTATTGCTTTTTTTCTTGAGGGATTATTATCAGGCGTATGGAGTAAGGAAATTCACCCAAGGTTTTGCCCTGCTGGGAATCAAATCCAGGTCTCTCACTTGTGAGGCGAGTGCTCTAACCACTGAGCTACAGGACTACATCTTAAAATGTTTGGCATAATTGTTCGCAGAGCAGTTCGCAGGACATAAAAACGATCACACATAACAGATGAGATTTTTGACTCTATGATAGTTGTGACACACACACATTTACACACACACTGTAGAGAGAACAGGAACAGGTGGAACATGCTGAAAGGTCTCTGTTTTTTAGTTTCCAACACATGGATGTCAGTTATGGAATCAAACCTATTTCCATTAATAAATCCAAATAGTACAAATTTAACTCATGATTATAACTACCAAGACAGTTTCATACATAGAATATTATAATGCCAATAACAGACATGCAGCTTTTGCCCTTGATCCCGGAGGTTTAGGTTTTAGAGATCCAGGTTAAAAAAAACTGCAAATGGGCAAAACCCATCACAAGATCACAAAGTGAAGTTCAGATAAAAAGGCTCTTGAGCCTATCACATTTGCTTTCTCTATCACAATTATCATAGACATTATTAAGGTTCCCTCTGAGATTTCTCTTAAGACGGACTCAACTTATAAATGTGTTCTTCTTAGTTCTCCCTTGTATCATGTTTGCTTACAATATACGGTCACTCCACTTTGCACTGGATCCTGCGAAGTACTTTGAGACATCAACCTGACATGAAAGGTGCTATACCAAATGGAAGGATTATTATTTATAATTTTTACAATAACAACTGTACCGATGGATAAAAATATTTTACAGTTCCAGACAGAAATAATTGTTTATTATTCTATTTTAATATAATCCTTGCATTTGATGTAGCACATCAGAACATCTCAAAGTGCTTCACAGTAGTTACTGTTCGTGTAGTGACTGTGTATCTGTAGGCGAATATTCCTGAAGACTTTAACTGGAGGATTAGTTAAGTGCTTCAGGATGCTACCCCACGTGAAGGACGCTATATAAATGAAAGTTGTTGATTATTGACCACGACACTGGGATACACTCCATTCTCTTTTTGAATAGGACTATGGGATTTTCAACGTCCACCTAAACAGGTAGGTGAGACGTCAGGTTAATATTTCATCTGAATAGCAGCACCTCCAGTATTGTAACAGTATTGTACTGGAGCATCAGCCTAGACCATGAGCTCAAAATCCTTGACATCAAACGTGTGCTTTCAAATGAGCCAGTCTGAAACACCAGCTTTTGTGGCATCTTGTACTGTATTTCCGATTTTCAGCATTTTTCTCCTCATCACAGGAGGATGAGAGAGGTTCACATGAAGATGATCCTATAGTTTGCTGCCTTCCAGAATACCCATCCTATGCAGCATCAAGCTGTTTTTCAAACCTCAACACAGTAATTTGCAAGTAACAAAAGGTTCTGAAGAGGGAGCTGGTCAGCTGCGGGGAGTAGAATCTGCATTGCATTTCCATAAGTGCTGTTACATTTCTAGTTCTGAGCAAATTTTAATACAGTTTTATGTTTTCACTAAGGCTTGGGGAGTGTGAGGTGCCACAACTAAAAGTAGCACCCTCAGGAAAAATCCCATTACTTTGGGAACATAAGGGGCTGAGTCGCACTCTGCAACTGATTAGCAAACACTTAGCAGCGTAAATATAACATGCAGGTAAGACATTCCTCTGTAGCTACCAAATGGATAGTACAGAGAAGCTAATTGGGAAAAAATAAAAGGTATCCATTTCAACAGAATAGGTTGGCAAGTTGCTCCAGAGATGTAATCGCTATCTTTAAACCAACAGAATAGATTTACTGTTGGCTGCGGTGTCCTTTTGGCCGAGTTGGTAGCGTTCTCACCAAAAAAGCTGTGGGTTCAAGCCCCATGTTGGCACTTGAGTTCACAGTACCATTCTGGGAAGGAATGCTTTAAAGGTGTTTTTCTAATGAGACATTAAAACAGACTTTCTGTCTGCTGTTCAAGTGGACGTCAGAAGATCTCATGGCACTGTTCCAAAAAAGAATCACCTTATTATGCCTAATTTTGTGAGACTTTACAAGTCCTGCCACATGTGCCTACCAAAGCAGTCACTACACTGAACAGTAAGTCAATTTCAACAAAATAACACAATTTGTTGAAAGTAAAAATGTTGCCAATGGCATCATAATTAAGACTCCTTTTTGAAGCCAAGTGTCTGACACGTGCGGAAACCCATCAACAACAACAACATATTGCGCCCTTCATGGGGGATAGCATCTCAGAGCACAGTGGCAGAGCTTGATCCGAGCCTGGGAGAGGGGTGAGATGACTCTAGGCATGCTCGAAGGTGAAGGTCTTCAGGTGTGACATGAAGACAGGCCAGAAGGAGTCAAGACAAAGGGATTGAGGCAGAGCTTTCCAGAGTCTCACGGCATAGTGGCTGAAAGCACAACCGCTGATGGTGGAGTGAAGGGAACTAGGGACATGCAGAAAACCAGAGCCATCTGGTTGTTAGTGGGGTATAAGCAGATCGGAGAGGAGGTATGGAATTTAGTGCAGATGAGGATACAATACCATCACCATGCTTCAAAGTGACCAAACTGATTCTGTTTTGTTTATGATTAGGATTCTCTTTTTGTAACAATAAATAATCCTTATATATGATATAGCATCTTATCATGTCTTCACAGGATTTACTGTAAAGTGTAGTGACTGTATATTACAGCCAATTTGTGCCATAGCAATATTGCCACAAACAGTCTATTCTAACAACACCTATCATGAATCATCACACATTAAATCTTATTGTCCATTTTACGCAAAATAGCTATGGATAAATATTAAGTGTCTGGTGACATTTCAAGACAGAGGCGGGCCTGAGAAGTAATTTATGAGAAAATATCTCACTCATGAATTATTGGAAATTCTGTTAAATTCGACACATTTATGGATGAGACTGAATCCAGCTGGACTGATATAACACAAAACAATTTTCATTAATATATCAGGGAGCCAATGGAGTTTGACAAGGACGGGTAATGGAGGTACGGGTTTAGTGCGACGGAGTTTTGAATTAGTTGAATTTTGGAAATAATGGAGCAGGGGAGACCAACGAGGAAGGCGTTTGAGTAGTCGAGGCGGGAGATGACGAAGGATTGGACAAGGGTTTTAGCAGCTTTTGGAGTGAGGTATGGATGGAGGCGGGTCATATGGCGGAGGTGGAGGAACGTGGTCCTGGCCAGAAACGGGATGTGACGTAGAAAGGAGAGCTGGGGATCGAACCTCACGCCTAAGTTGCGCACCGGTTCAGTGAGTCTTAGGGAGAGATCGGTAGGGTGAGGAGATCTGAACCGCAGGAGGGAAAAAGCTAATGGGAGCCAAAGAGTATGGCTTCTGTCTTCTGTCAACTTTCTGCTGGAGGAAGTTTGTACTCATCCAGGTCTTGATGTCTGCTGACAGAACATCAGCGGTCTGGGAGTCACAGCTGGAGGAAGAGAAGTAGATTTGTTTGTCACCTGCCTACATGTGGAAGCTTACCCTGTGACTGCACATATCGTACTATGTCTGTCTATTCAAAAGAAACTATGATACTCTTTGAAAAAAGAAAGCAGTTTTTCCCGGTGTCTGGCTATCAATCCTCCAAATAAATTAGTCATTCACCTGCTGGGTATTTATTGGAATTGCAGTCCTGCATGTTCTTTAGGACATTAAACATTCTTTGATGCTGTACTGTGAGATAAAGGAGTTTCTCTCAGTGTCCTGGCAAACAATCCTCCAGGAAAATTGTTCAGTAAGTTAATGTCTGTACACAAAATGGCTGCCATGTTTGCCTACAAAACCAGACACTAAACTTCAAAGTAATTAAGGAAGCATTTCAAAGAGGTAAAATGTTAGTAAAAGGCCCGTCTGCCTGTTTCGGGTAAACGTTAAAGATCCCATGGTAATTTGCAAAGAGAAAGGAGTTTCTCCAGTGTCCTGGCCAATAATTCTCCAAGTAAAATTGATTATTTACTTCATGGCTGTGTGCAGGACATTGTAGTGTGCTAATTGGCTGCTGCGTTCACCTACAAAATACCCAGTCACTACACCTTACAGAAACTTTGTGAAGTGCTCTGAAACATTACAGGCACTGTATAATATGCCTCAGCATTTTGAAACATTTTAAATTAAAATACAACTTACTGTTTCACAAAAGTTCCATTAACTATCAATAAAACAAGTTACAATGTAGATGGTGCAATGGTTGCATTGAATGTGCAGGGATGTGCACCAAATGCGCAGATGCCAGTAAATATTTACTTATTCAATATGAATGCACTCTGGCATTCTCTATGCAGTAAATACTTTCATTTGACTTTCCTACAGTTACTGGTCTAAAAGTGCCTCTTATCCTGGATTGTCATTGGGTAAGCATCACCAAGTACACAGACACTTCACTTTACAGTGAATCCTCTGAAGTGCTTTGAGATACCCTCCCATTGTGGAATGCACTGTATCAAATTTGAAGATTATTATTATGTTATTGCAGTTTAGATCACTCCTTGGAGGTAGTTTCCAGATGGTTTTCAGTGATGGGTCAGCCAGACTAATAACAATGCTATGTTAGACTTGAATGTATGTTACTTTTCTTAGTATATTTGAACTTCATCAAATAACCACTTCCTGCAGGAGGTGGACATTTTGTACATGGGTATCTTTTAAGCCATTTCTGAATTGTCTTTTTAACAATCCCAGTTGCACCAATGATTATAAGAACTATACTTATCTTGTACTACCACATGTGTCCGCATTCAATTTGTAGGTCAACAAGCTTCCTGATCTTCTCTAGCTCCTTATTTTGTATGGTGTAGTCATTTGGAATGGCCACATCAATGATACTGCATGTACAATCTGTTTTTTTTTATGGTGATATCTGGTTTATTGCAGGTTACTGTTCTATCTGTTTGCACTTGTGAGTCCCAGATTATTGTGATGTTACCTTTTGAATGGTTGATTTTCATACCAGTTAATATCAAAATGTTTGCAGATCATCCATTATTATTATTATTACGCCACACCTTCCTCCTGAGTTGCGTATGTAACTCGATCTCATCAAACTAAGTTCTCAAACTGGCAGGAATTCGGAAGCATCTGTGACAGCAGGAATAAGATCTTGGCCTGGAGGGCTGGCTTTGTGAGGACCAGCATGTAGGCAAAAGCACTGTCAGATATGTATCCAGAGGAAAAAACAGATGATGAACTTCTACTGTGTGTTTGAAGAGCATCTTCAAGGATCTAATGGCAGATCAGAGTGCATTGCTGATAATGAAAATGACTTCAAACAGAAAAGCAGCCTTAAATATAGGGGCGGGGCCTTTGGACAGCTCTAAGTTCACGAAAGCTCGGGACAGATGGCACTGCTGTGTCATTGCCATAGTTTCTCATTGGGAAATAAATAAACGCATTCTCATGTCAGCTTATTTAATTTTCCTGACGTTGTTCTTTGCCAGTGTATTTACTTCCTCACCCTCACACAAACACTCAGTGTGTCTCGTACCTCTCACACTGACTCCACTTCATCTCCACAAATGGTTTCTCCTCTCGCCCCCGCACCGTCTCATGTGGAATTCCTCAGGGGTCTGTCCTTGGTCCCCTCCTCTTCAATATCTACCTGCTCCCTCTTGGTGACATCTGGGGGATAGAGTTCCAGAGCCTAGGGGCTGAGAGGCTGAAGGCCCGGCCACTGATGGTAGGGCGGTTGGGGCGGGGGATGTGGAGCAGACCGGAGCCAGAGGAACGGAGGGTACGGACAGGTAGGTAGGGGGATAGTAGGTCAGAGAGGTAGGAGGGAGCGAGGCCGTGAATGGCCTTGTAGGTGAGGATGAGGATCTTGAATTCAACTATCCTTTCTTCTCCACATCTGTGTCATGACCTGCTCTGCCTTCCCCCACCTCCGCAACATTGCTCGGCTCCGCCACTGTCTCACTCCGCAGACCGCCAAAACCCTCATACACACTTTCATTACATTGAGGCTTGACTACGCAAACTCCTTGCTTGTCGGCCGCCCCAACTCCTCCCTCCACAGGCTGCAGATCATCCAGATAGGCTCCATGACCCTATCATCACCATCCTCGCCCGACTCCACTGGCTTCCCATCACACAGAGGACACAGTTCAAGATCTTCATGGTCTTGCCTTCAAAGCTCTCCATGGTCTTGCTCTCCCCTACCTCCGCAACCTCCTAACCCCCGACCATCCTGCTTGCTCCCTCCGCTCAGCGGGCTCCAGCCCGCTTCACATTCCCTGCTCGCCCGTCCCACTATTGGTGTGCGGACCTTCTGCCACTCTGCCCCCACCCTCTGGAACTCCATCCTGCTGTCCCTCCGCTTCGCCCCCTCCCTTGCCTCATTCAAGACCCATCTCAAGACCCTTTATTTCGACCATGCTTTTGATCTCCCTGATTCCCCCCTGCCCTCCACCCTTCCCCGATCCCAACCCCCAGCTCAGGTCCAAAGCTCTGTCTGTCCAGTGCCTTGGGATGTCCTTCTGATGTGAAAGGCACTATACAAATGTAATTTTGTTGGTGTTGTGGATAAGCATCTCTGGCATAATGTAACAACTCACTGGATACAAAGACAGTGAATAACTACCAGAAAATATAGCATCACTTTGTATTGTTAAAGGAAGGACAGAGATATGGGTGGATGAGAGGGTGGGAAAGTGAAATTGACATTGGTGATAATTTTCACATCGACCAATAATAAATCTTGCAATTTGATTTAGCAACTTTCATATTCTGAGGCCTTCTCAAAGTGCTTCATGTAGGATTCATTGTAAAACCTGGTGACTATTTGTAGGCCAATGCAGCCAAATGCAGGCAAAAGCAGTCAGTAGTTACAACCGACCTCAGGAGAGGGGGAGGAAGGGGACCCTTGAAGGCAGTGATAATTACTGACTGCTTTTAACCACTTTTCAGTGGATGTGATAATTATCACAAGTAATAATGTCATGTGCTACATCATTTCCTCCCCATTAAACCTGGATCAGAAGTTATCCCAAAATGATCAATGTCCCAGACGATATGGACTGTCAGAATGGGACATATCTCAGCTGCCTCTTCGTCTTTAAACTGATGTGAAGATTGGATTTAGACACGAGAGGAGGATTGCTTCCCGAAATGGAAATAGATCTGATCAGTGTAGTTCTCACTTCACAAATACCAGGCGGCTAGTTGAGATACATGCTTTGTATCAGTTGTCCTGAGACATGCAGTAAATGTCATTGTGCACTCTGTATACTGTATTACCAAATTATTCATACCATCTGGCATTGGTCAGTGATGAGCCAAGTCTGTTATCTAGGGTTTATTACTCTGAAAGAAAGCATGAGATTGAAACAAAAATCCTTCAGAAATATATTAGAAGATATCATGACATGATACATATGACTGGAGCAGCAAGCAGGGCCTTGTTTTTCTATTAAATAAAGAGCAGCCAACGGTATTAAGAACATGAGTAGAAAACCCACATTGTGAATCTTTTTTTCCCATGTCGTGATACATGTCCACAAATATTTCTAAGAAAGGTTTAATGTGTAAATTGCTGTTTGGTTAATAAGAGTTTGCAAGAGTGGAACTGCTAGCTACAACATGAGTGCTGGGCTCTGGAATAATCATGCTGTTTATTTGCCAAAATAAGCCCTGCCACTGTAAACACCCTGAATTGAACATCTCATGAAATGTCCAACCAAATCCAGATGGGCTCCAACCCAGGCCTATTGAGTGGCTTCCTGGAGTCTGACCAGCATAAACATGCAGACTGCATTCATCTCAAATGATAGTCCACTTTCATCCTGGTGACTGCTACATAGCCAGAGAAATGTACTTACCAGCAAGAAGGATTGGGCATGTGTTGGTGAATAGATAGACTGGTTTCCACAGCTATTGTGCTGTTGCCAGGTTCATCGATTTCTGGCTCCCTGTGCCAAGCCAGAGGTGGTCTCACTGCAGCCAATTTAGTTGCATTCATTTTGAACTTGCTGTTTTATGTGATCTAATTGCGATAGCTACTATTATACTTGTGAGAAATTGGCGCTAAATTCATAGTACAATAATAGCATGAATGTTATTGCTATTTATGGACCAAAATTCCAGGGTTACACGTAACGTCTTTGGGGATGAATCATTACAAAGGGGAAATCCCGTCAGAGGCGCCTCTGATAATGCAACACACCCCGACATTGCCAAAGCGCTGACTGGAATTTAACCCATTACTATCAATTTATGCCATAATCTGTTTTATGTTGATTACTCATACCCAATCTCTGAGGCAATTATGGAGATACTACAATTGTCCTCCGTACTCATGGTTTACAGAGAAGAACCCCACATTGGGACTTGGAACTTACATAGCTGGGGGGAGTGTTACATTGTCAGAGGTGCCAGCCTCCAGATGAGATGTTAAACCGAGGTCCCGTCTGCCTGTTCAGGTGGATATTAATATCTCATGGCACTATTTGAAAAGCGAAGGGAGTTTCTCCCAGTGTCCTGACCAACAATTCACTTCATGGTTGTTTGTGGAACATTGCTGTGAGCAAATAGGCTGCTACATTCATCTACAAATACACATTTACTCCACTTCACAGTAAATACTGTATCGTGCTTTGAAACGTTCTTTTGACATGAAATGTGCTATTACAAATGCAAGGATTATTATTAATAAGTAACATTAAGGAACTTATCATTTAATAACATCAGGGAATCAGCATTCAATGACTCCCACTTGGAAAGTGCAACTAGGTGGACATCAGCTGAATATAGGTTAAGCTCAGCTGTGGTATTCTTTTCCCTGACATCCTACAACTGAACGGATGAGCAAAACACTCTGTACCTAGGCTCACAAATGAATAATGGCCCCTTAGGTGGACTACTAACACCCGTGGAACCATGCTCCAGAATAAGTTATTATGATCAGAAAAGTGAAGTGGAGGGTGTAGGGAAGAAACTAAAGTCTGTAGAATATTTTATTATTCATACAGTAAAGACAAAGGAGTCTGGCTAACTGCCAGTAAAGGAAATTTATTGTGTTCAGTGATTTACCTTAGTTGTAAGGCCTTGCAACATACCCATAAGTCACTAGCCATTCACTGTGAAACTCACAGCCGTTTCAATCCGGCCTCTGCCATTCTTTCACCACATCTGCTGCCGTTTGAGAAACCAAGACCTCACACTGTGAAGATTTGCCAACAGGAATCTTTTGCTTGTAGGCAAAATATTTTCAAAGCAACTGGGACTTAATGAAAATGCAGCCAGAAATTGTATAATGCCTGTATCATATCCAAGGGAGGTCGTTCGGGCAAGGGTCAAGTACGTATAAAAACTTTGTTCAAGGATTAACGTTGTACTGTACTTTTAAGATTGCGTTACTGTCAGTCATTCCTAGCAACATATGAAAACAATTTCTTCATACACATGTGATGGAAAGGTATTAGTAGCCCAGCGTGGTTCTGCTGCCTTGCCCTGTAACCAGTGTACGCACCATTATCCCTTTGTTCAGTATTAAAACACCACAACTCATACTTACAATGTGCCTTTCACATAGGACAATGTCTCAAAGCTCCCCAGACCAAGCTCCATGACCCTATCACCCCATTCTCGCCCAGCTCCACTGACTTCCCATCTCCCAGAGGAGAGAATTTAAAATCCTCATCCTCGCTTTCAAAGCCCTCCAAGGCCTTGCTCCTCCTACCTCTGCGACCTGCTAACGCCATACTGACCTGAACGCTCAGTGGTCTCTGGCCTGCTCCATGTCCCCTGTACAGCCTTCAGCCTCTCTGCCCCCACCTTTTTGGAACTCCATCCCACAGTCCCTTTGCTCACTCCCTCCCTTACCTACTTCTAGGTTTGTCTCAAGACCATCCTCGTCAACCGTGCCTTTGATCACCCTCGTGCCACTACCCTCCCTGCCCTCTACCTCTCCTGATCCCAACCCCAAGCTCGGGTCTAAATCCCTGACTGCCCAGCGCCTTAGGATGTCTTCCTGGCTATACAAATGTAATTTTTTGTTGTCTCAAAGTACTTTACAGAGAACGAGGCAAGAATTAGAAGAGCTGGAGTTAGAGTGAAGTAAGAATATTCAGTCCTTGTGCTTCAATGAACAGAAACATCCAGCATAATCATTTATCAGTAAGAAAGCAATGCTATCCCAGTGGCAAAGTGATCAGTGGCATTTCACATGACAAGAAGTCTTAAACAAGCAAGCACCACTTTAGCAAAGCTTTTAGCTTTTCTGCTCAGCTGTGAAAGCAGCATAGAATGTAATTTGCAGTGTTTCACAACATGATCACTTGTGAAAAGTTATGAAATTCACCTCATAGTAACAATTTCAGACCATTGGTCCATCTTGTCTCCCATCCAACTCGCTTTAGCACATTTATTGCATCATCCTGAATTTTTGAATTTCCAGGAATTTGTCTAGTTCCTTTTTGAAAATAATAAAATTTACAGAAATCCATAAATTAGCAGGAGAGTAATTAAAGCCTATTTTAATTATCCCACAATTAGGGGGGTTTAATGTGACTTTTGCATTTGCCTGCAAATGTACAGTCACTACACTTTTCGTAAAATCCTGCGAAGCGCTTTAAGACATTATAACAGTGTGATAAGATACTACATCAAATGCAACGATTATTATTATTATTTACTTAGCAACACACTTAACCTGCTGTAATACAGGAAATGGACATAAGATGTCAGTGTCTCTCCTTATCCCCTCCCCCCTCCCTTCCCGCCCCCACAACATATCACCGAAAATTGCACTCCAAAACCGTTAATCTTTGTTTGTCAGACGGTTGTCTGAATCACAGAGAAATATACTTAAGAGTCTCCAAACCAAACTACCGAGAGTTTCACATACACACAACACATATTGACTGGTGTGAACTCACCACCTCTGTCTTCATCTCCAGCAACCACCATGAACGTTGCCACCCAGAGAGATTCAGATTGAATTAACCTGGTATTTTGTGCAGTGGCATTAAAACACCTGTGTTAACTAAGGCTTTCTGAGTGATTTAGGCTTCCCTGTGAAAGAGAGTTTAAAGCTAGAAACTGGGAATGTGAAAAAAGAGCCATATGCAAAATGAGGGAATCTAACCCACACCAGAATGAGGTAGTAACATGCAACCTGAGACATGCTACCATAAACCAGTATTTTGATGTACTTGGGCGTCGGTTCAGCTCAGTCACTGGAACGCTGACATTCTGGCCTTGACTCAGAAGCCTCCGGGTTCGAAACCCACACCAAGCCTTGAGCTTGCATTGTAAGATGACACTTCAATGCAGGGTGTGCTACATTGTTGGAGGTGCTGTTCTACAGATGAGATGTTAAAACCAAGGTCAGGTTAAGTCCAGGCAAATGTTGGTGTCTACCGTGACCCCGAGGTACCTCCGAGGTACCCCGAGGACCACGATGAGGAGCGGAGAAGGGCACTCTGGTGGTTCTCATCTCTATTTGAGCACAGCAAGATACCAATGCAGGTCAAGCTTGTGGTATCTAACACCTGTATGCAAACAATTCTCCTTTGTGGATCTGAGCTCCTGTAGGTGCACTGGAGGTTGATTTCTCTGGCCCATTTGCAAAGACCAAGATTTGGACTTGAGCCTCGAGAACTTTGCTAGCACGTCGCAAGCTGTCCTGTAAAGGTCTTCCCACCACACTGAACACAGGTGTCTGCCGACAGAGGAAACTCTGAGTCTTGAGGCAACAGCTGCTGGAAGGTGTTATCTGGATTTTGAGTTTGTGAACACGCGTTCGTGCATCTAGCGGCTGGAATCCACCTTGATTGCAGAGAGGTAAGAAACTGCTGCTTAAGCTCCACACCTCCAATTGGTGGAACCATTGCCTAATGGGAAGGGTCATGTGTCAGAGCTGCGGACAGGAAGACGGTGGCAATGCTATCATCCATTTCATGCTGAGCTGTGTTGCCCACCAGGAAGCTCACAGGGAGTTCCTGGTACATACCATCCACCCAGTGAGGGCTCAACTGCCTCCAAGGTGACATGTTTGACAACGAAATGTCAGAATCAATACAGCTCTCTGTGGCTGTCTCAGTGTCCAGTTCCAGGCCGCTGCTGATATCAGCACAGCCAGCCTGACTCATCATCAAGACCTAGCAGACAGATGGGACCAGGGAGTCAACTCACTCAGCTCCTGTTAACCCTGCAAGCCAAAGCCCCAACGGGGTGGATGGTCCTCGCCGCACAAGCAGCAGGAAATCTTGAAAGACAGTGCTATCAACAGCAAACTAAGCGGTTTTAGCCCATTAGACTCCAACAGTAGCCCAACACTCACTCTGAGGTCCCCAAGCCTTGGCTCTTGCAACCTGTACCTAATATTCTCTGGAATTAGGTAAACAGGATTAGTGAGCATTCCATTCAAATAAACATATTTATTTCCAGGTGTAGATGGGACACATGGAATTCTCAGTTTGGGTTTCTTAAGCATGGTGATGGGTTTCCACATGTGTCAGACACCTGGCTGACACCCAAAAAAGTCAGCTCAAATCCAATTGAATTCTAGTTTGAAGAAAAGTAGCAAATTTTCCACAGTATCCTGACTGATATTCTTTCCTGGTCCAAAGTCACCAAGAATAGATGCATTGATCACAGAGTTGTTTGTGGGATGCTAAAGGCCAAGATTAGGTTTGCTTGAACAACAGTCACTAACTATAAATATAACTGAATAGCTGTAGCAATTTAACATTGCACAGCTGCTCTTGGGTCTGGGAGGACATCTCAAAGTGCATCACAGAATCAGCTGGGAGCTCAAGCTATGGGTGTCGGAAACTGAGGAAGGTGGGAAAGGAAAGGTGACCAAAAGCGCAATCGAAAAGAAAAGTCTTAAAGTGGGCTTCAAAGGTGGGGAGTGAAGGGGTGAGGCAAAGGGACTCCGAGATGGAGTTTGAGGTAGTGGAGGCAGAATGGCTGAAAGCTCACCTACCGATGGTGGGGCGGGATGGGCAGGGGACATAAAGCGAGCCGGGTTTCGCTGCGTGGAGGGAGTGGCCTCGGTGTGTGAAGTGTTTTGAGATGTTTCAGCATGATAAGCATACAGGTAGAATGTGAGTGGTTACATCAGACAGAGGCTCCATGGAATGAATACCCAGACTGCTTTATATCACAAAGTGAACCTTGCACAGGCATCCTATGGGGTTAGACACTAGAGTGGGACATTCTTGGGTTAACATTGACTTTTAAAATTCAGTAAAAAGTCGGTACTTTAAGTAATCAGCAAAAAGATAAAACCCATCATGTCCCATGACAGCTCAAAAATCTCTGTAAGGTTTAGGCACATTAGCTCTTTCTCTTTACGAATGGCCAGCTGATGAAAAATTAAACTAGCAAGCACATCTCAAAACAGAGAACATTCAACAGTCTGTTAGATTATGAAGGAGTGTTAAATGATTAACCCAGTGTGTGTGTGACTCAATGTTAAAAGGGCATCGAAGCCATCAAATACTGCTTGCCGCATCTTTCTCACTCGTTCACATCACCACATCTTATGTATGTACACAATAAAACAAACAGACTGCCGGGCACTTTCTGAAGGCAATACTGGATCAATTACAATTTTCAAGACTGAGATCGATAGTTTTTGGTTAGATCAGGGTATCAAGGGAATATGGAGCAAAGCGGGTAAATGGAGTTGAGGTTCAGATCAACTATGATCAAGTAGAATGGCTGAACAGGCTCGAGGGGGTGAATGGCCTACTTTTGTTCCTAAGTTGCCCTCTTAAAACTGGGCTGTGATTTCATCTGCCAAATCCAAGGCACAGCAATTGATTGCAGAGTTTGGTACAATAGCACAGACTTGCATCCTTGCCTCTTGTGGATAGCACGGTGCGATCTGGAACAGATGATCAGGCTTTTCTCTCCTGGGATGACGCAGGCAAACATTTTTTATATATATATAAACACAAGCAGGCATTCATCAACGCTAGAGACTTTTGTTACATTGTTTTCAAAGATAATCAAATTAAATGTAGCGTAAAACGCTTTCTAGAGGTATGCTAGCACTCCTGTCAAGTTGTGCTAATGCAACAGTGAACAAACCAAAGCTGGGTAGGCAAGGAGCACTTGTCTGATAATCCTTGCTTGCATAATCCTTGTAATAATGCTTGCATTTGACATAACACCTATAATGTCACAAAGCCTCTGTAAAGTGTAGTCAGAGGCAAACATAGCAGCCAATTAGTGTACAGCAATGTCCTACAAACAGCCATTGAAATTAACAATTTTTTCTGCAGGATTGTAGACCAGGACACCAGCTCTCTTTTTCAATAGTGTAATGTGATCTTTAATATTTACCTCAACGGGCAAACTGGACCTCAATCTAATGTTTTACCCAATGGATACCTCTGAAACTGCAGCCCTTTCCACAGCACTGTATTGGAGTGTTTCAGCCTAAACTAAAAACCCAAAGTCCTGATTGAGACTTGAACCCACAACCTTCTGACCCAAAAGGCAAGAGTGTTACCAATTGAGCCAGGCTACAACAACAACAACAACAACAATAACAAGATTACCTTTGTATAGCGCCTTTCACGTCGGGAGGACGTCCCAAGGCGCTGGACAGTGTACAGCATTTCAGACAGCTGGGGTCAGGGGGGGTAAGGGAGGGGAGGGGATAGGGGTTGGTAGGGGGTTAGGAGGTGGCAGAGGTAGGGTGGGATGAGGCCATGCAGGGCTTTGTATGTGAGGACCAGGATCTTCAACTGGATCTTCCAAAGGATAGGGAGCCAGTGGAGTCGGGCGAGAGTGGGGGAGATGGGGTCATGGAGTTTGGTGCAGGAGAGCACATGGGCTGCAGAGTTCTGTATTATCTGCAGCCTGTGGAGGGAGGAGTTGGGAAGGCCGACAAGCAGGGCATAGTCAAGCCTGGAGATGATGAAGGCATGAACAAGAGTTTCAGCGGCCTGAGGGGTGAGGTAGTGGCGGAGTCGGGCGATGTTACGGAGGTGAGGGAAGGCAGAGCCGGTCATGGCTTGAATGTGGGGGAGAAAAGACAATTGAGGGTCGAACAAGACACCGAGGTTCCTGACTGGCTTGGTGAGTTGTAGTGTGCAACCATGGAGGCTAAGAACTGATCAGTCAGGCTAACAACTGATCCATGCTTGTGTGAGCAGTGGGGCAACTGAGCATCTGAACATTTGAATAAAATAAGCATTGACACTTAGATTGCACCGCATAAATAGTAACGTCAACAATGCTAGTATGAGGCAATTGGATGATTTGATATGTTGCTCCCAAAAGAGGTACTGCATTAGACATTAAGTTTTGGCCTGTTCACCTTGGGGCATGAGTTTGCAAGACAGTTATGTTTTTTTTTCTCTCAGGCAGACTGTTAATCCATTCTTCCTCCTCTGCCCTCCCCCTTCCCCTCTCCCCTGCCCTCTCCCCTCCCCTAACCTCCCCCACTGCGTCCCCAAGGCCGGGATTCAGTTCCAGAATTTGATTGGGTCAGGTTTGTAGTACTGTATTTTGAAACACGTTCCATTCCTTGGTGAAGGAACATAGCTAAAATGTGTTTTGAAATATCTCCCATCCGAATTCTGAATCCTGTGGCTTGGCAAGTTGATGACAGGCAGGTACACCCACCGGCTGTTTCCAACCATATCAGCAACACTGACGGAATTGCTACCTTCACCTGCTTTTGAATATAGGAACATAAGGATACAATTAGGCTATTCAGTCTCTCGAGCCTGTCCCTCCATTCTGTTATATGATGGCTGATCTATACCTCAACTCCAATGACGGATAAGGTACGATTACCTGTCAGGAACCCCTGCCTAAATAATAAAAATATAATAATAATAATAATAATCCTTGCATTTGATATAACGCTTATCATGTCTTTGAGATGTCTCAAAGAGCTTCACAGAATATATTGTAAAGTGAATTGACTGTATATTTTGTGGGCGAAACGTAGCAGCCAATTGCGCACAGCAGTGTCGTACAAAGAATCGTTGATTGAGTGACTAATTATTATTATTTTAATATGCCAGATAAAGACGCACACAGGGATTCTCACTATAACAGAGGTTTAATCTCAGGGCAGTGGAAAACGGGAACAGCAGCGACACAACAACCGTGGAGGTATACAAGCACCTGGGCTCATGTCGGTGCTTGCAATCCCTCTTACAGACACAATTACACACAATTTCCACCTGTTCTAACTGTTAACCAACCTTGGACTAGCTATGTTGCCTCAACCTCTCTGCTCCAGGGCCAGACCAGTGTCTCCACCTTCTCAGCCCAGCCCCAACACACAAGAGAGAGATGAGGGATTGTCACTTTTTTTAAAAAGACACAGGCTTCACCCCTCAAACCTTCCTGTCCTCAGGTCCCAGTGCCCATTCCAGTATAATTAGTCAGTGTTGGAGCCAGACAGTTACTGGGGCTCAACTGCAAACCTGAAATGGTAAATGGCATCTCAATCTTTGCCAAATCTTAAGTATCAAAACAAGTCAGATCCCAGCTAGATGTTTGTCCTTCAAAGACTTTTAAAAGGGACACACTGAAAGGATAATATAGCACCCAGTCAAGGACAATTCCTGCAGCCTGTAAGCCCTGAGAAATAGAATGATTCTCCTATGCATGAACAAACCTGTACGTTATAGTGAGGACCGAATGAAATCTATCGCCAAGCTGCCCCCACCCTACCATTGTCAGGTCGTGCATCAATGTGCCTCGTGGTAAGAGCAGTAGAAAAATATTTACACAGAGGGTTGCTAGGACATCCTATCAAACAAATATTGAAATAGAAAATACTGTATTAAGGGACTGGGGAAAACACAAGGGAGTGAGACTAAATGAATAGCTTTTACTCAGGGAGCTGAACAGACACAATAGGCCGAATGGCCTCCTTCTGGGCTGTTAGTCCTGTGTTACTGTAATTCTATAATCATTCGATTGACTGAACATTCTGAATTCATTCCACATCTTATGGCTCACTCAGTGATTGCCTTCCTCTCATTCTATGAACTTACCAATAGAGCCACAATATCATAATAATAATAATGATAATCTTTACCTTTGATACAGCACCTTTCATGTTAGGAGGACGTCTCAAAGAGCTTCATTGGATATACTGTAAAATGTAATGAGTGACTGTGTAATAAATTAGGCCAACACGGCAGCCAATTTGCACACAGCAATGTCCCACAAACAAACATGATGTGATTGATATCTTTTTATTTGTGGGATTGTCCGGCCAGGACACTGGGATAAACTCCACTGTCTTTTTGAATAATACAGGCTCTTCAATGTTAACCAGAACGGGCATATGGGTCCCATCTGAACACACCTCCAACAGCGCAGTGCACACTTGCACTGCTAAAATCCTGTTAAAAAATTCAGGCCAATGCCTTTTGTATTCATACTTATCACACAGAGGGCACCATTGTTGCCTCCAGCTGATCACAGCCTTTCAATGCCTCATGAGATACTGACTTAAAATTCCAATCCCACCACTTTGCAGCCATCTGAAATGCTAATACAATACAAGGCACGACATCCCTAACCTCTGAACTCCCTGCCTCAATTCCTATATAAATGCAAGTAGTAATTGTTGTATAAAAAGAAAAGCTGTAAATTTTGGAAGTCTTCAATAAAAAAATTGCTGTAAATTCAAACCTGCTTCCTGATTGAGTTATATATATATCCCGATGTGAAAGGTGCTATACAAATGTAATTTTGTTGTTGTTGTTGCATATTGGCTGAAAAACCCAGTATGTGTTCTGATATAATCACCAGAAACACTCATCACGTCAACTAGAAATGCAGTCAAAAATAGTTAATGACTGAAATTAGTTACAGGGATAAAACCTTTGTCACTTTTAACACATTAACTGGGCTCAAAACTGGTTTAAAAATTCTGACCAAAGCCTTTTTTATTCATACTTCTCACAGAGGGAGCACCATTGTTGCCTGTGGCTGAGCACAAGCTTTCACTGTTGCTTCACAAGATACCATCTTAAAATTGCAAGTCACATTCCCTCCTCCTCCCTCCCCACGTGCACACACACACACTAAGAACAGGAGAGGACTATTCAGCCATCTAGCCTTTTCCATTATGAAATAGGCTTGCAGAATTTTCCACCCACGACCCCTACATTATAAAATATAATACTTGCATTCAATATAGCGCTTTTCCCAATGAAAGCCTCTCAAAGTGATTCGTGCAATGGGTTACTTGTATGTGGAGTGACTGTTGTTATGCAAGCAAGCACAGCAGTTAATTTGCACAAGCAACCTCCCACAAATAGCAAAAAGGGGAATAGCTAATTTATCTGTTTTTTGGGATAAAATTTATTGTCCAGGACACACTCACTGCTCTTTGTTCAAATGGTGACATGGGATCTTTAACACCCATCTGAACAAGGAGACAAACCCTTGATTTAACGTTATATGTTGTTGTTCATGCCTTCATCACCTCCAGGCTCGACTATGCAAATGCCCTGCTTGTCAGTCTTCCCAACTCTCCCTCCACAGGCTGCAGATAATCCAGAACTCTGCAGCCTGTGTCCTCTCCCGCACCAAACTCGGTGACCCCATCTCCCCCATTCTCGCCCGACTCCTTTGGCTCCCAGTTCAAAATCCAGGTCCTCACCTACAAAGCCCTCCATGGCCTCGCCCCACTCTATCTCTGTGACCTTCTAACCTCCTACCAACTCGCCCTTTCCCTCCGCTCAGCCGGCTCTGGCCTGCTCCACGTCCTCCAACCCACCCGCCCCTCCATTGGCGGAAGAGCCTTCAGCCACTCTGCCCCCAACCACTGGAATTCCATCCCCCAATCACTCCGCCTCGCCCCCTCCTTAGCCTCCTTCAAGTCCCGCCTCAAAACCCTCCTCTTCGACTATACCATTGGTCACCCCCCTTCCCCTCCCCTCCCTTCTCCCCCTGACCCCAGCTCGGGTCTGAAGTGCTGTACACTGTCCAGCGCCTTGGGACGTCCTCCCGAAGTGAAAGGCGCTATACAAATGTAATCTTGTTGTTGTTGTTGCTGTTATATCCGAAGGGTGATCCTGCCAACAGTGCATTCCCACAATACTTAAATGACCTCAAGTCCTGAAGCCTCTAATACTACTTAGTCTTAGCCTTGAAGACTATTATTTATTCAAGTTTAAATCACACAGAATTATGGTTATTCTTAAAACTAGTCTTAAATTACAAGCTGATTCCTCTTAAGAACTGTGGAAAACCAGTTTCAAAATTAAAACTGAAGTTAAAAATCTTCTGGAATTCTAGGCTGAAATTCCAGTTGCCATTCCATTGGCAATTGATGTTGTTCAGTGAGATTTCCCCACTGTATTCACGTTGGTTTTGCCCACAAAATACACAGTCAATTCACTTTATAGAATCTTCTGTGAAGCCTTTGAGACGTTTCGAAATAATAAGGCCCTATATCAAATGCAAGGATTAGTATTATGGCTATAAGCACTGCGCCAAATGCCAACTGGAATTTCAGCCCATCTGCACCATCCTAAATTTTAAGACATAATGCTCTTTAAGGCTAATACTAGGTAAAATTACAAGCTTTGGTGTGAGGCTCAAACCATAACCTTTGGAGTCAGAGGTGAAAGTGCTGGCATTGAGCCAATCTGTCAACATCTACAGTTATAAGGGATAATTCCAACTATCGTTCCTTTTAATCCATTTCAAATTATTACCAAGAAATGTACATTATGAAATAGGCTTGTAGAATTTTCCACCCACGACCCCCATATTATAAAATATAATACTTGCATTCAATATAGCACCTTTTTGAATCAAAATCTCTCAAAGTGATTCACGCAATTGGTTACTTGTAAATGGAGTGACTGTTAGTGTGAGGCTTAAACCATAACCTTTGAAGTCAGAAGTAAGAGTGTTGGTAACCTTTGGAGTCAGAAGTGAGCCAAACCATCAACAATACAGTAACATGGAAGAAATAGGGGATAATTCTAACCATCTGAATTCAATCCCAGGCAGAGGGCGAAACCTTGGGCAAGTTTCCTTACTCCACACAGAGCCTAATAATAATCCCTCCAAAAGCCAAAAACAATAATAAATTGGTCATTTTCAATCTACGACTGTTTGTGGGACATTGCTGTGCGCAATTGGCTGCCACGTTTGCCCACAAATATACAGTCAATTCACTTTACAGTGTGTTCTGTGAAGCGCTTTGGGACGTCCTCCCGACGTGAAAAGCGCTATATCAAATGCAAGGATTATTATTATTATTATTGTTATTATTATTATTATATTATCTTTCTTTTTGTTCCATTTCAAATCATTACCAAGAAACTTACAGCGTTTGCATTTGATTAATGAATCCTTCAGTCTGAACATCAATTATCAGTGGTGTGGAACATCCTGGGCATCAATGTCTGCATTGAGAGCTGTTACTGTCATAAAACAGACCCAGTATCTGAAATACTTCTTGAGGTTCACGGCACGCCTTATAAACTAAATATGGTGCAGTGTAATTTCAAGGCTGAAATCTCATCGTATTTTCTCCTGAATCGCTTGATCAGATTACTAGCTTGTTGTACTACCTTGTACTACGCTCAAGTGTTTATTGTTGTCTATCAGGTTCAATTCCCTATGCAGTGAATATATGAGAGTTCCACTGACATGGTAAAACTGTTATAAATGCCATGATAACAGAGAAGGAGCATTCTGGTGTTGTTCCGGCTGTATTATGGGACAGGCCATTTTGATACAAATAATGATGCAGGTTAGCACAGCCATCCTATCCCACACTCTGCCTGCCTTTGTGATCCTGATATGACAATAATAATGATAATATTCAGAAATAGCTTGACAAAATACCTGGTAAACAAAATATCAACCTCCTGTAAAACGTAGAGATTTCTGACTGAGCTCAAACACACTAAAGAAAATAACATATATCCATTTGTAATGTGGCAGTGTTATTGGTCTGGCTGACCTATCACTGAAAACCATTTAGAAATTACCTATACAGAGTGATTTAAACTGTAATAACATAATAATAATAACTAATAATTGTAAATCACAATCCTTGCATTTGATAGCTCCTTAACAAATCAAAATGTTTAAAAGCACTCCACATGATTTACTATAAGTGCTGTGACTGTGTATTTTGTAGCAAACACAACAGCCAATTTTGCGCACGGTAATAACCACAAATAGCCATGAAGTGAATGATCAGTTTTATCAATAACAACTTACATTTATATAGTGTCCTTCACACTGGAGAGCATCTGAGAGCACTGCCTGGTGGCAAGGTTAGACCCCAAGCAAGAGAGAATGGGAAGAAATAGTTGACCAAAGGCGTGGTTGAAGAGATAGCTCTTAAAGTGGGATTCAGGTGGACTCTCACCTTGTAGTCAGAAGCTTGTGGGTTCAAGCACCACGCTGGGACATTGTACTCACTATGCTATCACTCCAATTCAGTACTGGGGGTGTGCTGCATTGTCAGAGGTGCCATCTTTCAGATGAAACATTAAATCGAGATCCCGTGTGCCTGTTCAGGTGAACGTTAAACATTTCATGACATTATTCAAAAAGAGAAGGGAAATTCTCCCAGTGTGATGGCCAACAATCCCCCAAATTTGGTTCCTCACTTCATGACTGTTTGTGAAGCATTGCTATGCCCAAAATATTGGTGAGTTTTAATTATTGGCTTATACACTTACCACGCACACTCATTTACATATACTCACTTATAATAATCCTTGCATTTGACATAGCACCTTATCACGTCTTTGAGACGTTTTAAAGCGCTTCACAGAATATACTGTAAAGTGAATTGACTGTATATTTTTGTGGGTGAAATGTTGCAGCCAATTGCGCACAGCAGACACACAGACAAACAACAAACATACACACTCAAAGAAAGATACAGACAATTCATATACAACCACACAAACACAAGCATACATACACGCATAAACAGACACACACAAACAAAACATACACACACAACACACAAACGGGAAGTCGAATTGTAGTAAGACTTTAATGCCTGCATTGAACTTTTAGGGTGGATGCAATCGAGTGTTGTGGGATAGAAGTGGGAAACGGAAGTTGGGTGAGGTTTCAAAGTTCTTCTGTAGAATTTCCCTAAAAGCGACAACATAACTTCAAAAGCAGAATAAAAACCGATAGTTCCACACAGTGGGACTGTGCAACTTCATACTTTCACATGCACATCCAGAAACAGCCATCACGATTGTTATCCCACCAGGAGAGGATAGAGCGAAACATTATCAGGAAGAAGAGCATTTCATATTGGTCCTGGGTAAGATTTGTACAGGCAATACAAGAGCTACAAGCTGCAACTCAGTGAACTTTTCAACAGCTGATTAAGCATGACAGATGAGTCAAACAGTTGACCTTTATTTGGCTGGGAAAAGAAAAGTGACCTCTCTTTAACCTCTTTGACGGATAAAGTGCTTCCTAATTACAAAGGAACAGCCCCAAAGATAAAGGGGAAATACTTTTTCAAAAGTGATACAAACTTGGTTAAAAAAATATAAAATTAAAATGAGGGCTAAAATGATAACTCCAGTTCCTCTTTATAAGTCACAAACATGTGTGCTGATTCAAGGGTTACAGAATAGTTTTTGGAGAGTGTCAGATAGGAACCCATCGGAAAATAATAATAGTCATCATAATAATAATCTTTGCATTTGATACAGCTCCTTATCACTTCATTGAGATGTCTCAAAGCGCTTTGCAGAATATATTGTAAAGTAGATTGACTGTGTATTTTGTGGGCAAAACACAGCAGCCAATTTCTGCACAGCAGTGTCCCACAAACAGTCGTGGATTGAAAAAAACATTGTTTTGAAGGATTAATATCTCTGGAAAGTGATCCACCAATCGACTAACAATCAGGTTACTACTTACTGCAAGGTAAACAGAGGCGTAAGATAATGAGACTTATCAGAGGTTGTGGTATATCCATGTTCTTTTTTTGTCAGCCAGGTTTTTGACATCACCATGCTTCAGCACATCCAAACCAGACTAAAAGTTCCACATATGCTTACCACCTATCCATAGAAATTTCCCTGTATCTAAAATGCAATGGGCACTGTCTCTCTCTCTCTCTCTCTCGAGGAACGTACCCTACGTACCTAATACTGGAAAGCACTAAATTAATAATCCTTACATTTATTTTATGCATCCGTAATGTAACCTACAAGGTATCTATCACTGGTCTATAGTATGAGTTCAAGGTGTTCATTGCAGAGCTTGAACCCACAACCTTCTGACTTAAAGGAGAGAGGGTTAACAACTGAGCCAAGCTGATGCATACATTTATAGTGATGGGCCCATCAGACCTTATGTATATCAATGTTATAGTAAGACCCATCAGAGTCATGTATATCAGTAATTGCAGTGAGTTTACGTTCGGGCAAATGTTAAAATATATTCTGGTCAAGATCCGGTTCTATATGTGGGCCCTGTGCTTAATACATTCTCTGCCTCTAAGAATAAATGGATGAAGACAGGTGTCAGCCTATGGTGGCAGCTGAAGTGTTTAAATTTTCCTCAGGTCACGAGGCTAAACATCTTTGAGTGGCGAAGTGACCTGAGGTCACTTTTAAGTGTGCTTTCATAATGTCTCTTGTTTACCAAGATAAAGTCTGAGTCCTCTCTCTTTTTACCCTAATGCTGCAACTATTTATGAAGAAAGCCATCAAGATAGAACCAAGAAAGAAAGCTGGAGAAGCATAAGGACTGATTGTAACAGGGCTGTCACTGGGTAAGGGGCAATATACAGGCATGATGGCAATATCCTGTGAAAAGAGGAATTAATTCCACATTATAAAGAATAATAATCCTTGCATTTGACATGATGCTTCTCGCATCTTTGAGACGTCTCAACCCACTTCACAGAATATACTGTAAAGTGAATTGAAAGTATATTTTGTGGGTGAAACGCAGCAGCTAATTTCAACAGCAGTGTCCCACAAACAGTCAGGGATTGATGGACCAATTTTTTTTTATTTTATATTATTTAATTTTTGAAGGAATTATTACTCACAGAAAGCCATCCACCAATCGACTAACAACTGGGTTCCTAATTACTGCTAGGTAAACAAAGGCATAAACAAAGACTCCAATAGTCCTGTAAATAACTGGATTCACACAATTAAAACATTGACAGGACTCAAGCTTGTACAGTAATTATTTCATGAAATAATATCTTTTCCCATTCCGAGTGAAAGGCATCAAAGCTGATCAACATGCCAGCAAGGAGATTATTTCACTTTCAATTCAGGAAATAGACTCATCAATTTCTCTCCGCCCCACAGTTCTCTTTTCTTGAATCTCAGGGTATAAATGGCGCCCGTTTTAAAATAGGAATTGCTTAGTAAGGACTCGAAGTTGAAAATGGAAGACGACCTTCTGGTAACCAGAAGTAAATAATGCAGAGTGAATCACGCTCTGACATGATCTACTTTCAGGACAGAGTGCCTGTGGGTCTACGAGTCTTGTAGCGTATTGGTTAGCGCACTCGCCTTGCAAGCAAGAGGACCTGGGTTCGATTCCCAGGCAGGGCGAAACGTTAGGCAAGTTTCCTTACTCCACACGCCTCTGTTTACCTAGCAGTAAGTAGGAACCTGGTTGTTAGTCAATTGGCGAATCAATTTCCGGGAGTAAAAATCCTTCAAAATAAATGTTGTCACTCAATCTATAACTGATAGTGAGTACAATTAGCTGCCGCATTTCGCCTACAAGGTACTTTACAGTATATTCTGTGAAGCAATTTGAGATGCCTCAATGTGCTATATCAAATACAAGGATTATTATATCCAATGAGTGAGCTTCAAGACCAGTGAGTTTTTATTGCGTGTCGGGTTGTCAAATGAAGAACTCTCTCTCAGAAAACAGGGCCCAATGAATAGCTTTGCTCTTCATTTTCTTTATTAAATGATGCATTACACCGCAGAGCCTCTCAGTTATTTCACTGTCACCTATGATTGATTAGAAACAGATAATAATTTTAATTGTTATGTTCAAAATATATAAAGTAAAAATATTAGATTTAAGTCATCTGAAGAAACACCTGAAACAATCAATCTATAATGTCTGCAATTCTGAATTGCTCTCTGTATGTAAATACACTGAGAGTTAATTTATGTTCAAATGGAAATGGTTGCCTTCTTATGGGGGACAATTCCACCTGGGCCTTCAGGTGATGAGCAGAAGGGAGAAGCAGAAAATTTCTTATCTTTAGGAAAACTTGCTGTTCCTCTCTCAGCCAAAGGATGGTGCATGAGACCCAACTGTCTCCTGCTCACCCATGACTTTTTTAGTCAACCAATACCTCACACATTTGTCTTGATGGGTTGAATGGAATTCTTCTGTGCTGTAACTTTCTATGTGGAAATACATCACCCCAATATGAGTTTTTGGTGGGGTGGCGGGGGGGGGGGGATGTGGGGAGTGGTGGCGGGGTGGTGGGGGTATCAGCTGGGTGTTAGACACATGTGGAAGCCCATCACCATGCAGCCCTATAGTGTATTGGTTAGAGCACTCGCTGCAAGCAAGAGGATCCGGGTTCAATTCCCAGGTGTAGCAAAACTTTAGGCAAGACTATAAGCTTCCTTACTCCACATGCCTTTGTTTACCCAACAGTAAGTAGGAACACAGTTGTTGGTTGAATTGCAGATCGCTTTCCGGGAGTAATAATCCCTTTTTAAAAAAATGTGGTAACTCAATCCATTACTGTTGGTGGGACCCAGTTGTGCACAATGGCTACCTCATTTTGCCCACAAAATACAGTCAATTCACTTTACAGTATATTCTATGAAGCGTTTTGAGACATCTCAGCAATGTCATAAGGCGTTATATCAAATGACAAGTTTGTCTGAAGTTAATCTCATGCATCCCCATGCACACACGACCTTGTCCCATTAAATAGGAATCAAGATGTATTTGGGCATCAGACCAGTGATCAGACGATCAGACTCCACTACTGTCTGGGATGAGCTCTGGGATGCTACCCTGGATGAAGGGTGCTATAAAATGCAAGTTGTTGTTGTTGACCAGGCTGCTGTGAAGGACTTGCTTTGCATCTTTCTTCATCCCTGTCTCTTTGGGGCAATACTGCATTGTGGAGGGGCATCTTAACGCCCACCTGCCTCCTGAACAGAGGTACTTGTCTTCCAAGACTTGCAAAGCAACATCTTTTGTGTGCAGCTTCAGAAGATGCAATGGGTATAAGAATAATTGGATTATTTCATTCAACTTGCATCTCCACTGACCGTAACTAACCTTCTAATAAAGACAGATAAAAAACACGGAAGAGTAGCTTCCAATTAAGAATGAACAGTGAGAGAGGGGTGCGAGCAGTGTGGCAATGGCTCAAATATTTGACTTGCTTCAAACCACAGCTGGACGGATATAAAGCTGGAGACTTATCCTAAACCCCCTTCACTTGGCCCAAAATACCATCTAACCTTAGACTGTAACACTGTTTTGTCTTGAAATTTAAGATCGCACAAAATTGTAGAAAATTCTCAATTTCCTTTTCAATTTGGAAACCGAATAACCACAATTGTTAAAAAGAATTAAGAACAAATTTAATAATTTTCCACAATTTTGCGAAGTCGTATATTTTGAGACAAAATGGTTATACTGATTAAAATTAGTTGGCATATTAGTCATTCGGTGACTGCCCTGAATTATGTATTACCATTGCTGCAAATCTGTACAAAATAAGTAGATATTAAACAGAATTTTCTTTTTTTTACATTTCCATTATTGGGCTGTGAATTATGCATTTTCAACTTAATTACATTTCCTATGCCGAATGCTTCAATGAACCTGTTCGAGGCACGGATTAATAATTCAGCAGAGCCTCTAAACATCTCTTCATTAACCTTATTAGTGGGGCTGTTTTTCAGAAATTTCTTTTTGAAAGAAAAATGTATATTAACATGCGTTTTAAAACGAAACCCGATGCTGTAAAAATGCATCAATGCCCAAGCAGGCAACATACACAACATTAGAAAGCAAAAAAAATGAAGCAGCAACCACCTGGGAAACTCACTGCCCCAGAAGCTGCCCTCTCACACTAACACAATCCATTATTTAAGACTAGCACATCGAGGCTTTCATAAATTATGCACAGTCTCAGCAACAGAGCTGGAAAGCCGATTACTATCAGTTACTCTGCTCAGATTAAGACATCGATTTGAACAGGATACGCTGTCCTGTTCACTCCATTAAAATTATATCCAGCAAAGAGATGGAGTTTCCTGACTAGAGCGCGGTTCTTATACATTCGATAAAGAAAACATAGAATTGAAAAGTTACAACTGACTGAGCATTATAACCAGAGGCAAAGAAAAGGAGATGCTAGAATAGGAAGATTTTATATAATGTTATGATGTGGAATCATTTGTCATTAATGGCTGTTTGAACTGAGTCCATAGCAGTATTTAAAGAGCAATAGATAAACACATTTGAGGAAATATGCTACAGTGCAGCCTTGTTATATCGCGGTATTTGGATCCATAAAATCCCACCCCACATTATAACAAGGCGTGATCCCAGGTTTTACAGCAAAAGAGCACAGCTGGACAGCTCCCTGCCAGCTATAAATTTCTATAATTCTATGATTCAGGGTCCACATCATAAGCAAACCCATGTTATGTTGAATCACATTGTAACTGTATCCACAATTTTTTATAGTTGCTGTTTTTACTCTGAAGAACAACTGCGCAGGATCTCACCTTCCAAAATAGCATGGCTGAACGGCCCATTTGCATTGAAGCAGTCAGCCTGATCTCCAAGTACCGGTTCCCCACTGCAGTAGGTACCATCCTGTTTCTATTAAGTGAATACAGTTTTTCAGGTTGTTCCATTGTTCCATTATTTTGTATAATATGTTACCAGTCCATTTCGGCAGCCTACAATCTCATTTAAAAGACACATGCAGTGTGTTTTAAAACTGCCGGTTAAAAGAATTTGGTTCAAAGAATGCAACAACGTGTGTGAGGCCAACTCGAGATCATCAGCAGCAGTATTTTTTTGGTCAGCTGAGTATGCGACACATGCAGAAACCCATCACTGTGCTTAGGAGTACCATCTGTGGTCGGGCTTTCAGCCTCTCTGCCCCCACTCTTTGGAACTCCATCCCACAACCTATTCATCTTGCTCCCCCTCTTGCCTCCTTCAAGGCATGACTCAAGACCCTCTTTTTTGACTGAGCCTTCAATAGCTCTCCTACCCCCTCTGCCCTCCCACATCCCAACCCTGCCCCCCATGCTCGGGTCCTGATCCCTGACTGTTCAGCACGTTGTAAAGTCCTCCCAACATGAAAGGCACTTTACAAATGTAATTTTGTTGTTGTTGTTGAAATTCCAGAGATGTTTATTGGAATGGAACTCACAGTTTCTCCCTGGAGGGATACAGCCTGCTTACCTCATTCCAGAAAGTATTAGACCACGTCACCAAGACCCATGGCTTGGGGACTTCAAAATGTGCGTTAAGTACTGCTGGAGTCTAACCAGCTGAAACCGTATAGTTTGCCATTGATACTGCTATGTGGCAAACTTTCCCACTGCTTCTCCAGCTAGGACCACCCTACCCATTAGGGCTTTGGCTTGCAGGTTAAGGAGCTGAGTGGGAGGATTCCCTGTCCCCAGTGACTGGTCTGCCCTTCCAGGTCGTGCTGATAAGCCAGGCTGGCTGACATCATCTGTGCCGTGGAATACTGCAGACCCGTCGTGGCTCAGAAACCGGACTTCCGAGACCGCCACAGAGGGTTAGCTCGATTCTAACATTTTGTTGCCTAACATGACACCTTGGAGCCAGTTCAGCTCCAAGGAGACCCCACTTACTCCCACCCCCCCCCCCCCCACCCCCTTCCTGAGGAGGATAGTCACTAGTTGATCATTACACATCCAACAAGAACTGGTTTGAGCCCTCACCAGGTGGATGGTAAGTACCAAGAACTCGCTGCGAGCTTCCCAGTGAGCGACACAGCTCAGCATGAACTGCGTGAAAACATTGCCACCATCTTTCTGTCTGTAGCTCGGGCACACATCCCTTCCCATTGAGCGATGGTTCCACCAGCTGGAGGTGCGAAGTTTAAGCAGCAGCTGCTTTCCTCTCTGCAACCCAATCAAGATGGATTCCAGGTGCTGGGTGTTCACAAATTCAGACTCTGGGTAACGCCTTCCAGCAACTGTCTCCATGATATGCTCAGGAGGCAAGAGAACACTCAAGCTCATCTAACCACCAGCAATCAGGTGTTTTCTACTGCGTCACCAAACGGAATCACAATATGTGCCAGCGCAGATAATGACAGAAGAGCCGACATACAGAGTGACAGATAGTAATACACATGGTGACAGAGGAACCAGGACCTTAATAAAAACTTAAAATTCTATGTTGACTATTATTATAAAACTAAACATTTTGCAAACTAAAAGGATACCAACACATTGTATTGAAATTCTGCACTGTTTAGTTCAAACCTTGAATATTGAGGGAGGCAGACTTGTAGATTGTGGGAACATTTGTCTGATAAAATGGTGGCAAGTTTGAAACTGTTTATTCTGCACTCACCAATCAGTTTGAAAGGCATACTGACGGGAACTCAAGTCTTTCAAAGATTACATCTGTCTGCTTTTGTGTTGTCATTTCTCAATGTTATGATCTAATCGAATGGCAGAACAGGGTTGAGGGGCTGAATGGCCTACTCCTGCTCCTATGAGAAAATATACAATTCACTTTACAGTATATTCTGTGAAGCACTTTGAGATGTCTTGAAGACACAATAAGGCACTAATCAAATGCAAGGATTATTATTATTATTATTATTATTATCATGGAACGTAACTTTGGAAGAGCTGTGTGAGTGAGCAACTTAACTGTGGCAAACAAGAGATGTTTCTCAACAAGAATTGTAAGTTGGAGCTGAGGGATGGAACAGTCTGGATCAGTCATTGCTGTCAGCACTGACTGTTCTTTGAAATGTAAAACAAGAAGATGAACTGTATTACATTAGGGACAGCACCACCTGAAACCATGAGATGCTGGACGTACTTTTTTATTTGAAAGCTATTAAACCAAGGCGAGTCAATGAG
This sequence comes from Callorhinchus milii, assembly GCF_018977255.1. Lineage (NCBI taxonomy): Eukaryota > Metazoa > Chordata > Chondrichthyes > Chimaeriformes > Callorhinchidae > Callorhinchus > Callorhinchus milii. The sequence goes on from NW_024704744.1 coordinate 14,503,290, forward strand.
ACCACAAAACTCTCATTAGCTGAATCAGAGCGCACATGTTGCTAGTCAGGGAGTTGCATTTTCTCAGTGATTCTCATAGATTTTCATCGGAGTAAACTTGTTGTTGAGGTTGTTCAGAATATTTTGTTATACTTACTCTTAGTGACTGTCCAAATTCACCAACTGCACGGAGATAATGATACAATAGATCAATCCAGAAAGTTGCACCTAAACATTTACCACCAAACAGGAATACAATTCAATGCAAATTTACATGTATCTCTCGCCTTCATGTTGGCAGATTATCCCAATGGCTTATTGTACGCACACTAATAGAAAATGTTTCTGGGCAATGTTACCTCTGCTGGCTGCATTTTTTAAAATATGTTTTCAATGTATTTTTTAATACAGTTGATCTCAAGCTCCTCACCCTCACCTATACATCCTTGCAGAACCTATCTCCTTCCTATCTTTCTGATCTTACTCCACTCTTTAGCTTGCCCCTTGGTTTGCCAAACTTAGGCCCATTGCAAGTCCCCAATGTGCTCCACCCTACCATTGATGGTTAAGCCTTCAGCAATTATTCCCCTAAACTCTGGAACTCCCTCCCTCTACACCTCTGGTTCCCACTAATACCCCCTCCCCCCCCCCCCACCATATCTGTATTGCCTGTATTTGCTCACAAAATATCACATTCACTACATTTCACAGTATAAAGTGCTTTGAAACGTCCTCCAAACCTGAAAGGCGTTATATCAAATGTAAGGGTTATTATTTTTTATTATTATTAAACTGAAGCTGTGGTCACCTCCCCTCTCCTCTCCTCATTTGTTCGGTGTCTGACATCTGTCTCTGTGAAGCATTCAGAGACATTATCTTATATTAAGGACAAATATAAATCCAAGTTGTTGATATTGTTGTTGTGTTGAGCAGTTATCATTGCTATAGATGGCAATTTGGCTCAGTAGATTTTGGTGTAAGCTCACCCCAACAGTAACTGAAGTTAAGAAGCTATTAAAACCAAGGACAGTATTTGTTAATAAGCATTTGACAAATACTATAAACTGTTAGATCTAACCATGTCAAAACATCACAAAACCACCACTGTCTGTATGTTGTATGTTCAAGCCATAAATAAAATGGAACTGTTCCCACTGTTGTCTTTCTAGCAGTCAGGAATGTGGGGGCAATTATTCGCTGTGTTAAAACAGTGGGCAGGCTGCTATAGTCTAAATGCTGACTAATAGGGTAATTTTCCATGTAGTGGTATCACTAACACACTTTTGTATATGCACAGTTAGCAGAATTTCCAATCATAAATTCACTTTGCCAAAGTGCTCTAAACATACTGCATTAACCAGCCTCGCCCACTAAATTTAATAATAACACCAAAATGCACTTTGTGTTTCATGAGTATGAAAAACTCACTGATGCTTGCAAAATTGCTTATGGCAGACCAGATGCAATTTGGAGTCTCCTAGCGTACTGGGTTCGCATGCTCACCTCGCAAGTGAGAGGACCCAGGTTTGATTCCCATGCAGAGTGAAACCTTAAGCAAGTTTCCTTACTCCACACGGCTCTGTTTACCTAGCTGCAAATAGGAACCTGTTTATTAGTTGATTGATGGATCACTTTCCGGGGTGAAAATCCCTAAAAAATATTAGGTCATTCGATACACAACTATTTGTGGGACACTGCTTTGTGCAATTGGCTGCCATGTTTCGCCAACAAAACACATAGTCAATCCACTTTATAGTATACTCTGTGAAGCCCTTTTAGACATCTCAATAATGTGATAAGGTATAATATCAAATGTAAGGATTATTACACAGAGGATACAGCTGAAGATCCACTGACTGTCCACCGCCTTGGGACATCCTCTCGAAGTGAAAGACACTTTACAAATGTAATTTTGTTGTTGTTGTTGTAATAATATTGTTTGAATTGATTAAAGTGGGTGAATGGTGTCAAGTCCATCTAAGCCAACTGTAGAGGGAAGATTTTCTGAAGCACAATATCACAATAAGGGCAAAGCATGGGTGCTTCTAGTTCTTCAGTCAGGCAGCATTGCAGATCCTGGTGGATACATTCTAAGCTTTTCCTTGTACTGGAAACCTTGTGATTCCAATTTACCAACAAATTGCCCACAAAATGCACAGTCAATCAATCCACTTTACAGAATATCCTTTGGAAGGAGTCTCATAGCACTCGCATCCCAAGTGAGAGTACTCAAGTTTGATTCCTGGATGGGGGGAAACTTTTATCAAGTTTCCTTATTCAAATTGTTTCTGTTTACCTAGCAGTAAGGCGGTTGTTAGTCAACTGGCGGATCAGTTTCCGGGGGTAATGGTTTCTGCCAGCACAGTTGGCAAGTAGTCTGGTCTTCTTAGATATTCCTTGATACCATCACCACCAACAACAACAACTTGCACTTATATAGCGCCCTCCACGCAGAGTAACGTCTCAGAGCGCTTAACAGAGATGGAGCCTGACTCCGAACCCGGGCAGGAGGGGTGGTGGGGAAGATGGTCGTAAGCATGGTCAAAAAGGAAGGTTTTCAGGGGGGACTCGAAAAAGGGGAGAGAGGAGGCAAGGTGGAGGGATTGAGGGATAGTGTTCCAGAGTTTCGAGGCATAGTGGCTGAAAGCGCAACCTCTGATAGTGGGGCGGGAGGATGCGAGGGATGAGCAGGATGCAATGGTTTACACTGCTTGCTATCTAACAGTGTGGTTGCTGTACAGGCAGCTTCTACACTATAAACAGATTTATGCATCCATAAACGCTATCTTTGGATATACAGGGCAACCAGTATATCCTTTGAAGCAGTTTGAAATGTCTCGACAACATGATAAGGTGCTACACCAAATGCAAGGATTATTATTATATCATGAATAAGACTGAAAGAGGTAAGGTGGGGTATTTGTGATTGCTCAGTTGATTTGTTTTTGTATCTAGGTCAGATGGTTGGGGCGTTCAAACCATACTTTGAGCTCCTAGTCCAGGCTGGGGAGAGCTGAAATGCTTTCGCTACCCTGTGATTGCCCTCTCAGTATCTTGAATGCCTCTTTTATCCTTTCTCAATGTTCTCTGCTCCATTAGGGAAAGCCATAGTTCAGTCAGGGTCTCTTCATATGCACATTGCTCACAGCCACTAGCATCCAAGTGAATCCGTGCCACATTCTCTATGTATTTCTTCCTGAAATGGGAAAACTGAGGACAAAATCCCAACTGTGGCCTAACCAATGCCCTATAGAATACTAACATAATTTTCCTACTCTATACTCAATCTCCTAGTTTATAAATCCCGGAACCCTATTTGCCTTCTTGATAGCTTTCTGTATGTGCCGTCTTACTTTTCGTGACTTATACACTTGTTCCCCCAAGAACCCTTTGCTCATCACTGGTTAATTCACTCATGGTTTTCATGTTAACAAAATTGTACAGTTCACTGTCAATGATTGTGTTAGTGCACCAGATATTCACTTGCTGTCGTGCTCACTGAGGATCTCAAAACCTGACCATGGAGCAGTTTCCCTTCGTTCAGCGATCTTTCAAAAAAATTGATCACAACTTGATTTTTAATTGTAATTGTAAATGTTTAATAAAGAACATGTACTGAAAGGAAAGGAAAATGGCGCAGAGATTGCTTTCTGCTGCTAGAAGGAGGTTCCATAATGAGGTTCTGAGCTGTTTATAACCAGTGCTTAAAACCTGATAGCAGCATCTTACCAACGTCTTTTCACCTGCCCCTGGCCACAAAGAGGGAGAGACCTTCAGCATTCCCAGCCCTGCTTACTTCTAATTGAACATTAAGCTGAACACCTGCACTTCCAAGGCTTTGACATCAAGGGACATGTAAAGAGTGGCCAGTGTTCATATCGCCTCGACTTTATTTTGCTTTAAAGCTTTTACAAGCTTACGTAGGCTGCTTCTAAGTCTTCAACAAAGATTTCCGATAAATGTAATAATGTATCTGTACCAGACTCTAGTAACTAGACAATAATGCTGTCAATTTCATACAGAGGTCACAGAGGTTGAATTGTGACCACTTTACTGCTAAGCTCCAAGGGCAGATAACATTATTTTCTAACTATGTTCAATTAACTTTTTGAAGCCTGCAATAACAATTTGTGAATTAGCAGATTTAGAAGTAAGATTTGCAGTCTCTGTGATATCCAACTGAATGGGCTGGAGACAGAGCCCAGACCGCAGTTCCCAACAGTGAAGTCTTAAACGCCATCTCCAGCACTGGATTTCCTGCTGATTCCTTGACATGATCAAAGAAATGACATTAGCACCAGAAAATGTAATGCTTTCCCACATACTCCTGCCTCATACTCCAGTGCAGTGATAGTGGAGTGTTTCATTTTTGGTGTTGTAGACCTTCAGATGAGATCTTAAACGGAGGTCCCGACTACTGTTTAGGTGGACATCAAAGATCCCATGGTGCTATTTGAATAGAGAAAAACATTTCACCTGGTGTCCTGGTCAACGACCCACCCACAGTAAAATTGTTCATGGCTGTTTGTGAATCATTGCTATCCGCAGTTTGACTGCCATTTGCGCTTAGAAATGCTCAATCACTTCACAGTAAAAATTTGGGGAAGTACTTTGAAACATTGAAACGTTCGATAACATAAGATGCTATATCAAATACAAGCATTAGTTTTCTATCATACAAAGATCATAGTGGAGTCATTACAGAGTAAATATTTCTCTTTTTTGTCTCAATGACATGCCTTAGAGTAGCAAGCCCGCAACACAAGTGTGGCTTTTTGTCGTTGCCTCTGTGACTGAGCTTTCCAATTTAAAGCAAAGCCGAGAGCAGTGTTCTGCTGTGAGGAATACAGTTAGGAACTGGGTTAAGACGATAATTTCACAAATGACCTTTACAGCCAGCAGAGAAAATGAGACTTTCATCCCATCAGCCTGAGCGAGAGTCAGACCCATTTCTGAGGACTAAAATAATAATAATATAATAATAATAATCCTTGCATTTGATATAGCGCTTTTCACGTCGGGAGGACATCCCAAAGCGCTTCACAGAACACACTGTAAAGTGAATTGACTGTATATTTCTGGGTGAACGCGGCAGCCAATTGCGCACAGCAGTGTCCACAAAGTCGTAGATTGAAAATGACCAATTTATTATTGTTTTTTGGTTTTTGGAGGGATTATTATTAGGCGTGTGGAGTAAGGAAACTTGCCCAAGGTTTCGCCCTGCCTGGAATTGAACTCAGGTCTCTCGCTTGCAAAGCGAATGCTCTAACCACTGAGCTACAGGACTAAAGGATGAAAGTACAACCCCATTGCCCCATCTAATCCCGATTTACCCTGTGGAACTCCCTCTCTCAACTCTTCTATCCCACCTCTCCGTCTAACTATCTTGGAAAGCTGCCTTGCCTAAAACCCTCTCTTTGACCCTCTCTTTGTCCACTGCCCTCTTCTGCTCCCCTCTCCCAACTCAGTGTCCGGGACCATCTCTGTAATGTAAAGTGTTCTGTGGGGGTGGGAGAGGATGTGATGTGAATGCAAATCCACAGCTTGTTTTCACTCTGAAAACATGCTTTCTCTTAACAATTACCTGAAGCTAATGAATATGTCAATAAATAGTTCTGAAAGAATCAGAGTTAAAAAAATGGGCAATTTCCGGAAAATGTGCATGGTAAACTTTCAGAATTAAACCACAAACACTGGGAAAATTGTAACCTGTAAGTTTAGTTTTTCTAAAGACTTTTAACAGGAAATGGGTAACAAAGGGACCTTCCCTGGGTGGGTTTCGGTTTATTACTCTAATGTCACAAGAAACCACTAACATAGCAAAGAGATCGATCATTCAGTCATAGAGAGCACCGCAAGCTGCATACCTCTGCCACAGGAACGGACAGTCATAGAATTTTCGGCACGGAAGAGGAGAGCAATGATTCCCAGAGTTAAAGAGAGTACAGTGGAAAGCAATGGGGCTGATATCCAATTAGCCTATCATGTCTATGCTGCTTCTCTGTAATGGTCTACCTCTTGACTGCTTGACAGTCATAATGAGTTGGCTGCCGTGCTGTCCTGCAAAATACAGTCACTACACTTGCCTGTAAATCCAGTGAGTCCTTTGAGCATGACCAGTTGGTAATACTCTTACCTCTGAGTCAAAAGATTATGGGTTTTACGTGGACACTACAATACAGTCTTGGGGGTGTGTTGGATTGTTAAATGTGCCATCCTTTAGATATTAAACTGAGGCCCCATCTGCCTGTTCAGATGAACATTAAAAAAGAGAAGGTAGTTTCTCCCCGTGCCCTGGCCAACAATCCTCCAAATAAAATTGGTCATTCATTTCATGGTTGTTTGCAGGACATTGCAATGCGCAAATTAACTGTATTTGCCAGTAAACTAAATAGTAATAATAATAGTTATTGCATTTGATATAGTGCCTTATCACATCTTCGAGACATCGCAAAGCCCTTCACAGAATATACTGTGAAGTGGATTGACTGTATATTTTGTTGGCAAAATATATAGGCACTACATTTTAGTAAATCCTGTGAAGTGCTTAGAGATGTCCTCCTGACACGAAAGACACAATATCAAATAGAAGGATTATTTTTATTTTGAATTAAATGTGAAAATGCCAGGACAAAAAAATGCTCTATAGACTGTTTCAACAATATGCCTAATCTTTTATTGTTGTGACCTTTTGCACCTCTATTATTCAATGTAATATGAATAAATTGGAAAAAACATTGCAGAATAATTTCTACATTTTCTGATAAAACCAGATTGGTGAGTCTGGCAAACTGCAAAGAAAAATCCAGCAACTGTAGGGACACAGAGCAAAGTAAGTAGATAGGTGTCAAGTACAACAACAACTTACATTTATATGACACCCTTCACCCGTATTCTGTGTTGGAGAGCAGTTTGTCTGCATTTCACTGTACAGTATTTCACTATAATCACAGAAAAATAGGATCTTAGAAAAAATAGCTTTGCTCAGAGAAAAGTTGGAATGTGGGATTTTCTACCACAAACTATCGTTGAGTCCTTAATTTTTTTTCGGAAAAGGAAATTAGACAAATATTTGATAAAGAACAAAATTTAGGGGTATGAGGAGCGCACAGGAAAGTAGGATTAGACCAAATGGCTCATGAAGAAGAATCCGAATCCAAACTTGATGGAATTAACGGCTTTTTTCTCTGCAGTAAAATTGTAGGGAGCCTTAAACTGTGATTTATTATCACAAGAGTTAAGGGAAGTTAAAATAATTATTTTCACATAGAAGGTTATAAAGAAGATGAAATAACTTGATTATTTCATTTTCTTTAGGTAATGACACTAAGACAATAGTATTCAAACAGAGAATTGGACAAATATCTGAAGAGAAATGACATAAATGAATGAGCAAAGATTGAGATTAGAGAATATTTAGGGTGAAAGTCCTCTTATTGTCTTTTTATCACAGCATTTATTGAACATGTTACAGAGAAACTATTTCCTCTGATGGGGGAAACCAGGGGGTATAATCTTAAAATTAGAGCTAAGTCATTTAGGAGTGAAATCAGGAAGCACTTAGTGGAAATCTGGAATTCTCTCCCCCAAAAGTCTGTGGATGCTGAATCCATTCAAATTTTTAAGATTATGGTTGATAGATTTTTGTTAGGTCAGGGTATCAAGGGATATGGGGCAAAGACAAGTAATTGGGGTTGAGGAACACATCGGTTGTGATCTAATAGAATGGTATAACAGACTTGAGGAGCTGAATGGGGCCTAATCCTGTTCCTGTGTTCCTTCATCCAGAGGTTGGCAAAATTGTAAATACAGTTTTATGTGTGAAGCCATTTTTCTGTAAATTCTCTTAAGAACTCCAGGAAACTGACTTCAAAATTAACACTGAATTCAGTTCAGGACACTCTAAAATGATACACTAATACAGAGAATTTCATCCCAGTGCAATCCAGGTGCAATTTCATCCCAGTTATTGCAGTGAAGAAACTAGCACTAGTAGCTAGTTTGATCATCGAATCACATAATGTTACAATGCAGAAATAGGCTTTTTGGCCCTTCAATTCTGCGCTGGTGTTTTTCTGTACATGAATCTACCTAATCCCATTCATTTGCGTGCTCCCCAAATCCTTTAATATTCCCCGATTCAAGATCTATCTAATTTCCTTTTATAAATCTATAAACTTTGCCTTGTGACATAACTTCACAACCTTGTGTGCAAAAATATTTATTTTCGAGCCTCTCCATTAGATCTTAGAATTATCCTAAAATCATGCATTCTAGTTACTGGCTTGCCAACTAATCAAAATAATCCATTATTATTTGTGGGCCGAATGGTCTACTTCTGTACTGTCAATCTTATGATTCTGTGATTCCATAGTCAAAGACTTACTTTAATTTACATCATTATTAAGAGTGCTCCATGTGGGCAAAACAAATTCTACAGGCGTACAAACATTTTTTTTAAAAAAAGATAACCCTGACTAATACAAAAATTCCCCCAAGTAAACTGCTCAGAAATTCAGTCATCTTTACAGGCATGAGATTGAAGTCATGTACTGGAAGATTTATTTTTAGTGATAATTTTTTTTCTAATCCAATTGCATTCAGAGAAGGCTTTGAGCCTTTTCTCCGAAGCTTGATTTATGTTAAATACGATATGTTTAGGTGAAGATCACAGTTCGCAATGCATTACTTATCACTGGTGATAAGTATCACATCATTGATAAATAGGTGTCTCCCCCTCCCACATCATTGACTCCATGATAAGAGTTGGGCTCAAGGCTGCCCAATCGACAGTTGATTTTGCAGTGGAACTCCATCATGGGATAATGTATCTCTGTGTTCAGTAAAGCTGCTATACCACAAACTAGTACTCCAATGATCACTGTTAACACATCAAGCTTCACAATCTTCACTCATGTGCAGTAATATTGCAGAACTAAGAGCACTATTGGTTATTCATCTTATTGCTGTTTGTAGAACATTGCGGATCAGTTGCTGTAACTCACTGCATTAACTGTTTTGGGAATTTTTGACTTGATTGGTCGTTGTCTCAAATGTAAGCTTTTTAAAAATTATCTAAGCTAAAGCTTTGCTGCTGCAGGGAAGCTCTGATGGGAGGCCTTTGTACATGACATTCTCATGATCTTAGGCCATTGTCTTCAAATTTAAGATCCTCTGCAATGTGGAAAACAGTTTTAATTTCCACAGTGCTAAGAATAAACTGCAGAAAATTGGCTACCAAACGAATTTAAGACTGATTTCCAAATCTTTGCATGATCTTGAATCTGGCACAAGTATAATGGTCTGAATAGCCTAGCTCTCTGCTATAAAAATCTACAATTCTATTTTTAAGAAAAGGTCTTCAGTCTAAAACCATGTAGATTTTTGGAGTTTCAGATTGTCTCTAATTTCAGGCTGTGAGAGGGGAATGTGTTCCATCTGATCAGCACCTTTCCACATATGAGAGAGGCACAGAAAAAAGGAGACAACAACATAGGGAGCAAGTGAAAAATTAAAGAGAGAGTGATCCGGCAGTGGGATGACTACCCTCAAAAACAAGTACACGATCATCATTAACAGTGAGATACAGTTTGTGCCAATTCCGATTAAGACTTTCACAGTGACCTTGTGACTTTGTTGCTCTTGGTTTAAAAGGACTTAATCCCTTACATAATAAGCTGGGCGCCAACTCTTCCTCCAATGCCTAATCTTTAAAAGTATGTGTTATTTTATCTCAGATGATCTAGGAAGAACTCCAATCTATTCTGTTTCAGCCATGTGGCAGGGTCATATAGCAGCGATAGTTCTGCTACGAATGATATCTGACAGTGCATTACTTGCATGTCAGCATACGAACAGCTTCCTTACTATCAGACAATTTATTTTCATTTTCATTAATTTTAATGGGAAAATGGGTTTAGCAAACTGAGTAATACATGTAATTTACACCTTATCTTGACTAAAGTAGACATAACAGCTTGAGTGTTAAGCTCAGAAATCTATTTAAAACCTTTCTGTGGCTGCTAAATCTTCCTCTGACTTCAAATCCTTAATAATGTTGTCACTGAAGCAGTTTATCAGTCTTCCACAGCAAGTCTTTGAACTGTACCACTCAGCCTTCATCCAGCTAAAAAAAAACGTAATTGCTTGTTAATGAGTAAATATGTTGTAGATGTTCAGGATGGGATCCAGTTTCTGATTGTGTACAGCTTTACGTGTCCTCCACCCACCCTGTCCGCCCCACCAAGAAGGCTGGTCAGTACTCATTTCCTCACCACTGTTACACACTCACCCTTGTGGGAGTATTTAAAGAGGAAGAGGCCCACTCACTCTAGTTTGAATCACTGCAAAAAAACAATAAATGTTGTGTGAAATTCAAACAGTTCTTACATTGCTTGAACCAGTGAGTTGTAACAAGCCCTTTAACCTTGCTGCTGGGCCGAGTGTTAAGTCGAAATTCCACGCCTTGCTCTATCGCCAAAATATAGTGACAGCAATGGAGAGAGTTTGGAGAGAGAATTAAGATGTATGTTGTTAACTAGATGCCATTTTTTGGGGGGCGGGAGGGTGAAACATCAGCATTTTACTGGTGTCAAGTCATGGTCCCCACCCCCACCATCACCCCGATATGACCTGAAAAAGGCAGAATTTCATATTGTGAAATAAGTATCGTTTCTTCACCCACTCCAATAACTAAAAAGTGCAGACGGGACCTTGGTTTAATCTCTCATCTGAAAAAAGGCTTGTCTGGCAATGCAGCAATCTCCAATTGCAACATAGCATGAAGTGAAATGGTCAGAAAGTGCATACAGAGTGAAGCTCTGAACTGCATCCTGGAGTTCCCACGACTCGCTGCTTCCATCACCTATTTCAAGATCTGCCTCAAGATATTCCTCTTTGACTGCGCCTTCAGCCATCTTTCCCTCCTTTGGCCCCCACTCTCCTTGGCTCCCACCCCCAGCTTGAGTGCAAACCCTATTCTTTCCACTGATTGAGATGTCCTATCGATGTGAAAATACCATATAAATATAAAGTTGTTGTTGAAGTTAATTCCTTGTATTCTCTACCATTCCAGATAGTAATAAAGTAATAATAATAATTACCCTTGCATTTGATATAGTGCCTTATCACATCATTGAGACATCTCAAGGATATTGTAAATTGGATTGACTGTGTATTCTGTGGGCAAAAGTCAGTGGCACACAGCAATGCCCCACAAACTCCCATGGACGGAGCGACCAATTTTATCTGGGGGATGTTATTTAGGATACTGGGAAAAACTCCCTTATTTTTTCCAATTATTCCATGAATTTGAACCCAAAACCTTGAACCCACAATCTTCTGACTCAAAGGTAAGAGTGCTACCACTGTGCCAGGCTGCAATAAATATTTCAGTGTGTGTTATAATAATAATAATATAATCCTTGCATTTGATATAGCACTTTTCTCGACGTCTCAAAGAGCTTCATAGAATAGACTGCAAAGTGAATTGACTGTATATTTGTGGGCGAAACGCAGCAGCCAATTGTGCACAGCAGTGTCCCACAAACAGTCGTGGATTGAAAATGAACAATTTTTTTTGTTTGTTTTTGGAGGGATTATTATTAGGAGTGTGGAGTAAGGAAACTTGACCAAGGTTTCGCCCTGCCTGGAATTGAACCCAGGTGTCTCGCTTGCAAGGCGAGCGCTTTAACCACTGAGCTGCAGGACTCCACTGTGTTGTGTTATGACATCCGCAATTCAAGCACCATTACTGCCAAATAAGGATGTAACCTGATGGGACTGCTCAATGTTTGTCAAGTTGCCAATCGGTCCTGTACATTTTCAGCTACACAATGTGACATTGAAAAACGGCGCTGAGTTAACAAAGCTGCTCAAACATTAGGAATCAGTTTATTGCTGTTATATCAACTCTGAACTGAGACAAAGCACGTTGTTTAAAGTCAAAATAAACATTTAAAAACTTTACACGTACTCTCTCACCTTGGCAATTTTTTCATTCTATTTACTCTTCTCGTTAACTTCCACCCTTTAATTTGGTATTTTAATATTTTCACTCCGCTGCAACGTTCTGTTTGTCTTCTAACTTTNAAAAACTTTCACTCACCTTTCTTCTTTCTTCTACTCCCACTGGTCACTAAGAAACGAGAGTGCTACCAAGTAACCCAGGCTGATGTGATTTTGTAAAGTTCTATATCAGGGATGGGCAACTTGTGGCCCACATAAGTATTGTAGGTGTGTTTAATGCAGCCCGCATGAGGCCCACAGACTAAACATTGGCCGTCCCTGTTCTATATGGTTATAGAAAAATATAGACCTTAATCTTGAACACAATCCACTGGCTTCCCATGTCTCCAGCAGATTGAGTATGATTGAAGAAGTAGGTTCACAGCAGGTTTTTAGAGACAGAAATTAGGGAGGAGAAAGGCACAGGAATTTAGGGAGGGAGTTCTGGAGGATAGGGGCATAGTAGCTGAAGACTCGAACTACCGCTCGTATTGCGGTCTCCAGTTCGGGTGCCCAGCTGGCATTGTCAAGCACTTTGAGTCATCCTCCTGATGTGGAAAGCACTATATAAGTGTAAATTGTATTTATGCTATAGATTTATGTGGACACAAAACGTTTTATACTTGTCTCCAGTTGACTTGATGGGTTAGTGTCCAGGCCGATTGTCACCCACTCTGTAAATTCCTGACTGTAGCTTCCAGCCTCTAATTCACGCTGAATCAATCTAAATGTATTTATTTTACCCTCAATACTGAATGCTAATCGTTATTATCTAGAATTGTATTTCTCTAATGTTGTACTCACTGTGCAGATATACATTACCACTAATCTCCAAGAGGCAGCACGAGAAAACTGAAGACTAAGATATGATTAAATCACATGAGGAAATCATTTTGAAAATGTTATCCATTGCCCTACAAAAACTACATAATACGTCTGCTGTACGCTATACATCTCTGTAGTACAGTACCTCACAGTAGCAAAGCATTAAAACTAAGCAGTCAGCCTATAAGAAGTATTTGTTGCATAAAGACAAATACTTGGGTTAAGTTTACTTGCGTTAAATTTGGATGTCCACACATGTGAACACTTTCTACAGATTAATTTACACTCATAGCTTCCAGCTGCATGGAGCTTCTCCGCACTGTGAAGGCAGTTGGCATTTCTGCTGATACAGGTTTGGTTCACAGCTGCATTTTAATTCTGTGCCAGCGGGTAACCAGAACAACATGTTCTTTAGGAATGACTAGCAGAAGAAACCCTTTTAGCCAAAAGAACATTGGTTCTGAATCAAGAACCTCCAAAGAACTTTACTAGCTAAAATCTCCAAACAGTACCTCAAAACCAGGACTGCACAAGGCAAAATACCACAGATGCTGGAAATGTGAAATAAAAACAGAAGTCTTTGGGAACACCCAGCAGGTCAGGCAGCATCTATGGAGAGAGAGGAAAGTCAGTTAAATTTCAAGTCGCTGACCTTTGTCAGAATTCCAGCAACATTTTGAGTTCTGACGATGCCTCCTTTTACCTTCACGTAGGTGAAATGCGCCAGCCAATTGTGCACAGCAGTGTCCCACAAACAGTCATGGATTGAGAAAGGGTGAGGAAAGGTGAATTCAGCAGATAGGCTTTTCTGACGTGTATAAAATGCAAGAACAAGAAGTTCATAGCTTCAAAATAAGAACACCAAAAGTGAATGGGAAATACTGGAAACGTTTCTGTTAAACAAAAAAAAGTGATAAAGGGAGAAAATGTACCCGCACAGGTGGTGAAACAAGAAACTAGAACAAGTTTCAAAAAGGAACCAGACAAGTTCCTGTGAACTGAAAAATCAGATTTGGAGATAAATACACCAGCTTAATCTTGTAAGAAATTGAATATGTAGGTTTGATGGACCAATGATGACTCCTGCCTCTAATCATTATTGTTGGATGGAAATATTCATTATTTGATGTGATAGTTATCATTTGTGATATTAGCATATTGCTGGAATTCGTATTTTTTTAATGTTGAGGGAATGTTGACTAGGACACTGGGAGAATCTCCCTTCTCTTTTCAGATAGTACCATGGCATCTTTAAAGACCATCTGAACAGTCAGAAGCATCCTGAGTTTAATCAGTCTCATCTAAAGAAAAGCACCTCTGATAATGCAGCATTCGCACAGCACTGAATTGAAATGTCTGCCTGGACTATATGAGTTTAAACTGCTGATGTGGGGTTTGAATTTACAACCTCCTGACTCAGAGGTGAGAGTGTTACCTACTGAGTGAGTCAAGCTGAATCATTTGACCGAGATTACCCAATGGGACAACATCATTTCCTTGTGTAGCGGGGCTAGGAAGCTTTCTCTGTGGAGAGGACATAATATTGATTATGACACTAGAGATGCCTCCTTTTACATTTGTACTATAGAATAGTTATCACCTATCAGAACTGACAGACAAGAATGTAGTTTAATACCTCTTCTGACGGCTATTCTCTCCAACAATGCACTGTGGTGGCAGTATTCAATATGAGCTCAGATTACACCAGATGGGGCTTGACCCTATAACCTTCTGGTCCAAAGGTGGGAACGCTAGCAACTGAGTTGAGTGCTGCTGAGAAAAATGCCATTGATACAGTTTACTGGCCAGGAAGCATCAGTTTCCCAATATCATAACACCTAATTAATGAGTTGTATATCTTCAGGCTGCCTGCAATTTAAACCTTCGATGTGATAAGCATCAAGATATAGTAAGATCTGAACTATTCGCAGAACCAACTAGTCTCAACTTGATATAAAGTATTAATATAATGCAAAAATACAGTATGTATCTTTCTGTTTTGACATGTAAAGTGCCCCCAGCTTTGTATTCCAATCACCAGCATCAACAAATCAATAAAATTGCAGTGGTTACATCCCAATTATAATCCTTCAGTATAAACATCAATACATATCAAGTACGTATGCGTACATTGCTCTCACTGGAAAACTAATTGCAGAAGAGAACGAGCAGAAGAGTGAGGTAGGAGAAGATCACAGAGATAGAGATAGCCGTTTGGATTAGGAACTGTCTGAGTGACAGAATGCAGAGGGTGGTAGTTAATGGGTGTTTCTCGCAATGGAAGGAGGTGTGCAGCGGTGTCCCCCAGGGATCGGTTTGGGACCACTGCTCTTTCTAATATATATTAATGATCTGGACTTGGGCATAGGGAGCACTATTTCCAAGTTTGCAGATGATACCAAGTTAGGTAGGGTAGTAAATAGTGAAGAAGATTGTGACGGACTGCAGGCAGACATACACAGAATGGTGGAATGGGCTGACATGTGGCAGATGGATTTCAATGTAGATAAGTGTGAGGTGATACACTTAGGTAGGAAAAATGATAGGAGGCAATATAGGCTTAGTAGCTCATACTTAAGGGGGGTGAACGTACAGAGAGATCTGGGCGTTCAAGTAAGCGATTCATTGAAGGTGGCAGAGCAGGTAGATAGGGCAGTAAAAAGGGCATTTGGTGTACTGAGCTTCATTAGTAGGGACATAGAGTATAAGAGTAGGGAGGTTATGCTTAATCTGTACAAAACACTGGTTAGGCCTCAGCTGGAGTACTGCGTCCAGTTCTGGGCACCTTACCTCAGGAAGGATATTAAGGCACTGGAAAGGGTGCAGAGGAGATTCACGAGAATGATACCAGGAATGGGGAAGCTTAGCTATGAGGACAGGCTGGAAAAGTTAGGACTTTTCCCATTAGAGCAGAGAAGGTTACGCGGGGACCTGATAGAGGTCTTCAAGATCATGAAAGGTTTCGACAGGCTAGATAAGGAAAAGCTGTTTCCGATGGTAGGTGTGTCTGTGACTTGTGGTCACAGTCTTAAGATATCTACCAAAAGAAGCAGAGGGGAGGTTAGAAGAAATGTTTTCACTCAGCGAGTTGTTCGAATTTGGAATGATCTGCCTGAAAGGGTAGTGAAGTCCGATTCGATAACAGCTTTTAAGAGAGAACTGGATAGATATCTGGAGAAGACAGGTTTGCAGGGCTATGGGGAGAAAGCTGGTGAGTGGGGTTAATAAAAGTCAGTTGCTCTGTCAAAGAGCCGGCACAGACTCGATGGGCCGAATGGCCTCCTTCTGTGGCATAACATTCTATGATTCTATGATAGAGAGATGCTAGCATATATATATAGATGAGGGTGGGAAACTTGAAATCTATCAATTGGGGGGGGGGCAGATAAGCTTGGTGATCACTGGGGCGATGGACATGTGGGTTTCAGTGCATGTAAGAATGCGGGCAGTGGAGTTTTGAATGAGTTGGAGCTTGTTGATGGTGGAACTAGGGAGAACAGTGAAGAATGCATTGGAAGACTCTAGTCACAAGATAACAAAGACATGCATGAAGGTTTCGGTAGCTGTGGTTGGAGATAGGGGCAGAGGTGGCAAAGTGACAATGGAGAAAAAAAGCGATCAGTGCCCTAATGTGAAATAATCAAGGAAAGACTGCAAAATATTCTCTCATACCCACTATTCAAACCGGGATTTCTGCAGACAAACGTAACCCTCCCCATTCCCCCAACCCCTCAACAGCATAATCATCATTACAGCATTTAAGGAGTGTTGAATAACAGAAGATATGAATTCCAAAGCCCAAGTACAATCAGGAAAGCTCAGAGACTGCAAATATCAGAGAACTCTATATATGATAAATAATTCAAGACATTTGGGACTGTGTTCAAAGCTGTAGCCCACCTCTGGAGTTTGGAAGATGCATGGGAAATGGCTTGAGTTTTGCTCTCACATTTCATTACGTCATCTGGGTTCCTCCAGCGAATTGCAGCTTTATGGCATTCATCTGTTATTCTCTATGTCTATCGCGAGTGACAGCAATACAAATTTATGTATGCAGTGATGTATATTAATGTTGAATGATTGATCTTGGCACGCTTTAGTTGAAAGGAAAATGTTTTGTCAACGAATTCTTTCACATGCAAACTTAATTTCCAGCAGCTATAGCTAATTTGATCTAAGTGAAAACAGGAGAGAAGGCTACACCTGACAGACATCAATACACCCCTGCATCCAAACAAACAGTCACGTGAAATAACTCAATGACAACTGATCGTGTCACAACATGGATTATTTGTGTATACAAAGGGTTCCTCAGGCCCAAAATTTCATCTATTCTTTGCCTGTAAGATCATTTTTGTCTTAATCGTTAAGATTGT
Source organism: Callorhinchus milii (assembly GCF_018977255.1). Taxonomy (NCBI): domain Eukaryota; kingdom Metazoa; phylum Chordata; class Chondrichthyes; order Chimaeriformes; family Callorhinchidae; genus Callorhinchus; species Callorhinchus milii. The sequence goes on from NW_024704744.1 coordinate 14,520,476, forward strand.
ACAGAATTGCAGAAAATTCTTCAATTCAATTCAATTGGAAGCTGATTTTCCACAGTTCTTAAAAAGTGCTTCCAAATTAAGACTAAATTTAAGAATTTTCCATATTTCTGTGCAAATGAAAGTTTAAGACAAAATGATCTTTCAGGCTAAGACTCAGTTGAATTTTGTGTTCCATAGTTTCTGTACCCGAGGCGTGTGACTCATCTGATAAGATAAACTATTTCAGTGCTTTTACACCTCATGCAGACAAAGTCCCCAAAGAATTTAAAAGATGGCTTGTATACTCTTGATATACAAATCATTCCTTATCACTAAAAAAGAAGCTTGTTTCAGAATCCCACATTTTGGCAAAATATCAGAGCATTTTTGGTGCAAAGTTAAAGTCCCGGACACAGAAGACTCTCAAAATCAACGAGGGACGTTTAGAATACAATGAGACAGAAATCTTATTTACACTCTATAGTTGACTGACAGCTTTTGATTGATTATATTATTTCATCATGAGGTCCGAGATCTACTGCTTCACCTCACATTCTCCATCTTTTAAAAAAACTATCTTTTGGACCATGCTTTCAGTCATCCTCTGCTCCCCCAACAGTGACCCTATTCAACTCCCCCATCCACACCAGCTCAGGTGCTCAATCATTTGTGTGGAACATTTTGAGACACCGTCCAAACATGAAAGGTGTTTAAGGTGTATAAGGTGGATTTTGTTTCTCGTCTAATAGTCTCTTCGCTCTCATTTTTCAGCACTCTATCCTCAGTCTCCTTTTCACCATCTATATTTTCCTATTTGGTGATATCATCCGCAGGCATCGGGTCCAATTCCACATGTACATGGATGACACCCTACTTTGCTTTCCTGCCTCCACCCTTGACTCCAGGACCACTGCTGTTCTGACTGATTGCCTGTTAGACATCAAGTCCTAGGTGAGCTCTAATGTCCTCCAATCGAATTTGACAAGACCGAGGTTCTCCTGCTTGTCTCCCAACAGCGTCTTCTCACTTCAAGTTATGACTGCATCAACATGAATGGATGCTCACTGCCTGTCATGGAGCCTGTGTGTAACCTTGGCGTCTTGTTAGATTCTCAGCTGTCTTTCAAGCTCTAATCTTATACAATCATCATTCCTTCAATCCAGTGCTAGTGTTGTAACAGGTTACAGATCTCAAATATGATCTGATGGGGGGGGCAACTAGTTCATGGGTGACCCAGTCTGCATATGTTAATTGGTCACACACCTTAATCTAAGAATAGTGCCTGGAAGCCTTTCGCAATTGTAGCTGTTCTCATTACCTAACTAACGGAACATTGGAAATATAATACATTCAATTTACAGATGTCCAGCAGATGGAAATTTCGGCTCAAACAATTCACGTGCCAAAAAAATATGTTCGTATGACAAAAAATGACAGGGGGCAGATATGATTCAAGCAACTGTATGGTGCACAGCTGAATTGTTGCAAATCTGGCAAATAAGCAAGAAAAATTCCGCTCTTAATTTGCTGATTTTGTTGTATTGAGAATTGGATTTGGCACTGCCAGGCGACTGACTGTGCGGTGGCTGCTCCACATCCAGTGATTTTAGTCGATGAAGAGGGGATGAGTTGTGCAAGAGCTGCTAAGGAAGTTTCTGAACAATTCTCAGAACTAACCAGAGTGCTCAGGACACTACACAAAAAGCCATACTTATACAGTCAGGAATAATTGACTGAAAATGTATCCAGATGTGAATTGAAATGCACTACAACTCTGAAGATAGCATTTTATACCAGGCCTTCAAGTAGGAATTCCTTCCAGTACCTGGAGTTCTGTAGCATATTAGTTAGAGCACTTGCTTCACAAGAGTACCCAGGTTCAATCCCAGCAGGATGAAACATTGGGCAAGCTTCCTTACTTCAAAAGCCTCTGTTTACCTCGCAGTAAGTAGAAACCTGGTTGTTAGTCGATTGATGGATTGTTTTCCAGGAGTAATAAATCCTTCATAAAAAATTATTAATAAGAATTTGGTAACTCAATCCACAAGTGTTCGTGGGGCCCTGATGTGAACAATTGGCTGCCGCTTATCGTTCACAAAATATACAGTCAATTCAATATGGAGTCCTGTAGCTCAGTGGTTAGAGCACTCACTTTGCAAGCAAGAGACCTGAGTTCGATTCCGGGCAGGGTGAAACCTTGGGCAAGTTTCCTTACTCCACAAGCCTGATAATAATCCCTCAAAAAAAGCCAATAATAAATTGGTCATTTCAATCCACGACTGTTTGTGGGGCACTGCTGTACGCAATTGGCTGCCGTATTTCACCCACAAATATACAATCAATTCACTTTACAGTCCATTCTGTGAAGCGCTTTGAGACGTCTAGAAGATGTGAAAAGCGCTATATCAAATGCAAGGATTATTATTCTTATTATTACTTTATAGTATATTCTATGAAGTGATTTGAGACGTCTCAACAATGTGATGAGGTGGTATATCAAATGAAAAGATTATCATTATTATCTGGAAGGAATATCAGGCACATCCCATCAGCTAGTTGGAACTTTCCTTTGAAAGTAGGTTGATGCCCAATTGGAATTCCTTGCTTAAGAAATCCTGTTTGAATTTGTTGTATTTTAGACCCCAATATATTTTCTTCTTTAGTTTTTTTTGTTGAAAATCGTCAATGCAGAATTGGGTAAAAATTTCATTCAGAGTTACATACAATGCCTTTGGCATTCTCAGCCACTAATAGGAATTCCCTTTATAGTCCTTCATTGCCAAAGTCATCAGGCATAGCATTAAACAGAACCTTTACCCCAATGGCTTCACTAAGTGTTGGTACATCCTCTTAAATGCATGCTCGTTGTTTTGGGGGAAACAATTGCTGCTCACCACTCAAGTACCTTGTTTGTGCCAGTATTTAGGTGAAGAATGTGAATTGTGGTACTGTGACTCTCAGATTCCACACATTGCACTTCAGATGGCTATGCAGTGTGGAAACATTACTGAAAATTCATTAAAACTCCTTTAATGTGGAATTTTGTTACATTACTTTGTTCCATCATGAGTAAACCATGTGTAAACCATATGTAACTTGTGACATGGCTCCTGAATATGAAGCCACTTTAATGATATTAACAGCATTGACGCAATGTGACCTTATTATAGTCAATTCATTTTACAGTATATTCTGTGAAGCGCTTTGAGACATCTCAAAGTCGTGATAAGGCGCTATATCAAATGCAAGGATTATTGCTCTGTAGTGATGGATAGTCAACATGCAGGATCCATTGTAGATAGGATTTTAAATGGGATTGAAAAAGTAAACTCAGAACAATAGTTTTGGATGCACTGAATCAGCAGAACAAGAAGACTAAGTTTAGGGTTTCAAAAGGCAATTTTGGGGACAGACCAGGAAGTATTTCTTTACCCAGAGCACAACTAACAAATTGGACAGGTTACCAGGAAGGGTGATTGAAGCCAAGACACTGGACTGTTTAAAAAAAGGGTGGGAGGATAAGATAAGATGGGTCGAAGAAGGGCTTTCTTCATCGAAACCTCTCTTGTAATCTTGTGAGATCTTCTCTTTTAAAACGGTTCAGTAGTAAAGGGTGCTTTACTTAGATCCCAGCTAAATGGGCCGGTCACCTTTTTTGTGGCTGTTGATAATGAGTCTGAAATGCTAAGAAACAAATGGTATAAAATATACTATATCTTTAGCAGGAACTTCAGGAACCTTCCAAGGCAGGTGTTGAGCAGTCAACTCAGCCAGATTTAGGCTCAGCTTATGGTCACTGTTACGCGCTCTCTGATGCTGCCCCACGTGAAAGGCATTATATAAATGTAAATTGTTGTGGTTGTTGTTCTTATAGTTCTGTTCGAAGAGGCATCATCTGTGCTGATTTGGTCACCCACTTAACCCCTCACAGTCACAACCTAATACAGTACTATGTGGCTCTGGAGAAATATCAAAGGACTAGAAAGAAAATGTAAGGATTAAAACCATCCCTGCTGACACTTCCCTTTAAATTGTTCTGTGTTGGATTGTGCAGGAGTGAAGCTGGATCCAAACCTAGAATTACAGCATATTCCCATTCAGTCCCTGGATATAGAGATGGTAAATCAAACACAACATTCTCTGTTAAAATATATATATTTAACTTAGCCTTTGTGGTGCTTGAGACATCCTTCTGATATTAAAGACACTATATAAATATATATTGCATTGTAGTCTTTAGCAGTATCACAAAACACACTCTATGTTTCCCAAGACTTGACTCTTGTCAACCTGTGCCTAATACTCTCTGGAATTAGATAAGTGTATAGATTTTTGCATGGAGACATTTGGAGTTTGGTGCATAGAGGTGACAACATTAAATAATAAATTAATACGATAACAGAATTTGTCTAGCCTTTCCATTTTCTTTTGCTAGTTCGTTCCTATCCACAAGTGAGCATAAAGATTTTGATTCCCTAAAAACATAATTGTCCAAAAAAGGTCTGGTCTGGTAAATATTATATGGGCTTTCATTTCTCTTCCCTTAAAATTAATCCAAAATGTCTTTCTTTTACATCTTCCCCAAGCCATTCTGTAATTCAAGCAAAAATTTAAAAATCCCCACTTGCCCTGAACAATGAAACAGTAAAGCGAGATATATATGTACGACTCCTGTGGGAGGTGTGAAGTTGTCCTATCGGTACGAAAAGCTTTGCTCTGCACATGGCACGGTTTATTTGTGTAACATTATGGCAGTTAACTTTAAGTGCTAAGTGTGTCCATGTGTTAGAAAAGTGTGCATGAACTTGAAAGTCACGTTGCATTAACGGGATTGATCTTCACTAGAGATGTGTGATAAATGCTGAATGGGGTTAATGTAGTATGACAGACAGAAGCCAAATTCTCTTTAATGTAGTCTCATTAGGAAGCTCTGTTGCAGGCATCTCTCCTTACTTTGAGAATGTGTGTGCCAGAACTAGTGGGAGACCACATCACCAGCTGCCGAACATGACATTTCTGACTATGCTGCTGAACCCCAGCAGTGACATCTGTGCAGCAGCCTTTCATCCTTGCATATTTGGATGGCTGGATATCTGCATGGTATAAGAACCCTGGGAGGCTCAATGAATGCAGCCAGTCTGTTTTCCCAGCTGGGCTTTCATATCTACAGGCCATGGATCCCCACAACGCAGCTTTCAGTGTCAACACTTGCACTCAGTACTTCTTTGTCTGTCCCGTAGATATCTAGCGCCGACGGGCAGAACCCAGCCATTTAGAAACCATCTGATAACTCTGAAACAATAGCTATTACAGAGACTTTGTACAGTCAGTGAAGGTCATCAAATGTACAATTGTACTCAGTATAATTGTATAGCTTGTTTTCTATTCGTATAGATTCTATTATAAAATACCAAGCCCATGAAAATAGTCTTGGGCTCATTTTACCTGGACTATACTTTATGCAATTCAGTTAAGGAATGCAATAATAGAATTCATTACTCTCAGCAAAATACAGGAAAATGTTTAAATAACCTGATATTTGATGGCATCAAATTTGATCATGTTTGTCACAAACTGAAATCTGTTTTCGTTTGTTTTTCATTTATAATTTAACATTTTACTGGGTAAATTAAATTTCCGAATAATCTACAATACCCACACAGCATTCTACCACACATAAAAACAGTTGATGTTGGTTAAAAAATGCAATGAAGAAAATTACCCCCTTATTGTAGCCAAAGAGTTGCTTCATCTGCTGTTTCTCTGCCCTGGCTCAGTACAAATACAAAGAATGAACATGCATTTTTATAGTGTCTTACCACTTTAACATTATCACTCAGATAATGAGCAGAATGCTCTCCCTCGTGAAGTTATATAAATGCAAGTTGCTGTTGTTGAAATAACCTAAAAAATCACTCGCAAGTAATTACTGTCAAGTGTAGTTACTGTTTTAATATAATTACTGTATTAAATGCAATTTAATACAATTAGTTTAATACAATTACACAGCAGTCATTTGCCCTGGTCAGGTGAAACTGATATACAAAATACACAGTCAATTCACTTTACAGGACATTCTGTGAAGCCCTTTGAGATGACTCAAAGAAGTGATAAAGCATTATATAAAATGCAAGGATTATTATTATTAGTAGTAGCAGTAGTAGTATTATATATAAAACAATGGCAGAAAAAGAGCTGGATGAGCCTCCCCTACCCCCTCCACCTTCCTCTGGTAAGACTTTTTCACATTTCTTACTGTACCAGAAGAAATCCCTCTTTGTTAAGAACCTTGAGGAGGTGGGAGGGGGAGTCAGTGGAGGGGATGGACTCCAACAGTGAGTTCAGAACCTTTGGACAAATGTTGATTGACATTTGCTTACAAACAAATACCATACACAGTGCCTGGACCTTACAGGAAATCCTGTGACGTGCTTTGAGACACCCTAAAATTACAATGTCCAAACAATGGGTAGTGAGAAGACACTGGTGGGACAAGGCCAGAAACAGCCACAACAACTTGCATTTATATAGCGCCCTCCACGCCGGACGATGTCTCAGAGTGCTTTACAATGGCGGAGCCCGAGGCCGACGCATGGGGAAGGGGAAGGTGACCGTAGGTGCGGTCGAAGTGGAAGGTCTTCAGGCGTGACCTGAAGATGGGGAAGGAGGGAGCGAGGCGAAGGGTTTGAGGGAGGGAGCTCCAAAGTTTTGGGGAATAGTGGCTGAAGCCACAGCCGCCGATGGTGGAGCGGAGGATTCGGGGACACAGAGGATGCTGGACCCAGTAGAATGGAGGCAACGGGTACTGCTGTGGGGAGAAAGGAAGTTAGAGAGATAGGGGGGGTGCCAAGGAATGGAGGGATTTAAACATTACAGTGAGGATCTTGAAGTCGATCCGCTCTGTTACAGGGAGTCAGTGGAGTTTGGCAAGTACTGGAGTAATTGGGGTACAAAGTTTGGTCCGGGTGAGAATGCGGGAGGCGGAGTTTTGAATGAGCTGAATTTTGTGAATAGTGGAGGAGGGTAGACTGGCGAGGAGAGCATCAGAGTGGTCCAGCCGAGAGGTGACAAAGGCATGGACAAGGGTTTCGGCAGTTTTCGGAGTGAGGTATTGTAAGAGACGGGCAATGTGGCGGAGGTGGAAGAAAGGGTGGAGGAAGGATAACTGGGGATCGAACCTGATGCCCAAGTTGCGCACGGGTTCAGAGAGTTTTAAGGACAGGTCGGGTTGAAAGGTCAGAACCGTGGGACAGAAGAGATCGGCGGGAGCCAAAAAGTATGGCTTCCGTCTTGTTGACTTTTAACTGCAGGAAATTTGTTTCATCCAGCTCTTGATGTCCGACAGATCAGCTGTAAATATTTCAACACAAATTTCAATTCACAAATTGAAAGTCACAATTAATTTAAGTATCAGCCTGGATTAAGCAGCTCGTGCGGAGAAATCTAGTACCTGTCATTGGACTTGGACCTCGAGAACATCAAGGTGGCATTAGAAAACAAGTTGTCCTGTAAAGGTCCTCACATCACACTGAAGACAAGCTCTCCATTAGATAGGTGATGAGGAAACTCTGAAGCTTGGGGTGGCAATTACTGGAAGGTGTTAATTGAAGTTTGTCAACACACATTCGTACATCCAAGGCTTGGAATGCATCTTGATTGGCTTGCAGAGAGGCGAGCTACTTGAATGGTTTGCAGAGAGGTTGGCAACTGCTATTCAAGCTCTGTACCTCCAACTGGTGGAACCATTGCTCAATGGGCAGAGATGTGCGTCCAAGTTGTGGACAGGAAGATGGTGGCAATGCTCTCATCCATTTCATGCTGAGCTGGGTTGCCCACCAGGAAGCTCACTTGGTGTCTGCCATCCACCTCCTCAGGGCTCAAACCCTCGATGCACGATGTCAAATGACCAACTAATACTATCTTCCTTGTGAGAGAGGTACGCAGGTCTCTGGTGCTGAACTGGCTCCAAGGTGATATGTTTGGTATCGCATGTCAGAATTAAGTCAAGCCTCTGGGGCAGTCGGTAGTTCAGTTCCTGAGCCGGGCAGATCCCCAGTACACCAGCCACTGCTGATAACAGCCTAACCAGCCTGGCTCATCGGCAGGACTTGGAAGGATAGACGAGTCACTGCGGACAGGAAATCATAACACTCAGTTCCTGTTAACCCTGCAAGCCAAAGCCTTAATGGATAGGGTGGTCCTAGCTGGACAAGCAAATTCTGGGGTCTTCAAGCCTAATACTCTCCAGAATTAAGTAAGCAGAATGCATCCCTCCAGGGAGAGAGTGTGCATTCCATTCCAATAAATATCTCGGAAATTTCCATGTACAAGTGGGATGCCTGGAACTTTGTCTGGTTTGGATATTGTTAAGCATGGTGATGGATTTCCACATGTGTCAGACACATGGTTGACCAAAACAACAGTCTGGCACTTACTTCACTTTGTTTATGGCACATTGCTGTGCACAAATTCGCTGCGGTTACAAAATAAGCAGTCACTACACTTTACAGTATATAATGTGAAAGGCTTTGAGACATCCTCCCAATGTAAATATGCTACATAAAACGCAAGGATAATTATTATTTATAATCTAACCATTGTGGTTTGCGAACATTACATTTTAGACCCCATTGTAGGAAAACTGGTACTAGTTTTGTATGCATCTCTGCCTTTGTATTCTTCGGATTCTAATATAATACAAGTATAGCAACAGCTCACACTGACACCAGAGAAGAAAAGCACACTCATTCCGTAAACATCCCTGCACCTCCTGTCCTTAGCAGAGCAACACTGCAAGCACCAGCTCAGAGGTAGAACTGGGTCAAGCTCTGGGTGAGGCAGAAGGATTAAACACTAATCCTTGCATTTGACATAGCGCTTTTACGTTGGGAGGAGATCTCAGAGTTTGGTAGAGTGTGTGGCCCACTGACAGACATCAGAAGGATTGATAGTTTCTCTACCAGTGATATCCCGGAGAACAACATGTCCCGGACCTGTATAGGGAGCAAACTATAAATGCAATGAAAAGGAAACCTGTGCAACACTTTGCTTTGTGGAGCAAAGACGTTGGTGGTCAAGAGGTTGATGGACAGTACTGACTCATATATTTATTCCTCCAAATACACTTATCAATATTATCAGTCAGCTTCTTCACTTGTGCTTGAGAAAGCAAAAGTCCAGATCCAATATCTTCATTTCCTTCAGAGCTACATGGAAACACAGTTTTGTGAGCAGAGCAGTGTCGTCCCAATGAAGGCAGAACACAGTTGCATACAGGACTTTAAATAAGTTGAGAATTTAAATAAATAAATAATCCTTATATTTGGTGTAACACCTTACATATTGGGAGAACGTCTCAAAGTGCTTTGCAGAATACACTGTAAAGTGGAGTAGCGCTCTGGGACCCTGCCCTGCGGAGGGGCACTATATAAACACAAGTTGTTGTTGTTGTTGTCGGAGTGATTGTGTGTTTTGTGGGGAAAAATAGAGCTGTTTGTGGGTAAAGATATTTGTGGAACATTGCTGCTGCACATTAGCTGCCTAGTTTACCTACATAGCACATTCACAACACTTCAGAGTAAATCGTTATGTGACATGCATTGAGATATTGGGGCAAGTATTTTTTATTCATGGTTTAGTTTGTAATATGGGGGAAAACAATGGGCTTTGATGCTCTGAATAGTCCTCCCTCATCCTTCTATATGTGATGTACACGTCAGGCTCTAGCACCAACATTTTTTAAAAAAGAAATAGAATTATTGCATATTTATCAATAAAGTCAAGTTGTAATTTGAAGACATCATTCATTATATTATGATGTATAGAAGAGTTACAGGAACTGACATGGAAATTCTGGGATAAGATGGAGACCCCTTGATCCAATTAGCCCATTTTCATTTTGGTTCTATCATTGTAAAACAGAGTGCATTATTTATTTCCCTGTCAGCTGGCCACATTATCTCCCTGGTCATTGCACCCATATTCTATCACTCTCGAGAGCTCCTAACAATAAAGAGGATGGTTGTAGAGCAGAATTCAACAGCAATTTACACAGTGCTGGCTTGAAAGTCACTCTTGACTTGAACCGTGCGGAGGAGTTGATATGCCTCTAACAGATGATTCTGTAGTACAAAAAAAAACTCATGCAATTTATACAATGAAAGAAAAGGCACATTCGTTCTTTCCAGTAGATTTTCAGGAACTTTAAACGTGGCTAATTTCTCCCATGTTGTAAATGGGGTCAGTTGAGTGATGCCCGTTATGCTTTTGAAAGATTACAAAGTTCCAGCATTTCATTGTGAAGATCTTTATTTAGTGATAATTTTAAAGCCATTCTTTTAAATGGGAACTGGGAACTATTACTGTGAAGCATACGAGAACAGCAACAATTTAATAATTAAAAACACACCATGCATCTAAATTCATTGCTGCTGCTGTTTGTTATTTTATAGTACAGTACTGAGCTCTGCAACGTTTTACACCATATTATAAACCACCACCAAGTGAGTTCAAGGCAAGTATAAATTGGTTTATTAGTTGCTGAATTGTGGCCGCTGCTGTTTTCTTCACTTGTTTGTTTCGAAGCCGTTTGTATTTATCTGAGTGAATTCTATTCACGAACCATTGCGTTTTCAAATCAGCAGCTCGCCAGTTGATTGATTGAAAATTCAGTAAATTGAAAAATAAGCCTGTTTGAAAAATAGGTCTGTGTATGAAATAATAAATAATCGAAGAACAAAATAGGAATTCGGAGGTCTACAAGATAGTCTCGGGGGAAGGGGAGGAGGAGGGGAAAGCAAGCTTAGTAATTTATTTCAGCAACTGCTGGCTTGGTTCATTACTCAAAGAAAAAAATGCTAAGCCTCATAATTTTGAATAAAATGTACTTCGCTCGTCCTTCGCTCGTCACTAAATTCAGGCCTCTCCTCTTTTACAATACAAAATGTTTTGCTTGGAAACTTTTTGCCTGAAGAGGCTTCTAGTTTATTTGGCTATTTCTAAAAGGAAGCCCTACATTACTGTTTTATTTAATCTTTTCCTTCTGTTGTGCTGGACTGAAATAAATTGTTCTGTTAATCATGGCCTAGCCTCAACCCCCAGTAGCCAGCGACATCATGTTGACTGGAATATCAGCTCTTTCTTGATTTCATTAATGTTTAGTCATGCGGCATAGAAATGTGTTAAAGCTATGAGTGACTGCACTGAGGATCCCTGGCGTACTTCTTTTCATGGAATTAATGGAGCAAAGACTCACGGAAAGCCACAACATGAGAGCTGTGGTATGCCTCATGGTCAAAAGGTTCCATCTGGGCTTGAACCACAGCAGTAAGCATTTGTCAGTATTTTAAACCCTCCTAAAACTGTTTACTTAATTGAGAACATTCTGGCTGAACACTGTTTCTCTGCTGTTAAATTCAGATGGAATCCATTGGAGATGAATGTTGTCGACATGCAAACGCCCTTATATTTTATTCATTTAAAATCTGCAATAATGTCACCCACATACTCAAAAGTTTGAATGTCAATGACCAAGGAATGCATTTTGCATTAAGGTAGCTCAAGACAGAAATTAAAGTCGCTGCTAATGTATCAGTTTTTCATGCCAAAATGTTCAAATCTTTGGAGACATAGGTTAATGGAATTTGATGGCAGCGGCGTTCCAAGAATTCAAGTACACAGTGATTCAGATACACAGAAGGCATTACTGGTTATTGCATTGCGCTGAATTGGTTGGGAACAGTGGTGGCTGGTGACCTTATTGACAGGTGAGGCACACCTCCTTAGGCAATCTATGAGTTTGCCTACCCAAGATATATTGTTACCGTGGCGACATACCATCCTTTCGTGAATGCAGAATGGTTTGGCCTCTCTCCCAATGGCTTGTACTCTCATGCCATTCCCATTCGCTTGCTGGCTTTGCTCCCTCAGGGTTTCACCCATTTCACTCAGTTCCCATTCACTGGTCTCCCAAGTGCTCTGCTGGGATGCTACCCTGCATCAGGGGCGCTATATAAATGCAAGTTGTTGTTGTTGCTCACCTCAAGACATGGAAATTCCAGATGAAGCACCTGACAAGTCGCCACTAGTTGGGAGACTATTAGTATTAACATTTCATATCTTGTGTGGGTTCAGTGATAGCCCCTTACTAGGAAATCAGCCTTGATACATAGGTTCTTCCTGGGCTGAATTGGTTCCAAAGAGATATGCCACACAGGTCAATGCTAAATCCAAGGCACTCTTTGCGGTTGACTAATCTATTTGGTTCACAAAAAAGACACAGTCAATCCACTTATAGTATATTCTGTGAAGCACTTTGTAATGTCTCAAAGACATGAGAAGATGTTATAACAAATGCAAGGATTATGATTATTATTATTATCATTCTGAGCCTTGGAGCTGTAGACATTAAAGGTATTAAGGAGTATGGTGAAAAGACAAGGCATTGGTACAATACAATACAATACATAATGCAATACAATACAAAATTACATTTGTCAAGCACCTTTCACATCGGCAGGACGTCCCAAGGCGCTGAACAGTCAGGGATTAGGACTGGTATTAAAAGATCTATCAAGATCTAATAAACTGGTTGAAAAGACAATTCTGTAGCAGTTTTCCTATGAAACGCTGCAGGCCAAAGTCCTAATGTGTACAGTGGTTCATATGCACACACTAATACCCCACAAAAGGCCAAGAGGTGCATGACGAATTTTATGGGGCTATTGCTGACTAGGAACAAGCAGAAACTCCCTTCTCTTTCTGAAAAGTGCCATGGAATGTTTAACATCTCTCCTGAACAGGCAGATGGGATCTCGGTTAATGTCTCATCCAAAAAACAGATAATTGTTCCCAGCTACAAACAGGAAGGGATGTTTAAATTATAGCATCTCCATCTGTCCCACGAGAATTAATTGTAACTTTCACATCGGGAGAACATCTCAAAGCACTTCAAATCAGGAATTGTAATAAACCAACAACAACTACTTGCATTAATATAGCGCACTTCACATGGGGGTAGCATTTCTGAGCGCTTCACAGTGGCGAAGTCTGACAACGAGCCAGGGGACAAACTAGGGTGAGAGGGGGGGGGGATAATAATAATAATCCTGACATTTGATATAACCCCTTACAACAACAACAAATTACACTTGTTTAGCGCCCTTCAAGTCAGAAAAACATCCCAGGCCGCAAGACAATCAGGGGTTTTGGACCCAAACTGGGAGTTGGGGTCAGAAGGGGAGGAGGGCAGGGGGTGTGGGGGTGGTAGGGTGGCTGAAGGCATGGTCAAAGAGGAAGGTCTTTAGATGGGAGTTGAAGGAGGAAAGAGATGGGATGAGGTGGACTGATTGCGGGATAGAGTTCCAGAGTGTGGGGGCAGAGATGCTGAATGCCGAACCACCAATCTTGGGGCGGGTAGTGCGGGGTGTCTGAAGCAGATCCGCCAAGCAGATGGATCGGACAGGCTGATATGGGGTTAGAAGTTCGGAGAGGTAGGGGGGAGCCTTGAAGGTAAGAACGAGGGTTTTGTACTCGAATTGATGACACATCTCAAAGCATTTCACAGAATATATTGCAAAGTGGATTAAATGTGTATTTTGTAGGTGAAATGTGGCAGCATTATAGATTTTTTTCATTCTCAAAAATAATTTATCATATGTCAAGGAGAATACTGCACCTTAATTAATTACCACTCTTTGCAGCTTTCCTCCCTGGTCCGGGCACTGCAAAGTGACACTGTCATAGATTTGGCATTTAATACAAATAGAGTTCTGTGTTACAATACAATAGACAAATTCTATAGCCATTTCCAATAATTGTAACCCCTGCCTAGTCAGAGATTCTCTGAAATGCAAATATGAACATTATATTGGAATGTGTGGGTTCAAATCCGACCTTGACTGATGCAGTACAATTTGCTTCCTTAGCTGTTAGTGTCCTATGTGAAATTATGATCCTAGGGTGGGTATTAAAGGATGAAATCAAATTGGCCTAAACCTTGTGATCTTTTGAATTTGGGAAATATAGCAATCTCATTTGGAGTTGTACAGGCTCCTTCTTCCCTCTCACCCCCGACAAACTTTACATTTGGTGAAAACTATTATTATATTCATTGGTTTCATGCACTCACCAATCAGTCTGGCTCAGTCTGTAGCACTCTCACCTCTGAGTTAGAATATTATGGGTTCAACCGCCACATCAAGACTTTGAGCTCTCAGCCTCATCTAACACGCCAATACATTTCTGTGGGTGTACTGCACAGTCACAGGTGGCATCCTTCATTAAACCAAGGTTCTGGATGCCTGTTCAGGTGAATGTTAAAAATTCTATAGCATTATTTGAAAAGTAAAGGGAGTTCCTCCTGGTATCCTGGTCAACAATCCCCAAGATGAAATCAAGCAGTCACTTCATGGCTGTTTGTGGGACATTGCTATGCATAAATTGAATGCAACCTTATCTACAAATTCACACTTCATGGTAAAATGAAGTGCCTTGAAATATTTGGACAATGTCATAAGGTCCTGTATCGAATACAAGTTTTTTTTTATTATTCACAGAGTGCTCCTGAGACAGTTTAAATGTCGTATAACTAGTGCATTAGAAATAGTCTCCAACATTATGTATGATATTTGATATTATAATTATGCTACCATCCCCCTATTAGTTCTTCTGAACCTATCGCATTTATGAGGATGATGGTATCAATAGAACATCTGATTTCGACTCAACCGTATCACAGAGATAATTTCTAATTTAGGGCAATTTTTTAATGTATTCATGCACAGGCAAATTAATTTTAATGCCGATTAAAATGCAAACTCATTTCAGTGCACGCTGCGATAATTTGCAGCAATTTACATTATGTAAACAGTTGTCATCAGAACCTTCCTAATTGCAGCAGTGTAAAAACATGAATTTACACCACAGCTCCAGTAAAACGATCAATGAGAGAGAGAGAGAGAGAGAGAGAAATGCAGTGTTAAAGTGAGAGGAATCAGCCTGTTGAGTCATGCCAGTACTGGAGTCTGGACCAATTTATAGACTGGAGTGTCATTAACAACACTGGCAATACAATCTTATACAGTTACAACAAATGCTGGAGAAGGAGGCGATATCTGAAGAGGGAATGCAAACCGCTCGAATGTGGACAGATCGAGGTTTATTCAGACTTTTTGTCCACTTCACACTGCTTTGCATTTGAATGAGCCTATTTCCATTTGTTAAAATGGACAAAATATGGCATTGAATGCACACAACCTCATTTCTGTCTCTCGCCTGTGTAGGTGGCTGGCAGACAGCCAATAGAGTTCTTTTTTTATTCTGAAACCCATTGAGAGGCTAAAGGCCATAGCTCAAGACACCACCAACATTGAAAAGGCTTGTTTTTATTGTATCTTTTTGTGTGTGACTGTTTTTGAAAGGGGATTATTGAGTACACACACTAGTGTTCACTGGTAGTTTGATGCTGGTACTTGAGTTAGTGATATGTGTCTGGCCCCAGCCATTCCAGCCAATGCTGACTGTTTAATCCGAGGAAGGGGAGGTTAGCTCCCAGACTGGCAGACTGCCACTCTCTCCAGATCGCACAGACCTTACCCAGAGAGACAGTCAGTGTTTTATGCATTGAGTCTCCTCTCTTACATACTTGCCGTGTCCAACCACCAGAGAAAACATTGATGTGATATGGTCAACTCAAGACCAGATGTGTTATTGTTGCCAACATACTCATAAATACATTGAATATAATAAATCCTCATGCATCAACCCACTATTGTGATAAAGTCCGAGAGGGCAAGTTATCACACCAATCTTTACTTATCAAATAAACATTAGTTATTATTATTGTTAATTATCAATTGGCCTTGAGCGCATTTATAACTAATGTAAAGGTTATCACCGATGATGGTGATAATTAAGACATTAACAGATGAGAAATATAATGTGTGACAACATTGAATCTGTTGTAAAATGTTGCACTTTCTAAAACTGGCAATGGAACTGAACCATAGAAACACAGAAATGCACAAAACAATAGTCGGCTGTTCAGACCATTTTTTCATGTTGGTGTTATATCAAATGCTCCACTGAGAAGCCATCATCTGAAACCCAATTCCCTGCTCTTCCATGTACCCTCTAATACCCTTCCTTGGCAGGTGTTTGTCTGATTATCTTTCAAATGTTCCAAGTGATGGCTCCAATAAGCACCTCCAGCAAATCATTCCAAACCCTGACAAACTTCTGGGAGAACATGTTCTTCTGAACTTCTCCTTTTCCTCTCCTAGAAAATAAGAAAGTCTATAACAATTAAGTGGTAATATGCTTCATGTGTTTTCATTAACAAAGGGAACCAATGATGTGGTTATGGAGTGAGTAAGTGACTAATGCATAGGTCAGTTGGTAGCACTCTTGCCTCTGAATCAGAAGGTTATGCATTCAAGCCCCACGTCAGGACTTTATCTCACATATTCTGAGCTGACACTCCAGAACAGTGCTGGAGGTTTGTTGCAATGTCGGAGGTGTCATCCTTTGGATGAGAGGTTAAATTGATGCCCCATCTGCCTGTTCAAGTGGACGCTAAAGATTCCATGGCACTACTTGAAAAGAGAAGGGAGTTTCACTGGGTGTCCTGGCCAACAATCTCCCAAATAAAATTATTCATTTATCCCGTGGCTGTATCCCATGTATGACATTGCTGTGCACAAATAGCTGCCACGTTCACCCACAAAATACATGAAAGTCATACCACTTTACAGAATATCTTTTGAAGTTGCTTTGAACTGTTTCGACCATGTAATAAAGTGCTATATCAAAATGCAGGGATTACTATTATTATTATAGAGTCAAGAGGAGAGAATCAGAATTGCCTAAAGAAGCACAAACAAAGCATAATGAGCAACGGGGGTGGCAAGAACTTCCTTATATCGTCATAAATGGATATTGAGCCAGTTTATAGAGAAAGACAGAAAGAGTTAAGGTGAGAGACTGTCAGAGAGAGAGAGAGAAAGAGAAAGAGAGAAGAAAGAGATTAAACAATGAAGGAAAGAGTTTGAGAATGTGAGAGAGAGAGAGAGAAAAGGGCTGGAACAATGTGATGTCATGGCAGCCATAGACATTATCCTCTGTTTAGGGTAATTTTAATATGCTGTAATATAATTCTAAAATGATATGAAATGGGATTGTTTGACTGCTCTGTAATTACCTTATCAGACATTTTGCTCCCAAAATAACTGTGTAACGGGCTTTTAGTTGACATCAACTTATATTTGAAACAGTACAGTAACATCTACTTTTTTGCTATGTTGGTAGCATTTATTGATGACTGAGAGGAACCTCTTTAAATAGCTTGACAATGAAAACAATACATTTCAAAGCACTGAAGGTATTGATAAGATGCATTTGTCTCTGAATGGCAGAATGTCAAAATCGCAATGAGCATGCTTATGAGCACAAGCCGGTCAAGTCAGCCCTTGAACCAGAACTTTTGTGAAGGGAGATTAGCTCATTCCCTTCCGCCCAATAATACAAGCCCCATAATAATAATAATCCTTCCATTTGATATAGTGCCTTATCAGGTCGTTGAAATGGCTCAAAGCGCTTCACAGAATATGCTTTAATGTGAATTGACTGTATATTTTGTGGGCAAAAGAAGCTGATCTCCTGAGTAAATGCCCTATCTCAGTCTCAACTGTAGGAAGGTGAGGAAAAACTTCAGTAACTTGAAGTGAAGTGTTAAGGTGTACAGGATTAACAATGGTGAAAGAAAATCATAGTATTATTATATTATTAAAGTTGTCGTAAATGCGAGGAAGCTGTACTGACAGAGAAAATTGAGCAATAATTCATTGTACAAAGTAATTATAGTTTTAAAAAAGCAATGTTAAGCAATGTAAATTTAACAAGTGTTTGTGGGCAAATTAATATACATCATGAGTGATTTTTCATGGGTCAACTAATCTTGTCTCAGTCTTCACTGCATTGTTCAAAGCGTAGCTCATATTCAACAGCAGACCCACAAGGATTTGGGAGGTTGGCATCCAGAACTGAGATAAGAGGCAACAGCAAAACAAATCTCCATGAGATAACCCTGGGAATGTTGCTAACATCGTTGCAATGTAGTCACTTATTTAATCTATGACTACCAGGCTTCTGTGCATTTCAAGCCCTGCACATTCCTCCATTCACGTTCAGGACTCGCACATGAATAATGGTCACTTTGATAGGTACCAGAGGCCATGGAATCTCACCCCAAGAGAAAGAAAAACAAGATTCAAAAACGACTTCAGAGAGGAGCTGGGGAGGGGCAAAAATTGGTGGAAAGAAAGTAATGTAGGACTACAATTTGTCACTCATATTTGGGTATAAATTCAGATAAGAAAACCCAACAAACATAAAATAATATTGTTTTTAACGTACTCAATAATTTTTTGTTAAAACGAATACTAAGGACAAAATTGCACCAAGCAGCATGACTGGCTGCTTAATGCCGTCTCACAAAGTCAATTTCAACCAACAAAGAGAGTCACAGGGAAGCAATTCGTTTAACTTGAACTTCAGACTCGATGGAAATCAGCAGCTTGTGGTCCCATTATACAGATTATCTAATTACGAGAATTGTTTCATAGAGAGACTGGAATGAATTTTACAAACAAGACGCTTCCTTTACTACAGTAGCTTCTCTTTCTTGGTGAAGCCGTGAGGGAGATTGTTTCATTTTCTCCAGTAAAGATCTCAAAATCTGGCCACACTTTTCTCAAGGATCAGAGATCTGTATTTGCAGTGTTCCTCTGCTGAACATTCTGAAATTGTTATCTGAAAGAGTATAGTCTGAGATGGCTCTGTTCAAGCAGCTGCTACAATGCTCCATTCAACGTTTTCTGTGTTGCTCTTTAATGTTAATAATTTCACTGGCAATTTTCTTTACTGTGAGATAAGGTTGAATCAATTAATTAATAAATACATTCATTCATTAATTCATTGCTGTGCGCAATTGGCTGCCACGTTTCGCCAATCCACTTTCCAATCCACACAGCCAAACTCTCTTCTCTTTGCGAATAGTGCCATGGGATCTTTAACATCCACCTGAACAGGTAGCTGGGAGCTTGGTTTAACGTCTTATCCAAACAACGGCACCTCCGACAATGCAGCACCTCCCCAGCACTGCATTGGCATGTCAGCTTAGACAATGTGTTTCCAATTCCCAACGTGGGGCTCAAACCCATAACCTTCTGACTCAGAGGAAAGAGAGTGCTACCATTGCACCACCCAAACTAGATAAGATCCTCATATGTATGCCACCTACATATGGAATTTTTGTGTGTCTGGAATGGAATAAACACTCTCTCCCTGAAGGGACCCATCCTGTTTACCTAATTCCAGAGGTGCAAGTCTACATTTCCCTTTTTCATTGAGCACTTTTTCAACCACATTGATTTTAATAACAAGGTTCATAATGACCAAAGTGGATTTTAAAATTGAATTTATAGTTGAAACTGCTGTCCGGGGCATATTTTTAGAGAGTTGTGGTAAAAACTAGAAAGAATGTGTTTTCAGATACAGCCTTACAGCTCTCATTGCTATGGTGGCGAGACGGCTAGCCATGTTAGTCAGTCGCATCTAGGTAGTGGCCTGGAAGAAGGTGTGGGATGTTGTTAACGTGGTGGATTCAAGAAGATACCCTGGAATAATATAAGAAGATCATTGATGTAAATGTCTATTTGATAAGCCAAATGTCTGATACGTACAGGAACCATGAAGACCCTCAACGAAACTACTAAAAGAGACACTTATGCATGCATTTTGGTTGGCTGGTATGGATTGTGTATTCTCTATCCGCAGGGACTCACCCTGCTTACGTAGTTCTGGAGAGTTTAGGCTCAGCTTGGCAAGAGTCTCCAGAACGTGGATTGCTGGAGTTTAACCAGCTATAGCTGTCCAGTTTACCATTGTAAGCAATAAAATAAGAGCACCAGAGGAAGTGCTAAACCCCTCCAATATCTATTCAAATCATTTAATCACAGCAAAACGGAATGCAAACACAGTAGTTTTTTTTGACAGAACATTAATCGTAAAACATTTTTAAAAGTTATGTAGCATCCAAGTAAGCTTCTGCAACCATGCCCCATCTGTTAATTACACATGGTGCAAGCAAAAGCGATGTCATGTGCCAATGTTTCAGTTAAACAAATTGCAATGCACTTTCATCCTGTTGGCATGCAGTAATTACATCCATGTATACCGGGTGGTTTTGGAGAGAATGAATGGTACTATTGCACCACATGGAGTTTTATTGTCAGATTTCAAGAGCAAATCAGTCTTTTTTATTGGTGTTATTAAGAACAGTTTTCACATGGGTCTCAGCACAGCAAAAATCCAAAAAGACCATATAAAAGATTGGATTTCTACCCAAGTCAAAAACTTTTTTTGATCTGGCTGAAGAGGAGGCATCTGGTGTTGCAGTATGTTACCATGCTGTTCCTTCACCATTGGGATTTAGATTTGAATCTAGCCAATACCGAAGAGCTAACGATTTCTTGTCTGCTGATTGTTCTAGGAGAAATGTATTTGGACATTTCAGCACAGTGAACGTGGCCCACAAACCAAAATCTTTCCCTTTTTGGCATTAAATTGCTAATCTCACTCAGAGAAGCCACAAGGATGGAAATGCTCCATCAGTGCAACAGGGAATGTTTCACTGATATTGGCATTGACACACACTCCTTCCTGGGTCATCAAACATTCCATACTTGATGCTTAAGCTCTGGGAACGAAAGAGAGATTGGGTTCCAAGAACACAGTTGAAACATCACCAAAAATTAAGTCAACAAATTCAATATATTTGATTCTTATGGCTTTCTTCACAAATGAATTGGGGATGTTCTGTATTTCCTCAGTCTCTGCTTTGATGCTTTATCTGTTCTGTTTTTAGCTAACTCTCTGAGACATACCCCTCATGAAGGGCGCTATACAATTGTGAGGTGATGTTGTTGTTGTCAGCTAATCCTACTCACAGCAACAGTGAGAGCACAAACAATGGGCTCAGTATCTGGGATAAAGAAGCAACATTAGGCATAGTTACCACTTCCAAATCATCCCGCTGGAAAGGACAGATCTGTGGACAACGGATGCCTGAAATTCCTGCTGGTTTTCCATGGTTCTTGAAGTTGGTTATAAATATCCACTCTCTAGGCTAATGCATTAAGAATAGTTACTTGAATTAGGTACTATATGTGGAATAAATATAGGAGGCACAGATGATTATAGTTTACATTTACATGTAAATGGTGCCTTTAATGTTTATATAAATAGCAAATATTAGGAAACACAACCATTGAAATAGTCTTTAAGCATTTTGAAATGTCCTCCTGTCGTGAAAGGTGCTATATATGTGTTATTTGTATTGTAAAAGGTAAAGGGTATTCTGTGAAAGATTAAATCAAAGGGCCGACAGATCTTCTTCATTTGTTCTTCAACCAATCTTGGGATTTTGTAATGTATTCATTTCCAGCTATGTCTAATTAATGAAATTATGTTGATATTCGGGCACCGGCCATGATAAGTAACTCCTAACACTTCAGTATTAGCTTATTTGCGATATATGAGAGTTTTGCTTCTCACACAATTAGTTTGAGTAGCAAATCTCCACCTCCTCTAAACTGTGTTCACCTGTATCCAAGAACAGGGCCATCCCCTATACCATTGATTATAATTAGTTGCAGAGCTTTACATTGTGATGGGAGGTGAAGAGGAAACCGAGACTGCCAATAAGGTAGAAATGAGGATTCTCTCAATTCTAATTCCAAACCACCTTGTGATCTTGTGACAGCACATCCAGCATCGCAACACTCCCCCAGCATTGCACTTGGAGTGTTAGCCTAGACTATGAGCTCAAAGTCATGATGTGGAGCTTGTAACTCAAAAGGCAACAGCCAGGCTGAAATCATAATAATGTGCAGGCAATTCTCTCAATTCTGATGCAACAAATTCATATGCAGCAACTATAAAAATATCATCTGGATCAGCCTGAGATTTATGGTGTACATCTGGAAAAACAAGTTTACATGTTTACATGCCCACAAATATACGGTCAATTAACTTTACAGTATATTCTGTGAATCGCTTTGAGATGTCTAGAAGACGTGAAAAGCGCTATATCAAATCCAAGGATTATTATTATATTATTATGTATGTCCCCTACTCGTGGAAGTTTTATAATAAAGAATAATAATCCTTGATATAGTGCCTTGTCACATTGTTGAGACGTCTCAAAGCGCTTCACAGGATACACTGTAAAGTGTATATTTTGTGGGCAAAATGCGGCAGCCAGTTGTGCACAGCAGTGTCCCACCAACAGTCGTGGATTGATTGACCAATTTTTTACTCCTGGAAAACAATTCATTTGTTTGAAATGGTGTGCACACTGTCTCCTTGGAGGGACACACCCAACTTACCCAATTCCGGAGAGTATTTAGAAATCGACTGGTGAGAGCCAAGGCTTGGGAATCCCAGAGTATGTACTGGGGCACTGCTAGAGTTTAACCAGCTAAAACTGCTTACTTGCCATTGAGATCTTGCCTGGCAAGCTAGGACAACTCTACGCGCTAGGACTTTGGCTTGCGGCATGAACAATTGCTAAGTGGGTAAAAACAAGATGAAGGCAGGGAAACAACCAGTCTGAAATTTCTGTAGTCCTACAAGTGGGAGACTGCAGATGCTGACTGTCATTTGGATGTGAATTATGGTCGCAGAAACATAGAAATGTTCGGCACTGAAGGGGGGCATTCAGCCCGTTGTTGTCTGCCAATCACATAGTCAACAATTGTAACAATCTGGTCTGCGTACAACAGGGAGCCTGGGATCCACTGAGTAACATGATGGAAAGGCTCCCACGGCATTATGTACATTTGGTGGAACTGCTGCAAGACATTTGATCTGCCTAGAAGCACCAAAGCAAATCATTGTGTCTGTCAAGTCTCTCCAGATGTGCTTCCAGAAATGCCTGGTCTTCCCTGTCCCCTTTGCAAATAGAAGAGCCCTCACAAGTGCCCATGAGTCAAATCAGACTTGAGGCAGTAATGGCAAGCTGCCAGGAACACCTTCAGAAGAAAGGAAAAGTGGAGAACACAAAGAAAGATCAGCCACTGGGAAAGCCATTCTGTTCTTATGTGAAGAAAATCCAAGAAACATCCATTTTTTCTCAACATATAAAATCTCTTTAAAAATTGGAAATACTTTAGTCATGTGGATTCAATAAACAGACAGCCAAGTACATTAATATAGCTGAAGTATAGAGCAAAATGAATGTGCAATTCAGACATATTCTGGATAATGTTTCATCCTCCTACACGCGTTCCTTGTCCAATCTCTGGATCTCATCACAGAGACAAAATGCTGTCCTAGTTCCCTGTTGTTCAAAGTTCCACCAAATCTATGTATATTTTTCACACTTTAGCTTCCTGCTTCCAGTACCTTTATTGGATGGCGCTAGTGACTCTTACATGCATAAAGTCCAAATCATAAATATACGTATAAATGAATGAATCAATGCAAAAACATTTTGAGCACAGCTTGAAAACATGCACATGATATTATCTGCAAATAATGATTGCTCACTAAGTAAAATCCAGCCTTTACAAGCAGGAATTAAGAGAGAGGTTTGTTGCTCATTTGTGTCCCAAGACGGTATATCATTGATTAATTGAAATACTTGATAGCTTTTCCTCCTCTGTAATGAACTGATGGATCATTCCTCAAACTAGAAATGTTCTTATTTTCTTAAAAACCCTGAGAATTGCAGGCAGCATCTCCAATATCAGTTGAATTCAGTGCAAATAGAATTGATGTTCTTTCCTCCAATTGTCCCTGTCCAGAGAGACCTCTCTCTTTGGCCCTTCGCCTGATGGCATCCGGGATTTCTTGCTTGTGCTGTGTGAGACGTTGCATCGATCTTTTATTTCCACAATTTCCTTGTAGGTCTAGAATCCAACCTTAGAGACTTGCGTGTGGTTTTCTGCGTTTAGATTATTTTTATTATGTTTAGTATTTTCTTAATGATAAAGTGCATTGTTCGCCTTCCTTCGCAATTTCACAGCGTATTTGAATATGCATGTGCATTCTGACTGAGCAGAAGCAAAGATGCATGCATCACTGTAACATTGCAGCATGTGTTCCCTTTTGACCCAGGGCACAAGTCCAACACAGTCAGCTCCGAAGCAGATTTAGCACTGACGCCACACTATAATAAAGTCGGACCCTAGTTCTGTGAAAAGATTACTTCCGCAGGATTTGTTTCATTTTAGAAAGATTCTGTGACAATAAGAAAGCCGCAGGAGCCTGCAGTTTGTGAAGCGATACCTCAATATAGTGAACACAAACCACTTAAAAAAGCAAGAAGGGCGGTGACAGGAAATGTAACGTTAAATTTGGCCTGCTAAACTAAATTCTACTGGCGCCTTTAATGGATGATTCTAAATAAAATAAAGTAAATCAGTGTCCAACTCGGGTGCAGTGGGAATCTTTGTGGTAAAATAATAACTAGCAAGGAAGCATTTGAATTTTGAAAATGTAATCGGAGATGTAAAGAAAATCCAAGTCATCATCATTTTTCTTCAATAAAGAAATGCCTGTAATACACGGAATTCCTGAATCTTAATCATAATTATGTAATTCAGTGGAGCCCGCAACTATTTGCGGATCATTTTGTCGTGTTACGCTCAATCATTTGCGAACTTCATGTAACGCCCAATGTTTTAATTAAATAATTTTTTTAAAAAAATATTAAGCAGAAAATTGAACACAGAATCTGGTGTTTTGATTAACAAAAATAAAATCCAAGCAAGTCAAACTTACTCCTGAATATAATATTACAAAACAGGACTGTTGCGGCACAGTTACAATCTAACATGCTGTAAATGCACGGATGTATACATTTTATGGGCTTTTTTGTCTCAACTGCCCTCAACCCCTGTTGCCCGTCCTTAACAGATGGTGCAGGCCAGCAGCCCCCTCAGTGTCTCACCAAAAAGAAAGAGATCCGAGGGCCCGCGTGTGTTTGACAGTTGAAACAGATGATGCAGTACGCCACCTATGTAAACAGAAATAGTGCTGGGACTGATATAGCACAGAGATATGACCCTGACCATAGAGCCAGCCAGTCTAGACTCCAGATGTGATCATAGTGTTACCAGGACATTTCAAATCCAACTGGTAAATATTTCTAACAGTCGACAGTGGTTTGGTCAGAAGAAATGGGACAGAAGACAAAGGGAATGTTCTAAACACATTGCAGAGTGTTATGAGCAGCTTCCAAAAATACGCTGCGTCTACACTGATGAAAATAGCCGATATGTTTTAAAATAATATCCAGAGTCCCAACTGCTGTGAGTTGGAAAGCTTCCACAGAAAACCCAAGGCACTTTGGGGCTCACCAATAAATTACTTTTGAATAGAAACCAACCTGTACAATTAGTAAATTAAATGTGTTTCACTCGTAGATTTACTCGAGTGGCTTTCAAGAGAAAGTCAGAATCACTTGAGTTTTTACAAGAGGAGAAAAGCATTACTAAACCCATAGACAGCCCAGAAATACGTATGGAACCATTTATGGTGCAGTTCCTAAACTAACCCTTTTAGGGCTGAAATTCTGTGGCACTTTGCAGAATGTAAACCTGGTTTTAATGACGTTAGATAAGATGTCCTGCCGAGATATCCCTGTCTATTTCTCGTTGTTTCTGAGTGTGTTAATGTGTGTTCACACTTATGACCAGAGGGACAACAACAATAACAACTTGCATTTGTATAGTGCCTTTCACTAAGGATAGTATCTCAGAAAACTCAGATGGGGGAAAAAGCAACTCAAAAGTTCGGGTTCCCCCAAATTTCTAAAAGTTAAGACAAAAACAAAGATCTGCGGTTTCAAATGGAAGTGGCCCTGCAATACCCAAAGCTGCTGCTTCTGTGGAATTTAACTCATTTTGAACCTCAATCAAATGTATTCAGACCATGGTAACACATTTATTTAGGTGCAGTTTTCTCCAACTAACCAATAGTGACTTTGTTTCCTGCCTGCTGGATGCCCCGTGATCTCAAGGGAAGGTCCACACAGGTCAATGAGACATAGGAACATAGGAACAGGAGTAGGCCATTCAGCCCCTTGAGCCTGTTCCACCATTCTATTAGATCATGGCTGATCTGTACCTCAACTCCAATTACCCGCCTTTGCCTCAAATCCCTTGATAGCCTTACCTAACAGAAATCTATCCACCTCAGTCTTGAAAATTTGAACAGATCCAGCATCTACAGCCTTTTGGGGGGAGAGAGTTCCAGTTTTCCACAACTCATTGGGTGAAAAACTGCCTCCTGATTTCACTCCTGAATGGCCTAGCTCTAATTTTAAGACAATGCATTCTTCTTCTGGATTCTCCCACCAGAGGAAATAGTATTTATCTGTAGACAAGCAACCACATGGCAGGCCTGTGCAATAGTTAGAGTTTGGCCAGAATGAAACGTCGGGCAATTATGCTGAAGGCAGCACGTCCACCTGTTAACCTTGTCACCTTATAGGGGTACTGAGAGGGAACAAGTAAAGGCTTCTGAAGGCAGCAGCATTGTCTCGTTTTGGCTTATAGCACTGTTACTCACAGTAGTGCTGCTGTAACATAAATATGTCATAACACTGCAATTAAACCAATACCATCCACATTTAGGCAAGTCCGATTTGGATTGAACAGTTAAGAAATAAACTAATGGTGCACAAGGCTAAAATAGAAGTAGCCTCTTTAACAACTGGATGCTGTTCCCCACCCACATCAAGAATGAAGCAGACACTCACAAAGGCAGCTCCAAAATGGATGCTATAGACAAATATATATACAATAAATACTCCCCCCAATTTGCAAATGTAATACATCAGACGAGGATGAATTAACCCAGAAAGATTCTTCAGGACATCAAGAGCAAATTAATAATCATCCTAGCATATTGTTGCCTAGAATATCAAAACGTCCCAAAGTGCATTTCACTAAGTACTGTTAATTGTAGTGACTGTAGACTTGTCAGTAAAAGTGGCAGGCAGTTTACCCACAGTAATGTCTCACAAACAACCAGCCGGTGAACGACCAATTTTTCTGTAGATACTGTATTCCCTTTTCCTTTCAGCCAGTGCCATGGGTTCTTTAACATCCAATTTAACAGGCATAAAGTCAGTTTAACATTTTATCATCACCTCCCACCTCCCCATACACACGTAAACCCCATTCCACAGCATCTGTCCCTGCTGTAGTTGTAGTGTCAGCAAAGTCCTTCCCTACCCACACACAGATCAGCACCCATGGGCCCCGGCCAGCTCTTGTAAAATATTAATCCCGACTCAGGCTGGGGCCAGCAGGACTCGCGCTGCTCCTGCTGGGGCTCCCTGGCTCTAGACCAACAAGAAGTAGACCTTGTGATGAAATCTCTAGCTGTTTGTGGGACATTGTTGTGCACAACTGGGCTACATTCACCTACAAATACGTTAATTCCACTTCATAGTAAATCATATGAAGCACTTTGTGATGTCCTCCCAACAGGAAAAGAGCCATACCGCATACAAGGATCATCATCATTACTCTTATTATAAATATTAAAGCAGTAAATAGAAACCGATATATTAAACAGAAATGCAGAGGCTCATCGCTTTGGCTGCAGCTCAAGTCTTGCCGCTAATGGCAAATAGTTGTCATTCCCCAGTGTGATTATTTTGCCTTTCGACCTGAAAACGAATTAATTTTCATTTCTCTTCTGCCCCTGTCCCCCCGTCCTCCCGAGAACTGAGACTAGGATACAAGAGATGGAAGTGACGTGGGTCTGCAGAGGGGTATGAGCAGCAGCACAACAGACTTGTTTAATCCCACCCCAATTGCTAAATTAGAATCTTGCTCTACTGACAATCCAAGCCATGCTGACAGCGGAAAACAGTATTTTTGAAAAGAAAACTGTGCAAAAATGTTGGCTGATTTGAACCATTTTAATGGGTGTGGTGCTGTGGAGGGGAGGGGAGAAGGTGCAGGCAAGAATGTCCCAACAACATAGTCATCCTGTCTGCACAGGTTCAGGACACAGTTTAAAGTGGTTAAACTTGCAATTGTAAATCAGAATAGTAGTATTATTCCTCTCCCGCCCCGGGAATCCAAGCCATAATTACTCCATTAGCATGGAAATCAGATGGATCAGGAAGTCAGAACAACACGAATGATAAAAACAAGTCTAGACGTGAAAACGTTGATGCAGTGGAGCAGTGAGATGTGGGTTTTCAGCCGCATGCTGCACACTGGCTAATTTTAGTCAGGCTGACGGGAGGCTGCTGTACAGAGGTTAGGGACTTATCCATTGGGGGAGACAAACAAGATGAGGATGGAGAGTGTGGTCCAGGTCTGTTCTCACACGTCCCTCAACAACTGTAGTTTCAGAGCGGGGCAGGCAGAAAGCCTGGACACATTACCTGGTCACCCTCTCAGCTGAGAATGGTATCTCAGATGGAAAGGTCTAAGCAAAAGTAAAGGGAAAATAATTTTTGAGGGTGGCAAAATAAATCTCTGTCTGTCAGGATCGGTATCAGGGCTTGGAAAATTAACAGGAGCGCATGAAAATAATTCACTGAAATTCTATCCCCTCTCCAGCCTGGGAATTTAAACAACAACAACAATAATAACTTGTTTTATATAGCGGCCCTCATCCAAAGTAGCGTCCCAGAGCGCTTGAGTGGCAGTACAACATCGAGCCGGTGGGAGGTGGGCAGGTGACTATAGGAACGATCGAAGATGAATATCTTCAGATGAGACCTGAACAACAACAACAACAACAAGATTCCATTTATAAAGCGCCTTTCACGTCAGGAGGACGTCCCAAGGCGCTGAAGATGAGGAAGGAAGGGGCAAGGGACAAGGCAGCAGTACATATACACAATGTAGGGCACAGCCTGGGGATTCTTGGATGCTGGAGTCCATCCCAACCTCCTGGATGTGTTATGGATTAATTTCACCAGTAACCATAAAGTCACTGCTTAGTGTGAAACCAAGTCATGCTGACCTGGGAAAGATCCAGGTAAGATCCTTGGTCTGTGCTGAGTTTGTTAACCTACAAAATTCATTCTTGAGCCTGAAAGCTAACTGGTTCTCAGTCAATTCCCTTTGATACCTTATATTAAACCACAGACCAGGCTGCTCTTTTTTCTCAGGGGGCACCAGCCTGCTTCATGTCCTCCAGCCTATCCACTCACTTTCAGAAGGCGGATCTCCTCCCACACTAAACTTTGTGAGCTGATCACCCCCATCTTTGCCTTGCTTCACTGGCTCCTGATCCCCCAGAGAATTGAGTTCAAGATCCTTGTCCTCACGATCTTGCTCCTCCCAACCTCTGCGAGCTTTGAAAACTTCACCAGCATGTCCAGTCCCTTTGCTCTGCAGGTACTGGCCTGTTCCACATCCCCCGCTCTGCCTGCCCAACAATCATCAGTTGGGTCTTCAGCCTTTCTACACCACCCTCTGGAACCCCTTGCCTCCTTCAAGGACCGTCTCAAGACCTTCCTTTGCGATCATGCCTTCAGTCATCTTACCTCCAGCCCTTTCCCTTGCCCTACACCCCTCTCTGATCCCGACCCACAGCTCAGTTACAAACCTTTCATTGTCTCGCACCTTGGCCATCCTCCCGACATGAAAGTTATATAAATGCAATTTGTTGTTGTTTTCAGCCAGTCTGGCCCCGCAGTCTGGAATTCCAACCAGGAGTCCAACCCCTTCAACTTGCTCCCTGGCTCACTTCATTTAAGATCCGTCTGAAAACACACATCTTTGACCGTGCTTCCAGTCATCTCTCCTCTCCCCATCTCTACCTCGGCTCCCACCACCCAGCTCAGGTACACATCCCGCAGTGTCAAGCGCTTTGATACGCCCTCTCGATATTAAAGGCATTATCATAATTTCTTTAAGACTTATTAAACATTGTCATGGTGTCACGACTTTTTAGTCACCCTATATAAATGTAAATCGTATTGTATTGAAAATAAATCAATGTACCACAACGATTTACATTCCTATAGCCTCCTTCCTGCAGGGTAGCATCTCAGAGAGCTTGTAGTTGGAGGATTCTTAAAGATTCAAAGTTGAACATAATCTACTCCTCAGCAGTTAGTTGGGTGTTTTTCCAATCTTTTCGACAAGTCATTTATGATGCATCAGAGAGACCTGATGCATGGTCNAAAAAATTAAGATTGTGTAGAATTTAGGAAAATTCTGACATTCAATCTTAATTTGGAAACTGTTTTTCTTTCAGTTTTATTTTGCAAAGGTTTCAATAAAGGCATTTTGGGTTTCCTGCAGGACTCTTAAAGGGGATTACGCACACATTCCCAAAGCTTCAACACAGGCATAAATTTTCCGGGCCTCATTTCTGCAACCTCGAAGAGACGTTCGTATATAAAATAAGCTTTTTTTTTATTGCTTCTCGTTATGAACCTCTCACTGTAAACATCTGTGTAACAACCTCAGTAAATTTTCCATACGTTAAAAAAAATGTTTTTTTTTAATGGTTTTAATGACAAACTTTAATTCCCGCGCCTTTTTTTTGTTGCTTTTTACTGGTCCTACTGGAGGCATTTGGCATTGCCGCAGTCTGGCATTAAAGAACAGTATTGCAAAATGTGTGCGTATTTTTCTCTCAAGTTACAACTTGATTTGATGGGTTTAACAATATGAAGCTGTACTCAATTACATTAAAAAACAAGGAATTCTGCCATTTCAGAAAATTGTACATAAATCCAACAGCGCAAAAGCATTGTGAAGCTGCAGCAATAGAAACCTACTGTTAGTTAAGCCTTTGGAAACCACCCCAAGATATTAAAGGTTGCTTCTTTTGAAGGGCATTCACTGTCCNTTTTTTCTATTCAAAAATCACGCTGGAGGTTGTAGCTTAACGGTTAGAGTACTCAGCTCACAAGCGAGAGGACCCAGGTTCGATTCCTGGGCAGGGAGAAAAGTTAGGAACGTTTCCTTACTCCACACGCCTCTGTTTACCTAGCAGTAAGAAGCACCCGATTGATGGATTGGTTTTCTGAGGATAATAATCCCTTAAACAAAAATTTAGTCATTCAATCCACGACTGTTTGTGGGACACTGCTGTGCGCAATTGTCTGCCGCGTTCCACCCACAAAATATACAGTCAATTCACTTTACAGTATATTCTGTGAAGCGCTTTGAGACGTCTCGAAGATGTGATAAGGCACTATGTCAAATGCAAGGATTATTATATATCATTATTATAATTAAAGGAATTATTTATAGACGCGCTACAAAGAGTTGGTTAGTGACAAGCCAGCATTTGTTCCCGCCTTGATTTTGGTGCAGGTCGTTCCTTTTGAAGTGGCATCGTGACAGGCAGGAGCAAGTGGGTCTGTCGGTGGGGTCAGCGAGGCTGAGAAAAAGCTGTGGGTGGGAAGGTAGGGACCGCTTGTCACAGAGCAGAATGTTTGGATAAGGCCTGCGAGCGTGTGGAGGAATCAGCGTGAAGGAACACACCTGGAGGAAAAAACAGCTAATCCAACCACAGTTCCATAAGACTGGCTCCACAAAGTCTAGCCAACATCTGGAATGGATATCATGAGACACTGAGCAGCCCTGACTGCCTCACTATCCCTACCTTTGTACTTTCATTTAAAATGTAAAAGCAAACAGACATCAAGGATATATTTATGCTCAACTGTCTTCAAGTAGCATTTCTGCCTCCACCAGCTACACTTGAAAAGTTTTATGTTATTCAGAGATCATTACTGATAACAGAATGCATTCTGCAATCTTCCCTTTGGCCCCTTTTTGTCTGTCATGATTTAATGTCATTTGTGCGGAATTTGACAAAAAAAAAGACATTAAGGTTGCTTGGAATACCAAAACGGTTACCAGTGTATTGAGGTCCATTTTTTTTCCTTCTGCATCTATTAATTCTATGTCAGGTCGATTTGCAATGCTGTGCTGATCCTGATTAACTGAAGATTTAACCCAGTCTGCGCCAAGTTGCTGACGCGCTTTTAAGATTGTGTCCCTATAAGGCAACAAGAGCACTTCAGCTCCGATCAAGTGAAGATTTTCAGTTTATTGGATATGGAGAGAGCTTTATTTTAATGGGTGGAGGAGGGGGAGGGGTTGGGGACTGGGATAGAGTCACGTAAGTGTAGTTTTAAAGGAAATATCTTTGGGGGGAGGTTTGGATACTCTCCGCACATTCAGATATCAATGAACAAAGATATTTTTTAGTTGGAATAAAAATAAAAAATGCTTCCAGATTGGACTCCTATCAGAACCACAAGTTCAAAGAGCACCAATTGGCTTGGCCTGTCTTTCAAGCAATGAGTCAAGGGATGCTGATGCTGTTAACAAGATGAATAAAGTCACCTGAGCCCCAGGTTCTTGTCACATCCTCTGTCGCAGGTAACAGCTCCTGTCTCACATCACAGCCTCAGTCCCAGATCTGGCCCACATCACAGCAAGGTTTAAGCTATCCTGCTCTATACGAATGCAAATCCTTGCTGTTCGTGTTTTGTATGAAAAGTTAAATCGACCTCACTGTAAGCCGCAGTGTGACTATCCCCTGAGGTCATATCCTCTGGAGTTAGTTGCAGTTTCAGTTGTAATGACATTCCACAAGTATTCAGTATGCACAGTCAACGAGGCCATCTTTACAAAGTAACCCTTTTTTGCTCCAGACAGTATATTGGCTGAAGTAGGCTAAGATCTGTTCTGCTCTGTAAATTTAGCTAATTTATCCCCATGCTCTTCAATAGATTATAGTTTTAACAGATTTTAATGTGGATAATTTAATTTTACATTTAAAACAGAACATTTATCATTTAAACTTGCCTTGTGATTTTTTTTCTTAAGTGCAAAGCAGCCAATAAAGTGGTGAATGGAATAATTTAGTGCTAAGTCCACAGCAACCAAGTTGCAACTTTGAGTGAACAACAACAACAAAATTACATTTGTATAGCTCCTTTTACATCGGGTGGATGTCCCAAGGCGCTGGACAATCAGTGTTTTGGACTCGATTGGGGAAGATTTAGAGCAGGAGGGGAAGGAGGGTGACCGAAAGCACGGTCGAAGAGGAGGGTCTTGAGATGGGTCTTGAAGCAGGCAAGGGAGGGAACAGAGCTTAAAGCTCTCCTGGCCAACAATCCCATAGATAAAACTGGTCACTCACTTAATGGCTGATTGTGTGACATTGAAGTGGGTAAATTGTCTGCTGCGTTTGCCTACAAAATACACAGTCACTACACTTTACAATAAATTCTGTAAAGTGCTTTGAGATATCTCAATGACATGATACACATGCGCAAAGCAAGAAGTGATGTCGGCAATGACCTGTTACCCTGAAATTGTCCATTTTAATGTTAGAGCGGTGAACATCTCCCGCTCACAGGATTGAGTCAGTTTGCTGTGCGTGTGAGAAGTGAAACCGGCTATCAAGCTTCATTGTCACACAGGTTGGGATTCAATGGATCCCAAAGGCTGTGTTAGACTGAGGCTCAACGGTATGATTCCAGCACTCCCACAACCAGCATTGAAAAAGGCCTTTCAGGCCATTGTGCCTGTGCTGATGTTTGCTCCCTTCCCTCCCCTCCTACCATTCAGCTTTGACTCCCAGCCAGCTCTGTGGGGCACTTTGAGCCGTTTGCTGATGTGAAAGGCCCCATATAAATGTAAAATTATTGTTACTGTCGTTGTTGCAGGGGGAGCAGAGACAGAGCTTCAATCCTTAGAAGACATCGTGCAACTAAGTAACAATCCGAGAGTATCAGCTTTCAATAAAATTCTGACATGAAATACAGTACGTCAGTTTATAATAACCATTTGATGCGATAATTATCACAAGGACAGAATTTGCAGTTGCTGTGGTGTTCTCTACTGGAGACAGTTTTCACCACAAGGCACTTTTTCTGCCAGCGCACACAACAGGTAAGGAAGGAAGGCTACTGGTTTCCTGAGGAGCTCTAATCTGCCCCAGTAAGCGAGTACTGGCACTTTTGATGCAGGCGATGATTAATGCGTCATGTTACAACGTACGTACTTTCCATTGAAGCTCAATAAAGCACTGTTCGGAACTCACAACTGAACATAGGAATGCTGCTCGCAGGTTAAACACCCACATTAGAAACACAGGGTGCTCTCATGAGCACAGAGGTTACATTTAGACTTTTGTTATAACTGAAGTTCTATTTCATAAGACAATCCCCCCCACCCGCGAGCAACTGCAAAGTAAAAAACAGTGAAGCTTTTAATTAAAGCACAGAAAGGACTCCAGGCTGATAAATCTGTCGACATTGTAAGGTCACACTCTGAGGCATTAACTGTACTCCTTTGCATTCTTGCTGATAAGTTCTCCAGTATCCCTTTGTCCTTTTGCAGTGTGGGAGAACCATCCACTTTATACATTTCAGCAGCTCAAAGCATTATCACAAAACAGAGCAGGTCAAACAAGAGAGAGAGAGAGAAAAAAAACTGTTGCTTTGAAAAGTTGCTTCCTTTGGATTGCTGCTGAAAGAAAAATAGTCATGGTGTTATTTGTGGAATAATTAGTCACTCAATCCCCGATTGTTTGTGGGATATTGTTGTGCGCAATTGACTGCTGCGTTTCACCCACAAAATACACAGTTAATTCACTTTACAGTATATTCTGTGAATCTTTAAGACGTCTCAACAACGTGATAAGACACTATATCAAATGCAAGGATTATTATTAAACTTTGTAACAGGTAGCACTTGAAGTTGGTCAGAGTCTGACACAGACCATCTCACCTCAGCAACATGTATGATATACAAATGATATATGCACCCAATTACTAACTCCTTCCAAGCATGCCTCTAGAAATAAACAGCTTCACCTGTTATAGTTTATTTTATATGTTGAAATGTGTCGAAATGCTTCACATATAATTATTGTCAAATGTAGTGACTGTTTAACAAGAAAAAAAGTGATATCAATTTGCATCAGTGTGTCCCATTGCAGTGAATGACTAATAAAATAAGGTGCAATTATAATAAAGTACTGGAAGAAAAGTACACAGAAAGAAAATAAATATAAGGGAACGTTATATATCTCAACAGCTTGGAAAACACCCTTTTGTATATGTCAGTAATTTGGATAACTAATTGCCTGCCCATTTATTGTAATTCCAATACTTTACTATTCTGATGTTTTTAACTCTTTTTCTCACAGTCTGACTACAAGTGAAAGGTTGGATACCGGCAGGACTCTTTGCTCTCAGTAGCTAATCAAGATCTTGAGAGGCTTGGTAAAGAAGCCCTTTCAACCCATTTAATATCATCCTTCCAGTACAGAACACCTACCCTACTCTTCTACTGCATCAGAGCATAACACAAGAACATGAGAAATGCTCGACAAAAAAAGTTCAAGGTCCATCTAGTTCGCCGTCCACCTTCCTGGCAGTCGCATGCACATATGTCCCAAACTACCTTTGTACTAGATCCCATAATGTTATTTCCTAAAAGAAAACTATCTAATTTGCGTTTGAAAGAATCAACACTTCCTGCTTCAACTGTCTCCCTAGGGAGTCTGTTCCACAGGTTCACTATTCTCTCACTGAAATAGTGTTTGCGTAGATTCATTCTGAATTTACCCCCCCTTGAATCACAGGCCATGTCCTTTGATTTTACTATTCTGGACAAGTTGAAACAGCCTGTCATGATCCATATTGCCTTGCCCCTTTAGAATATTAAAGACAGCAATCATGTCGCCTCTCAATCTTCTCTTAATGAGATGATTCTTAATTGAATCCAGCATCCTGGCATCGACCACCCTTTTCCGGTAACCTGTTCCTGCTGTTCTCTAACCCTCTGTTTAAACTGTGCAATAACATAAAAAAGGTCAAAAGCAGATACAGAAAAACTTCCATAAATATGATCTGTATAAATTGCCTGAGTCATACATCTGCCCAATTCACATTCAAGAGTTTATATTCTATGTAAGTTTGCATAAGTTATGTTAAATGTATGGTCCCAACTGATATAATTTATGCAAGGTTAACTGTATTTTAAAAGGTGCAAAGAAAAAAAACTAATGAGGAATATGATCCTAGAAGGGTCAAATTAAAAAAACTCAATTAAAAAGTATATTGGAGGAAATAGGGGAAAATAACAACAGAAAAGTAGATACAGACATCAGCAAGTGGGATCAACTGAATTTATTCAGCTATATACTTGAGCATCAGATGGGATGCTAAAAGCAGAGAAGTCATTAAAGGACAGGCCAGGAAGGGAGATTCTAAAAACTTCAATAGGTTGCAGAATCTATAAATTATTTAAACAAGGAATTAGATAAATCCTTAAAAACAAATGATATTAAAAGGATACTAGGAGCGATCAGGGGAGTTGGATTAGATTGCATGACTCAAGTGAAGGAAAACACCAGAGCAAATTTTGATGAATCAAGTGGTCTGTTTCTGTGCTGTACCATTTGACTTCAATCAATGAGAGCAGTAATAAAGAGTGTAGGTTTAAATTCAAAATCTTCAAATAGGACAAGAAGAATAGGAAAAAAAAGGAACATAAAAATCCCATATAGTGGTGGACATTTGGATAGATTAACATGGTTGATACTTGAATTGTTAATTAACGGCCAGTTAATTTCACCCACAAAATACACAATCAATTCACTTTACAGTATATTCTGTGAAGTGGTTTGAGACATCTCAATGGTGTGATAAGGTGTTATATCAAATACAAGGATTATTATTATTATTAATAACTTGTTTCCAAGTTGTTACAGGTTCCCATTAGATACACATGGAATTTGTTTTTCAAGCAGTTGACTGGCAAAGGAGCTAATAATAATAAATGGAAAGATTATTAATAATAATTAACTACTTTGCCAGTCAACTTTCAAAAACAATTTGCATGCGAACTGTATTTGATGAGAACCAGTAACATACCTGGGCTTGACCAAGGAGTAACCATCTATGATGGGTTATTCCAGATTTCGCAAGTGGTTTATCCCAGAAACCACCAAACACATACACTACAACAAAAATATTCAGTTCCATTTTACCTGCCCTCTGTAGACCCGCACCTCCTGCATTTATACCCAGTCTCTCATTTAAAGCTTCCTCCCTGTAACCCAACCCAATGCTGCTTAAATAGCTCTGGGTTGGACCTGAATTGGCAGTTGCCTTTCTCATGGGTGAATAATTAGGCCCTTGTTCCGAAGAGTTTTCTTAAAAGAAAACGTACTGATTTATCAACCTCAGTAGGCTGTGTTCCCCTGGAGGGTGGGTGGGTTCCTTCCCCCAGGGACCCACCAGTCATGCTCACTCCGTCACAGAGCCCAACTGGTGGGGTTCCAATGTTAGGAATGGGTCCACACTGAGGAAAAGCAGAAAATGTTTCTTCACACGGCAGGTGAAAGTTAATCTTGTAGGAGTCCTGTAGCTCAATAGTTTGAGCACTCGCCTCGCAAGCGAGAGATCTGGGTTCGATTCCCAGCAGGGTGAAATGTTGGGCAAGTTTCCATTCTCCACACACCTCTGTTTACCTAGCAGTAAGTAGGAACTCGGTTGTTAGTTGATTGGCAGATCGCTTTTCCGGTGGCAATAATTCCTTAAAAAAAATTGGCCACTTCAATCCATGACTTCTTGTGGGACACTGCTGTGCACAATTGGCTGCCGCATTTCGCCCACAAAATAAGCAGTCAATTCACTTTACATCTATTCTGTAAAATGCTTTGAGACATCTTGAAGACGTGATAAAGTGCTCCCTTGAATGAAGAGAGGGTGGGAGCAAATCGCAGAGTGGAGTCAGAATGGCCGAATCCCCACCTACCAATGTTATAATAATAATAATCCTTGCATTTGATATAGCGCTTTTCACGTCGGGAGGACGTCCCAAAGCGCTTCACAGAACACACTGTAAAGTGAATTGACTGTATATTTATGGGCGAACGCGGCAGCCAATTGCGCACAGCAATGTCTCACAAACAGTCGTAGATTGAAAATGACCAATTTATTATTGTTTTTGGTTTTGGAGGGATTATTATTAGGCGTGTGGAGTAAGGAAACTTGTCCAAGGTTTCGCCCTCTGCCTGGGATTGAACTCAGATCTCTCGCTTGCAAAGCGAGTGCTCTAACCACTGAGCTACAGGACTCCACTGTTGGGGCAGATAGGGAAGGGAATACAAGGCAGGCCAATATACACTGGGCAAAGGGAGTGACTGGGTTGGCATGGTTGAAGGAGGTTGCAGAGGTATGGTGGAGCAAGACAGCGGAAGGATTTGAACATATATAAGTGCAAATTATTGTAGCTACACTTGTAGAAAAAGTCTAATTTTTTCTGCTGTGTATTGGTCTCTGAAGTCGCACATAGTATCAATGTTCTTGAAATGATATGAAAGCTGATAATGATACATTACTTAAAATATTGTTCCTCTTAGTAAAAAATATCAAACAGATCATTAATCTTAGATTGAACCCCCTCAGGTCATGATAACATTTCTGAAATTGGTTCCACTCCTACTGCGTGTAGTTTCCAACAGTGAAAACACCGAAGAAACATCAACATAGATATTGGCATTCTGATTTGAGACCTGGAGAGAGAAAGCTTGAAATTAATTTGAAATTCCTGTTGTTAAATTTATGAGTAATTACAAGACAGCAATTGGCAATCGCTTCCTTTGGTTTTAGAGTAGTTTTTAACGACAAGAGTAAAATAATCAACAAACGCCTTTGACAGTCGGTTTAATTAAGGGTGAAATTAGTCAGACACTACTCTTTTTTTCTGAGAAACTTAACTGTGGGTCTGCACTGCTTTCTATTTTCTCAGCTCAAACATTGTTGCAATACTGGAGCGCTTGGAGCTTAACATAATTAGCTAAATCCAGTTAAGATCTAAATACAAATTATTTCCATACCAGCTCCCAGCACAATTACCTCAGTGCCCATGTATGTGCTGCAAGGAAACCTGTACAGTATCTTCTATCTGTTCAGTCTTACATGTTGCAGCTATTCAAAAAAGACACCAGCGAAGTTCCACTGAATCAACACATTACGTTTGTGAAGCAATGAACAGACATGGAATCTTATAAATCTATATCCTCGCCTATCCATCATTCCACACATGCACCCATTCCAAGAAAAGATTACATCAGTGATTCTCTTGCATAAGTCAGGACCATTTCATAACATTCACTGTTCAGATATGAACAAGGTTGCATTAAGTGTCCAGTACTAGTTCCTTGTAGTGCTTACAAATAAATCTTTATAATATTTGCATTTCATGTAACACATTATCACGTCGTTGAAACGTCTCAGAATGCTTCACAGAATTTACTGTGAAGTGTAGTGTTTGCGCAATGGTAGGTGAATGAAACAATCAATTTGCAAAATTAATGACTAATTTCATCTGGGAGATTATTAGCCACGGGAAAAAGCTCTCTTCTTTATTCTGCAGTTGGGTTTTCAGCCTATCTGAAACTACACTCTAGAACTTCAACCTGGACTCGATCATCTTGTTCTCTCCCTCACCTCATTCAAAGTATGTCTCAAGACCTACCTCTCTGACTGCACTCTCAGTCATTTTTCCCCTTCCTATCCACTTCAGCTCCCACCCCAGCCTGGGTGCTAAGACTGTTCAGCGCCTTGGGACATTCTCCTGACATAAAAGGTGCTATATAATTTTTTTATTGTATTATACTGAATAACCTCAAAGGATCTTTAGCATCCAAATGAACAGGCAGATGGGACATCAAGGACACATCACAGGCACCTCCAACACTACAGCACTCTCCCAGCAAGGCACTGGAATGTCAGCCTAGACCAGTGTTGGCCAATCATTTTGGCCAGCAAACAAAATATACTTTCTTGATTGAATATTTCTTGATTTATGCCATAAAAAACAAGAAAAACTTGGAAACACACTACCAATCGAACATGGACTTTCCTAGACTAGTTCTATTCAGGGTTCTATTCTTTGTTCTATTCAGTTCTCTTCTCGATAGCCCCACGAGCCATAGTTTGACCAAGACCGTGAGCTCAAAGTCCAATGTAGGCCTGAAAATTGTAACACATTTTCATGGTTTATTTCTAATTTAAAAATGCTATAATTAATTCAACTTTGTTCCAATGTAAGACATAATCTTAATTTCATCCCAATAATGAGCTCTGAAAGGGGAGAAATAAAATGAACTCTAAGAATACATTTAACATTGCAAAAAAATTTATAATAATAATAATAATCCTTGCATTTGATATAGTGCTTTTCACGTCGGGAAGACGTCCCAAAGCGCTTCACAGAACACACTGTAGAGTGAATTGATTGTATATTTGTGGGCGAACGCGGCAACCAATTGCGCACAGCAGTGTCCCACAAACAGTCGTAGATTGAAAATGACCAATTTATTATTGTTTTTTGGTTTTTGGAGGCATTATTATTAGGCTCTGTGTGGAGTAAGGAAACTTGCCCAAGGTTTAGCCCTGACCTGCCTGGGATTGAACTCAGGTCTCTCGCTTGCAAAGCGAGTGCTCTAACCACTGAGCTACAGGACTCCACTATAACAAGGGAATCAGATTCAAGTACTTTAGAAGCAAGGTATACACAGTTCAGATTTAGCTTGTTTACCCAGGAAGATTGTATCAGGAGTTTCAAGAAGGAATTAGACTACTATAAAGCACCTAAATTGATTGATAAATCTGACTGATAGAACAATGACCGATTATGTTTTTTACTTTAGACCTTCTAAATGGACTGCAATGGTCCAATGAATGTTAACTGGGACATAGGGAGGCACTTTCTGCTCTTTCCAAATAGTACCATGGGATTTTTAACAACTACATGAACAGGCAGATGTTGGGATCTCAGTTTCATGTCTCATCCAATGGTCATAGACTGGAGCGAGGAAAATAGGAAAACAGTAACAGAAGAAGGCCATAAAGTCCATCTTGTCTGTTCCACCAGTTTATTGGATCTTGGCAGATCTTATCATTCTAAATCTTGCTTTTTCACCTTAGTCCTTCATACCTCTACTACCCAAATATCTGTCTGTCTAACTGTGTAGTCCTGTAGCTCAGTGGCTAGAGCACTCACTTTTCAAGTGAGAGTACCTGGGTTCGATTCCAGGGCAAGGAGAAATGTTGGGCAACTTTCCTTACTCCACGCACCTCTGTTTATCTAGCAGTAAGTCAGAACTGCGTTGTTAGTCGATTGGCAGATCACTTTTCCAGGGGTAATAATCCATTAAAAATATATAATAATAATTTGGTCAATCAATTCACGACTATTTATGGGACACTGCTTGTGTGCAACTGGCTGCCGCATTTTGCCCACAAAATATACAGTCAATTCACTTTACAGCATATTCTGTGATAAAGAGGTGATATGGCACTACATCAAATGCAAGGATTATAATCATATTATTATTTTAAACATGCCTTTTGATTCTGAGACAGAGCGTTCCACATCTTCTGTGTGAAGAAATAAAGAAATGGCATCAGTTCTCACTGTCTGGGTTCTTATTTTAAGGTTATTCCCCCTTGTAATTGATGGTTTGTCAGACTATTTACCTAATGTCATAATTATAATTGTGGATTTAACACAGGGTTTATTTTTCATATGGTTTCCTACGCTCAAGGAAATGCTTCAGTTTCTTAATGTCTCAGACTTGGCTTGGTTCATATAATTCAAAATAACAAAGATAAGATTAGAATGTTAGATCATCCACAAGAAATAGGCTGTTTGGTGGTTATTATACTGCCATTTTGTTGTGTCAAGGTTGATGAATTTGCCACTTTCTTTGACGTAGGTTAAGTGGTAAGCTAGTAATCCTGGTGAGGCACAGACAGACCCAAAATCAAATGTTTTTCAAGGAAGGGTCAGCCAAACCAATAAAAATGCCACATTACATACAAACAAATGTTACTTTTCTTTCTGTGTTTGACCTTCCTAAAATAGCTATTTTTGCAGGAGGTTGATATTTCTTCACCAGGTACTTTGTCAAGTCAAAATATTATTATTATTGTTATTAGAGTGGTAAGCTCCTGGGTTATAGCTGGTGGAACACAGTACCCGATGCATAATAATAATAATCCTTCCATTTGATATAGCGCTTTTCACGTCTTCTTGACGTCTCAAAGTGCTTCACAGAACATACTGTAAAGTGAATTAACTGTATATTTGTGGGAGAAATCCAGGAGCCAATTGCGCACAGCAGTGTCCAACAAACAGTCGTGGATTGAAAATGACCAATTTATTATTTTTGTTTTTGGAGGGATTGTTATTAGGCGTGTGGAGTAAGGAAACTTGCCCAAGGTTTCGCCCTGCCTGGAAATGAACCCAGGTCTCGCTTGCAAGGCAAGTGCTCTAACCGCTGAGCTACAGGACTTCCAGGTTCCCCAAGCCTTGGCTCTTGTCAACCTGCGTCTGACACTTTCTGGGATTACGTAAGAAGGTGTGCCCTTTCAGGAGGAGAACACCCACTTCATATATCAGACAATGAGAAATCTCCATATATATGTGGATCTTTCAGTCTGGTTTTGATATTCGTAAGCATGTTGATGGGCTTCTGCATGTGTCAAACACTGGCATACCAAAAAAAAATGAACTCCTTATTAAAGAATCCCATCAAGAAATACCACAAATTAGACCCCAAAATGTACTTAAAACCATAGAACCATAGAAATTTATATCACAAAAGGCCATTCGGCTCATCTTGTCTGTGTTGGATCTTTAAAAGAACAACCCTTTCAGTCTAATTTACTCATCTTTTCCCCATACCCCATACTCTGCCATTAATATTGGGTTTACTTCATGTTGATGTCTTTCAAGGCATCTTAAAGGAAGTGTTTTTCATTGCTTCTCCACATAAACTTGTCGGAATTGAAGTTTTTTTTGACATCTTGCGCAAAAAGTTCCTTTTGCAACATTTGTAAATTATCCTGGCACATGGTGATATATATTAATAACACTACCATATATGTGCATAAGAACAAAAAAAGTCCACAAATAGTATTTTTCACAAACTGCACATTAATATTTACATAATTGCATTCAACAATGTCGCTATCATGTGGGAGTCTTCAAGTAAAGTAAGCTTCCTGCATTCAGCTGTGAGTCTCACAATTAGTTAACCAGCAAATAAAAATCGATTCCATTTATTATTGCTTAAAATTCGACTCTTTAATCTTTAAAATGAAACCGAATGTTTCCCAAATGATTTTATTACAATGAAAACTCTGAAGTAAAAATGTAACAGTAGATCATGTGTCTGCAAAAAGTTGCCATAAAATATTCGTAGCAAGTTTCATTCCACGTTCATTATAGCACAATACAATCAAGCAAATCAGTGCATAATGGTTGGAGTGACTGAGATTTGCCAGACCTCCTGCCAGAAAGTCTGTCACTGTTGACTCTCTGGACTTGTTTTTTGTCTGCAGTCGTATCAATCTGTTGGTGATGTCTAGATGGTACTCTTCAGATTCACACTGTTGGTTACTGCACTGAACAGGAGGTTTCTGACAAACGTCTGTTCTGTAGGACGACTGAATCCTTCACCAACCCAACCAAGGTCATAAACTCTATACGTTTTGCTCATGCGTTTACAAGTGTAAATCCTCTGAAGCGCTTTAAGATATTTTGACGACATGATAAGGCTCTACATCAAATGCAAGGATATTATTCTTACAAGTGTCTGAAGTGTCTCCAATTAAGGCACATTTTGAGTTTACAAGCAAAAGTACCCACTGTTTCATGAATTGCATTTCGTGGATTTGGCCAACCTTGAATTTGGCAAACTGAAAATCACAAACCAGAAGTTACAATTAACATTCCTATAATCCTTGCAATTGATAGAGTGCCTTATCACATCATTGAGATGTTTCAAAGGCCTTCACAGGATATACTGTAAAGTGGATTGACTGTGTACTTTGCGAGCGAAACGTGGCAGCCAGTTTGCACACAGCAATGTTCCACAAACAGCTACGGAGTGAGTGTTCATTTTTTTATTTGGAGAATTGTTGGCCAGGATACTGGGAGAAACTCCCCTCTATTTTTGAATAGTGCCATGGCATCTTTAACATCCATCTGCACAGCCAGAAGGGACCTTGTATTAACATCTCATCTGAAGGACGACATCTCCGACAACACAACATCCCCCAGTACTGCTTTGGCGTGTTATCTTTCCCTCCAATATTTCGCTCAAAATTCTCCTGATTTATCGTCCCCATAAACCCTCCCCAACTTCATCTCTGACATCTCCACCCTCCTAGTTTCCCTCTGCCTCTGTTGTGAACGCCTCCTCATCTTAGGCAACTTCACCCCTCTTGCACTATCTCCACCAACTTCTCTCTCCTTTCCTTTCATATAATAATAAATAATCCTTGCATTTGATATAACGCTTTTCACATCTTCTAGACGTCTCAAAGCGCTTCACAGAATATGCTGTAAAGTGAATTGACCGTATATTTGTGGGCGAAATGCGGCAACCAATTGCACACAGAAGTGTCCCACAAACAGTCGTGGATTGAAAATGACCAATTTATTATTGGGTTTTTTGAGAGATTATTATTAGGCGTGTGGAGTAAGGAAACTTGCCCAAGGTTTCACCCTGTCTG
This sequence comes from Callorhinchus milii, assembly GCF_018977255.1. Lineage (NCBI taxonomy): Eukaryota > Metazoa > Chordata > Chondrichthyes > Chimaeriformes > Callorhinchidae > Callorhinchus > Callorhinchus milii. Next base: position 14,565,078 of record NW_024704744.1, read on the forward strand.
GAATTGAACCCAGGTGTCTCGCTTGCAAGACGAGTGCTCTAACCACTGAGCTACAGGACTCCATATCCTTTCCCTCCACATCTACTCCACCACCCACGTTCATGGCCACCCACTCACCTGGTATATTACCCAGGGTCTCAGTGTCTCGGATTTCACAATCACCGACAAAGCCATCTCAGATCACCATTTCATTTCCCTTATCTCCTCAATCCCTCTCCCCACTGCCACCCAATCCACCTCCATCTCCTACCGCCCCGGAAAAGAATCTCCCCGCAATCCCTCTCCACTACCCTGGAGTTGTCTGAAGTTGTCGGAGTTGTCTCAAATCTGATTTAACGGTCCACCAGCAGATCTGGCTGGACCACATAAAAATTTTCCACTCTGCCCTTGCCTCCGCTAAATCATCCTTCTATTCCAAGATAATCTTGGAGGCCAAGGACAACCCCAGGCTCCTCTTCTCCACTACGAATCGGCTCCTCCGTTCACCCTCTCACGCCTCGCCCATCCTCTCCTGCAACTCCAACTGCGAGAAGATGCCGGATTTCCTTGTGATCCCAACCCTAACCCTAACCCTCTCTGTCCTCCACCCTCCCTGATCCTAATCCCCCGCTCGGGTCCTAATCCCTGACTATTCAGCACCTTGCGATGTCCAGCGCCTTGGGACGTCCTCCTGATGTGAAAGGCGCTCAATAAATGGAATCTTGTTGTTGTTGTTGTCCTCCCGGTGTAAAAGGTGCTTTACAAATGTAATTTTGTATTGTATTATATCTTAGCCTATGTGGTTCCCAATTCCAACGTGGAGATTGAACTCACAACCTTCTAACTCAGAGACAAGAGTGCTACTGCTGAGCCAAGCTGGCTGATAACAGTCGTTAAAAGTAGGATTCTTTGGAGGTGAGCATTAGCTGGATATGTTAATGCTAGGTGTTCGCTTTTAGTTAAAGCTTCAATGTTTTTAGCAGGAACAGATATAAGGATGGCATCAACGCTTTTTATATAGAGTAGCTAGGGTACTCTGGCTATACTACACTCCAGTTAGTGATAATAATAATAATCCTTCCAATTGATATAGCGCCTTATCAAACTTCTCAAAGCGCCTCACAGAATATACTCTAAAGTGGATTGACTTTTGTATATTTTGTGGGTGAAGTACAAAATTGTGGCACAGTCGTTTGGACCACATCAAACTTTTGAGCTTTTGGCATTTACTGCCATTGTCAAAAGTAGAGATGTCTCTGTCTGTAGTAACCCTACATGGTTATTCGAATTTTTCACTTATTACATAGCCTCCGGTTGATGCAGATCTCTTTACTTAAATTGCTATAGTTACACCTACAACAGAAATTATTACGTCCTTAAAGGGAAAAGTATCTCCTTTTGGCAACTAAAAGCTTCAACAAAAGTGAACAACTTCAACATAAAATGATGCCAAAAAAATATTATAGTTACTTAAACACCAAAAAGGGGGTTATTGGCCGGGTGACAGCTTAGGCCCAGACCCTTTTGAAGTAGTTGAGCCTCTGTTCTTTGTAAGAAAAACACAAGTCCCATCTGACTCCCCCATTGCCAGCCCCGTCTCTGGTTCTTTTAATTTACATTGCTGGCTGTGTCTGCTGCTTCTGCTCTGTGAACATCAAGAACGAAAATCCACTTACCACTTTGACTGTCCCAAACACTTTCACAGCAGGAATATCATCACCAGGCTCTTGTATTCACAGCCTAAAGGGACGATTCAGAACCAGCAGAATAGAAAAATGTTGAAGCGAGAAGTATTAATCTGCTTTAATCCATTCTGCACAAGACCTGAACAGGGACAATGGCTGCTCTAGGAGAGATGTTGCTATCAATGACAGACTTGTCAAGCCTCACTCATATAGAGTGAAGCTCGCTTTTTTTTGGTTTAAAAATTTTACAATTGCAAATTGCACTCTGAAAATGAAACATGGTTTTGTATCTCTTTTTGTTGATCACAGTGGCCTTTTGGTTCTTTCTTTTAAATGAAACCTCACTGCAATTCGTCTTGCTGACATTTTCCTGATGTTGACAGCTCTGGTCAGTGCTTGTCATAGCGTCACATTGTTGCTGCTAATACAATAAAACTTGCATAAGTCTGATCAGTATAAATCATATAATCACATAAGTCATATGTCTGACCAAATCCTATTGAAGAGTTTACACTATGCAAGTTTGACCTAACTCATACTTTGCATGTTATATTAAATAATAATAATCCTTGCATTTGATATAGCTCCTTATCACGTCTTTGAGACGTTCCCAAAGCGCTTCACCGAATATACTGTAAAGTGTAGTGACTGTGTATTTCATATGGTCCCAACTAATATGACTTATGTGAGATTTACTGCATTGCTACTATTGATCTTATGGGTTCCCACAGACTGTGGATCCTCAGGTTCAATGGTTAGGAGCAGAGCTTGGATTTGATGAGATTGAGTCAGCTCAGGTTAAAGGCATAAAGGCCAGTCATAAAGGCTCTGAAGAAAGGTCACATCTGAAATGTTAACCTCTCTCTCCTTGATTCAGACCAGAATGAACCTCTGTGCATTTTCCAATTTCTGTTTGATTTCCAATTTCTATTTGATTTCCAGCATTTCCCTGCTTTATACCTTAACCTCAGGCCCGATTGAACTCCTATTTGTCTCCATCACATATTTGTCATAGAGGCTTCATATTTAATTTACTGACATTTTGAATACCATGTGATATTTAATAACCTTTAGAGATCTTACCAAATAATGTCATGTTGTGACATTGTAACCTTTATTACCAGCTGTAAACACATTTTCAGTCAGTGTTGCGGGATCATAGGTTAGTTAATCATAGATTAGAGCAAAGGTTAAGATGATGCGTTTATTTCCATGGGATAAAAAAAGGGAGGAAAATGCAATGGGTGACTTGATAATTATTAGTAGTGCTAACTTCCGCCCACCTTACGTGAAAGATGCTCTATAAAGGTCAATTATATGGCATTATTGTTCAATTATTTTATATAAACAGTAAACGTAGGGTCAGGTAAATAAATATGCCAGTGGTTTAATTCATGACAACCATCACTTTTTCTAAGTTTTAATATACAGTATATCATAAACTGGAGGAGAGAAGTGGAGCAAGTAAGCCAAATGTGTAGAATTTGGGGGTTAATAATAATAAATAGTCAATAATAAATAGTGATTATTGGATAGGTCCCAGATAATCGCAGAATATCAACAGGATATCAACTCTTTTAGGTTATGTTCTCCGTAAGCTATGAAGACTCAATCATGCAATTAAAAGATGTAGAATGATCAACTGGTGACCTTCGTCCTCGGGGAGAGGTAAGCAGGATCTCCTTGGGGTTGACTTTGCTCCCAGATGGCACAGCAAGAGGCGTCAGAGAAGTTACTACAGGGACATCCAGCTCGAGGTGATCAAGTCTTCAAAGTGATGTCGCTGTTTGATAATTCAATGTTGGCTCTTCCTATCATTGTGAAGCAGAATTCCCCAAGCGTTGGATTATTCACCCACTGAACTGGGTTTAGTCTGTTGTGGGACAGGTTCATTTTCACCCAACTAATGATGGAGAGGAACGATTCGATTCCGGTTTTCAGGATTTCTTTCACAACACCACTTCATCAGTATCTCAGAATCTCTTTGGTTCAGTTCCTGGGATAGGCAGCTCTGCAGTACTCCAAAGCACTGTTGACAATGGACTAGCCAGCCTGGCTCTCTCGCAGCACTGCTTAGGATTCTGCATAATTGCCATTAAGTTGGCAATGCTGCTCAGAGAGGCCAGAAGAATGTCATGTATGAAATACAACAACAACATGCATTTATGTAGCATCCCTCATACATAGTAGTGCCCAGAGCACCTGACAGTGGCAGGGGGAGACGACAACGATCTAGGGGAAGGGGAGAGGTGACCATAGGTTTTCAGGCACAACCTGAAGATGGAGAAATCGGGGGCAAGGCGGAGGGATTGAGGGAGAGAGTTACAGAAATTGAGGGCATAATGGCTAAAAGAGTGCCAATGATAATGGAACAGAGGGCATGAGGGACAAGCAGGAGGCCAGAGGCAGTCGAGCGGAGGCAACAGGTAGTAAACAGAAACATTCAGGTATGTTATATATGCAATCAATATGTCATAAATGCAATCAATGTCATAAATGCAATCTTGTTGTTATAGGGTAAGTATTATTTCATATGTGTGAAAGAATCATATTCTGATTTTGAACTGTGTGTCTTATCAGGCCTGTGACAATGACCTACCTCATTTTACTCTGCACATTTTGTTATTTTCACAATGTTTTACAACTACAGAAATAAGACTGAGAATCCAGTGTGTGCAAACATCAGCTACAAAACAGAAGCTCCACAAGGTCAATCTTGCAACAGGTTGGGAGAGCAGATGTATCTAGTGCGTCAGCTCCCGAAGCTGACTTTTGCTTTCCTGATTACAAATACTGGGGTGAAAATTGCAATGTGTGATGTGTTAACTATTGCTGGTGTCCGCAGCATCCGTTGCACTTTTGGCCTGTGAAGTGAGGCAATCACTTTGCACCAGAGCAACTCAACAAAACAATAGAATTACGGTAGTTGTGCACAAACCACCACTTCAAATGCAATGGCTGCAATAAGTGGCTTCCTTCAGGTGATGGAGGCAAGTAGGGAGATCACACAAGCATGGTAGCAAACTTCACCTGACTGTTGTTATCTGGACACTTGCTTTCAGTAAGTTTTTTCTACTGTATTCACTCATTAACATCTATATAAGAGGTAGAATATTGTGCTGATTTGGGGAGTAAAGCAGTAGTGGATTTATTTTCTTGCACAAAGTCTTTCAGATAAGACATTAAACCAAAGTCCCATCTGCCTGTTCAGGTGGACATTAAAGATTCCCATGGCACTATTGAAAAAGAGAAGGGAGTTTATTCAGGGGTTTGGTCAACAATCCCTCAAATAAAATTGGTCATTCATTTTGTGGCTGTTTGTGGGACATTGCTGTGCACAATTGTGCTGCCACGTTTGCCTACAAATATACAGTCAATGTTGTTTGGAGACCTAAATTCAGACTATTGCACACATAGTTACTGTGACTCTATTCTGTTCTGTTAAATCTATTTTCATAGTAAATCCTGTGCAGCGGTTTGAGACATCCTTCCAACATAATAAGGCGCCTTATCAAAAGCAAAGATTATTATTATTCCCCCCTCCACCCTTGACATAGTCATTTTTAATTCTGATGTAACTGTTTCAGGGATTCACAGTAACTATGCATGCAATAGTCTGAATTTAGGCATCCGTTAAACGAAAAATATCACACACTCACTTCCATTGCTATGTTATGTTCCAGTATGATAGCCCTTATTGAATATTCATCCAGTATTCAGGAGCATTTTCACATCTGCATCTAATCCATCGTCTGATTTGTATGTAGTGATTTTCCAGGATCAGGAGTGATACCGCCGAGAACTTTCACTATAACATAGCCATTAAAGTTTTTCTCTAATTAGAGGAAACATTCATCCCATTACGCATCAGCTCACTGGATCGATAAAAAGCCATTAATTCTCCCCCAAAGCACCTCTGCTTATCGATCTTAGCGGTGAGTGATGCAAATGCAAACTGAAAATGAGGACAGTAAGAAAGGAAGCATCCCACAGGGGTGAATCAATACACAGCAACAGATAATGGAACTCGTGTTCAGACGGATGTGCACAGCTCAGTGAGTATTAGCACCTGCCTGGAGCACTCAGTGCTAGCCACTGGCTGGCTGAATTCATTAAAAAATAAAACACATCAAATCTCCATTGCCTCAATAGTAGTAGCAGTGCTTTCTTAAGTACTTTTTTCCTTTATACTGAAATATTCTGTGAAGCGCTTGGAGACATCTCAACGATGTGATAAGCCGCTACATCAAATGCAAGGATTATTATTATCCTGCTTTGCCCTTCTCTCTCCCCCCTTCCCTCTCTTCCCCATATAGGCTCTCCTTTCCACACATCCCTCTCCAGGAGGGGGAGGGGTGAATGCCCCCCCATTTCGCCACAACGATTGAGCCTGAAGAACAATCTGCTCCATTTTTGCTCCTGGTCATGCAATAGGAGCTTGAGCGCAGCTATAAATAGGATACTGACTGACTTCACTCAATCAGGATTCTGGGAGGCAGTACTCACACCCTGGCTCCGGAGGGGAAAAAAATCAACAACTTGCATTTACATAGTATATAATTGTCTCTGTATGAAAGACACAATATAAATATAAATTTGTTGTTGTTGTTGCAGTACCCTTCATGTAGGGTAACATCTCAGAGTGCTTCACAGGGATGGCATCAGACAATGAGCAAGTGAGAAGGTGGAGGGGGCCATTGGTACAGTCGAAAGGTTGGCTTTAGAATTGGATGTAAAGACTGATAGAGAGGGGTGATTTGGAGGGATAATAGAGGGAGTTCCAAAGGTTAGAGACATAGTTACCAAAGGCTCAGCCAAATAGTGGGGCGGAGGAGGTGAGGGATGTGATACCTGCATGTATTTGCCAAACAGCAGAAGCGAAAGGTAGGAGAAGATCACAATAATAAGGAGTTTCTTGGAAATTTATAGAAGAGGGTGAGGACCTTGAAATCAATTCACTGAGAGTCAGGAACTAGTGGAGCCTGTAAGGACTGGGGTAATGATTTGGTCACCAGAGTTTGGTGACAGTGCGAATGTGTGCAGCAGAGTTATTTAAGGAGTCTGGAGTGTCTTGAGAAATCAAGTCAGGAGGTAAAAAGGCATGCATGAGAGTTTCAGAGGCATTTTATGTGAGATGGAAGGGAGGTAGACAATGAAAGGTGAAGAAAAGCGAATGTGTGGAAGGTTTGGAAGAGCTGAAGGTTGAACTGAATGACAAGTTTAGTACTGAATCAATGAGTTTGAGAGAGTGAAAAGGAGATTCAGGATGTTAAAGCTAGAAGTGAAGTGACACTAGCCAGAGCTGAGGAGAATGGCTTCCATCTTGTCCATGTAGAGCTGCATAGTATTGCAAAATTGAGGCTCATCCAAACCTTGTTGTCTGACAGGCGGACAGACAACAGTGGACTGGAGATTTGGGTGTTGTCCACATATATGTGGAAGCTAACCCCGTGTTTGCAGATTACATCATCAAAAGGGAGTATGTAGATAAGATAAGGAGGAGACGGAAGATAGAGCCCCGAGGTGCTCTGCAGGTGATCGCGCAATAGCAGTAGGAGAATTGTCGGAGGAGATAAAGTGGAAGTGGGCAAAGGAATAGAATAGGACTACTGTAATTTGAGGAGTTTACTTCTGAAATATAGAGTGATGGAGCACAAAGGCAGAGCATTCAGCCCAACTAGTCCATGCCAGAAAAATTCAGTCATCAACGGATTTTGATGAACCCCATTAGAATACTGGCCTGTGAGCCTGATTGCCAAGAGCTGCTAAGCTGCAGTCGACTACACCAGCTTTATTGTAGAAGGACACCATTGATTTTGGTTTAACATCCTGCTGAAGCAGCAGGTTTCAGCTGCTTCAATAATTTCAAAAGATGTGAACTCAAATTCCTTCATCTCAGTTATTTATACCGTAAAGGTCTGAAGAGAACATGGAGTGATAAAAAAAATCAATTCACTTCAAAACCTGTTCAAGGACCTATGACATATAAAATTAGTCAACAGCCAGCTGAAGGAGCACGGTCCAGCTTTTTATTTTTAAAGTTGATACAGGTTAATTTACTGTGAAACCTGACTCACTCATTCTGCCACTCATCCGTTCAGTTTGTCTGCATCTGTGTGATTGTCTCTCATTTATTTACTGACAGTAATTTTCTATATCTATCTTGTTGTCTCTCCCTCCGTCTCTTTCACTGGTCTAGCAGGTCTGTATTTTAATTTCTTTGCAGGTCTGATTTCTGAAAATGACATTTAGTCACTTCACCAAACTATGCTCAGGTACATTTATTCACTCTTTATGTTAGGGTTCACTGCTTCTCTCACCATTGCTGCAGTAACCTCTAAATGTATTTCACACTGAGAAGCACCCAAATAATTACTCATATATTGCTTTACTTGCACTGAGGTTCAATTTACTTCTTTATTATAATCTGCATTTTTTTAGGGTGAGACTAAGCCTTACTGAAGAATATTTTTCTACCAGCATATAGCACCATTGGTTAATGAAAGGACAGGGGCAGTGAACCAGAGGGTAATTAACGACTGGAGCAGGTAGGGGGGTTGACTCATTTTAATTGGCGGATTGCTTTTCTGGGAGTAATAATCCCTTCCAAAAAAAAATGTGGTTACTCAATCCACGAGTGTTTGTAGTACACCACTGTGCACAATTGGCTGCCGCATTTCACCCAAAAAATACAGTCAATTCACTTCACAGTATATTCTGTGAAGCGCTTTGACGGGTCTCAAAGACGTGATAAAACACTTAATCGAATTCAAGCATTATTATTAGTTTTCTTTGATTGTATACTGTTCGCTATTATTTTTCCTGATAACTCATTCCAGTTGTTCATTATCTTCTGTGCAAATAAATCCTGCGACTAAAATTGGGATATCTATTTCGTAACAGATTTGACTATTACCACATTAAATCGATTTTGAAACAGCAATTTTAACCTCATCTGTCCAAAACTTGCCCTCCACATCCTTGATTCTGTACCCTCTTGTCCCATGTTGGCTTGGAGTCTCCACAATGTGATACAGGATATTGCTGTTCCTATGCAATGCCTTTCATGTCAGGACGATGTCTCAAAACATTTCACACAGCTCATTGGGCATCAGCGTGGGGTGGGGGGTGAGAATCTGAAAGGGGTGTGGAGGGAACAGAAGGAGGTGGGGGGACTAAATATGATTGAATGTACGGTCAAAGAGGCAAATCTTGAGGCAGGTTTTAAACATGGGGAGGGAGGAGGTGACCTTAATATCAAAGCCAATCCTTTAAAATTTAAAGTCCCACAGATGCATTGGCCCAGTTTACCTGAAGTCTGTAACAGAAATATCTCAGCTGGCTGAACAAAAGTAGTAAACAAAATAAGGAACGTTACTGTTTACCACACTTATTAGTCAGTTTTCTGTTGACTAATCTGAGAATACAGTACTGACTATTTCAGGAATTTGTACTCATTGTATGAAGCCATAGACTTCATGAATAATTTCTGCTACAAATAAAATGATTAATTTAGCAAATAATTTTCAGGTCACACTACACAGAACACTGCCCTACACAAATCGGTCAGTACAGAACCAAAAAACACAGTAACAATAGATTTATAAATTTACAAAGCTCCTTCAAGCCTCAGGCAATCCCACATCCTCACGCCAGGGAGCTGACTAATTCAGGCTATTGTTTTGCCTCCAGGACTTAGGTTCAAATCCACCCTCAAAGACACGTCCAGTATAAAATAGATTTGAGTCACAGTCAGTTCCTAGTATCCGTTGTCCACCTAGCGAGGGCTCATCTTGTGCTTGGCGTTTGTGAAATCTTCGGTGGGTGGGGAGCGGGGGGTGGAGGCAGGGAGATAAATGGATCTTCTTGGAGTTGAGCAGGCTCCAAGTTTAATGTTTGGCAATGGAATGTCTGGAATCAAGTCAACCCTCTGTGGTAAACCAGTTCCTAAGCCAGGCAGGCCTACATTTATCAATAACAACAACTTGCATTTATAAAGCACTCTTCACTCATGGTAGTGGCAGGCTACTCAACTCTAGTTGGGTGTCAGGGCCGAGCCTGACTTCTCCCCGCTCGATTGCCACACACCCACATAAGCAGCAGGAACCCTGGCTGTTTCTCTCCCTCCCTAATGCTGGTAAAACTGGAGTCAATTTAGCCTCCCCGTGCAACCCCAACTGTCTGCAACATTTCTAGTTCCTATTGTGATGTATAAAGTTGTCAATGCTGTTTCCATTTTAATGGAAACTTTTCATTTTCACAACATAGTCATTGATGTAGCTCTCCTGACAAAACTCACAGTCAGTACAAGGTTAGAGGGGCATGATCACTAACCATGATGCAGTTGGTCAAGAATAACACTATTCACAGTGTAAATGTTGGATTGAAAATGTTTGCGCGGAGTATCAAAAGCAAGCATTTGGTAACCGAGCCAATCATTTAAAGCAACATTTACAAAAGTGGAACTTCAGTCAAATTAATTCAAGAAATATTAACTGTACAAATTGGCCCCTGTGAACTACAAAGAACAGGTGTGTACATGAGATGGACTGTCCCTATTGTTTTGTAACAAGCTCTTCACATTTTCTCACTCCAGCACAAGACCATTAAATGCAATTTCATAGGATCAGCAGAGCTTGCAAGAGCAGATCAAACACTCTCTAAAACCCCAGCTGTGCAAGTGCAATTCAACCCTAGCACAAACTGCAGGCTCATGGCTAATTTATTCCATTCGTGACATGAAGACGTCATCCTTCCTCCACCCTTTGTTATGTCTTCCCCCCCTCTTTAGTCCTACACAGGGTTTATAGGAATATTGAATTTAGCTCTTAATATAAGACATTATTTATCAACCTTAAAATATTTTGAATTCCTGGTATTCCTAGGAATAAAATACCTAACGGCGATTACATTTGTGAGTGGATAATATGCAAATTGACCAGCCTAGGAAGGTAGACTTTTTTTAACCAAGTGGCATATTGGCAATGTTGGTCTTTAATCCTGCACTCCTGAAATTAATGTGTTGTGTCTTGGTCGTACTTCAAAGAGGTTTGCTAAGCAAAACATACTATCCTGTTACATTCATCTTTGAGAACCAGGGTATTTTTTTCTATGAAAATTGGCTGGAGCATTAAGTCACCCTTTATTACTATTCATGTTTCGGGTCTAGTCCCTTCCTGCACATGAGGCAAGTGTTGAGTACATTACAGTTCAAATCCCCAAAGGAGGATTGTAACTTTTGTTTGTTCCTTTAACTATTCCCCAAAAGTTGGGTGAAATAGCCTGCGGGAAATAACTTGTATATTCAGATCTGAGAAACCTGCAAGAAGACAAAGGTCATTTTAGGTGCTTATAGATTGGTAGAAGACGAACCGAACAAGTAGAAAAGTAACTATACAGTTTAATATCAGCTGTGGGAGAATTGCTAGAATCCATCATCAAGGACAGAATAACTGAGCACTTCTATACTAATAAACCGACAATGTCTGTCTGTGTGCATTTCAAGAAGGATCTCAATAACCGATTGATGTAGAGACATGACTTACACCTCCACGGAAAGGTCTTGCATCTAGGAGTGACATGGGCATATTTGTTTTTGGGTATCTCCCATCATTCATAAGTTGTGGCCTAAAATGTATTTTTGTTTTGCATTTTTTGAGGTAATTGCAGCTAGTGGCCATCAAGTCAAAGTGACGCTGTGGTATTGTGCAGTTACATCTGGTGGCCATGCCAGCTGACTGTGATGCTGTGACATCCTGCGTCACAGAGCATGCACGTAGCCAAGCAGCGGCGGGAACAAAATAAAGAACACAGACAAAGCTAAGCCATGGCAACAACAACAATATTACATTTTTAAACTGCCTTTCACATCGGAAGGATGTCCCAGTGATTATAAATCATATATTTATGTTTATAATTATAAAAATGTCTAAGTGAAAATCAACCTTTCAAGGATAAGTAAGTGTGTCTGTCTGTGTGTCAATTTATATTCTATATTGGATCCTTTGGTTGCAAGCGTAGCTGCAATGGGTACAGCTAGTAGATAAATAAAGCTGATCCATGGTAAGGGAGCACCTAGGGAATCATGGTCATAATATGATTGAATACAGTATCAGGCTTAAAAAGGACAAAGAGTGTCATAGGTAAAGATTATGGACTTTAACAAGGTCAAATTTGAAGGGATGAGGAAGGAATTGATTGCAATAGGATTTATGAATTATTGGTTCATAAATCAATAGACTAACAGAGCACCCTAATGACTACTGCAATTTCAAAATAGTGCATTACTATCCAGGTTTATCACCAACCTTGCCAAGCTCCATTGGCTCCCCATCCATCAGAGGATCAAGTTCAAGATCCTTGTCCTCACTTTTAAATCCCTACATGGTCTTGCCCACTTTGGTCACTTTCTAAAAGCCTCCTGGATAGGGGATGACCATGGGGTGTGTGGAGGGGGAGAGAGGGAGAGAGAGAGACTGTGTGGAGTGACCGTAGGAATGTGGGGGATGTTACCCTGATCCCAGGTGTTGAGGTCTAATACCCCAGATATGCTGAGGTCTCCATCTTTCACTCCATTATACAAATATAATAACTTGCATTTATGAACTCCTATAGCTTATTGGTTAGAGCACTTGCCTCGCAAACAAGAGGTTTGATTTGATTCTGGCTTCGATTACTGGGCAGGGCGAAACCTTAGGCAAGTTTCCTTACTCCATACATTTCTATTTACCGAGCACTAAGTAGGAACCCGGTTGTTAGTCGATTGCCGGATACATAATAATAATAATTTGGTCATTCAATCCATAATAATGATAATTCTTGCATTTTATATAGCGCTTTACCACCTCTTCAAGATGTCTCAAAGCACTTCACAGAATATACTGTAAAGCAAATTGAGTGTATATTTCCGGGGCAAAAATATACAGTCAATTGTATTTTGGGGGGCGAATCCATGACAATTTGTGGGACACGGCTATGCGCAATTGGCTGCTGTGTTTTGCTATCAAAATATATAGTCAATTAACTTTACAATATATTCTGTGAAGGCTTTGAGATATCTCAATATGTGATAAGGCTCTATATCAAATGCAAGGATTATTATTTATATAGCACCCTTCCAATGGGTAGCATTTTGGAGCTCTAATAATCTGAATTTGAGAATAAAGGGGAGGACATCAGTTTGGACTTGACCCTAAGATAGGAGCATTTAGTGTATGTTGAATGAGAGCAGAAGGATGGAGGACATAAGACATAGATCAATCAAATGAATGAATGAACAAGGACAGGTGCAGTTCAATATAGAAAAATATGAGGTGGTTACACCTTGAATGTAAAAATGGTGAATGGGAATGCAATCCTAATGAAAAAGCAGTCAGGTTGGAGGAAGGGGTTGATAAAGAGTCCAGGTGTATAAGTCATTAAAGGCTACTTAAAGCTGCAGAAATAATTAAACTGGTAAATATGATGCTGGTATTTATCAAAATAGGTATAGGATATAAAAACAAGTAACTGCCATTGCAATTATACAGAAGACTTGTCAGGCATCATCTATGGTATTGCTTTTAATGTTGGGTGTGTTGCTTCAGAAAATGTTGGCAGGCATAAACAAAACTTGCACAACAGTTTCAGCAATTTTTTAATTTAAAAAAGGCTATTTTGTAAAGGAAGTTCTACCTTTTCACATCTGTCTTTTCCAGCCTCCCCTCACTTCTCACCAGCCCCCAGCTCTATACTTGTGCTCAATTATCACTTAAGTCTGGAACCTAATTGTCACTTTCTGCTGGAATGCCATACAAGCCTGATTGGATTATAGCCCTTTTTACCTCCTTTAATTGTGGCACCCTTTTACAGAGTCACACATACAAAACAATACGCTCCTTTCCTATACCGGTAGATTGAGCACCAATAATCATAAAACACAATGTCAGGGCTTATCCCTGTGTCATGGAAAGATATACTATTCTTGGAGCAAATCCAGGGACATCCACTAGGATGATAGATGAAGGGGCTTAGCTAAAATGAGAAGCTGGGCAAATCTCATTATAGTCTCTGGATCCGAGGCAGGTAACCAATAATCTAAGATCTATAAAATAATAAAGGGAGCTGACAAGGTAGATGGGGAACAACTGTTTCCCTTGTAAAACAAATCCATAACAAGAGGGCAACATTTGAAAACTAAAGCTAACCCCTTTAAAAGTGAATCCAATGTGGCGGAGGCAGGTGGTCCTGGTCAGGGACTGAAAGTGGGGGAAGAAGGACAGCTGGGGGTGAACTGGACACCTAGATTGTGCACTGGTTCGGTGAGTCTGACGGAGAGCCCAGGAAGGTAGAGGAGGTTAGAAGATTAGATCTGCAGAAGTGAAGACATTGACAGGAGCCAAAGTGTATGGCTTCCGTCTTGTCCACATTCAGATGCAGGAAGTTTGCACTCATCCAGGTCTTGATGTCTGCCAGACAAGCTGATAGATACATAAGATCCCAGGATGGGGGTCATTAGTCTTGACCAAATTGGAGTATTGCCCCACCTCCTCTTCCGACTCTGCACCTGGTCCTGATTATAAGGCCGAAATTCCTCAATAATATCAAACTAACTTTCAAAAATAGAAAATAACAGTAAGTGTTCATTAAAGTGACATCTGGCTGATATAAAAATTATTGACAAATAGCCATAGCTGCAATTATTTTCTTACAGCAGTTGCACTCACAGCATGTCTTGTCTGTCCATGGTGCATTAATATAAACATTTATTAAAGAGATAGCATTGATTTTTCAATTACGTCTGATTTAATGGTAAGATGGAGGAAAATTAAATCTCCTTAATAAATCTTGCTCAAATGTACCAATCTTGAACATGTCATTAAGTCCTGTAATTGATGAATGAGGAGGATTCCAAGCTGGACCAATTGGTAACATTCCTAAAGATGCTATCATTCAATTTACCAATCAACCTTTTCCTAGAAGAGATGAGGGAAAGAAGGTCAGATATTTGTTCTTCGGAAAAAGGCTGTAAGAAGAAAGGAGGTCCCACTGACGTAAGTAATCTACTCAGGTCCTGGACTATATCAGCAAAGAGCAAAATACTGCAGATACTGGAAATCTGAAATAAAAGCAGAAGTCACTGGGAACACTCAGGATGTCAGACAGCATCTATGGAGAGAGGAAAGTAAGTAAACATTGCAAGTCGATGACCTTTCGTCAGAACCAGCAGAGCCATCTGTAACAGCAGTTGTGTTTGACACAACCATCTCCTCCATTCTTAAGAAAATTTCTCTTCTCATTTGTTTTCAAGCAAAAACGCTTCTGGTTAATTTTGACTTGGATGGCTCTAAAGCATTGAATTTTGCAAGAAGGTCCACTAACTAAACCAACTTTCTGGATTCTTTCACCAACACTTCAATGAACATCAAAATTTTAGACATATTAAGAAAGTACTGTATTATTAGATAAACCGCAGACAAAAAGCAAGACCTGCCAGGCTAAAGTAAGAAGATTGATGCATCCCACTTCATTGCTGCATTACAAGCAATGAATAAGAAAACATTGTACTGTGATATTTATTGATGGAGAATTTGAACCAGCTCAAAATAAATTGGGAACAATCAAGTGGAAAGGACTCAAAGATTTTCATTATAATACTTCAGTCTCTCCTGACTCACTGTGTCAAGAAGTCTCACTCTTTGTCCTGGACTTAGTTCCTGTCAGTGATCAAGCAATATTCAGGGAGTAGAAGTATTTGAAGCACTGGGTGTGATGGTGACTAGAGAGTAACAATATACAATACGAGTTGGGAAACAGTACAAGCATGCAACAAAATCCCAGTGGACCACTTTAGAGAGGTAAACTTCAAGTGTATGAGGATTGAGTTTAGTGAAATAAACTCTTGCCTCTGATTCAAAAGACTGTGGGTTCAAACCCCATGTCGGGACCTGGTACTCATCATCCAGACTGATACTCCTCTGCAGTGCTCGGGGAGCGCTGCATTGTTGGAAGTGCCATTTTTTGAAGCATTAACAACAACAACAACAAGATTCCATTTATAAAGCGCCTTTCACGTCAGGAGGACGTCCCAAGGCGCTGCACAGTTGGGTCATGATCCGAGCAGGGGGGAAATGGTCAGGGTGAGGGGAGGGAAGGGAGGGAGCGAGGAGGGGGGAAATGGTCAGGGTGAGGGGAGGGAAGGGAGGGAGCGAGGAGGGGGAAGAGAGTCGAGAGGGGAGCTGAAGGCTCGGTCAAAGAGAAAGGTTTTGAGACCGGCCTTGAAGGAGGAGAGGGAGGAAGCAAGGCGAAGGCACTGGGGGATAGAGTTCCAGAGCCTAGGGGCTGAGAGGCTGAAGGCCCGACCACCGATGGTAGGGCGGTTGGGGCGGGGGACGTGGAGCAGACCGGAGCCAGAGGAACGGAGGGTACGGGCAGGTAGGTAGGGGGATAGTAGGTTGGAGAGGTAGGAGGGAGCAAGGCCGTGAATGGCCTTGTAGGTGAGGATGAGGATCTTGAAATCAATCCTCTGGGGGATGGGGAGCCAGTGGAGGCGAGCGAGGGTGGGAGTGATGTGGTCCCGAAGCCTGGTGCGGGACAGTACACGAGCTGCAGAGTTCTGAATGACCTGCAGCTTGTGGAGGGAGGTGGCGGGAAGGCCGGCGAGGAGAGAGTTCCCATAGTCCAGCCTTGAGGTGACAAAGGCGTGAACCAGGGTTTCAGCAGCGTGAGGGGTGAGGTAATGCCGTAGTCTGGCGATGTTCCGGAGGTGATGGAAGGCGGTGCCAGTTGTGGTGCGGATGTGAGGGAGAAAGGACAGCTCAGGGTCGAACAAAACGCCGAGGTTCCTGACTGGCTTTGAGAGGTGGAGAGTGCAGCCTTGGATGCTGATGGTGTCAGCGCCTGAGGTGCGGAGGCGCTGACGTGAGCCAATCAGGAGGGCCTCGGTTTTTCGCACGTTGAGCTGAAGAAAGTTGTCTCTCGTCCAGGACTCGATGTCGGACAGGCAGGCTGTCAGGACATCGGTGGTCGTGGAGTTGAGAGTAGAGGAGGAAAGGTAGAGTTGGGTGTCATCCGCATACATGTGGAAGTTAACTCCATGTCTGCGGATGATGTCACCAAGGGGGAGCATATAGAGGGTGAAGAGGAGGGGACCGAGGACAGAGCCCTGAGGGACACCACATGAGACAGTACGGGGGTGGAGGAGAAGCCATTCGTCGAGACAAAGTGAAGACGGTGAGAAAGGTACGACCTAAACCATTCAAGGACAGTGCCTTGAAGGTTGAGGTGGGAGGACAAGCGGTGGAGTAGGATAGCGTGGTCGACCGTATCGAATGCTGCCGATAGGTCGAGGAGGACGAGGAGGCAGAGGGAGCCCTGGTCACAGATGGTCAGGATATCATTGGTGACCTTGACCAGGGCAGTTTCTGTGCTATGGGCAGCACGGAAACCTGACTGAAGGGGTTCGAAAAGAGAATGGGTGGAAAGGAAAGAGCGCAGTTGGGAGGCGACAACTCTTTCCAAGACCTTGGAGAGAAAGGGGAGGTTGGAGATGGGCCGGTAGCTTGATAGCTGCGACGCATCAAGGGAGGGTTTTTTCAGGGTGGGCGTGATGGTGGCAGTTTTTAATGGAATGGGGACAGAGCCAGAGGAGAGGGACAGGTTGATGATGTCAGTGATATGTGGGGCAAGAAAGTGGAGCTGGGAGATAAGGAGTGGAGTGGGGATGGGGTCAAGGGAGCAGGTGGTTGGTTTTAGGGATAGGATGAGTTCAGTGACAGAGGGTGGGGAAACGGGTACGAAAGTGTGTAGGGGAGGATGGGTAGGAGTCGGAGTGTGGGAGGGAGGGGGTGGGGGGTTGGTGGAAGTTGGAGGGGAAGTGACCGCGGAGCGGATTCCCTTGATCTTGGATTCAAGGAAATCCAGCATCTCCTCGCAGTGAAGGTTGGAGGAGATGACCTGCGCGGGGTGGCGGGGGGGACGGAGGAGTCGGGTTGTGGTGGAAAACAGTAGCCTGGGGTTGTTCTTCGCCTCCAGGATTATCCTGGAGTAGAAGGACGACTTGGCCGAGGCTAGAGTGGAGCGGTAAATTTTGAGGAGGTCCAGCCAGATTTGTCGGTGGACCGTTAGGCCAGATTTGACACAGGTGCGTTCAGCAGCCCGCACCTGGCTTTTCAGTGAGCGGAGGTGGGTGGTGTACCAGGGGGAGGAGCGGGAGTAGGAGACAGTGCGGGAAGTGATGGGGGCAAGAGTATCGAGTGTGGAGGAGAGGGTATTGTGGAGGAGGGAGAGAGGAGAAGAGGGGTCGGTGAGGGTTGAAGGCCAGAGGGAGAGGAGTTCAGAGGACTCCAAGGCATCGGTTAGGGATTGTGGGGGTAACTTCTTCCAAGGGCGGTAGAAGATGGTGGTGGGTCTGGTGGAGGTGGGGAGGGGGTGGAGGTGGTGAAGGAGATGAAGTAGTGGTCAGAGATGGCCTTGTCGGTAATAGTGACATCCGAGACACTGAGGCCCCGGGTGATCACCAAATCGAGTGGGTGGCCGTGACTGTGAGTGGGGGAGTTTATGTGTAAGGAGAGGTTGAGTGAGGAGAGCAGGGAAGAGAAGTCTGTGGAGATGGAGCAGGAGGGGGTGAAGTGTAGGTTAAAGTCGCCCAGGATGATGAGGCGATCAGAGCAGAGGCAAAGAGATGTGAGGAGTGTTGAAATGTCAGAGATGAAGGTGGGAGAGGTTTTAGGGGGCCGGTAGAGGAGGAGGATTTTAAGGGAGAGGAATGAGGGGTGGGAGAGGGTGAGGTGCTCAAAGGAGGGGAAAGAGCCAGTGGAGTAAGGGGATAGGGCAAGTGGTGTCCTTGAGATAAGGGCAACACCACCGCCACGGCGGTTGGGGCGGGGGATGTGGTGGGAGGTGTAGCCGGGTGGTGTGGCCTCCGTGAGGGGGAAGGTGTCGCCTGGGGTGAGCCAGGTTTCCGTTAAGGCCATGATATCAACGTTCTCATCAAGGATGAGATCGTTGATGACCAGGGCCTTGTTGCAGAGGGAGCGGACATTTTGCAGTCCGATGTGGAGGGAGCGGTTGATAGAAGGGTGTGTGGGAGGGGAGGGGGGTCCAGGTTGTGAGGCAGGGGTGGGGGGATGGGGATAAGGGAGGAGAGGTTGACTCCCCGGGTCTGTGTCCGGGGTGGGTGGCGAGTGTGGTGGGGAATGGGGCAGTCGGTGTGGCTGCTGCTGGACAGCCAACGCCGAGTGCCACGGTGAGCCCAGCGGAGGATTCCCAGGCTGGAGCAGAGGGAGGTTGTGGGAGGGTCAAGTGGGGATAGAAGACGAGAGGGATGGAGAGAGAGGAGGAGAGATTAAACCAAGGTCCCACCTGTTTTTTTTTACCGAGGAGGACACTAAAAGCAAGCTGTACAATATTCAATACGCGTCATGCAAGCTCCAAAAATATAATGTTAGCAAATCAAAAATTGACTCAAAGTGCTGAAAATAATATTCGTTGGCTTACTATGGCCCATTGTATTTGTATTACATGCACTAGAAAATAGCATAAATTAAATGTTTGTTTTATTATTGTATTCAAATTCATTTATTCTGGTCTCTTGTCAACATAAATGTTGCTTCCCAGGATTTTGTGTGTGGTGGCTTTCACTTCTGGTCTGAATTCTATTTGCCAGTAAGTCAGAATGATTGAGGTTAACAGAAGCAGTGTTATAAATTATTAAAATATATTATTTTTGGAGCATTAATTGAAGTTGTGGAGACTAACTGCAGAGGAAAGTTAATCCCAGCTGACACAATAAATTACACAAATAAAAAATATTATTCAATAACAATAATATACTCAACAGCCAGTTCTTCACATGAATTGCATAAATAGGATTTTCCGTCAAGACACCTTTACGGTAGAATGTGAGTGGGTACATAGTGTATCCTCTCTATATCGGAATCAAGTCAATCCTCTGTGGTGATCTCACCCCTCTGATTCCTGAGCCAAAGCTCTAATAATTAATGGGAACAGTGGTCCAATTGGACAAGTAGTGGGAATTCTCAAATCAACATATTTTGGGGAGCAAGTAACTGGAATTATTATACAGCTTACCTCTTTTACTGCACTTTCGGTTATCCACACATCAACACCCCAGCTCAGATGCCAATCCAGCATTGTCAAGCTCTTTGAGACAAACTCCTGACGTGAAAGGCACAATATAAATGTAAGTTGTATTGTAAAATATAAGCTTATAAGGAAAATCTTAATAACTATAAAAAATACTAAATCAATTCACCTGGTCTACAGTCACTGAATAAATGTTTAAAGTTTTCTGAATTTATGAATGTTTACCAAGAGTATTTCAGCTTCTTGTTGATGTTATACCTTCACTATTTGAATCCTGTTGACAGCTAGAGCTCTGACAGATAAATTAATGTCCTATTTTACAGTGCAGTGATGCATACTTGAGCTTATTTTTGTATTCCTATCTGGTTAAGTGGATATAAAGCACCTATTTTGGTTTGTACCCAAATCCAAGTTATAACATGCACTGGCTAGTTTAATTATCTTTACATAAAGCAGAACTGTTCTTTAAATAATATTTTTCTTGTACGGACTTTGAAATCATAGAAAACAGAGCACAATTAAACAAGATGTCATGTATTTGCTGTAAATATTTCATATTAGTTTAAAATTGGCAAAAATTAAATGAATGTTCACGTAATGTAAGTTCTGACGTTTTGCAGATCACAAGAACACAAGAATCACAAGATTGATTCAGATGAAGAAAGCCCTACGGCCCATAAGATCTCCTCCTTTCAGAATACCCACTGTCGTCCCATTACAGCATCAAACCATTTTTTAAATGAGTCCAGGGTTCCTCCTCAACTGCTCTTCCTGGCAACTTGTTCCAGTCATTCATGTTGTGTCCATTTATATAGCACCCCTCACATGAGGTGGCATCTCAGAGCTCTAAGTTTACCCTCTGGGTAAAAAAATACTTCCTCGTGTCTCCACTGAAATTGCCCATGGCAACTCTAAACTATGTCCTGGTGCAAACTGTACAGCGCCTTTCTGTGAAAGGCACAATATAATTGTAATTTGTTGCTGGTGGTGTTACATATAAGAACGTAAGAACATAAGAAATGCTAGATGAAAAAAGACCAAGTTCACCTTCCACCTTCCTGGCAGTCGCATTCACATACGTCCCAAAACTACCTATGTACTATATCCCATAATGTTATTTCCTAACAGAAAACTATCTAACCTGTGTTTGAAAGAATCAACACTTCCTACTTCAACCATTTCCCTAGGGAGCCTGTTCCACAGGTTCACTATTCGCTCACTGAAATAGTGCTTGCGTAGATTCGTTCTGAATTTACCCCCCTTCAATTGCAGGGCATTTCCTTGGATTCTACTATTCTGGACAAGTTGAAACAGCCTTTCATTATCTATACTGTCACCTCTCAATCTTCTCTTTTCCAGCGTGAACTTGCCCAATTTACTTAGTCACTTCTCATAGTCCAGTGCTTACATTTCCTCAATCATTTTGGTTGCCCTCCTCTGTATCTTCTCGATTTCTCCAATATCCTTTTGGTACATACTTAAAGTACACAGTACTCTAAATATGGTCTCACCAACGATTTATAGTGGCAGGACTACCCCACTATTTCGGCTTGCTATTGATCTTTTGATACATCTCAACATCTGGTTTGCTTTGCACACTGACACAGAGCATTGTTGCGAGAGCTTCAATTTATTGTCAATCAGGACCCTCAGGTCCTTTTCATTTTCCATACATATTATTTTCCGTCCGTTCAAATAATAGTCCCATCCAGGATTTTTTGTCTCCATGTGACATACTTTACATTTCTCCACATTGAATTTCAGCTGCCACCGATCTGCCCAATTCCTAAGTATGTTCAAATCCTCCTGTAACCTATCTTGTTCAGCGTCACAATCTACCACCTTCATTAGCTTGGTGTCATCTGCAAACTTAGCCACTGTGCTTGCGACTTCTAGTTTCACATCATTTATAAAAATATTAAACAAAAGAGGTCCCAAAACAGATCCTTGTGGAACTCCACTGGTAACATTTTCCCAGTCTGATAACATTCCCTGTACCACCACCCTTTGGGTTCTTCTGGTCAACCATTTGCATACTAGTGGCTCTAAAGTATTATTCCGGGTTTACTTTTCCAATCCCATTTAAAATGTTGGACACTCTATAAAATCCCCTCTGAGACTAATACAAGAAGCACTGTTACATATTTCCTTGCTGAATTCATCAGGAATCATGTCTGATGTCTGGGCAAATACTTGTTCAAGACGTTTATGATATTCAGTTCCTGTACCTCTGCCTTTCCACCATATGATACAACCTTGTTGGATTTTGGATGATTTGTATCACAGAAATGATGTATTCGCATGGAACCTCTTGGCATAAATTACATTTTTGTGCTTTTTCAGGATTTTATTTACTGGAAACAGATGCTGCAATTTAAGCTTTTAGCTGCCGACATGTGTAACTTATTTTAAAAAGCAAATATAGCTATCACTTTGTATGCCTGTATAGGGTAGATATTAAAACGTGTAGGAATCTATCACATATTCTCCTTCGCTCGAGTCATGTAGTCAAAAGTATTGTTTTACAGTTAGTCAAAACAGATTAAAACCATATTGATGAAATCATCAACCATGACAACGAGAGAGGGATTTCGGAAAAATTACCTGCCATTAAACTGATTTTTTTCAGAATGAATGACTTTTCTCCTAGACTGGGCAGCCATAGAGATAGCATTAAAGCATTGTTCTTTCAAAAGAACCTTGTTCCTCAACACAGGATTGAAACCATCTGAATAGATACAACTAGTCACCTCTCTCTGTTCAATCTGAATCAATCTCACTGGCTACTCAATCCATCTTACAGAGCCAGTGTGCAATCTCTGTGTTTTGTTTGCCTCTCAGCTCTGCTTTAAGCCTTTCATTCGATCATTTAATTTGATCAACATTGCCTGGCTGTGTCCCTGTCTCACTCCCACATATCCCACATCCACGATACAATCATTCTTGTTTTCTTCACCTCCAAACTTGAATTCACCAATGATCTCCTATTCTCTGCAAATAATATAGCAATAATAATAATAATCCTTACATTTGATAAAGTGCCTCTCACATCAGCAATACATCCCAAAGCACTTCACATGATATATTGTAAAGTGCAGTGACTGTGTGTTTTGTGAGCGAAAGCAACAGCCAATTTGTACACAACAACATCCCACATAAAGTGAATGATCAGTTTATTTGGTGGATTGTTGGTCAGGACACTGGGAGAAATTTCCTTTTCTCTTCTCCATGAACTGCAGATCATCCAAATCTCTGCACCCTCTATACTTTCCCATACCAGGCTCCACAAGCCCATCAGTATCATTCTCACCAGGCTCCACTGGCTACAATTTTCCCAGTGAAATGACTTGATCCTAATTATAACTTTCAAATTCCTCCACACCTTTGCCGCACTCTACCTCTGATCTCCCACGGTCCGACTCCCACATCCACTACATCTACTTAGCCAACTCAGGCCTGCTCCATATCCTCCTCACTCTGAGATTCTCTATGCCCTCCCTCTCTGTTTTCAAAATCCTTCTAAAAACATATCTCTTTGACTGGGCCTTCAGTTATCTCCTTTTTAATCCACTCCCAATCTCCCATCCGGCTTGGGCTCCCATCTGTCTATATGAAGGGTGCTTTGAGATGTTTAACTGTGTGAAAAGCACTATTTATAGAGCTTTCGTGGTATAATGAGTTTACTACAGCACAAATTTGCTTATAATATTATTGCATTATGGACCCCGTTCTCAACACAATCACATTACAAGTCTGCTCACTTTCTGCACACCAGCTGACTTTTCAATAACAATAATTTGCATTCATATAGCACCCTTTAGGCAGGAAGTACCTTGGAGTGCTTAAAATTAAGGGCAAAAAATAATCACATTGTCTTCCCTTGTGATAATTACCACACACAAGAACGATTATTTATTGTAGTGTCCTACGCTGTAACTCACAAAACATGACTTAAAACTGAAATTATTCCCACTACAATAAAAAAAAGACCCGCTTTCGGGTCACTTCCGTCAACGTCACATCCTTCATCAAATTGAACAAGCCAGATGAACACGAGCCATATCCAAACTCAGTAGAGAAATGGAACAGAGGAACTTCTATCCACATTGTCAAGTGAATGTAAGGTTGAGTTAGAACGGGGAGTTCAGTTGAGTTTAAAGTTACTGCCCTTTCATCTCTGGGTCCAATATTTATTTTCAGACCAGACAGACTGAATGAAACTGCCTCTCCCTCTGATGACTGTTACGTTTCCTAAGTAAAACAAGATGGGATGGACTCAATGTCTTTCATATATCCACAACACAAAGTTGTTTTTCTTTATGCACAACTGCCACACAAAGAAATTGGAATGCAGCTAAATTCATGTTCTCTGCATCTGTTTTCTTTATCCAATGCTCATGGCCCTAGATATATCTCAAGATACATATAGACAAAAAGCCTAATGTGCGTTTTCATTGCAGTTTGGCAAGGTTTGGTACAGCGCATGTGGGTACATTACTGTAAATATGTATGTGCACCTTCTGAGAGTGGTGTCGTTCCAACCACATGATAACTTGCCTTTTAACATTTTTAACATTTGGTGATTCACTTTACAGCTGTTTGTGGGACAATGCTATGCACAAATTAGCTGACATGTTTTCCCACAAAATACAAAATCACTGCAATTTACAGTATATCCAGCAAAGTACTTTGAGAAGTACTCCCAACGTGAAAGGTGCTATACAACAACCAACAACTTGCATTTATATAGCACACTTCCCTCTGGGCAGCGGCTTGGAGCGATAAGCAGTGGCGGAGCCTGAAGCTATACCAAATTTAAGGATTATTATTGTTGCTTTTACTACTATTTGAAGCAAATACTACAATTTGCAAAGTAGGAGCCTTTGGAGAGCACAATATTGAGTATGAAGCAAAATCTCAATGAGCTCAAAAGCCCTCCTCAATATATAAATGGTGGACATTGATGGCAAAGCGCTGCATAGTGCGTAAATTTCAAATGAAGATGGCGGAGCAAGACCCAAGGCGGTTGATTTCCACTGGCAATAAATTTACATCACACCAGTAGGTAAACAGTGGCATATCTCACAAGGTGGTTCCGTTTGGAGGTGGTGGACATATTCTACACATGTAAGTGAGAAAAAGTGTATGATCAATGCAAGGACAGAAGATGGATTCTAGTGACACAGAGTCAGGAAAAGGATTGTATCGATATATAAAAGCAAAGATAATGGTGAATCAGGTTTACAAGGGCTAGCAGGAGTTGGTTTTCAATCCTAAGCTTCTTCATTCCCAAATTGTTAAGAACACAAATCGACCATATATTCTGTCTTTGCAATCATTATCACATACAAGAATCATTATTTATTACTGTGTCCTGCACCGTCACTCAAACAACATGACGTAAAACTGACATGAAAGGTATTTGGTGATAACAATTAAGACATTTCTGTGGCTAACGTCACTGTTTCTCTTAATATGGAATATTGATTGTTTGAGCTTCAGAGTCATGATTTTTGTTTTAATATGCGCCCAGGCTGGCGTGAAATGAATACACATTCACTAAGTTCAGTGCCCATGGATTTTCAGCCAAAAAGACAATTACTGTATGAAATTAATTGGTTCCATGACCTATCGTTAATTTCATCGCCTGCTTGAAATTACAGGGCACAAGAAACATGAATTAAATTAAAAATAACATTTTTAGAGGCAAAATTAAAAATTCCGCACATTTTAACATGCCGTGGCAAAGCTGTTAAGTTAAATATCAAGTGGAATTTTACTCCCCCACGTTTTCTACCATTTGCTAGTTTCAGACTGAAACAAATCAGACGACTACAGACAGATCAATATTTCAATGCCCATGAGGTTGATAGTTGCTGTGTACATGATGAGCGGATGCAGAAAGCAATCTAAAAGGCTAATGAGATGCTGGGCTTTATAATGAGAGGTCTGGAATATAAAAGCAAGGAAGCGCTGTACTGCTATTATTGGAGAGAGCATTGTTCGGTCCTCATTTGGGTAAAATGTTCATTTTTTTTATCCTGTTCCTTAACTTAATTAACATTAGAATTTTTAGTGTAGACACAGACAGAAACCCATTCCAATGAAACTACCGAGTTCCACTTAGGTATGAAAATTTCCATTTGTCTATTATGGATTATCTATTCTATCTATCCATAAAAAACACAGCCTTTTTCTCTAGAATTTAAGTGCAGATTCTAATAATAATAATCCTTACATTTGATATAGCACCTTTCATATCTGGAAGTCATCTCAAACGTTCACGGGACATACTGTAACCTATAGTAACTGTGTATTTTTTAGGTGAATGATTGGCTTGGTTCAGTTGACAGCACTCTTACATTTGAAGTAAGAAGTTGTGGATTCAGGACTTTGAAATCATGTAGTCTAGGTTGACACTCCAGAGCAGTCCCAGGGTGTACTGTATTGTTGGAGGTAGCAACCCTTGAATTAGATATTAAACCAAGGTCCCATCTGTCTGTTCAGGTGCACACTAAAGATACCATAGCATTAATTGAAAAAGAAAGGAGTTTCTCCCAGTGTCTTGGCAACAGTCTTCCAGATAAAGTTGGCTATTCATCTTATGACTGATTGTGAAACATTGCTGCCCACAAATTAGCTGCTGTGCTCGTCTACAAATGCACAGTCACGGCACTCTGCAATACATTCTGTGAGGTGCTTTAACAAGAGATAAGGTACTGTATCAAATGTAAGGGCTTTTATTTACTTCCGCTTTGGCACAGTGTAAACATCATGAAAATTACCAACATTTAAATTCCTTACTTTTCTGTGCAAAACATACAAACAGGAAAATGAATGTTATTTTCTTCAAAGTACCTTTTGTGAACATTGGTGAAAAAATGAATGACTACCAATATTAGCAACAAAACCATCATGCGATTAAGCTGTCACTGGTCTTAATCACAGCCCTTCATCTCTAGGGATTTGTATTGAATCCAGTCCAGCGATGGGTGGTATAAATATAGTCTCGTTATGGTGAGGTTAACAGGTGAAATGATTTTTGACAGTCATTCTAGTTTCCAGTTGACCCTTTACTCAGCACGTGACAAGACAATTTAGAAGGCTCTGCTCTGTTAATTCCACTGAAGGTATCTAACCCAGAAAAGGATTCTCTTCTAACATTATGGCTTTAACGTATATTGGGCTATGCCTAGCAGCTCCCTCAAATGCATTGTACTGTAAGTTATCTGACTCAGGAGCAAGCACGTCTACTATCAACAAGAAGAATGTAAAAAAAATCAAAGGCTGTTCAGATGAATGCCTACAGTTGCCAACAAATCCATAAAAATAAGAAAATGAAAATCTCCCTATTGGCTATTAATACTAAAAGTGAAAGTATTTGTGCGCCCAAATTTGATATGAGCTAAAGAGGTAATAGGGTGATAAAAAGGCTTACAAAACAATCTCGATCCAAAGACCTTTGTGATTCCAAGTTAAAGCTGTAGGATCCTATCATTTGATTTGCTTTCTTCTGTACCGAGGTCCTTTTATCGAAACGACTTGCACAAAAAATTGCTTCGCAAATGTAATCTATTTTAAAAATAATGTATTCTTCCCACAGGGATTCCAATCAGGAAACACATGAGGCGTTGTATTGGACCTCTGCTTTCAGGAATCAGGTGTGAGGGTCAGAGATCAACACCAGTGGAATACAAATAGCTTGGTCTCCATTTCAATCTCTACTACAAATTCTTTTGAAATGTATCTTATTCGGATTTCATTCATTAGCAGGTAAAGTTGCTGGAGTTCCATCCTAGAAAAAGATGCACTGCATATTAGACTATCATCTTAGATCATGAGCTCAAAATAGATGAACACACAAAAACTTACATTTATATAGCGCCTTTCATGTTTGGGGTAGCGTCTCAGAGTGCTTAACAGTGGCAGAGCTTGATGCCGACTAGGGAGAGAAGGGAAGTGACCATAGGTACAGTTGAAGGGGAAGGTCTTCAAATAGCTTGAAACACAGACACATCGGAAGCTTGTCACTGTTTTGTTGCACGTGAAGTGTTAAGACACATATTGTCTCCTGGTGAATCTTCACATGCTGAACTCCTGTTCTCAACCAAGTCCTTGGAGTGGGGATGGGGGGATGAGTCGGGGTGGGGGGTGGCGGGTCCGCACAATGCTTCCCTGAAGCAATGTTAATGGTGGTGTTCTACACAGATAGAGTGACAAACAGTCTATCTGAGTTATTGTTTTGCACTCTGCCAACCACCACCATTTCAGAGCTGATTAGTATGAGATTTGAAAACAAGTAACCTGACCGTCACCTCCCCAGTAGAATCATCAGTAACAATAGGAAAACTTTGACAATAAATAACTCAAAAACTAGTCATTTATATTTTTATATTAGATTTAGGTATTCAATTTTTTTCCCCTAATTTTCCCCAGAGTGGCACATGCCTTTCTGAGCCTGGTCTGGCCTCTGTTTGCTGGAGTGCAGTTCATTGAGCACTGGTTTGCCTCCAGTTTCCTATCCAAGTGGCCACTGTACATGTGTGAGCATTGGCAGTGAGTGTCGGCAGGCCACTCGACTATAGAGGGCATCACAACCCAGCCTGACCTCTCCCCATACAGCTGCCACATCAATCACTAAAAGGTACTATAGAAGGACCAGGAGCAGGGACCCTGGCTGATTTCCCTTTACCCAGGAAAGCCAATGCTAAATTAGCCTTCTCAAGCAACCTAGGTTCAGACCAACAAACTCAGCATGACAAACCAGTGAGCTCCTGATATACAAACTGCAGCTCTATCCATTACACCATCAGGGCTGCCAAATTAAGTTTATTTAATGTTTGAAAAAAGGCCAGTAAATCACTCATCCATCACAAAACGTTAAGCAGCAGCGAGTGTCATAAGTGCCTTTGCATTTTGCAACATCTGCACACATGCAAGCGCAATATAGCCAGGAGAGTTAAACAACCTCCAAAGTCTATTGAAGTAAGTTTCCAACCAGCTGTTTCAAAAAGAATCAAGTTTTTTCTAAAACAGGAGTTTTACAGTAAACAGAATACATATATGTCTTGAAAATCATGAGCAAACAGCAATGATAATAATAGGTCTAGCTATACAAGTCAATATTGTTACTAATTTCTCCAGATGAACAATCAAAGTAGGATCTAATATGTGCTGTTTGTAGAGGGGAATCCTCACTAAGGAATTCAAGTTAATTGATCCACAACGAGGCAATCTAACAGGATTCTGTGTTATGAAATCACATTAAAAAATACCAGAAAATAGTCCCAACTGTGCTGAACAAATCAGTGGAACAAATGATCATTAATGTTCTCTTCTTAACATGAAAAGTATTATTACAATCTACAAAAACATTACAACAAGGTTAAACAGAAAAGTAACAATAACTTGCATTTATTTGAAGAGAAATGAAGGAGGGAAAGGAAGGAGTTTCAGAGAGTGGGCCATAGTGGCTGAAGGCACAGCTGGTGACGGTGGGACAGAGGGCAGGGTACATGCTTTGGGCCAGCAGCCAATTTACAACAACATCAAAATTACACTTATATAGCGCCTTTACGTTGGGAGGACATCCCAAGGCGCTGAACAGATAGAGTTACGGACCCGAGCTGAGGGTCGGGGTGGGGGAGGTGGGGGAAGCAAACTGTAATTACCTACAAACTGTAGTGATCTACAAACAGACAAAGCCAATTTTATCTGGGGACTTGTTGGCCAGGACACCAGGAGAAACTCCCTACTCTCTTCAAGTAGTGTTATGGGATCTTTATTGTTCACTTGAATGGGCGGATGGGACCTCGGATTAACACCTCATCTGGAGAATAGCAATTCCAACAAAGCAGCACTTTTTCTCTTTGACCGTGCCTTCAGCTCCCTCTCGACTCTCTACCCCCTCCTCTCTCCCTCCCTTCCCTCCCCTCACCCTGACCATTTTCCCCCGCTCGGTCCTGACCCAACTGTACAGCGCCTTGGGACGTCCTCCCGACGTGAAAGGCGCTCTATAAATGGAATCTTGTTGTTGTTGTTGTTGTGTTTTTCAGTATTGCAGCAGATTACGACCTAGATTATGAGCTCAAATCCTGATGTGGGGCTCGAATTTACAACTTTCTAACTGAAAGGCAACAAACTACAAACTGAGCCAGGCTGACTCAGGCTGACTTATTGTTCTGAAGTTGGGGGAATGCAAAACATATTTTAACAGCTTTCCTTAAGTAAGAATCAGAATGTGTTTTGGGGATAATCCATTTTAGCCCCCAAATAATTTAAATGGAGACATTGTGAAAGAAAAAAAATCCAGGACGCTATTATAGGAACAAAACCTCAGCTCCTGCTCAGAATATTCCAGGATGGCCTGGCAGATGGTTGCGGAATAAAGCAATAGTAAAACCATGCAAAATTCATGCGTAACCAGCTGGTTATATTCACAAAGTTGTGCTAAACTGTAATTAGAAAGTTATTGATGAGTAATTACACTACTGCACATAGAGCAACAGCACAGCAATAATATGACAATGATATCATTGTGCATTGATTATTCCAGGGCAAATGTATTGGGGTTGGGCAGAGTTATTAATGAAGCCTGAAGTAATGCATTATTACACTTTGTCAACATTTAGTGGTAGCCTGGCTCAGTTGGTAGTATTCTCACCTTTGAGTCAGAAGGCTGTGGGTTCAAGTCAGAAGGTTGAAGGTTCAACACATACATTGGGACTATGACCTTAATCTAGTTTGTTAATCTAGGCGCCGACACCATCAGCATCCAAGGCTGCATTCTCCACCTCTCAAAGCCAGTCAGGAACCTCTGGGTTCTGTTCGACCCAAAGCTGTCCTTTCTCCCTCACATCCGCACCACAACTGGCACCGCCTTCCATCACCTCCGGAACATCGCCAGACTACGCCATTACCTCACCCCTCACGCTGCTGAAACCCTGGTTCACGCCTTTGTCACCTCAAGGCTGGACTATGGGAACTCTCTCCTCGCCGGCCTTCCCGCCACCTCCCTCCACACTGCAGGTCATTCAGAACTCTGCAGCTCGTGTACTGTCCCGCACCAGGCTTCGGGACCACATCACTCCCACCCTCGCTCGCCTCCACTGGCTCCCCATCCCCCAGAGGATTGATTTCAAGATCCTCATCCTCACCTACAAGGCCATTCACGGCCTTGCTCCCTCCTACCTCTCCAACCTACTATCCCCCTACCTACCTGCCCGTACCCTCCGTTCCTCCGGCTCCAGTCTGCTCCACGTCCCCCGCCCCAATCGCCCTACCATTGGTGGTCGGGCCTTCAGCCTCTCAGCCCCGAGGCTCTGGAACTCTATATCCCAGTGCCTTCGCCGCCTCCTCCCTTTCCTCCTTCAAGGCCGGTCTCAAAACCTTTCTCTTTGACCGAGCCTTCAGCTCCCCTCTCGACTCTCTTCCCCCTTCTCGCTCCCTCCCATCCCTCCCCTCACCCTGACCATTTCCCCCCTGCTCGGGTCATGACCCAACTGTGCAGCGCCTTGGGACGTCCTCCTGACGTGAAAGGCGCTTTATAAATGGAATCTTGTTGTTGTTGTTGTTGTTGTCACTCCAATACACTGCTGGAGGAATGCTGCATTCTCACTCCTTCAGATGAGTCAATAATCTGCATGTTCATGTAAGGGTTAAGCACCCATGGCAAGATTCAAAAACAGAAGGGAGTTTTTCCCAGTGTCCTGGCCAACAATGGCTCTGGATTAAATCCATCATTCACTTGATAACTATTGGTGGGACTCTGCTCTGTGAAATTAGCTGCCGCGTTTCACCGATAAAATATAGAATGTATCCACTCTACAGTAAATCCTGTGAATTGCTTTGAGACATTTTGATGAAGTGATAAGTTGTATCAAATGCAAGAAAGATTATTAATCACAAATGGAAACAAGGACATTATTTAGTACTATCAGTAGTTAGATTACCTGAACAAAATATCCCAACTGCTCTTGTTTCTGGAATTGTTACAATGAATAGTCATTTCAGATGTTTCTGCAGAGGAAGCCTGGATTTTATCTGTTTTCTTAGAAAAACTTAAAATAGGAATGAACAGTTGTCAGTTGCATACATATATCTGTTTCATAAGAGTTGAGAAGGTTAGGGAGTGACCTGATAGTGGTTATGATGCTGTGAAAGGTGCTAAACAAATTTAATTTGTTGTTGTTGTGTACTGGTCAGCAAGTTAAAAACAAGAGAGGACAAATTTAAAGTAATCACAAATAAAGCTGAGGTTGTAAAGAACATCTTTATGCATAGGTTGGTTGGAATGCAGAATTCTCTGACATAAACCATTGCTGAAGCAGAGCCCATACATTTTTTTCAAAAGGCAATTAGATTGGATGTTTGAAAAGAAGATTATTAAAAACAACTTGCATTTATATTGTGCCCTTCTCACGGAGTTGTGCCACAGAGGGCTCCAGTAAGTGAACAGGAGAGTAGGATTTTAGATTAGAGGGATCTTGTGGAGAAAAACACCTTGATATATAAGAGAAAAAGTATAGAGAAACTCATACTGTGCAACCATTGCTGGAAGCTGTGCTTGAAGCAAAAAGCATCAGTGAATTCAAGAGGAAATTTAGTGCCAGGAATCAAGAGGGAGAAGGGAATAGAGAGGTTTGGGATATGGGACAAGGAAGGGCGGCAGGCACAAGTTGGGCCAATATGTCCTGTTTCCATCATGTGTTATTCTAAGTAATTCTATGAAATGGATATAAATGTTCTATCAACACTGAGTACTGACAAATGCAATCTTAATTACTGACACCCACACCCCCACAGTCCATCACACCCCACCCTAGCCTGGACGCTGATTACATCCACAAAAAGATGTAATTCAGTCACAATCAAAGTGTGAAAAAGGAAGTACAGATAAAATGCATAAAACATCAGAGATATTGTTACTTGTGCACTTTCGATTCACATTCGCACTTTATTTTTTAAATGAGGACTTTTTTCACAAAGAACTCTAGGCCTTATTGGAACATAAGATCAGAAATCCATGTATATTTATAGTGTTTTATGACAAAAAATCTAAATATTGTATGAAAATGATAAAACTGAAGGAAATGCAATTCAGCATTCATATAGTGCCTCATGGTCTTAAATGTATCCACTGCAATTACTAGCACTCAGATCAATACAAACAATAGCAGCTACTCTAACCACCGATAAAAAGATCAAATCAGTGCTTGGATATGTCGAGACGCTAAATACTGAGGGTGAGATCAATAATGAAAGAAATGTAACTATTGTAAGTACTGCATTTTCACTGGGATCAATACTGGTACATGTGGACACTGCGAGCATAGCCTAATACAGACATAAGAGGATTGCCCGGGCCTTAGGAGTAATACAGAGAAGGGAACGTCAGGGGAATATCTCAAAAGGCTTCACAGGATATAATGTAAAGTGCAGTAACTGTGTTTCGTAAGTAAACAGGGCAGCCAATTTACACAAGGCAATGTCCCACAATGAAGAGAATGATCAATTTTATCTGGGGAATTGTTGGCCAAGACATCAGGAGTAACTCCCTACTCTTTTCAAAATAGTGCCATGGGATCTTTTACATCCATTTGAATAGGCAGAAAAGGCTTTAGTTTAACATCTCAGTGTTTGACCATTCAGCAAACTCCCACAATTGCATTGGAGTATCAATCTGGACTGTCTGAGTCAAAGTCCCAAAGTGGGGCCTGAACTCACAACCCCGACTCTAAATCCCCCAGATAAAATTAATGATTCACCTCACAGCTGTTTGTGGGACACTGCTGTGTGCAAGTTGGTTGGCATGTTTGTCTAAAAAATACAAGGCACTACATTTTACAGTAAATCCCGTGAAGTCGTTTGAGACATCATTCTACCAACGTGAATGGAAACATTATTGTTATTAATATATATAGGGCCAATTCCATACAGGAAATATTTCTTTACTGTGAGGTTAATTAATGCTGATAAAGGTGGTTGAAGCCAGAAGGCTGGACTTCATTTTAAAAAATAGCTTAATGCTGTGATGGGAAGAGGGTAGATAGAATAGGTATTTGGAGGGATGAAATGAAATGGGCCAAAGGACCTTTTTCATCCGAACTAAACTTGTGATCTTATTTAGACATTTCAGGTCTAAGATTTTGACTTGTGAACCTTAATCTACACTAATATAGACAAAATGTCTGTCTGTCTGTCTGTCTGCCAATAAAGCAATAACCGATTGACGTAGAGACATGATTTATACCTCATCGGAAAGGTCTTGCATGGGGCAGTGTCATGGCCTATATTTTTTCGGGGATCCCCTATCGTTGATGAGCTATGACCTAAACAAGCTCAGGAGTCCTCCCACAGGATTCCTACCAACAGCAGTCCTCCCAAAGAAATCCTACCACTGAGGCCTCTCACTGAGTCCTCCCAACAGGAGTCCTCCCACAGGTGTCCTACCAATAGCACATTTTCTTAATCTTAAGGGATAAAGATGCCTGAGAAGCAAAGATCAAACTTTTCAAGGACAAATAAAAATGCTAGGCGAAAGAAAGAAGACCAATTAAACGAAACTGAAGAATAGCACGGTTGGACTTTGACGCAGAATGGCACGCAAGAATACGGCAAAATTAATTGCCCACTCAAAAAACAGCCCAGCTGGACTTTGATGCTGAAAGGACTTCAAGAGCATAGCAAAATGAGTTTCCTGCTCAAAGAACAGTTTGGCTGGATTTGGATGCAGAAAGGCATGCAAGAACACGTCAAAATTACACTCAGCAACAGAGGTCACTGCATTTAATTGCACTCAACTATGATCCAGGCAGAGACTACGAATCAGATGGGGCCTATCATCACTGAAATCTACATTCCATATTGGATCTTTTTGCTGCTAGCGAAGCTGCAACGGGTACAGCTAATAATAAATAATAATAATCCTTGCATTTGATATAGCACCTTATCACGTCTTCAAGACATCTCAAAGCACTTCACAGAATATACTGTAAAGTGAATATACTGTAAAGTGATTATTTTGTGAAATGTTTTGTGAAATGCGACAGCCATTTGCACACAGCAGTATCCCACAAACAGTCATGGATTGAAGTGACCAATTTATTATTTTTTTTAAGGAATTATTACTCCTGGAAAAGCAATCCACCACTCTAAAAACTGGGTTCCTACTTACTGCTAGGTAAACATAGGCATGTGGAGTAAGGAAACTTGCCCAACATTTTGCCCTGCTGGGAATCGAACCCAGGTCTCTCTCGTTTGTGAAGCAAGTGCTCTTAGGCCCATGAGACAAGTATTGGGCAGCCATTTATTTCACAACCGTTCAAGCAGCCAAGTGGGAATTGCTGATAAACAGGTTGATTTGCCATCAGCAGCAATGCCACACTAGGAAATTATTGCCTCCGGCTAGACACAGTAGTTACCATCAAATTCCATAGTCGGTCTTACAATGACTTGCATTAATAACACCTTTCATGCAAGGTAGGATCTCAGAGCATTTAACAGCGGTGGGGCTTGGCACCTGCCACGGAGTGGGGAAAGGTGACCATAGGTAAGGTCGAAGAGAACATCTTCATCCTATGGTCCATTTTCACAACTAGTGGTGCATTGGCTGCCATGTTTTACTGAGCAGACTGAACAGTTCTTCAGGCCCTACACTTCATAAACATTATGTTTGGCAATGCTGGTCTGTGAGGACTTTTCCCAGAGAGGGGACAACATTTTCTGCCAGAAAATCAAAACAACAATTTGCAAGTTTGAACAGATGCACATGTGGTAGATCTGGAAGTGTGCAGTAATATTGCTACAAGTGCTTTGGATTTTATCTCCAAAATAAAATGGATGGAATCTAGGGCATTTCAAAGTCATGTTATTTTTAATATGAAAGACTTAGGTAAAGGCCCAAACCACATTTACAGCACCACCAGCAGCAACAGCAAACAGGGAGGGATCAGTGAATGAACATGCCAGACTGTTAAAGAAAGCTATTGCTAGATCTAACTAGTGTGGCACACCATAAACATAAGGCATATATGTCATGATAGAAAACTAAACGTGATCTGCATAATCTAAAAGGCATATCCAAAGACGGTGTCACAGAAACTATTTAGGAATGATCATCATTGCAATAACCGACTCATATTTCTTTCCAGATTGCACCAAATCATCGTTCCAACTTAATGAATATAATTGCCGACAGTTGGAAAATTAGCTCAAAAGGTTATATGTGTCCAGCTGCAACTAATTCTTGTCCAATCCACTTACACAGGAGGGTGCTGAACGTCGCTGGCCAGCAAATTCAGATTGCATCATGTCAACCTCAGCAGATTGTGAGGGGAGGGGCAAAGCCTTTCACTAAAGTACAGCTGCAGGATAACACAAGCAAATGTGTTCATCTGCAGCTTATGATCAATGCAAAAATGCCCAAACAGGAAAAACACATTTGGTGCCTCAACCTGGAAAAAAGGACATTGGTGATTAAAAGTGTGTCTTCTGCAGGGAACCCTATGTGCATTATAGCAACTCACAAGATCTCAACTCAGAACCTCATTGAGTGTGGGCCTGACTCAATCGGTATCAGTCTTTTCCCTGAATAAGAGGGATGTGGGTTCAACCCCACGTCGGGCCATTGACCTTATGCAGCCTAGACTGACACTACATTGTTGAAGGTGCCGTCCTTCTGTTGAGATGTTCAGCTGGATGTTAACGATCCCATGGCATTATTCAAAAAAGAAAAGGGAGTTTATCCTAGTGTCCTAGCCAACAATCTCCCCAGATAAAATTGACCATTCATGTCATGTGAATTGTGAGAGGGTGCTATTATTATTATTATTATATTATTGTTATCTCTTCTGTTGTACTCAAATGCTGCCTCCAAGACATCAGAATCGCCTAATCCAACTTGAAAGTTTCAAGATAACCCCTTACTGTGGCTAAATCATGGTCACGATAGTCATTCTCAATGCAGGTAAGACAAGGGGTGAGGGGAGAGAACATTTACTGAGCCTGCTGATAATTATACACACAGTAAGAAATTGTCAGCATTCAATACAATTCGATGTGATAAATGTCATATAAACATGCTATGAAGTGACACTAATTTCACCCCTAAATTGGAAAATATAATTCACCTTTAACAGCCATTCCTCTCAGAGACATGGATATAAATATTGTTATATATATAAATTTGTTAGACCTTCATCATTCACTCTTAGCCTTAAAAATACTATACGGATGGTGACTTTGTTGACCACTGTACGGTCTTAGCTTGGTGTTTACTTAGAATTCCTAGTCCCTGTATTAAGTATGATTGAAACATGAAATGTAATTTACATCAACTACAAAAGATTGATATGATCTGATTAGGATCCAGAAGATTGAATTAAACTTGCGCAGAATTGGACAGGCCCAGTTTGTCATGGCATTCCCCAAAACAGTAAATATTGACAGAAAAATATAGGCATGTGATAGGAAAGGATTCTTGGCTTAGGTCTAGATGTTTATTGAGCACAGCTAATCCAAAGGTCACAAAGTTTAGTGGTGGTGGGGGGGTACTAAAAGTCGAGCCAGTGTTTAAACAGCAAGCTGAATTCCAACACAATTTTAAATCTTTTAATAGGTAATAGCTGCATGCTTTCTGCTATGTAATAGTCATGTCTTATTGCACCCTTATTATTTCACCCACAAAATATACACTATATTCACTTTACAGTATATTCTTTAAGCGCTTTGAGATGTCTCAAATGCAAGGACTATTGTTATGTTATTATACAATGTTTTGCTTTTCTGCTATTAAACTGCAGAATTCAAAAGTTTAGGGGCACAATGTCACCAACCAAACACCACATAGGTCCAGGGTGAGACAAGGAAGATGCTGGAGCTGAAGTCAAAACAGGTATTGGATCTTTTTCCACACAGAAGATCCATCTCAAAACTTTCTTCTTTGACCTCACCTTCAGTCATCTTTCCCTTCCCCGTGCCCATCAGCTCCCACCCCCAGCAAGAGTGTCAAGCCAGGATTGTCAAGTGCCTTGGGACGACCTCCCAATGTGGAAGGCACTATATAAATGTAAATTAATATATTCTTTTGAAGGTGCTGGTGTACCAGTGATACATATATAACCCTAAGGTCACCACATCCTCCAGGTGATTTGTTGCAATCAATAATCAATCCTTGAACTGAGGCTCAAACAGAAGTACTAGTCGGTGAATGTTGTATCTGAATTCAAATAGGAAGCGTTGTTGAATCTATGAGCAATGATTAGACAAGTTAGGACTCTGGTCTTGAGAAAAGACATCTCATAGAGATGTAGAAAATTTAAATTGGGATTCAAAATGTAATTCCAGATCAATACTTGAGAATACACCAAGACAATAGGACAAGAGGACACAGAGGCATCAGTCCACGTTGGGTCTACACTTTCTGATTCAAAGATATTATAAATACCACATGCCAGATGTATCATTTCTTGTTCTCTAGAACAAAATTTCTGTATTGCAGAATTTATGTTTTTAATATAGTGATGGGCCTTGCTGGCAAAAATGGCTGTCTTGTTTACCTACAAAAACAATCAGTACACTTAGCACTTATTACTTGAGAAGTGCTTTAATATTTCAGTATGATCAGAAGAATCACAAAAGAAGTTCAGACGAAGAAAGTCTTTTATCCCATTTGATCTCACCCTTCCCGAACACCCACACTATTGTCCTAATGCAGCATCAAACTGTTTCTTAAATATGTTCAGTGTCCTGGCCTCAGCCACACCTTCCTTGTAACATGTTCCAACCCTCTGGATAAAGAAATAATCCCTGGTGTCTGTGCTGAATTGCCCTTTGCAAATCTTAACCTCTGTCTGATTATTCTGCTGTTTCAGTACATTTGCAAATATCTTTTTGAGTTAAGTTCTCAGTCCCATTCAAAATAAGGCACTGTGAAAATGAAGGCTCTTCAATGCTGTGCCAAACTTTTCGAAAATATCAACCTCATTTTGATGTATACAATACCTCTAAAAATATCATGCATTTGAACAGAACGTGCATCAATTGCAGAAATACTTAAACCTAGGAAACACTTTAAATTCAGATCAAACTCATCCTGAGCACAGCCATTTTGTGATAACTCTGAAAGTATAATTCTCTCTTATCCCATATAAATCCCTTCAAGTGTTGCTTTTCCTCATAAAAGCAGAATTTTTGGTGGCGACCAAAATCTGCTAAATTATAAATTGTTTAAAATTAATAATTAATAAGTGTTGATATAAAAAGTGAATAATAAATCCTGAACACGACATATTTCAAAAAGGTGGTTCAGGAAATTCATCACCAATAAAATAATAATAATAATCTTTGCATTTGATATTGCATCTTTCATATTTGGAGGATGACTCAAAGAACTTCACAAGTTTTATTGTAAAGCATTGCAACTGTATATTTTGCAGGCAAATGTGGCAGCCAATTTGCGCACAGAAATAGCTATGAGACAATGTTGGCCAAGAAAAGGGGAGAAACTTCCCTTCTCTTTTTTGGATGGTTGCCATGGGATCTTTACCGTCCGTCTGCACAAACAGATGGGACTTTGGTTTAATGTCTCATTGAGAGAACGGCACCTCTGACAATGCAGCATATCCCCAGCACTCTATTGGAATGTCAACCTAGACTATGGTACATGACTTCAAAGCTTGACCCCACAAACGTCTGACTTAGAGGCAAGACCAACTAAGCCCCTTACTAACTGAGACAAGCTGGACACCATAATGAAATGCAGTAAATAATCATTTAAACAAAACATCCACTTTCAAGAAATATCACTAAAGCACTTCACAGAATATACTGTAAAGTGAATTGACTATATATTTTGTAATAATAATCCTTGCATTTGATATAGCGCTTTTCATGTCGGGAGGATGTCCCAAAGCGCTTCACAGAACACACTGTAAAGTGAATTGACTCTATATTTGTGGGCAAACATGGCAGCCAATTGCGCACAGAAATGTCCCACAAACAGTCGTAGATTGAAAATGACCAATTTATTATTGTTTTGGGTTTTTTGGAGGGATTATTATCAGGCGTGTGGAGTAAGGAAACTTGCCCAAGGTTTCGCCCTGCCTGGAATTGAACTCAGGTCTCTCGCTTGCAAAGCGAGTGCTCTAACCACTGAGCTACAAGACTCCACAAAGGACTTTGTAGGCAAAGCGTGGCAGGGAATTGCGCACCGTAGTGTCCCACATATTGAAATAGCCATGTATGTATTTTTCAGCTTCCTGTCCTATGGATGTTAAAGATCCCATAGAACTATTCAAAATGAGAAGTGAGTATCTCCTAGAGTCAGAAGTTATTGGTTCAAGCCTACATTTGGACCTTGAACTTGACTAGCCAAGGCTGCCAGTCCAATGCAGTGCTGGGACTGTGCTGAATTGTTTGAAGTGCAGTCCTTCAGGTGAGATGTTAAACCATCAGCCTATTCACATAGACATCAAAGATTACATTAATGGCACTATTGTGCCATTGATCCCCTAGATAAAATTGATCAGTCATTTCCTGGCAGTTTATGGGACTTTACTGTGCACAACTTGGCTGTTGTGTTCACCTCTAAATATACACTCACTACATTTGGAGTCACCAATCTCCGTGACCCCATCTCCCCCATTCTCGCCTGACTCCATTGGCTCCCGTTCAAAATCCTAGTCCTCACCTACAAAGCCCTCAATGGTCTCACCCCACCCTACCTCTGCGACCGCCTAACCCCCTACCAACCCGCCCGTTCCCTCCACTCAGCCAGCTCCGGCCTGCTCCACATCCCCCATCCCACCCACCTCACCATTGGCAGAAGATTAATTTGTTATCTCATAACAACTACTACTACTTTCATTTATATAATAATAATAATAATAACCCTTGCATTTGATATAGCGCCTTACCACGTCTTCTAGACGTCTCAAAGCGCTTCACAGAATAAATGTACTGTAAAGTGATTTGACTGTATATTTGGTGGGCAAAACACGCAGCCAATTGCACACAGCAGTGTCCCACAAACAGTTGTGGATTGAGTGACCAAATTATTATTTTTTTTTTGCAGGAATTATTCCCCCCAGAAAAGCAATCCGCCAATCAACTAACAACCGGATTCCTACTTACTGCTAGGTAAACAGAAGCATGTGGAGTAAGGAAACTTGCTCAACTTTTTGCCCTGCCGGAAATCGAACCCTGGTCCTCTCGTTTGCGAGGCGAGTGCTCTAACCACTAAGCTACAGGAATCCACTTCCCACAGATTAGTGTATCAGAGTGTAAAAGGTGCGATATCAACTGCAAGAATTATTATTATTATTTATTATTTAATTTGCTTGGTTTTCAAAAAAAGTAAGTCGCATCTGCTTAGTGTCATATGAAAATGGCACCTGATCTGCTCCACGTAGTTTAACTGAACACCAAATAGCATCAGTATGAAATAGTTTCTAAATCCTCTGCTTCGAAGATTAACCATTATATAAAATGTAGCTGCTATAAAACTGTTTCTATAATTCTATAATATTTATATCTGTGATATACACTTGTCTCCTTCCAATTATCAGACAAGATTAAAGGAAGAATGGGTTCATATTACTAATAACAATACGCAGCTAATATAATAAAAATAATAATTCTTGCATTTGATATAGTGCCTTTCATGTCCTTGAGACATCTGAAAGCGCTTCACAGAATATACTGGAAAGTGAATTGACTGAATATTTTGTTGGCGAAATGTGCAGCCAATTGCGCACAGCAGTGTCCCATAAACAGTCATGGGTTAGTGACCAAATAATTTTATTTTTTGAAGGAATTATTACCCGCGGAAAAGCAATCCACGAATTGACTAATAACCAGGTTCCTACTTACTGCTGGGTAAACAGAGGCGTGTGGAGGAAGAAGACATGCCTAAGCTTTTGCCCAGGTCCTCCCGCTTGAGAAGCGAGTGCTCTATCCATTAAGCTACAGGACACTGGATATTGTCAGTGTTATCTTCTCAGCAGGTCTGTGCATTTTGGATGTAGACATTACTAAGGCAATAATGATGGCTAGTTCAAGGAGCTGGAATTTTCTTGCTCTCAAGGTAAAAGGTAACAAACATGTGAATCAAATTGCAAGAACGCTTCCTTGGTGTAATCCCAAAGCAAAGAGTAATAAAGGCAGACAAGAACCCTTTCCTCTACTTGTTTAAACTTGTAATCATTTTCTTGCACTGGGAGCAAGAACATTGTCCCCAATAGAAGATTTTAAACAATAAACTGCTAATTATTTAACTGAACCAAGGTAGCATGGAATTCAGAGGCCTGAAATTTCTTGTGATCTTAGCCTTAAGATCATTGTCTTAAAATGTAAGATTGTGCAAATTTTAATAAAAGTTTTCAATTCAGCATTCATTTCGAAGTTGCTTTAAGAAGAACCAGCTTCAAATTTAAGACTGAATTTAAGAATTTTCCACAATTTTGTATAATTTAAAATTTTGAGATATTGCTCCCAAGGTAAAAGACATTTCAGGCCTTTGTCATGTAACTGGCTTAAGGATTATTTTATTCCTCATATCTATGATCCTGATCCAGATTCCCACCTCCCATCTTGGCGTGGCTGGAGTCTATGCATTAACTATGTTCATTTGGCTGTACCCTTGTTCAGTTCTTGTGGTCTGGTGTTTAAGAGCAACAGCTGATTAATAAACACAACCCAAGAGACCTCTCCCCATCCCATCCTAATGAGTCCAGTAAGTACAGCCAGACCAACTTGAAAGGTTTACCGCCGACTACAGTTGTCCATCCCCAAGTTTAAGAGTATCTGAACCAAACTGAGCGTGCCACTTGTGTATGCTACCTACACATGGAAACTTTTCCTGTGCCTGGAATGGAATGCGCACCTTCCTTATCTAATTTCAGAGAGTATTGGGTGCAGGTTTGCAAGAGTCAAAGTTTGGAGACCACAGAATATGCTGTGGGGTATTGCTAGAGCCTAACCAGCTAAAGTCTGCCATTGAGAGCACTGTCTGACAAGCTATCCACTTCTTGTCTGGCTAGAACTACCCTACCAATTATGGGTTTGGCTTGCAGCATTAACTGGAGCTGAGTGGGAAGACTTGTCTGCCCCTCCAAATCCTGCCAATCAGCCAACCTGGCTGGGACATCATCAGCCATGCTCTGGAGTACTGCGGACCTTCCTGACTCAGGAACCAGATTACCGAGGGCTGGTGTGATTCTGACATTTATATAGTGTCTTTCGTGTCAGGAGGATATCTCAAAGTGCCTTATCCATGGATAGGAAGTGATTGTTCTTTAATCCAGTTTATTTAGGGTTTTGACATTTCCTAATATAAATTGTTCAGGAGGGATATTTAGATATGTGTATGGTTTAATGATCCAACTCATAGAATTATCTCCATTGTTTATAAAATTACATAGATCAATTTCTGAATGAAGGATCACAAACACAATAAAACATAAGCATATTATCAGTAGTTATAGTTTAATTTATCATTATCTTAGAGAGTCTTATTTTAGATGATTATCAAATCATATAAAATGGAATAATAATTGATTTATGTTGTGGTGAAATTTGCTTCTGCTATTTAATTATATAAATGTTTGTTCCAAATTTCCTAAATATTCCTTTTAGGAATTCTCTCAACGGTCATTAAAATAGGTTCACTATTGATATCTTCAAAGATAAAAGTATAATACTTTACCATAGATAACAATAATCCTTAATAATCCTTGCATTTGATATCACACCTGTAATTTATGAAACATGCAACGTTTAGTGACTGGGTGTTTTGTAGCCAAACACAGCAGCCAATTTTGCACACAGCAATGTCTTATGGACGGCCATGAAATGAATGATCAATTTTATCTGGAGGATTGTTGGCCAGGATAGAAACTCTCTTCTAATTTCAAATAGATAATATAAATTAAAAACTAATAATATAAATAGCATCATCTGAAAATACTGCCAATAAATAAAAATAAGAAATAACCATAAAACTTTATTGTCATCCTTTAAATATCTGATACAAGCTTCTCATGGAAGAGTGAACAGTGAAAATGGAACACAGT
Source organism: Callorhinchus milii (assembly GCF_018977255.1). Taxonomy (NCBI): domain Eukaryota; kingdom Metazoa; phylum Chordata; class Chondrichthyes; order Chimaeriformes; family Callorhinchidae; genus Callorhinchus; species Callorhinchus milii. The sequence goes on from NW_024704744.1 coordinate 14,608,897, forward strand.
CCCTGGAATACTACACTTGACAGTGATTATCTATAAAATGGTTTGAGATCCTTTGATGTTACAGGTGCAATCTGAGATACAAGGTTTATTTATTGTAATGAGGCTGAGACAGTACAACACAGGCAAAATCTAGGCCAAATGAATGAGTGGAACGTATCAGAAATTTATCCTAGTGATATGTGATTTCAGCTCTCGACATCACACACCATGCCAAACATCACAGAAGATATTTTTTTTTAGAGTGCATGGAATAACATATATGGTATTCCTTAAGTGTTCCTTAAATTGGTGCCGACATTAATTCAGGGAAAACTTTAAAGATACCACATATGTCACTCCTGGATCTTCATTCCGAAACGTACACATTTCATTTCTTCTCCAAATTTCTCCCCTTCTACTTTTACTAAATAATAATGAATTGCAACCTTTTTGTTTGGCCAACAAAATAAATGTTTCTTGATTGAATATTTATTGATTTATAGCATAATTCTATGCTGTTATGTTACTTCTATGATTAATTTGTTGGCCAATCCAAAAAAGTTGGCCACCACTGCTGCAAGGAGTAGTGACTGTATTTTCTAGGTGAGCATAGCCTTCTCTTTCTGCTGAAAGTGATAAGTTTTGCAAGGTTAGGGTTTTTCAAGCACCAGCACCTCAATTAAATCATTCACCTGCCTGGAGAATGAGCAATGGTGACTCTCAGCAGCACTGAGGCTGAGATCAGAGCTAGACATCAGATTTACCTTACATCAGATTTCTTATCTACCCCCCCACAACAATCAATCTCTGGGTTTGCGACAGTTATTATTGATAAAATTATACACTTAATTTCAAACAACAACAAATAAGATTGTTGTAATAACATTGATTGCAAAGGAAGAAACCTAGGTAGCCATTCTTGAATAAGGACTGAATTTGACCATGAGAGACTTGCTGTCAGAGTAGATTATTCAAGGCACAGCAGAGTAAGTGACAATAAATAATAGAGCAATTGTAAGCAGTAGGTGAATTTCAAACCAATTTATAAAACCTAGCAACAACCTTCCTGTATACTGAATATTTGTAAGCAAAACACAGGTGCCCAAGTATAATAGAGGCTATTGAGGCTGCAGCACATTGTATTGCACAGATTTCCTGAGGATCACAAATGCAGCTGATCACAAACAAATGTCACAGATTTAGCGAGCTGGCAGATTGAGGTGTCCAGTAGAATATAAACGCTTGCTGCTGGCATTTAAATCCAAACTCTTTGTGTAATTCCTCTGTATCTTTACAGCAGAGAGGGAGCACTCGTGTGGTGTCAAGAGAGGGTGCAAGCTCATTTTGTGCAACTGTAGAGGTTCTTTTATCAACATTGTTCGAAAAGTAGACATTGGAAGTGCCATCCTTAGAAAGGGGACTATTGTTCTGCAAAACAAGGAGTAGTGACTCCTCTCAGTAAAATGTAACCACAAAGATAAAAGATGGGAACAGTGAATGTTCTTAACATACCATTTTCTATGTTCTGTGGTATTTTTAACTGAGCCAATGTAATTATTCTGGTGAATAATAGGTTTGAAACATAGGGGATTTGATTTGGAGTATTTCAAAATGGTATTCCTTAACTTGGAATCAGAAGTACATCACTCTGACTGTTCTGTTAGACCCGACGAGATCTACTTCTTGAGTAATGCCTGCTTTGGGTTGATTAAAATTCTAATGGAATTCCATTGAAATCAACAACAACAACAACTACTACTACAAAAATTACATTTGTAAAGCGCCTTTCACGTCAGGAGGACATCCCAAGACGCTGGACAGACAGAGTTACGGACTCGAGCTGGGAGTCGGGGTGGGGGAGGGTGGAGGGCAGGGGAGAAGTAGGGAGATCAAAAGCACGGTCGAAGAGGAGGGTCTTGAGGTGGGTCTTGAAAGTGGCAAAGGGGGCGCGAGACGGAGGGACTGCGGGCTGGAGTTCCAGAGGGTGAGTGCAAGTGGTAGAAGGCCCGCCCACCGATAAAGGGGCGAGCAATTGGGGGAACGTGAAGCAGGCCAGAGCCCGCTGAGCGAAGGGAGCGAATAGGGTGGTAGGGGATTAGGAGATTGAAGAGGTAGGGGTGAGCAAGACCGTTGAGGGCTTTGAAGGTGAGGTCCAGGATCTTGAACTGTATCCTCTGTATGATGGGAGCTAGTGGAGTTGGCAAGGATGGGAGTGATAGGGTCATGGAGCCTAGTGGGGGAGAGGACACACAGTAAGAAATACCGCAAACTATAAGAATAATAAACCTTGTATTTGATGATTGACGTTTGGAGGACATCTTAAAGCACTCCACAGGATATACTGTAAAGTGTAGTTAGTGATTTAGTATTTTGTAGGCAAACATATTCCCATACATAAATTACCACACAGGGAGGAGGGGAGGAGTAGGGAGAAGAGGAGTTATTTATATCAGGATTTAACTAGTTAAGAAACAGATTAAAATTCTGGACTAGAGATTAGAGATTTACACAACAACAACTTGTATTTACATAGAATCTTCACATCTCGGGAGCACTTAACAAAGTCCTATTCAGAAATGAGCCGGATTTCCAAATAGAGTCCTAACTCATGAAGATGACATAACACAATAACAAATCTCACACTTTCCAAGCTTGTTTTAATTTAATTGTTCTTCGAAATCACATCTGCTTTGCAGCAGTTTGTGTTTCTCCAGCAGAGCCTGCATTTTACAAATGGGCTTGACCTCCATTCTCCATCACCGGTTTTGTTCTCTGTGACTGGCAAGTAACAGGAGGTCAGGGCAAAGGTTCGGCAGCGTTTTAACTAAAATGCACTTCTATTCTCCCTCCCCGAGCTCCGTAGGAAAATAATTGCAAATGTATTTCCACAGCAGTACCCATCCTCATTCAAGCACAATGTACCAAGAAATCTTTTGTATTTGAATGCTCAGCCCCTCTAAAGCAAAGCAATCGACTGTTACATTCACCTGGAGGCAGCAATGCTCCTTCAAGATAAAATGATCTTCATATAATGCATCCATGGTGTGAAGTGTTTTTGAGATTGAATGATTGGGTTGCGGAATAAAGGTTTACAAATGTGCTGCTGTTATCTGTTGTTTATCAAAATGCGGAGACAACCTAAACATACAGCAAGCTGGTTAAGTACACAAAATATACAGTTAATTCATTTGAAACATCTCATATCACTTCACAAGATTTTAATGGAAAGTTAAGTGATTGCGTATTTCTCAGAAAAAATGGCAAGCAATGTTGGGCAAAAAGGACCTCAGTAGAAACTCCCCTTCTTTTCAAATAGTCCCATGAAATCTTTAAGATCACCTGAACAGGCAAATATAACATCAATTCAATATGTTATCCGAAGGACAGCACCTCGACAATGCAGCGTTCCCCCAGTACTAAAAAAGTTAGAAAAACATCTAATTTATTACTGAACCCCTTACTTATTCTCCAAAAATTCTAGTTTAAAGGGCTACAAAATAGGAATTAACTCCATTAACTCAAATGTCATCTTCAAGTTCTGATTCACTGGGATTGGGCCCATTTAGATCTTTCTGAATTCTGCTTCCTCAGATGCAGTTCTTCAGCTGATACATTTTACAAGATCACAAGGTTAAAGGAGAGGTACAGAAGAAAATTACATAATAATCCTAGCATTTGATATAACCTCTTATCACGTCTTCGAGACGTCTCAAAGCACTTCACGGAATATATCGTAAAGTGAATTCACTGTATATTTTGTGGGCCAAACGAGACAGCCAATTATTGTCTCATCCGAAGAATGGGATGAGATGGAATGGGCCAAAAAGCCTTCTTCACCCAAGTTAATCTTGTGATCTTTTGCAGATCACTGACAAGCCTGCACCGGAATGTCAATTTAATTGTGAGTTCAAAGTCCTGGTGTGGGACTTGACTAATACCAGCAAGCCCTATAAGAAGAAGAGGAATGCGAGTCATCTTGTGGTAAAATGGTACATTACCACCACAGAAGATCACAGCAACAAGGCAGAGGATTAGAGTGATTATTTAATAAAAAGACTAGTGTCGTTTTTGAAGAATCTATTCAGTTTCGAAAAAGAGCTTCACATGTGACAATATAATACACAATGCAAATTTTGATGGAGCCTTTCCAAGGCACTTAACAATATTGTTACAGGAGTCCTGTAGCTCAGTGGTTAGAGCACTCGCCTCGCAAGCGAGAGACCTGGGTTCAATTTCTGGCGGAGAGAAATGTTGGGCAAGTTTCCTTACTCCACACACCTCTATTTACCTAGCAGTAAGTAGGAACCCAGTTGTTAGTCGATTGGTGAATTGCTTTTCCGGGGGGAATAATTCCTTCAAAAAAAATAAATGTATTAATAAATTGGTCACTTCAATCCATGACTGTTTGTGGGACACTGCTGTGCGCAATTGGCTGCTGCGTTTTGCCCACAAAATATACAGTCAATTCACGTTACAGTATATTCTGTGAAGCATTTTGTGACAGCTCGAAGATGTCTGAGACGCTGAGACGAACATGATAAGACGCTATATCAAATGCAAGGGGATTATTATTATTTTTATTGGCTTAGCACCTGAGTTGGAGGGGTAGGAGCTGAGTGGAGTTGGAGGGGAAAGATGACCGAAAGTGCAGTCCAAGAGGTAGATCTTGAACAAGGTGAGGGAAGGAGTGAGATGGAGGAATTCCGGGATAGTGTTCCAGAGAGTGGAGATCTGTGATGTTATAAAAGGTGTTTATATACTGGTATATAAACACACTCGCTTCATGAAAAAGGCTTTCCAGAATATTTAGCTTTCCAGGGAGAGAAACACAAAAACTTTGCATTATATTGTCATGCTGGCGTCATAACTGTGCCAGGATTTACATCACAAACAAAGAATAACAGTTTCATAAAAATACTTTTCCGAGCACTCTTCCAAGCAGTTTTTTTAACACAGAGACAAACTATAGTGGTGGTGCTTTGGAGTTCTGCACAGACATCAGAAGACAGCTTATGTAAAACAACAAAGAGGAAATTATTCCGTTTTAAATTAACAAAAAAATTGTAAGATCCTTTGTGTAGTACCAATCAAATCCAGAAATGTGCAGGAGCTTATTTTCAGGATTTTTTTTTTCTTAAATGACTACAGATTATTTTTTTCTCATATCTGAACAAACAGACTCCTGGCAGAATCAGCTGTAAATTGAGGTTGTCATGGAGTCTCACACAGCCCCAATCATTCTGGACATTCACATCACTGGTGAAAAATTAGTTTGGTATCAGCCTCTTCCCAGGTGGCTGGGGGGTCTGCCTGCATGAAATGCGATAGGTTTAATCCCATTTACACTAATTGCAACTGGGGGGAATGAGGCCCGAGTTTCATCAGTAGCTTTATAAACATGAAATTGGTAGAATATTGCCTCGCTGCTGTCTTTGTTCAGTGACAATTACAACAGTGTAATTTAACCAGCCTACCTAGCTCCGGCTATTCTACAAGGTATGAAGCAAATTGCTATTTCCTACCAGAATCCTCATAAAGAATTGATGCATTTTATATCTAATAAATCAAAGTAGCCGCAAGCAGATGCTTCTACGATGCAATATTATTGCATTTGATCTGCCTATTTACAGTCACTTTGACCTACTGTATTCTAATCTATTAAACCCTATTTGCACAAGGAGGGATGTACTGAACTGAATGCTTTTAAAGTAGCTGTGTGCCTCAACTGGTGTTGCTTGCAATAGAATTACAGTTCGTGTTTGCTATTCTACCAACAGATTAACAAATAAAATAAATAAGGCATCTAGTTTGCAGCATTTTTTAACAGGATTCATCAATAAAGAATCCAAGTGGGAAATCAGAATCGGATTTAAATTGTGCCAATCTGCTTAGATGGGATCCCCTAAATCTAATGGGCTTCCTTATTGGATAAATTTTATCTAATAATAATAATAATCCTTGTATTTAATATAGCTCCTTATCACGTTGATGAGAGGTCTCAGCACCTTGGGACGTCCTCCTGACGTGAAAGGCGCTCTATAAATGGAATCTTGTTGTTGTTGTTATTGTCTCAAAGCGTTTCACAGAATATGGAGTCCTGTAGCTTAGTGGATAAAGCACTCACCTCGCAAGCAAAAGGACCTGGGTTAAAACATTGGGCAAGCTTCTTTACCTCTGTTTACCTAGCAGTAAGGAACCCAGTTGTTAAGTCAATTGGTAGACCGCTCTTCTTGTGGTAATAATCCCTTCAAAATATATAAGAAGAATTTGATTAAGAAATACCATGATTGTTATCCCATAGTTGAGTATTGAAAGGACACACTGGTTATCACTTCCGGGCTAGAAGGATAAAGGCTGGATTGTGGTTGTCTGTTTGAGACCTTGTACTAGGTTGATCTAGGAAAGTGACACTGAAATGCTAAGCATTCAACAACTTTAGAAAGTGTAAACATGCATTCAGAAAATCAGAGAGAGCATCTTCAATATACTTTAATTGTGAACATTTGATTTCTTCTGAAACTCAGGCAGATCGCACTGTTGGAAGAGAGCTCAAAGACTGAAATGAGCTCAAGAGAGCTGAATGATATGTCTTCATATATGTTCCTCATTGTTATTCAATAATCCTTACATTTGATTCCCGGCATGGTGAAATGTTAGGCAAGTTTCCTTACTTCATACGCCTCTGTTTACCTAGCAGTAAGTAGGAACCCGGTTGTTAGTCGATTGACAGATCACTTTTCCGGGGGCAATCTTTCGTTCAAAAAAATAAAAATAATAAACTGGTCAGTTCAATCCACGACTGTTTGTGGGACACTGCTGTGCACAATTGGCTGCTGCGTTTCGCCCACAAAATATACAGTCAATTCACTTTACAGTATATTCTGTTACAGCACTTTGAGATGACTCGAAGTCGTGATAAGGCGCTATATCAAATGCAAGGATTATTATTATTATTAATTAGCACCTTATCGCATCATCGAAACATCTCAAAACACTTTGTAGGATTTACTATAATGTGTGATGATAAATAATGCAGAATTTTGTTCAAGAAAGATCAAATATTCTAGCAGTTTAGGCTGAGGCCCAGGGATATTGATGATGTTCTTTTATAAAATGTCTGAAAAATACAGCCATCTGTTTTGGAGTATGTTGTTTAGCACAAGTGGCAATTCCTTTGGGTTCCTCTACTGCAGTTTAGTCTCGAGTAGATCACTGAATCTCTACCAATTATGCAGCGTAGGCACTTAAAAGAAGTTCCATAAAGTGTGCTCCAGTATAAAAGGTTTATTTCTCAAAATGTTCCCTTTCAATCGCTTTCTAAAAGGACCATTGAAGGTACTTTATTAATGAGTTTAAAGTAGGAAATTTACACAGCTAGACTGGTAGTTAGTGAATGATGGGGTGTTAAACGGACCCATTTAGATAAACAGTTAGTGGATTAGCATTTGTAAAAGATAATAAAAGATAATAAGACAAGATAATTAAGATAAGATCAAAAAGATAATTTTGATAATAAGAATTATTAATCTCCCAATGTAAGTGTATTTTGTGCATAGACTCGGAAAATACAGGAATTACTATAAGGATTATTATTAGTGCATTTGATTTATTTTCACATTAGCAGAACATCTCAAAGTCCTGCACAGGATTTACTGTAAAATGTAATGAAAAGGTGTTTTGTGCATACACTTACCACTCCTGCAACTCAGACTGTGTGTTTTCACCACTTATTTAAATGTTACACTGAACAAGAGTTCAGTACATTCACTTTGACTCCAGGACTCCAACAATTTGTTTGATGTAACAACAACTCGCATTTATATAGCATGTTTTACATAGGATAAAGTCTCTGTGCGCTGTTCATTCACAGGGTCAGACGCTGAGCATTGAAGAATGGAAAGGGGGTGGTGACCATTGATTCAGTCAAAGAGGTAGTTTTTAAGGTGGGATTTAATGACAGTTAAAGAGGGGGCAAGGTGGAGGGATAGAGACAGAGAATTCCAGAGGTTAGAGGTATAGTAAATTGAAGTCTCAGTCACAAGTTGTGGTGCAGAGGGAGAGGGAGTGGGGATGACCTGCAGTACCCACGTGGAGTCCTGTAGCTCAGTGGTTAGAGCACTCGTCTCACAAGCGAGAGATCTGGGTTCGATTCGTGGGTGGGGCGAAATGTTGGGCAGGTTTCCTCACGCTACACGCCTCTGTTTACCTAGCAGTAAGTAGGAACCCAGTTGTTTCTTTCAAAAAGATAATAATAAATTGGTTGCTTCACTCTACAACTAGCTTGAGGGACACTGCTGTGCACAATTGGCTGCCGCATTTCCCCCATAAAATATACAGTCACAGTGTATTCTGTGAAGCGCTTTGAGGCGTCTCGAAGACGTGATAAGAAGCCATATCAAATGCAAGGATTATTATTATTGTTATTAGCTGAGCATAGCTAACTCACCTCAAGTTCATCAGTATCCTTCTTTATGAGAATTTGTAGTCGTTAAAATCTTAGATATCTTCATTCACTGAGAGAATGAATGATTCACCTGCATTGTTCACTCATCTCACTGTGGAGACAACAAGAGACGTGCACCAAAACTAGTCCAGGGTAGTCCGCTGGCAGAAGAATCTTTTTTTCCATTACCGGCCTGACATTGCTGGCAAACCTCTTCCATACCTGGCAGCTCTGCTTTTGGTGGCACCGCGTTTGAGAATCATAGAAAGTACAGCTCAGAAACAAGCCATTTGGCCCATCATGTCTGACTGGTGTCTGTACCTCACATGTGACCATCCTATATCTTGGTCTGTTCCTTCACCTTTATTTTCCCTTAGCCATGTGTCCATGGTTGCTGCCCCAACAACTGACTGTGGGAGAGAATTCCACACTCCCATCCACTCTCTGTATGAAAAGGTTTTTTCTAATCTCTGTTCTGGACCTCCCAGCTCTGATTCGAAAACTTTGGCCTCTAGTTCTGGATCCCTAGAGATACACCTGCTGATCCTGGTGCATCTGCATTTATTGCCTCTTAACAACAACAACAAGATTGCATTTATAGAGTGCCTTTCACGTCGGGAGGATGTCCCAAGGCGCTGGACAGTTGGGTCGTGACCCGAGCAGGGGGGAGATGGTCAGGGTGAGGGGAGGGAAGGGAGGGAGCGAGGAGGGGGTAGAGAGTTGAGAGGGGAGGTGAAGGCACAGTTGAAGAGAAAGGTCTTGAGACCGGCCTTGAAGGAGGAAAGGGAGGAAGCAAGGCGAAGGCACTGGGGGATGGAGTTCCAGAGCCTCGGGGCTGAGAGGCTGAAGGCCCGGCCACCGATGGTAGGGCGGTTGGGGCGGGGGATGTGGAGCAGACCAGAGCCAGAGGAACAGAGGGTACGGGCAGGTAAGTAGGGGGATAGTAGGTCGGAGAGGTAGGAGGGAGCAAGGCCGTGAATGGCCTTGTAGGTGAGGATAAGGATCTTGAATTCGATCCTCTGGGGATGGGGAGCCAGTGGAGGCGAGCGAGGGTGGGAGTGATGTGGTCCCGAAGCCTGGTGCGGGACAGTACACGAGCTGCAGAGTTCTGAATGACCTGCAGCTTGTGGAGGGAGGTGGCCGGGAAGGCCGACGAGGAGAGAGTTCCCATAGTCCAGCCTTGAGGTGGTAAAGGCGTGGATCAGTGTTTCAGCAGCGTGAGGGGTGAGGTAGTGCCGTAGTCTGGCGATGTTAAAGAGGTGAGAAACATTGGCTGAAAATTACTAACAGGAAAAATACAAAAAATCGGTTCCGGGTTTGTGGAATTGATTAATACAACAACAGCAACAACAACAACAACTTGTCTTTATATAACGTCCTACATGCAAGGCAGCATCTTGGAATGCTGAACAGCGGCGGAGCCCGACAACTTAATAGATTTAAAACAACAACAACGTATATGGGTATAGAAATACAAAAGAATAATGCAAATGAAAGGATTCTGAATTAAAAATAATAGTTGCTGGAAATCCATAGTAGTTTGATCAGTATCTAGAAGAGAAAGCTAGTTTAATGTCACCTGGTTTACCTTTCACCTGAGCCTGGCATTTTCTGTCTTTTTCTTAATGAATCCAGTTGTGTGATGCAGGCCACGTGTGTTCCTTGACTATGTCACGAATCAAACTGATGGTCTTTCAGTTCTTTGATTGGGTTCCTTTTCATTATGTTGACACTGTTTGAGATGTTGGACTTTGACCCATAGCAAAACTATTTAATCTAAATTCTACACTGCAAATAAGTGCCTGATTGCTAATGAGGGAGAGGCAGAATCTCCTGAGGAATCAATAGACAATCAGAGGAGAGAAGATAGCTACACATTAAAAATTAGCCATCTTCTTCACTGTGAAATTAAGGGGTTGCAGTCTCACTGCTGGCCATGTGGTTGGTCACTGTTGCCAGAACTTCAAAACGTCCACAATAAGTATTGGAACCAAATAGGAATGTTAGTTAAGTGACAACACATGCAAACAGAATGGCAAACTCTGACACAGTTGCATTAAGTTGCATTAAGCACACTTTATTAACGTGTGCCTGCACGCAGTGGGCCGCTAGATTGAATTTCAGGCTATAATCCGCACTTGACATATTTTCATTTTTTTCCCCTCCAGTACTTCAATTTAACTAAACTGGATAGGATGAGGGTCAACAGGATTCAATTCTTTAACTCGATCCCTTATGTGTCCCAATGGGGCTGGATAGTAAATGAGTCTATTGCTGCTACTATTTGTCTTTGGCACATGCGTTACAACCTGGAAAGACAATTGGGACATAGGAGCCCAATCCACATGGATTCATTTTAGGAGAGACATGTGTGGGTTATCTTTCTTTAGTAATCAGCTCCGTGCATGGACACCAATGACCAACCTGTACCCAGTTCACCAAGTTCACCTAAACTCTCTTTGTTTGGCTATTATTAAGAGTAGTAAGTAGGAACCCGGTTATTAGTCAATTGGCAAATGGGTAATCATCCCTTTGAAATAAATAAATTATTAATAATAATAATAAGTTGGTCACTCAATCCTTGAGTGTTTGTGGGACACTGCTGTGCGCAATTGGCTGCTGTGTTTCGCCCACAAAATATAGACAATTCACTTTACAGTATATTCTGTGAAGCGCTTTGGGACATTTCAATGACGTGATAAAGCTCTATATCAAATGCAAAGATCATTATCATCATTATTGTTTGCACCATTGTACCAGGAGAAAAAGCAATTTCTGTAAAATGCGATACAGCAGACTACCTACATCAGAAATTTTTTAGCATAAAACTACTTTAGATTTAGGGCATTAATATTTTAAGAGCTAATAAAATTATGTTTTGTGTAATTAACTCTATTCTGTGACATGTAATTTTATCTATGGACAAGTTCAGAACCAGCTGAATTCTGACTGTCTTGCATCAATATTGGAATCTAATTTTCGGTACTTCCTAACGGAATTTCTTAATAAGGAATCCAGTTACCGATGTCATCGACTTATGTGCTTCGGAAACATTGTCACTGAGCCAAAATCCTTCAATAACCAATGCCGTCATTGGGAAAGCCATTGGCACTAGGACTGCAACTGTTTAAAGAGAAGACCCCACCACCATCCTCTTAGGGAAGGACCACAAGAGATGGGAACTACATCCTGGCCTGACCAGTGTCTCCCACATCCTGAGATAGCCCCAGAATAAGAATAGAGCAGCCAGGTGCAACATCATTCTGTTTGTCGGAGGGAACCTCCATTCAGGCCTTATTAAGGAATTCCATTTAAGAAATATCACAAATTAGATCCCATTATTTGCTAACTTGTCCTGGGACGTGCGGAAAGGATGTTTAACTCTAAACAGAAATGTTGTTTTAACTTTATACACAGCTCATTAGTGAGGACACATTTTAAATCATGAGGTTTAACATATACTCTGCCTGTTAACACAAGCATACTTCTCATCACTTGGTTGGCACTCTGCCTTGCAAACTACACTGAGGCATTGGATATGGTTCAGAAAAAGGGTGTCAAGGATGTTTTTGATACGAAACACTCCAAATTATGAGAAGAGGCTTAAAGAGCTGAACTTGTTCTCATAAGGGGAAAGAAAATGGAGATAATCCATATTTTGTTTACAACTCAGAGAGAAATGGACAATATAGATGGAAATGGTTTAGATGAGCATAAAATTAAGAAATCTTTAAGCAGCTTCTAATTCTATCAGCAGAGGTTCGTTATCTCACTTCACCAGCAGAAACATACCTACTGATTTGGGCACAGAGCACTCTGCAATAAAACGGAAACGTGTATAGGTTTGAATGGCAACTTGGTGACACAGAAAAATAAAGGACTTTATGCATCAATTGCCTAAACTCATCAGGCTGTTTACAATCTTGCAAACAAAATGGACTCCACCAAAATTTGGTATTATAATGAATAGAAATGAAAGGACATTCTGAGATTAGTGTCTGTTTCGAATACTATAAGGGTTTATGTTTATTCCGTATTAGGAGCTGCGCGCTGCATATTTTTGTATATTTTAATCGCAAGCTGTCAGTTTTCATCCCGAAATGAAGGTACAGCCACGAACGCAACTTTAACAATGAAAGGATAGCCTCTAACTGCACAAGTGCCACTTACTCCTGGGAATTGAATGGCTGCTTGTTATTAATGTGTCCTCTGCTCACCTGCTGCATCCAAATCAAAACACTTGGAGCTGAGTTTACACTCATAAAGTAGCACTGTATTTGCATTAGGCAGCTGAATTCCTCAGAGGTATCTCTTCCTCGTCAAAAATGAATCAATCATCCACAAGGATGTCAGCATCTGCCTGAGCAATTTTATTTGGAAGAAAGGGCAGATGGTGGTGTTTTTCTGTTTAATCAGTTCCACCAAATGTGGACAGAGCACTCACAAAACCGAACCATCTGCAATATGCTGTTGTTTCGCTGTGGCAAGGGAACCATAGGACAAGGGGAAGGATGCAACTTTGAAATGTCTGTTTTCATCGAAATTCTTCAATAGGAATATGGAAGTGTCTGTTTGGTATTCATTCCCAGGCTTTGGTTCATTTGGTCAACCCTCTCTTGTCCCATCAAAAAACAAAGCAAAAAAGTCATTTAAAATTCATAAACTTTCCGTCAGACACCTCTAAGTTCTTGAACATCTATATTCAGTAAACTACCACAGATGGTGTCTGTGGAACATCAAGAGAATCATGTGCTTTTGTTTCTGGGTAGATTTTAAGAATGGAAACTCAGCTCGTTTTTTAATGGGGGATTTTGAGGGGTGGAACTTTTGGTTTCAAATACTAACTACTTGTGGCAATAGAAACGAACAAATCTGCTTAGCAAATGGTATTTCAATCAGCCGGAAACCCTATCATTTTGAATCAGGCGGCACTCATTCTCTTAAACAAATAACGTAGCAATAATGTATTTCTCACTCTATTAAATCCTGACTGCCCACAAAGAGCAATTAATCAGATAGATGCTTAGGTTACTGCGTGTTCAAAGTGAAACGTTCCTCAGTCACAGGATGCCTTTGTTATTGCAGTAACAGTTAGAATGAAGATCAGGCCCCATTTTTCATTTGGTTATTTTTGTAGCAACAGACACAGATAGCTCTGGCGTCAATGAGAGTTTGACGGGGGAGGTTCTGAGAAGAATGTAATGCTTCTATCACTTCGAGTAAGTGCTTTTATGATGCTTTGGGACTGTCTGATAACTCTCCCCCAATAGCTTATAAATAAATGCACTCTGTGGTGTACCAATAAGCAATAGACACAAGGAAGGTCGCAGGTTCAAATCCTGATCTGAAGTGAGTCATTTAAAAAACTGCTTGATACTAGACTGGCATTGTAGAGCGAGTATTCTGCGAGGATGAGATCCAATAGGGCTGATGGGCCTTCTGCCTCTGTATGGATCTTCTGAGTTATCCAAAGTCAGGTTGTGGAGATAATAATAATAATAATGATAATAATACTAATCCTTGTATTTGATATAGCACCTTATCACATCTTTGAGATGTTTCAAAGCTCTTCACAGTATATACTGTAAAGTGAATTGACTGTATTGAGATACTACAATTGGCATTGTTATCTCCAGGCAATGGAGGGGGGAAATTGGCTAGTGTTCATATTCCAGATTGTTGACCTTTCCAGGAAGCATATATGATAGGCACTGAGTAAGAACTAAGCTTGCTTAAGCTATGATGGTGCAATGTCTGACCAACACTCCCTATACATGGGCACAACTAAGGACTGACATTGGTCAAAGAACCCAAGCAAAGCACCCAGCCTTCAACAGAGGAGAAATCATCATGAAAAAATACTCAGTATATTGCAGCTTTGCAGGAAAGACATTTAGCTGTATTTATTTCTCTAAAGTATACTTTTATTTGTAATATATATTCTGCGTGCAATATGCAATATTCAGAAAAGAATAAACAGCTACTGTTTATTAATAATAGTTAATAATAATCGTTGCTTTTGATATAGTGCCTTTCACATTAGGAGGACATCTCAAAGCACTTCATGGGTTTTATTCTAACGTGTAGTGACTGTGAATTTTGTAGGCGAACTCAGATTTCTCGCAGTAATTTGCTCACAGCTTTTATCTGCTACATTCATGCTACATCTTTGTTTCACTCTTAGGTTCTCAAGGAATGATAAAGGCTCAAAACCATTCGTTAATCAACATTTATTTCTATGAAAACAAGATGTTGAGTACTATCACATGACTAGTTAAATGTGGCTGCATCACAGCTGAGATTGTGATGACGTATCAGACAATGGAGCCAATTAATTCCACGTTAAAGCTCAACCTTCACAATCTCCCACTTCGTCTTGTAAAATAGTTAAATAAATTAATGCAAAATATTCAACTTGCTTTATGTTGGTGCCTGGAACCAGCACTAAAGGCAGAGTATGATCAACTCTCTGTCTGTATCAGACTGTGTATCTTTCCCCTCCCCACCCCCTCGGCTCCCACCCCCAGCCACTACTGTTGAGCACTTTGAGATGTCCTGCCAACGAGAAAGGCACTATACAAATGTAAATTTTTTTGTATTGTATTGTAATGTATTTTACCACTGGGAATCTGTGCTGGCACAGCTCTGCAGAGCCTTGCAAGTCATTTTCAGGATGGATCAGGACTAACCTGTTTTTCTCTGATTAATTTGAGCAAAAGTAACCAATACATCCCATTGCCGATACGAAACAATTCACAAGTGGGGGGTGGGGGGGGGGAGAGGATGGGGGGGGGAATGCAGCGTGGTGAATGCTGGTACCAGCTTTGTAAATGTTTGAATCCCGCAAACAGAAGACAGCAAATAAGCTATTTTCTATGTATCTCACGGAATTCAAACAATCTGAGTCAAAGTCAATATCTCTGGCCACTGTGAAGGCTAGCAAGGTGAGGTTGTTCAGTGCAGTTTTGGGAGACCCAGTCCACGAGGTTCAAATTCCGTATACCCGGAATCTAGTAAACTGGGGGTTTACTGTAATATCACCAGTGATAATTTCACACGGCCAAAAAATGTTGTCCAAAGTAGTCACTGGTCAAAGGAGAAAGGTTCATCTCTGAGGCGAATGATAACTATTGACAGCTTTTGACCACATTCTTTTGTTGATGTGATAATCCTCATCAAGATTAATAATCCTTACATTTGATTCAGCACCTTATCACATGATCAAAATGTCTCCAAGTGCTGCACAGGATTTACTGTAAAGTGTAGTGACTGTAAAGTGCATTTGTAAGTGAATCTAGCAGCCAATTTGTGCACAGCAATGTCCTACAAACAGCCATGAATTGAATGCCCAATGTTATCAAATTCAAGTTAACACTCAGGCATGAATCCATCAGTTTGCATTGGAACCAAGAAGGAAGAGAATCGAGGCCACATTGCTCATGTCTAGAAAATGCTCCTCACAGCATTAGACTTGGCAAATATAGAACAGACTCACATTGTTTCCTTCAACGTGGACCAGAAAACAACTTACAGATTGTCTCGATTCATCTTCTTTTATCTTGTTATGCTTGAAAATCAATTTGAGGAGAAAAAAGAAAAAACAACAAGATTCCATTTATAGAGCGCCTTTCACGTCGGGAGGACGTCCCAAGGCGCTGTACAGTTGGGTCAGGACCCGAGCAGGGGGGAAATGGTCAGGGTGAGGGGAGGGAAGGGAGGGAGCAAGGAGGGGGTAGAGAGTCGAGAGGGAAGCTGAAGGCACGGTCAAAGAGAAAGGTCTTGAGACCGGCCTTGAAGGAGGAAAGGGAGGAGGAAGGCGAAGGCACTGGGGGATGGAGTTCCAGAGCCGAGTGGCTGAGAGGCTGAAGGCCCGGCCACCGATGGTAGGGCGGTTGGGGCGGGGGATGTGGAGCAGACCGGAGCCAGAGGAACGGAGGGTACGGGCAGGTAGGTAGGGGGATAGTAGGTCGGAGAGGTAGGAGGGAGCAAGGCCGCCTAATAATAATCCCTCCAAAAAAACAAAACAATAATAAATTGGTCATTTTCAATCCATGACTGTTAGTGGGACATTGCTGTGCGCAATTGGCTGCCGCGTTCGCCCACAAATATACAGTCAATTCACTTTACAGTGTATTCTGTGAAGCGCTTTGGGACGTCCTCCTGACGTGAAAAGCGCTATATCAAATGCAAGGATTATTATTATTATTATTGTAGGCGAGGATGAGGATCTTGAAATCTTATTATAGTTTACCTTATTATTAATAATTAATATTAATAATTAATAATAAATAATCATAAATAATGATTATTAATGAGGATTATTATTATTGCTTCGAGGTACTACTTTCAAAATATTTTTTCCTGCAAATCACTTTCCTGTATGTCCCAACATTGTTGGAAGCGTAAATGAAGAACAAAACTTTGCAGATCTTGGATGCTCCCAAGTCATGGTGTTTCCCTACGTGTATTGGCAATCACATGTGCAATGTTATAGAGGTATGATTTGTACTGTTGTTGTAATCTTCAGTGAGTCTGAGAGTTTTTTCTCTACTCTCCTATGACTGATATTTCTTTGTATCTGATGAGAGTCAGTCTGCCAATATGTAACGTTAGAATTTTTGTTTGTATAGATGGTGGTGTGATTCTGAGATATTGGATAAAGTCTTTGAAGTAGGTCAGAGAGGTAGGAGGGAGCGAGGCCATGAATGGCCTTGTAGGTGAGGATGAGGATATTGAATTCAATCCTCTGGGGATCGAAAAAACATTTGATGCTCAAGATATGCTTTGATTTGCGGAGAAACCATATTTTCAGATCCATTCTTTGAAAGTAATTTACTATGTTACTTGGCAGTAATGTATAATACATTTCCACTAACTGGATAGAATTTGCAAGTGATCATCAATTGGGCGAAGGAGTGGTTCTTCAGATGCTCCTGACTCTATTAATTAACTTGGTCATGTGTTATAAAAACTTCTGGGTCAACTACTGAAACAACAAAGGCCCTGAAAAAACATGGCAGTAATCAGACGGGTTACGGCGCATATTACAGAAATTATGCCATGTGAATTTTGTTTCTGTTTGTTGTTTGTTAGTTTTTTTTCTAGTTAATAATGCTAAGGATTGTATATTGCAAGATTGTTTTCAGTTACATTTATTACATTTTATTTTTAATCAGGAACTAAATGTTCCTGATTAAGACAGAAACAACCTTACATAATTATAATCCTTGCCTTAGATAAGTCGAGAGGTTGCCTCAAAGTGCTTCACAAAATTTATTGTGAAAATGTAGTGACTGTGTATTTTGTAAATGACCGTGACTTTGCACATAGCAATGTCCCATAAACAGCCATGAAGTGATTGACTAATTTTATCTGGGAGACTGTTGGCCCAGACAGCAGGAGAAATTCTTTTCACTTTTCGAACAGTGAAATGAAATTTACTGGAGAGATTCAATGATGGCTCAAGACCTGATATAATAATCGGTAACCATCATAAATCCGTATTCGATCATAAGAGCAACAAGTGCTGAAAAAATACTTTCTTTTAAAATTGTAATTCCGTTTGCTTCTTATTTCTGTATATTTGTTGTTTATTCAGTACTCTTAAAAACTTTCACATAACAAAATGAAATATTTGATCACTTGTTTTTCACCTTGTCAAAGATGCTGTTTCCATTGAAAACTTCATATCAAGCTATCTTTGTCGTGGCAGAACTGTGAGTCCTTCATCAGGGAACAAAGCCCATCACTTCATGGATTGACAAAACCGCAAACATGTTTCTGTGGGACAAGGTGGAAGATGTGTCTCACTAAGCCCTTAACCACTTCCTCTTTTGATTTGTATTCTACCACACAGCAAATTAAATCCAGTCGCCTCTTTAAATGCAGCCATGCATTGAGCTGATGAATTTTATTTACCGTTTCACATAATTCCCTCTGTAAGCTGTACCTATCTTGGTACAGTTACAATACAATTCACACTTATATAGCATCTTTCACATCAGGATATCCCAAAGATCATTCCCGGGCAGGGAAAAACCTTAGGCAGGTTTTCTTACTCCACTTTTCTGAGCCTACAGTAAGTAGGAACCCGGTTGTTAGTTGATTGGCAGATGGCTTTTCCGACGATAATAATCCCTTTAAAATAATAATAATTTGGCCACTTCAATCCACGACTACTTGTGGGACACTGCTGTGCACAATTGGCTGCCACATCTCTCTCACAAATATACAGATAATTCAATTTACAGTATAATCTGTGAAGCGCTTTGAGATGTCTCAACAGCATGCTAAGGCACAATATCAAATGCAAGGCTTATTATCATAAACTGCTTGACAAGTATGCCTGGGCACTGGAGCATAGGAACATAGGACAGGAGTAGGCCATTCAGCCTCTCGACCTGTTCCACCATTCTATTAGATCATGGCTGATCAGCACCTCAACTCCAATTACCTGAGGGAGTGAAGAGGGAAAAGATGACCGAATGATCAACGAGGTCATAAAATTCCTTCCCATATTATCTTTGTTCTGGCAGAACTGTGAAGGAAATGAATGAATTTTATTTACCGTTTCACAAAACTCCCTCTTTAGATCTCACAAACAGCCATACCTTAGGATCTCTTAAAATCATTTTGAAGTTGTCCCTACAGCTGAAGTTCAATTGCAAGCTGTGGCTAGGGAGAGAGGTGGAATTCTGGCAAATAGACTTTGCTGGCAGGTCTTATAATAGACATTGCAAAAGAAAAAACAAGTGCATATGCTCAGCCCATAACTGCCAACCAGGGCAAAAGTGCACCATCTAGTTTCCACGCAGTCTTGCTTAAACCTCTTCTAAATAATGAGGTTGTGTTCGCTACTTTCTAATCTCTCCTAAATCTACTAAACTTTTGAAAAGTCAGTTAAAACCTTACTGATTTCTGAGCCCACTTCATTCTATGTGTCAGCCTGGCTCAGTTGATAGCATTCAATCCTCAGCTAACTCAAAGCCCGGTGGTGGGGGTGGGTTAGGGAGCTGAGAAGAGAGGAAGGTGGGGGGGGAGGGAATAAACTGACCTAAAATACAATTTTAATATGAGCTTTGAAGGTGGGGAGAGAGGGGCAAGGCAATGGGACTTCAGATTGAAGTTATAAAATAATAATATTATCCCCCTCGCAGGTAAAACTGGTTATTCACTTCATGGCTGTTTGTAAGACATTGCTGGGCAATGCATTGGCTGCCACATTTGCCAACAAAATATGTAGTTATCACATTTTATAGTAAATCCTGTGAAGAGTTTTGAGACGTCTTCCTGACATGAAAGGCGCTGTATAAAATTCAAGAATTATTAGGATTATGGTCAGCAATATTTAATTGGTCATGTCCTCCCACCCCCACACACACCACTTTGGCTCCCAACCCCAGCTTGGGTACCCAGCCAGAAGTGACAAGTACTTTGAGACGTCCTCCTGACGTGAAAGGTTCTATATAAATGTAAATTGTGTTGTATAATTATATGCTTTGAAATGTACTCCTGACGTGAAAGGCTCTATATCAAATGCAAAGCCTGCCTTTTTATTTATTTGTAGGTAATTTTCCAAGTGAGCAGCTAACAGAGTGGAAGGGAAGACTTTTTTTAAAAACTGCATTGAAAGAATAATTTCTGCAAATGGGTGCATGATGTTGGATGATGCTGGACTCATCTAAGATGCTAGGATTGAAGGGTGGGTATTCTGGAAGGATGAAATCTAAGGCTAAAGGGCTTTATCTTGATCTGAACCTCTTTTGTGACCTTGGGAGTTTGAGCTCAGACTTTAGTATCAGCACAAACTGAGCAGCTCAGTAAAGTTACCTGGAGATAGCTGACTATTCTAACAGGCTGTATGCTTTGTTCTAGTTTGAGAGAAATGATTGAAAGAAAACCTAGTGGAGTTTTTTAAAAATTATGAGGGATTTTGATAACTTGAACAGTGAGAAATTATTCCACTGGTTGCTGAGTCAGTATCTGTAGGGCATAAGTTTAAGGTAATTACCATAAGAACGAAGGAAGAGGTTTGGAGAATTAATTTTATTAAATATTCAATCATAATGCAAAACATATGATTTTTTTTGCACAAAAGGTTGTTAAGAGTGCTCACTATCTAGAGTTATACAGGTGCAAACTTATATCAAAAGGCATGCTAATACGGAAGTAAAAGCACAAATATGGAAACAACAATGAGATCAGCTGGTGGAAATCCGTGTCCATTGTGTTTTTAATTTACTGTTATAAGCACACAATCCATGATGGAGCGATCTATAATATATGAAACGGAGCATTCATACAAAGTATATTTTGCATTTAGCACAAAACCTCAATGATATACCAACACACAGAACTACTGAGTCATATGCAAACATCTAAGCCTTGCACAAAGCTCTATTTGAGCTAGATTGTGGAATTTACCATTCTTCATGTTGCTGTATTCACGTAAACTGATATATCATGTTTAAACAATACTGTTAGGAACACACAGCTTGATTTATGATCAGTTTAGTGTCTCATAAATCACACCTGCAGCCTAGTGCACTGAACCCCATTTTATGACAGGATTTACCGTTTATAAATGATTTTGCTTTACCTCCCATTGTGATCCTGCTCCATGCAATCATTTTGTTTCCTCTCCCTGTCGCTATACAGGGAGTTTGCTAACTCCGCATGAAATTTCAGCGCCAGCATTTTTAGGTTTAACAAGAATGATATATTTGGATGTCTGCAATTTCTGGGAGGTTAATTTAAATTAATAAAAAATAATCCTTGCAATTGGTGTAGTGCTTTTCTCATTAGGAGGACATTCTCAAAGCGCTTCACCCGATATATTGTAAAGTATGGTGACTGTGAATTTGGCAGCAAATGTGGCAGCCAATTTGCACACTGCAATGTCTCACATACAACAATACATGTACAATGTACATGTATATAAATGTACATTTATACAGCACCTTTCACATCGTGAGGATGACCCATAGCGCTCAACATTCCTGTCTAGGCACCCAAGCTGGGGGTAGTAGCCGAGAGTGGGGGAGGAGATAGATGACCAAAGGCCTAATCAAAGAGGTAGGTCTTGAGATGGATCTTGAAAAAGGTGAGGAAGGAAACGAGTTAGAGGAATTATGCCATGGGACAAATAGGCTGAAACCCCGACTGCCGATTGTGAAGCAGGCGAGCAGGACACGAAGGGAGCAACCACGTCAGTACAGTTTGGGCAGGTCACAGAGGCATGGTGGGGCAAGACCATGGAGGGACTCAATAATAATAATAATAATCCTTGCATTTGATATAGCGCTTTTCACGTCGGGAGGACGTCCCAAAGCGCTTCACAGAACACACTGTAAAGTGAATTGACTGTATATTTGTGGGCAAACGCGGCAGCCAATTGCGCACAGCAATGTCCCACAAACAGTCATGGATTGAAAATGACCAATTTATTATTGTTTTTGTTTTTTTGGAGGGATTATTATTAGGCGTGTGGAGTAAGGAAACTTGCCCAAGGTTTCGCCGTGACCTGCCTGGAATTGAACTCAGGTCTCTCACTTGCAAAGCGAGTGCTCTAACCACTGAGCTACAGGACTCCATTTAAAGGGATTTAAATTTATTTTTTTGGACAGCTGGATATCTGATACATGCAGAATCCCATCACCATGCTTAACAGTCCAAACCAAGATGAGATTTCCATGCATCCTATCTACACATGGAAATCCCAAAGATAGATTGTTGGAATAGAATGTGCACTCTCTCCCTGGAGGGACCCATCCTGCTTATCTAATCCCGGAAAGTATTAGGTGCAGGTTGACAACAGCCAAGGCTTGAGGACCCCAGACTGTGTGTTGGGGTACTGCTGGAGTCTAAGCAGCTAAAACTGCATAGTTTGCCATTGATATTGCTGTCCAGCAAGTTTTGCCGTTGCTTGTCCAGCTGGGACCACCCTACCTGTTAGGGCTTTGGCTTGCAGGGTTAATGGGAGCTGAGTAAGATGACTCCCTGCCCCCAGTAACTGGTCTGTCCTTCCAGTTTCTGCCAATGAGCCAGGCTCGTTGTGCTGTCGTCAGCAGTGCCCTGGAATACTACGGACCTGCCTGGCTCAGGATCTGGACTACCGAGACAGGGCTGGCTCAATTCCAACATACCATTGCCAGGCATATCACCGTGGAGCCAATTCAGCTCCAAGGAGACCCCACTTAGCTCCTCTCCCCTCCCCAAGGAGAATTTAAAACCCATGAAGTGAATAACTAATTTTATCTGGTGAGGTTGGCCAGGACACTGGGAGAAACTGCTTTCCCTTGAGGCTCTCTTCAAGATTTATCTTTTTCATTTGTTGTTATTAGGCGTTAACAGTTAAAGGCGGAACAATTAAACAAATAGAGATATCTAATTTATCTTTTTCTCTACTGTCACAGATAGCGCCTTATCACATCGTTATCCAAATTTTTTTTAAAAAAGGAACTATTATTCCCACAAAGTGATCTGCCAATAGACTAAAAAACGGGTTTCTACTGTGTTGGTATCACAAAACTATTATCCATCACAGCCTGGCTTTCTAACAAACACATCGCAAAGTCAGAAGACTTTGCCATGTTTGAGCCCAGCGTTGAGACTTCAGCTCATAGTCTAAGCTGAAACTCCAGTACGGTGTTGGGGGAACAGAGAGCACTGCATTATCAGAACTGGTGTCTTTCAAATGACATGTAAACCTAAGGTTTTTTCTGGTCAGGAGGACGTTAAAGATCGCATGGCACAATTTGAAAAGAGAAAGGAATTTCTTCTTGTGTCGTGGATAGCAATCTTCCCAGCCATCTTATAGCTGTTTGTGGGACCTTGTAAATAGCTCCTATTTACCCACACTTGCTACAGTTGACAATAATAACAATAATGGCATATCTACCTTATCAATTCACTTCATTACTCATGTTTATTCACATTCTCTCAGGTAGTAGATAGAAACATCAGTACAGGCCTGATTTTATAATAATAATAAACCTTGCAGTTGATAGAGCACCTTTCACATGGGAGGATATCTCAAAGCTCTTCACAGGATTCACTATAACTTGTAGTGACCATGTATTTTGTAAGCAAATGCAACAGTCCACTCACACAAACCAATGTCTCACAAACAGCCATGAAATGAATGTTCAGTATTATCTGGGGGATTATTTGCCAGGATATTGGAAATAACTCCCTTTTCTTTGAGCAGTGCCACAGGGTCTTTAACGTCCAACTGACAAATTAGACAGGACCTCGGTTTAACATCTCATCTAAAATACGGAAATATAATAAGGAAGGAAAAGGCAAGCCTGTAACTTTAGCTCTGCCTCCTCCTTCACCATCTGTGGTTGGTTTTGTACTTAAATAAGCCATACCATTGTTTCTCAGCAGAGAATTATTAACATTTTTCCAAAAATATATAACAATTTCTAAAAGTAGGAAGTTCCTTAACCCTTATTTTTACAATCTGATCCCTGTCCTCTTGTTAAGAATTGATAATAATAAATAATAATAATCCTTGCATTTGATATAGTGCTTTTCAAGTCTTCTAGATGTCTCAAAGCGCTTCACAGAATATACTGTAAAGTTAATTGATTGTATATTTGTGGGTGAAACACGGCAGCTAATTGTGCACAGCAGTCTCCCACAAGCAGTCGTGGCTTGAGTGACCATATTATTATTTTTTTTCTTGAAGGGTTACTATCAGGCTTGTGGAGTAAGAAAACTTGCCCAAGGTTTCGCCCTGCCAGGAATCATATGCTCACAGCACCAAGTTTCACCCACCAAATACACAGTCAATCCACTTTGTTTTTCTGTCAAGTCCTTTGAGACATCTCAATGACTTGATAAGGGGCTATATCAAATGCAAGGATTATTATTATTATAAGTTTACTGGCTTGATACCAGGGTGAGTGGAAGCTGGAGGAACTGAACGTTTTCAATTGGAACAAAGAATGTTGAGGGGTGGTATGATAGAGGTCTTACAAGGGGTCTTGGTAGAATCAATAGGGAGAAATTATTTCCACTGGTTGGTATCAGTAAGCAGAGGATATCAATTTAAGATATTAAATGAGCAAATGGAGTTAGGAGAAATGTTTTGATTCACTGAGTAGTTACAATAAGGAAATATCCTGCAGTGGTTGAAGCAGAATCCATATTAGCTTTCAAAGGGGAACTAGATAAATACCTAAAATGGAGACAGTTATAGGGGTATGGGGAATGGCAGGTAAATAGGCCTGAAAGGATTGCTCTTAAAGGAACCAACACAGACACGATGGGCTGAATGGCCTTCTAAGTTTCTACGATTCTAAAGAAATAATCGTCAGAGTATATTCAGTGGAAAGTGCAGTTCCCGTTCAGTTACTACACCAACATCAATCAAAAAGCCTCCTACCAGATGGGAGAAATAACACTCTATTGCAGGTTCACGGCAATGGGACATTTTCTCATGATGAGTGATAGGCACAGTTAGTGAGTGCTGCTGACATGTTTATAGTGCAAGGTCTTTCAGAGCAGATGCAAGCAGAACCAGAGCTCAGAAGTCACGGAGGTTACTGGTGATTGCATCCTGCCTCACAGAATTAAATTCAAAGCAGTGGTAGCAACATAGAACTATTCACAGATCGGCGGTGAAATGGATATAACTGGAAGATCATCAACAAAGGAATAATAATAATCCTTGCATTTCATATAGTGTATGATCACATCCTTGAGATGTCTCAAAGCGCTTCACAGAATATACTGTAAAGTGAATTGACTCTATATATTGTGGGTGAAACGTAGCAGTCAATTGTGTAGAGCAGTGTCCCACAAAGTCGTGGATTGAGTGACCACATTATTATTATTATTATTATTATCATTATCATACACATACACACTAGAATATAGTGTGTATTTGATATAACACCTATCCGAAGCACCTCATGATATGCTATAAGTTCTGTGACTGTGTGTTTTGGGAGCAAACAAGACAGCTAATTTGCACATAGTAATGTTCCACAAACCACCATGAAGTGAATGACGAATTTTATTGGGAGAGTGTTGTCTAGGACACCAGGAGAAGCTCCCTTCTCTTTTCAAATAGTGGGATCTTTAACGTCCACCTGGACTGGCCGACGGGGCTTCGGTTTAACATCTCATCTGAAAGACGGGACCTCTGACAATACAGCACATCCCCAGCATTGCATTGAAGTGTTGGCTTAGGCCATATAAATTCCAAGTCCCAAAGCAATGCTTGAACCCATAAGCTTCTGACTCAGAGGCAAGAGTACTGCCAACTAAGCCAAACCTACACACCATTTTAAAGGATTTGGACAACAACAACAACTTGCATTTGTATAGCGCCCTTCACGCAGGATTGCGTCCCAGAGCGCTTGACTGTAGTGGACCGAGCCTTTGACCGAGCCTTCAGCTCCACTCTCGACTCTCTTCCCCCTTCTCGCTCCCTCCCATCCCTCCCCTCACCCTGACCATTTCCCCCCTCCTCGCTCCCTCCCCTCCCCTCACCCTGACCATTTCCCCCCTGCTCGGGTCATGACCCAACTGTGCAGCGCCTTGGGACGTCCTCCTGACGTGAAAGGCGCTTTATAAATGGAATCTTGTTGTTGTTGTTGTAGTGGAGTCTGATCTCGAGCCAGCGGGAGAAGGAGGGCTGAGGTGATTATAAGCATAATCAAATAGGAAGGTCTTTAGGCCAGATTTGAAAGTGGGGAGGGAGGGAGGGAGGGGGCAAGGTGGAGGGGAGAAAAAGGAGAAAGGAATGGGATTACAGTAGTTAGTTCCAGTGGGAGAGCAAGCACAGAAAACAATAGTGGATTCACACTGATATAATTTTGAAGACATTGGGGTTGGAAAGGTAACACTCATGATTGATAAGTCACTGCTAGTTTGCAATCACAGTCATTTTGTTTTGGAGAAATGTATTTGCCAAGAAAAGAGCTATAAATTCAAAAGATTTGGACAAAAAGTTTAGTAGGAAACATAGGCTGCAAATTTGCTTCTCAAAAGTTCCAATGAATATGATAATGAATGCTGATTTCCGGTTTGCTAATGCTTGCTTATCCGCTCCATTACAATGTTACTGTATACTTTAGAGCTAAGGTAGGATTACAGTACTTGTAAATAAATTACATTTTTATCGTATCTTATCAACATGTCTCAAATGTAATTACTGTCACCTTTTAGATGCCAGCCAAGCCTAATAAACAGCCATGAAGTGAATGACCAATTATTCTGGAGAGTTTTAGACAGAACAAACTCTTTTCTCTTTGTGTTATGGGAATTTTAACATTTACCCGAACCGTCAAACAGAAGCTCAGATTATCATCTCATTCAAAAGAGAGCAGCTCTGATAATATAGTGTTCCCCCACTTACCACATCAGCCGAACTCTCATTGTGCGGGTTTGAACCCACAATCTGCTTATCCAGAAGTAGGAGTGCTAACAACAGAGCCAGACTCACACCGGTGATAGAGTCTGCTGAGCTGTGCAGTGTGAATGCTGCACCTCCACTCTAACCTTGGAATTGCAAATCCAAGTTTCATATAACCACAGTTTCATATAAATAGAAATGTTAATGTTCAGCTATTTAATCCGTTAATCCATTAAAAGGAACCAGAGGTCAGTGGTTGTGAAGAATTATTAGCATGACTGGAAATAATATATTTGTTAGTTGCGTTTTGCATCAACTCTATTTACTGTGCTTCCTGATTTCAGTGTAACCTGGTTCAGGTGGCAGCACTCTCACGTCAGAGTCAGAAGGTGGTGAATCATGTCAGGACTTTGAACTCATAAAGCCAAGGCTGACACTTCACTGCAGTGATGTGAAGTGCTCCATTGTCGGAGGTGCCATCATTTGGATGAGATGTTAAGATAAGATACCATATGCCTTTTCAGGTGGACGTTAATGATCCCATTGCACTCTTCGAAAAGAAAAGGGAAGTTCTCATGGTGTCCTGGCCAACAATCCTTCAAATAAAATTAGTCATTCAGTCCATGGCTGATTGTGGGATATTGCTGTATGCAAATTGTCTGCTGCTTTTACCTACAAAATATCTACATTTTAGAGTGAATCCTGTGAAATTCTTTGAGTTGCCTTCACGATCTGAAAGGTGTTATATTTATTTCAAATTTAGTATTATTGTATTATTATTGCTGACCTTGTTGAAAGTAACACCCTAGGCAAGGAATCTTAGGCCCCAATGCAATTTCAGGTCTCTGGTGGGTTAATCTATCATTGTTCAAAAATTGGGAGGATTTATAAACTTCTCAGTCTTCAACATCAAGTGGGAGAAGGATTTCTGTTGGCTTTTCATCCCTTTCCCTTACAATCATTAGAACTGCCGGTTCAGTGATGAACAGAAAGGGCTGAATATTTGGAAATAAATATCTCCTGACTTTGGTGAGCTCATTCAAAATAATTTGTTCCTTCTATTTACTCAAACTGAGCCAGACGGTCAAAGTTTCCATTAGCTCCGTGGGGGGGTAAGACTGATATAACAAAAATGTCTGATGTGCCTAAGATGAATCATTTATTTTCAATGCTTCCCATATGAATCCCGGTTATCTCTCTCAAGAAATTTCAACCATCTTCTAAGAAACGTCTCCAGGGTTTTGGAAACCGAGGCTCAGTTTGCGGAAGCTGTGAAGAATGGATTGAGGGTTGGATTGTTGAGGGACTCTCACTTGTTCTGATACATCATTTATGATTTTAAATATGACAACTGCTGCTCCAGTTTCACCCACCAGTGGGGCTTAAACCCAGCCGTCTGGAGGCCAAGGAAATGGTAGCCAAACCCCTGGTGTTGATTTCATACATATTTCATAAATACTCATTGGGGGTAAAGAGGTAAATCACTTCAGAACCCATGATTGCTCTCCCTGGATAATCCATTTTAGGAAAGAAAAGAAATAAAATGTTAAAAAAAATTGCTGTCTCTTCCAATGCTCAATTTAAAATGTGCATAATTATGCACATTGGAGCGATATGTGCAGGATAGATATTAAGCCCTGGGACGTCTTTCCGCTGTGAAGGGTGCTATACTTGTTTATTTGTTGTTGTTGTTGCAGGAATCTTCCAGTATCTGACAAAAAAGTGCACATCATTTAACACTGCAGTGTTTTTGTGACCGAGTTGATCATTATTTTAAACATGACAATTGCTGCTTTGGTTTCACCCACAAGTAGGGCTTAAACCCAGACTTCTGGAGGCCGAGGAAAAAGGTAGCCAAACCCCTGGTGTGGATTTCATAAATATTTCATAAATACTCATTGAGGGGAAAGAGGTAAATCACTGTGGAACTCTCAGTCTGTTTGAATACCAGACTTTCGTCCCACTCAAAACAACCCTGATCAAAGACACAAATTACATTACATCCCTTCTGCCTGTTACAGTTCTCCCTGTGAATCCTGGTCCTCTTCAATCATTCCGCCTCAACAACACCTTTCACCTCTCCATCTCTACAGTTCTGTGCTTTTCTGGTTTCAATCCTACCTGTGCCAGTGTTGCTACTGTGTCTCCTCTAACAGTTTTACCTCCTTATCTTCAAAAGCTTCCATGGCCATGCCACATCTTACCTTTGAGATCTCCTGCAATCCTATTCCCACAGCCATTCCCTTTATTCAACCTTTTCTAAACTGCTTCCTACCATCTCCACCCCATCATCAGTGGATCAGCTTTCTGCCACTTTGCAACTACTCTCAGAAACTTTCTTCCCTCTGCCTCCCCCACCCACTTCCTCTCTACTTTCACAACTCATCTAAAGATCTATGTCTTTAACTCTCACCTTCCCCTACGCCTCCTATCTCCCTTCCAGTTCAGGGTCCCAGTCAATTTTTGTAAAACCCTTTGGGACATTCTCCCTAGGTGAGAGGCACTATATAAGTATGAATTGTTATTGATTTAATATTTCAGATCAGGTGATTGGACTCCATGAGTGAAAGTGTTAACCATCTGTTTATATAAATCATCTCTCCAGGTTGAAGGCCATGTAATTGAATTCAAATCAGGCCTATGTGTACGTTATTCAAATGTTGCACACCTCCTGCCAGGTGCTGTATTACTCTGTGCACATAACGATGAGAAAAAACTATTCCGTTCACACCCTGGATTTAGTTGATCTGAACCAACCCTATTAAACAAAACCAGAAACAATAAGACCATTGATGCCTTTGGCAACACACAAAAAAAATCACAGCCAACAGAAGGTTATATTACGCTTTTCATCAAGAGGTTAAAGTTTCTGCAAGCCTGAACAAAAAGCTCAGTTTTAGCCCTGCCTTATATGTTCGTGAACCAACTGGATTCAAATGAACTTGCATTCCTGGCCTGGGTGTGAGTTCTCTCCTCATCTGATTTGTGGAGTCCTGTAGCTCAGTGGTAAGAGCGCTCGCTTTCCAAGCGAGAGACCTGGGTTTGATTCCCGGCAGGGTGAAACCTTGGGCAAGTTTCCTTACTCCACACACCAGATAATAATCCCTCAAGAAAATAAAACAATAATAAATTGGTAACTTCAAACCACAACTGTTTGTGGGACACTGCTGTGTCAAATTGGCTGCCGCATTTCGCTCTCAAATATACAGTCAATTCACTTTCCAGTCTATTCTGTGAAGCACTTTGAGATATCTAGAAGACGTGAAAAGCTCTATATCAAATGCAAGGATTATTATTATTATTATCTACATACTGTACTTGTAATCCCTGCCTCTGTCCAATGCATGGCCCATTTCCAGGAATCGCTTGTTTAATCAGAAGTGTCTGAGTCATGTCCATAGAAAACAATGGTACTTGAGATCCAGAAATACAGGATAGCAGTAGTGCACATAACTTGAGCGGTTTGTGATACAGAACAAGGAGCTGTTATAAATAACACACGACATACGTCTTGTGTCTAATACTGTCCAGAATTACTCCACTGCTGCAGAATTCAAGAATCTGGCTGAAAAATGAATACAGGCGATACAGTCCTCACGTCTGCATTCATTTTTCAGACAGATTGAGGCTCCAGGAACAGAGAAACGAGCAACTTGATACGCAATCTCTACCAAAGCTGCTCTACGCCTAACTTCTAGGGAGGAATTTTATGGTAATTTATCTTAGTCAACAATCACCTAAATAAAATTGGTCTTTCAGTTCGTGGCCGTTTGTGGGACATTGTTGTATGCAACTGACTACTACGTTCGCCTACAAATACACATTCAATAACCTTCACAGTAAAACCCAGGAAAGCGCTTTGAGACATTGTGATAATGTGATGAGACACTATATCAAATACAAGGATTATTATTATGATTTGGCTGAACTCCTCATGGAGAACCAGCTAACTTACATTTGGTGGCTCCCTGTGCCAATAAAACTGAGATCAGGAACTCAGAACAGGATGGGAAAAGACTGTTGAGATGTATCTGAAGGGTCCCAAAGTAAAAACAAATTAACACACTGCTCCATCTCTCATTGTTCTCAATCAATTTGTTCACTAAATCACTATCTTAATTTCCCGTGGAATTTAGGGACACTTGAAGGGGTGTAAGGGATGGTGTGGGGATAGGCCAGGACAGTGGGATTGAAAGTACGTCTTGCATTGAGAGCCAGTGCAGACTTGATGTGCCAAATGGCCTCTTTCTGTCCTGTAAATTTCTATGAATGTGACTTAACTGCATCCGAGATACTAATCCACCCAGTAAACATTCTGGCGCATGCATGCAAAGTTAAGTTAACTGGTCACCTTGCCTTTTCTAAGCTTGACTCTGTGTCACCCTTGTAGAATTGTTTTTTAAAAATGTGTTGCAACCTCACAACTACTTTCACGACATAAAGAGGCTGAGTGTCGGGTAGCTGTTAAGCACTGTAATGCTGAAACACATCACATATTCCGTGACTTGTTCACATAACCCCTGAATGACAAAGTTGCAAGTAAGCTATTTTGTGATCACATGATCAGGGAGTAATTTCTGTACTTCCACACTTACCTGTCACACATTGTCTATAATAACTCACAAAGGGCATAAGCCACAAACTAATTGACAGAGAGTTGTGCAACTGCATTTATGCACCTGTTCGCAATGTTCCACATACCTGTTCTAACATGTACAGTATCCTAAATCATTTATAAAGCAATACGTATTTTTGTTTTTCCTTATTATTTTCTCCCTTTTCATCCTGTTAGTCTCCGGTACTATGCTCCTATGAACTGGAAGGGACTTGCTATATAATCTCTATCAAAGTTGCATGACTGCTGGCTGCTATGGGGGAATCGTAACCTAATTTTGTTGCACTCCTTATAGAGACAAGCTGAACCTCCTCTCAAAGGCTCCTTGTGTCCAAATGACTTTGATGAGGAACACATCATATTTGTTTGAAGAGCAGTAACAGGTGGGAGCTTGTTCTATGTCACTCCACGGCATTGATGCAAGTCTTACCAGGCAGGCAAGTTTGAAACTCAGAAGCCTGTTGAACAGCATTATTCCATCCAGGCAGGTGTCAGCTTGGCTCACTTGATAACACTCTCATCACTGAGTCAGAAGAATATGGGTTCAAGACCCATGTCAGCATTTTTAACTCACAAGTCAAGGCGAACATTCCAATTCAACTCCTTGGGACATCCTCCTGCTATACAAATGCAATTTGTTGTATTTGTTGTTGTAGGGGCGCGCTGCATTGTCGAAGGTGCCATCGTTTGGATGAAAAATTAAACCAAGATTCTTGTTCAAGTGGATGTCAAAGATCTAGTGGCACTGTTTGAAAAGAGAAGGAATTTTCTCACCTTATCCTAGCCAGCAATGCTCCAAATAAAATTGGTCATTCACTTCCTGCTGTTTCTGGCTGTGCACACACTGACTGGCATATTTGGTCTACAAATACACAGTCACTAGACTTTAAAGTATATCTTGTGAAGTGATTCAAGACATCCTTATAATGTGATAAGGTGCTATATTGAATGCAAGGATTTTTATCACCATATTCCATGTTGTTAGTTCAATACAGCACCGTCACCTTGGTAACATGAACAAGAGAAATGAATACTGATTATTATCTTATTCTTTAGTAGTTCAACCAATTAAATCACTTCTGTATGGTTGAATCAGTGGCAACGGAAGAAAGTAACAGAGCAGCTCATAAACTTAATAAAATTAATAAAATTAAATGCTAGAGGAAATATACGATATATGATCACATATTGTATAGTTGCCCTATACATATATATATATGTTTTTATACTCACCCAATTTACAATTCTTCAGTTCTAAAGTTGCTTTGCATCTGATGCTTAATAATAATAATTAATCCTTGCAATTACTGCGTATATTAATTTTAAAATCATACAGAATAATCTAGAAGACATGAAAAGCGCTATATCAAATGCAAGGATTATTATTATTATGTTTATTATCTATTACCTGCTCAGCATCTGGGCTCTTCAGCCTTCTTTAGATTCAGCAGTGTAATCAGCTGAAAAGCTAGGCTCTTGTCTATATTTAGGCTTTAGGCTATCTGGAGTAACAGCAAATCTCATCACTTCATTTTTATGATGTGAAAAGAGCAAAGCTTAGTTCTTTGTACCTGCAATAAACTGTCCATTGGAAGCCAGTGATTAGGTAATAACCTGTACCAAATGGTTATTATCAATCTTCTATGTCTTGTGTTTTCTTTTCTTTGTAACTCTTAGGTTTTGATGGGCATTACAAAGCAGCAGCCCAAAACTAACAACCACTGACAACCAATGGCCAGGATCTCAGTACATCACCAGAAATGGATACAGATCCTCAAGAGACTGGTTGAATGTACACAAATTGTACCCACTGCAGGGCTGAATATTTCTGAACTTAGGTTCAGCGATCACTGTGTTTGCCGTTACATCTACCCATTTGTTACCTAAGGAACCAGCTTCTGGTCTTTGCCTTATGACCATTATCTGAAAATTTACAAGAAATGTTTAATTCAGATTATTTGAAATTTGATTATTTTAAATTTCTGCAGAAAAAGACTTCTAAATTACAACAGAATTCAAGATTTTTGCAAACTTTAAACTTTAAGACAATGGTCTTCAGAGTAAAATCATGAGACTTTTCAAACTTCTGTGTGTTTTATAGAGGAACTTCTCCAATGCTTTATCCTGACAGTCTTGTAATCAGTACCTCCTTCACCTAATAGAGAAACCATACCTCAGCTAATAGGTATTCATCTCCATCCTACAACAAGAAATGCGTGGATAGAACTTCTGAAACAGAAAAGGCCAGCGAGCAAGGCATTTAGAGAAGTCAAGTCAGGAGGAGACAAAGACATGAATGAAGGTTTTGGTTACGTTGGGGCTGAGGTACGTTGGAGACAGGCATAATGTTGCATTCATCTTATTTGTGTACAAAAGTGTCTTCATCAATCACAATGGCAAACTGGAACTGAATCCAACCCATAAAGAGAAAGAATAGTGACTTAAGGGTGGTCCTGAAATGTTACATTCCTAAAGTATCCATACTTTTACAACCCGTCTGTTGTTACTATTGGAGCAATACTAGTTAACACTTTTTCTGATGTAAAGATGTTCTTATTTGGAAGTTGCAGGTGTAGCAGACAAATTGCAAGGCTTATTTGAAGTAGATTAAAATGAGCTAACGTTATTGTGCCTGTAATCTCTAGGTGCAGTATCCGACCAGTATATTTACTAATGACTGTGATATTTTATCATAGCAGTAACCTAATATGTAGAGGATTTACCATTACTCCATATTTTAGAGATATTTCATTGAGCATTAATCGGCATTACATTAATTAAGCCAGTTCTAGTATTATTTGTATTTCTCTGGGATATGTGCTATCCTGGTGTGCTATATTAGTAGCACTCCTGCCTCTCAGTCAGACAGATGTGCAAGGGATACAGTCACGCCAGGAGCCATGTGGTTATGGGGGCCGGAGTATCCATAGTATCAATTGACGATAGAATGGCTCATGTTCTTTCCAGTTCGATAGAACCACATCACGCATGCTCTTTCAAGATTAATCTTCTTCATCCAAACCAATCTCGTGATCTTGTGAAATAGTCTATTCCACCTGCTGAATTTGAGACTATGACACCTTGTTATTGACCTCTTGACTGTTGAATAAAATATTGGAGTCCAACTTATCTTTTCCCTTTGGAACCCAGAACACTGCAATAAGATCATCCTACAATTGGCTCTAATTCAATACNAAAAATACAATACAAAATTACATTTGTAAATCGGCTTTCATGTCGGGAGGATGTCCCAAGGTGCTGTCCCAAGCCAATGTAAACATTCTCAACTTCAGGATCAGATGGAGATTGTGGGACATGTGAGGTTAGAAGGAATGAGGAAAAAGGAGTAAAATGCAGCACTGTGTAAAAGCACGAAGGATGAAAAACAATTTCAGAATAGAGATGGTCACAAGAGGAACTATCACCTGATCAATACCTAACACTGTTATAGTAGTAGCATCAGCATAAACATTTATTTCCTGCTAAATACACAATTATCTGCTTGCAAAGTACACATTAACTACACTTTACAGTAAATCCCATAGAATCATAGAATATTACAGCACTGAAGGAGGCCATTCTTCCCATTGTGCCTGTGCTGGCTCTTTGAAAGAGCTACCCAATCAGTCCCACTCCCCTGCTCCTTCCCATACTCCTGAAAATTTTTCCTTTTCAGGTACCTATTTAATTCCCTTTTGAAAGTTGTTATTGAATCTGTTTCCATCAACCTTTCAGACAGTGAATTCCAGACCATAACAACTCTCTGTGTAAAAATCTTGAAGCACTTTGAGGCATTGTCTCGATGTGAAAGGTGCTATATCAAATGCAAAAATTATTTCAAGCATTGCCCCTACAGATATAACCTTCAAAGTGCTGTTTCAATCCATGGGTGGATATATTAAAAGACAGGTTACCTACCTGCTTGCAGTGCAGGTTTAGAAAATGTGTACAGTTTCTAAATGTCTATTCTAGGCTAATTCTCAATTGTATTAAAACTAGCTGCTGGCTGCTAACACGCTGCGACTCCCTGATTAAATTGATTCGGTTTCAACATTGCCCTCCCACCTTGCCTTAGTTTCTGCTGCTAGCTTACTCGGGCTTCCCTGCTGTGAACATCTCTTGGTCTCTCTATTTCCAATTAGTTTTTATTCTGTCACTAATCTGTTGCCAGTTTGATTTTGTTTTGTTTTCTATGTCACTGGTTCTCATAGGAACGTAGGAGTAACACGACTCCTCCAGTTGAAGGTGTACTTGGTTCACAATGGTTCAGCTCACCACCTGAGGTAGCCATTGCATCCTGGATTAAGCGCTCATGCTCATCAACCTAAAGTCTGAGTAACAGCTTCCAGCAGCCTTCCCAAGCCTCTGAGCGCTCTCATTAGTTGATTTTAATAACATCACCCTTCGACATTTTTCAGAGAAAGTGACATTCAGAGAGCTGCTCTGGAGACTTTGCAGAGCAGAGCAACATGGATGATCTCCAGGGTTAAAGGAATTAACAATTAGATAAGCCTTGAAAAGAGACCTCTCAGAGGAGATTTTAAAGAGATCTTTAAGATTTTAAATGGGTTTGGAAAAGAAAACTGGAACAATATTTCAGACACATCAAGGCAGCACAGGTTCAGGATTGCAAAGCGCAATTGGTGGATAGACACCACAATGTACAGTAGAATCCAATTATAATGCATAATGCACTTTGTTATGATGCAAGTTCACATATAATGCTTTTGGAGTGTGGACCCCAACATTTGCTTACTACAAGACAGGGGATGATGGTAGGCCGGGTATTCTGGAAGGATGAGATCAAATGGGCCAAAGGGTTTTCTTCATCTGAACCTCTCTTGTGATCTTATGAAGCCAGATTGCACATATCAAGACTTGAAATTCCTCATGCTTAAAAAATATTCCTCATGCACTCTGGAAGCTAATTTTCCATGGTTCTTTTTCAGTGGAGCAAATCTGCTTCCAAATTAAGATTGGATTTAGGAGTTTTTTTAACAAAATTCCACACAATCTTAAATTTTGAAACAGCAACTTTCTTATACCTAAGAATGTGAGGAGTTTCAGGCCGCCAACAACTGAGTCCATCACAGAAGGGTGACTCTATTCCCATATTCCATTGCCAATCATGTCATCTTGGATCCAGGCCCAATGAGACCCTGTTTACCATTCCCCCCTCACCCTCTCCAGAGGATAATATTTGTTGTGGAAAATGTTTCAGTAAAAATAAACTCTTCAGCGCTCTGCATTTCTTCCTATTGCTACGTGTTATAAGGAATAATACCAACAACTTGGTTTTATATAGCACCCTTCACATAAGGTAGGGTCTCGAAGCACTTAACATTGGCGGAGCCTGACTTCGAGCTGGGGGGAGGTAGGAGGTGACCATAGGCATGGTTGAAGAGGAAGGTTTTAAGGCGTAATCTAAAAATGGGAAAGGAAGAGGCAAGGCACAGAGATTAAGGGAGAGAGTTCCAGAGCAGGCCCATAAGACTGTTTGAGAGCATATTGTACCTCTGCTTTCTGACTTCTACTCTAAAAGCATTGCAGCTTCCCTTAGGCACTTCCTGCAGCTACTATTGGGACTGAATTTAGCCCAGAAACCTCAGATGTTCAGTGCTATGCCAATACTGAACATTGAACACAAATTTCATCCTTCTCCTCCACTGATGAAAAGAAGTACATCTAAACAGCACACCTCAAGCAGCATCTAAACTCCAAAGCTCTATTTATCATTGAACTGCTTGGACTCAGGTCTTGTGGTAGCAAATGTTGGGGGGAAGGGTCAGAACATGATTGCATAAAGTTTCTAATTCGCAACATAAATGTATTGTGTAAATTAGATGGTACATTTTTTTGAAATAAAAGTGCTGGAAAGCCTTACTGGCATCCATCACCTTAATGGGGATCTGAACAAGCTTGTTAATTGTTTCAGTTTAGATAAACATTCCACCCTGTGAATTGAATTAGGCTGTTTATCCCCACACAAAAGTACTAGGGAAAGTAAGTCTACAGATCTAGGTTACCCTTTACAAAAAACAGGAGTTCCAGAGTTCTGTTGATACTGTTGCAGAGCCTTCATATTTAAGTGTGAAAGGGGGAACTTCCTCCTCTATATTGACAGACCTGAAGTGATACAGCTGGATTTCCTTTGGTTTGTTGGCTCTCCAATATAAGTGGGTTACCTACAAAATAATGAGTGGTTCTTCTGCTTA
Organism: Callorhinchus milii; assembly: GCF_018977255.1. Lineage (NCBI taxonomy): Eukaryota > Metazoa > Chordata > Chondrichthyes > Chimaeriformes > Callorhinchidae > Callorhinchus > Callorhinchus milii. The sequence goes on from NW_024704744.1 coordinate 14,646,519, forward strand.
TCTGCCTGTAAGAACAAGGCATTCCCTTGTTCACATGCCAGCTGTACAAAGGTACTGTACAGCGCCCTGCACCCCATTTATCCTAAACTGACCCATGATAACCGGAAAGGCAAAACAAAATAATAATAATAATAATAAATAATAATCCTTGCATTTGATATAGCGCTTTTCACGTCGGGAGGACGTCCCAAAGCGCTTCACAGAACACACTGTAAAGTGAATTGACTGTATATTTGTGGGCGAACGCGGCAGCCAATTGCGCACAGCAATGTCCCACAAACAGTCATGGATTGAAAATGACCAATTTATTATTGTTTTTGGTTTTGGAGGGATTATTATTAGGTGTGTGGAGTAAGGAAACTTGCCCAAGGTTTCGCCCTGCCTGGAATTGAACTCAGGTCTCTCGCTTGCAAAGCGAGTGCTCAACCACTGAGCTACAGGACTCCACAACACTTTCACTTTCATTGACAAATTTTGGAGTTGTCTGCCTCATCTTTAGACAGAATTACCAAGGATGTGTAGGTCAGACTGGATCTGTGTCTAGAGTGAGATATGGGAAGACTTCACCATCTCAAAGAATGAGATTAGGCAGGAAGTTTATACGTATATATCCATTGCTTTAGAAGTATGAAACACAAACAGCTACTAATCACTGTCAAAGATTGCAGTAAACTAAATACCATATCATGAATGCAGAGCCTTGGAAGGACATCTTGTTAAAATACTCTAGGAACTTGTGCTATGCAATAAGAATCTTAGCGTTCGTCCAGATTACCTGATGACTACTGTAAGGAATATGTTAAGCGCATTTGTGAAATCTTTCACAGGATTTTACCACAAAGTGTATTCTCTATGTATTTGTAGGTGAATGCGGCAGCCAATTTGCAGATAGCAATGTCCCACAGCCATTAAGTGACTGGTTTTATTTGGGGACTTGTAGTTCTCAATGGAGCAACAACTCTACGGTGACATCGCCTTTAGGCTCTGGTTCGCCTGACAACCATGTCTCTACTCAGCTTGAAAATTGGGGCCTGGATCCATGGAAAGAGCTCCAAGAACCGCTAAGCCAATAAAGTGCAGGGTTTCCCCTCCCATTCTATACAATCAGTGGATGTGCATTACCTTCAAGATGCCAATCTGTCTCCTCACACTTTCACTTTGATGGAAGAATGGGCCTTCCAGTGTTTATGTAAGGTTTATAATTTTAAAACTACTGATATATTCTCAGCCTTACTCTATCTTCAGTTGCTCTGAAGAACGTGATCAATGCACTGCTGAATTTTTCTGAGAACAAGACTGAATTTAGCCTTTCACCCTTTCTCCATTGTTAGGCTTCAGGAGGTGGTTGAGCAGTTTGATGACATGCTAAGCAGCCTCTGCTCTCTGAACTTTTACAATGATTGACCTTCTAGGCTTTTTGGCCTTTGGTACGCTCTGTTCCATAAAGTTTATGGAATTCGGCACCGCTGACAACATTCAGAGTCCAAAAATTCTCTACACTGCAGCTCCTGCTAACACACCAGCACTGTAATTTCAACCCTATGATTCTTCTTGTAATGTACAAGGCAAATGGTCTTCTTTAGTGCTGAAAGAATCAGTGATGAGCTGCAGTGTGCTTTGCATATGCACATACCAGGAACTGTGGAGTCCTGTAGCTCAGTGGTTAGCGCACTCGCCTCGCAGGTGAGAGGACCTGGGTTTGATTCCCGAGCAGTTTCCTTACTCCACACGCCTCTGTTTATCTGTCAGTAAGTAGGAACCCGGTTGTTAGTTGATTGACGGATCACTCTTCCGGGGCTAATAATCCTTTCAAAAAATATATATATATAATAAATAAATAATAATTTGGTCACTCAATCCACAACTGTTTGTGGGATACTGTTGTTCACACTTGGCTGCCACCCACAAAGTATACATTCAATTCCTTTCCAGTATAGTCTGTGAAGCACTTTGAGACATCTCAAAGACATGATAAGGCGCTATATCAAATGTAAGGATTATTACTATTATAGCTGGTGTGACATCAGTACTAAATGCACTGCTGGTTACAAGAATTATATATCCAGATTGCACAAAATCATCACATCACATCAGCCAAGATTTTCAAAATAGTACACTAAAATCACACGTCTTTGCTGTGCTCTAGTAACCATGTTGGAGTCTGCGCTTGTGGAAAGCAAAACATCAAAAGAAAACAGATTTATTTCAAAGCTTAAAAAGGAAATGGATTTGATGGCCCATTGGACTAGAACATTGTCATTTCACCTCTGGGGTTTAGGAGGGAATCTAGCTAAATCAGCTGCAACTAAAATCTTTGCTCCGACTAGCTGAAAAAAATGTAATGTTTCACCACAGAAACAACAACAATTTGCACTTATTTAGTGCTTTTCAACTAGGAGAATATCCCAAAATGCTTTACTGGGATGATCTTGGTGACTGAGCAAGGTGGAAAATGTAGGGGAGGGAAAGGGACCGACGGCACAGTCAAAGAAGTGTTTTTTAAAGGGATTTTGAAGACATGGAAGGAAGGTGTGGAGGGATTTAGGGAGAGAATTCCAGAAAGCAGGGGCATATTGGCTACTGATGGTGAAAGCTCAGCTGTTGGCGGGACAGCGATGTAAAAAGCACTATATCAAATGCAAGAATTATTGTGATTATTAATTACAATCTCACCAGTGTTTTTGCAGAAGGGAATATCTGAACACTAGTCACCCACAGTGTTCTTCATACAGAGATGCTTTGGCAGATACTCAGAGGCGGGGCACCCACCCTCTCAGTGGAGGCAGGTGTGACACAGCAAGAGACCAGATAATAAGGAGAGAAAACAAGAGAAAACAAAATAACCCAAATAAAAATCATTTGTTTTATAATAATACACCAACCTCCTTTGCATTTGTAGCCTATACACGTAGGCACTTAGGTCCATATATATTTTATATTGGAAATAGTTTGAAGTAACTGCTTAATTCAACTTGCTGAGCTTTGTGGGTCGTTGCAAATTTAACAGCCCAAATAAACATGTGAGAACAATGTAGCTTAGTCAAGGCCACGCCACGGCCTTTGTCTATGGTTAACTGTCCAGGCAAGTTGTTTTCTGTGTTGAAATCTGAAGGAGAAACATTGATTTCTGGGAATTATGGATGCAAGCCTGTTCTGAAGTACTGAGAGACTCATGCGAGGACAATTAAAATAACCCAGACAGAGAAACCACTGGACCATTGCTTCTTAGACCAGATGTGCGGTATAAAAGCTGCATTTCAAATCTTAGCAAGGCTGCATGACTGAAATTCAGAAGCAATGGAGGGACTACAGCGCAGTGTAATGGCTTCTGTAATGACTATCAGCACCACCAGAATTCACATATGGAAGACGAATGGAAGGTTTAACTTTGCAGTGTCACGCGACCATCTGTGCGGGCAGGATTGCTAACATTATATGTTCCACCAGACAGCAACTTTTGGCTGCTGCAGTCCAGTTCTTCAAAAGTATTTCTTCTGTATGGGACAGATATTTATTGGAGCTGAACTGGCTCCGTGGTAACATGTTTGGCAATGATATGTCAGAATAGAACCAGTCCTCTGTGGTGGTCTTGGTAGTCCGGTGCCTGAGCCGGCGGGGGTCACAGTATTCCAGGACACTGCTGATGACAACACAGCCAGTCTGGCTCATTGGCAGCACTTGGAAGGGCTGACTAGTCACTGGGGGCAGGGAGTTATCCCACTCAGCTCCTGCTAACCCTGTAAGCCAAGGCTCTAACAGATAGAGTGGTCCTAGCTGGACAAACAGTGGGAAAGCTTGCCAGACAGTGCTATCAATGGCAAGCAATACGGTTTTAGCTGGTTAGATTCTAGAAGTTCTCCAGCGCATACTCTGGGATCCTCAAGCAGTGGCTCTTGCCAATTTGTGCCTAATACTTTCTGGAATTAGGTAAGCAGGATGCATCTCTCCAGGGAGAGAGTACGCATTCCATTCCAATAATCTATCTCTGGAATTTCCATGTGTAGATGGGAAATATGGAATAGGCATGCAAAATACAAAACACAGTCTGCAAATGATATTAAAAGCAGATAATACAGGTGAATGCATGAGAGTAACAATATTACTGCCAGTTTTAGAACCTGTTGTGGATGAGTTACAATTCAAATAAGAACACATTTTTAAAATGTTGTAAAACTGAAATGTCTCAAAGTGTTTAACAGTAAGTATTGTCATACACAATGACTTTTTGAGAACAAAAGCAGGAGTCATTTTGCATACAGCAAAGTCCCATCAATAGCCATCAGGTGAATATACAAATAGTCTGGATAATCATTGGCTAGAACTCTAGGACATTCACTTCTCTTGTTGGATAGTGTTAGAGGGATCTTCAGTCCACCTAAAATCAGGCAGACTGGACTTTAGTTTAACATCTCATTCGAAGCACAGCATCTTCATTAATTCAGCACACCTCCATTGCTACACTGGAATGTTAGTCTACATCATGAGCTCAAATCCTTGATATGGGGTTTGATCCCACAAATTTCTGACCCAGAGATGACAGTTATTTTGCATTATTTGGAATTTTTTTCCATTTGAGTATTTAGTTTCGCCTACTGCTTTGAAGCGCTACTTTCAAAATAAATTTTCCTGCAAATCATGAAATTGGACACATTAAAATTTCACCACTTTGCATTGGATCCTAACATTGTTGGTAGTGTAAATGAAGAACAAAACTTTGCAGATCTCAAAACATAAAACATAAAAAATTCCTAAAAAATAGGCGTCTGAAATATATTAAATATTATTCAGTTGGAAATTTTTATTACACTGTTTGACACAGAAAAATCCTAAGAATAATATTTCTGGTACACTTTGGTCTTACAGAAGGTCATTGCACATTACTTCAAAGACTTTATCCAATATTTCAGAATCACACCACCATCTATACAAACAAAAATTCTAACGTTACATATTGGCAGACTGACTCTCATCAGATACAAAGAAATATCAGTCATAGGAGAGTAGAGAAAAAACTCTCAGACTCACTGAAGATTACAACAACAGTACAAATCATACCTCTATAACATTGCACATGTGATTGCCAATACACGTAGGGAAACACCATGACTTGGGAGCATCCAAGATCTGCAAAGTTTTGTTCTTCATTTACGCTTCCAACAATGTTGGGACATACAGGAAAGTGATTTGCAGGAAAAAATATTTTGAAAGTAGTACCTCGAAGCAATAATAATAATCCTCATTAATAATCATTATTTATGATTATTTATTATTAATTATTAATATTAATTATTAATAATAAGGTAAACTATAATAAGATTTCAAGATCCTCATCCTCGCCTACAATAATAATAATAATAATAATCCTTGCATTTGATATAGCGCTTTTCACGTCAGGAGGACGTCCCAAAGCGCTTCACAGAACACACTGTAAAGTGAATTGACTGTATATTTGTGGGCGAACGCGGCAGCCAATTGCGCACAGCAATGTCCCACTAACAGTCATGGATTGAAAATGACCAATTTATTATTGTTTTGTTTTTTTGGAGGGATTATTATTAGGCGGCCTTGCTCCCTCCTACCTCTCCGACCTACTATCCCCCTACCTACCTGCCCGTACCCTCCGTTCCTCTGGCTCCGGTCTGCTCCACATCCCCGCCCCAACCGCCCTACCATCGGTGGCCGGGCCTTCAGCCTCTCAGCCACTCGGCTCTGGAACTCCATCCCCCAGTGCCTTCGCCTTCCTCCTCCCTTTCCTCCTTCAAGGCCGGTCTCAAGACCTTTCTCTTTGACCGTGCCTTCAGCTCCCCTCTCGACTCTCTACCCCCTCCTCGCTCCCTCCCTTCCCTCCCCTCACCCTGACCATCTCCCCTCTGCTCGGGTCCTGACCCAACTGTACAGCGCCTTGGGACGTCCTCCCGACGTGAAAGGCGCTCTATAAATGGAATCTTGTTGTTGTTGTTGTTGTTGTACTCCAATGAAATGTTTCCAAATTAGACAAGAATAGAAATGTGTTGGTACACGGTGACATGCAATGCGGTTGTGGCCTGAGAGCTCCAGGCAGATGCCTTCTAATCCACTGGAGTGATTTCCAACAGGGAGAAGAAGGAACATTAGCAGGAGACTCTCATCGGGCTGCTCTTGCATACCTGGTGACACATGGCAATCATTTCCCTTCAGCTGGGCCTTTTACTTAGTTTCCAAACAAAAAAAATTGGATGTTTTTCTCTGAATTTATGAGCATTTAGATGCAAATTCAGTTATCATTGGTACAGAAGCTAACAATATCTAAAGCAATATGTTTTGAACACGTTTTCACAAACATCTGGACATTACAGTGTTCTAAATATAATAATTTTTGAAATTGATATAGCGCCTCAGGACTCCATTCAAACATTCCAAAGCATTTCACAGGATTGACCATAAAGTGTAGCGACTATGTATTTGTAGGTAAAATCAGAAGCCAAGATGCGTAGTGATGTCCCACAATCAGCTGTGACCTGAGAACTGATCAGTTTTATCTGGAGGATTGTTCACCAGGAAAAACTTCCTTTTCATTTTGAATAGTGCCATTGGCTCTTTAATATCCACATAAACAGGCAAACGGGACCTCGACGTAACAGCTCGTTTGAAGAACGGCACTTTGACAATGCACACATCCCCAGTATGGCACTGGAGTTTCAGCATATTGAATGACAACATGGTGCGTGAACTCACAACCTTTTGACACAGAAGCAAAAGTGTTACCAACCGAGCTTGGCTGACACTTGACAAATAAATAGGAGGCACAAAATCAGTTAACAGATAAAAATCATGAAATGTTTAAAGAAGAAAGAGATATTTAATTTATGTTCACATTAAAATATTTAAATATTAAAGTATAGCAATCTGCTTCAGCCTATGCTGATTATTGGAGGTAACTTGATGGGTAACTTGATCTTAATTATTACTGGCTGGATTATCCTCTGTGTAGGTGTAAAGGCTACTTTTGTGGTGATTGTGACTAATCTGTCTAATCATCAAACTGCAACATGCAAGTTTCTATTATCACATAGTCGTTTACCACCAGAGGTCAGTTAAGCCATCCATGGAAACATTCAAGGGGAAAAATGTACTTTGAAAAGCCGGAAATGACCTACTTGACATCAATACTAAGGGTGTCCTAGTTTCTGTTGATGGTAACTGCAAGGAAATGGTGTCCAAACCGAACTTAACATGCAAACCACATTTAACAGTAGTGTTAAGCAATTTATTTCAATAAAATAAGAAATCAGAGGACTGAACTTCCACCTTGTCTTATCTGTAGGACCATTTTTTTCTCAAAAAATACACAGAATTGTGGCTCTCTCTGTACCTCACCATACAGTTCCAGAACATTGTTTGCAGTTTCCCTGTTCTGTGGTAAATCGATTGCCCTTATTTTATTTTCATTCCAAATATTTTCCTTGTGCGCATGAGCTTCTACCATAATTTTTGTCAGTGGCACTGAGACCGGATCAGATAAAACGTAGGTTTATCAGCAATGGTTGATTCATTCTGTAGAGTTGCAGATCGTGTGGCGTAAGATTTATTTGTAATATTAAATTGAAATAGTGGGGTAATCTGCCACTTTACAATTCATTGGTGCAACCACACTTGGAATACTATGTGCAGTTCTGGTCACTGCAATATAAAAAAGGATATTGCATCAATTGAGAGGATACAGAGGAGGGCAACCAAAATGATTGAGGGTTTGAAGGGACTAGACTACGAGGAGCAATTAGATAAACTGGGCATGTTCACCCTGGAGAAGGTAAGATTGAGAGGCGATATGATTGCAGTCTTTAAGATTCTGAAGGGAATAGTTAATGTAGACCATGACAAGCTGTTTCATCTTGTATTGAACAGTAGAACCAGAGGACACGGCCTATGACTGTAAATTCAGAACAAATCTGCGGAAACACTACTTCAGTGATAGTAAACTTATGAAACATAAATTTTATGGAAATTCTGCTTTTAGGGGGTTAATAATCCCACCCAAAAAATACTCCTCATAATTTGGTCACTCAATCTACGACTGTTTGTGGGACACTGCTGTGTGCAATTGGCTGCCGCATTTCACCCACACAGCATACAGTCTTAACAGTTAACAGTATATTTTGTGAAGCACTTTGAGACATCTCAACGATGTGATAAGGCACTATATCAAATGCAAGGGTTATTATTAATATTGTGGAGGTGAGTGCATCTATACAATACAGTGCAGTAATACAATATAATACAAAATTACATTTGTATAGCACCTTTCACATCGGGAATACATCCCAAGTCGCTGGACAGTCAGGGATTTGGACGAGAGCGGCAGGGGTAAGGGAGGGTGGAGAGACCCGGTCAAAGAGGAGGGTATTGAGACATGCCTTGAAGGAGGCAAGGGAGGGAACGAGGCAAAGGGAATGTGGGCTGGAGTTCCAAAGGGTGGAGGCTGAGAGGCTGAAGGCCCAACTGTCGATGGTGAGGCGGGCCAGGCAGGCGACATGGAGTAAGCCAGAGCCTACTGAGCAGAGGGAGCGGACAGGTTGATATGGGGTTAACAAGTCACAGAGGTGGGAGGGAGCAAACCCCTGGAGGTTGCTTGAAGGTGAGGATGAGGATTTTCAACTCTATCCTCTGAGGGATGGGGAATCAGTGGAGCCGGGTGAGGGTGGGATTTATGGGATCACGGAGCCTGGTGTACGAGAGGACACAAGCTGCAGAGTTCTGGATGATCTGCAGTTTGTGGAGCGAAGAGTTGGGAAGGTCAACAAGCAGGGAGTTGGCGAAGTCGAGCCTAGATGTGATGAATCCGTGGATGAGTGTTTCGGCATCCTGAGGGGTGAGGCAGTGGCGGAGCCGAGCGATGTTGCAGAGATGGGGGAAGGCAGAGTGGGTCATAGCATAGATGTGGGGTAGAAAGGACAGTTGAAAGTCAAACAACATGCCTCGGTTCCGTACTGGCTCAATGAGGTGGAGTAAGAGCAAGAAAGAGCCACCAACCTCTCTGTAGACCACAGCATGTCCTTGTTTACATCATTGCAGTCACAGAGGGACAAAAGCAAAGGACACTGGGGTCTGTTATGTGCTGTGTGTAAACACATGTGTACAGATGAAATTACCGGTGCCCTAATTATTTAATTAAATAAATTAAATTGGATATTAATTGCATAATTAAGGCCAATTGCAATTCCCTCTGCACACTAAGTTTACACATAGCTCATAACAGCACTCTCCTCACTTGTTACTGATGTACCTCATATAGGTCAGTGTTCTGAGACACTATCCTGTGTGGCAGGTGCTACATAAATGGAAGTTGTTGTTGTTGATGCAATACCTCCATTTTGCTCTTGCTTTGCACCAATGAAAACATCCTGAATTCCTCCAGTTACCCTGTAAAGTCATTCCAGTTTACTTCAGTCACCATAGTGAGGTGCACTAGTATTTATTTATAATTACCAGAATCAAATGTTATTAAAGAAATTGGAAGAAATCTCATTGATACTTATAAAAATATTTATAAAATATCCAGCAACCTTTGGATGTCCTCCCGACGTGAACGGCGCTATATAAATGCAATTTATTTTTGTTGTAAAAATTTAAATTATTAAGTATATGTGGAACCTGCTTCATACTTAGTATGTGGAAATTTCAAACAAAATTTGTCTAAACTTAAAGATCAGAGTTCAGCTAATGTAGAAGTTACAATCGGTTAATTTTATCACTACCATCAGATGATCTAATGCTACATTCATTGTTAATCTCCAGTCTTATAAATGAAGACTTTCCAACATTTTATGATTTTTGCATCAATAAACAGCAAAACGCTTATCACTCTGATGCCCCAAGGGAAATAAAAATGACTACTTATCAGAGTTATCCAGTTATCCAAAGTACAGCATCTAGAAAGTACAAGGCACTAGAATAGCTGGGATATTGAGCGAGTGACTAGTAATATGGGATTGATGACTTATTATTAAGTTAAGTAAGCAACAACCTGACAAGCCAGAAGTTATCCATTGTTTTACATTTTGCTTATAACTCAGCCACTTAGATATTACACCCAGACAACTGCGCTAAAAAAGCAGGTGAAAAATGCAACATGTTGTATAATACTTTCCAGTGATAATTAATAACTATGGTTCGTTATTCTGGAAGGCTGACATCAAATGAGCCAAAGGGCTTTCTTCCTCCTTATGTCTCATAAGCTTCAAGAGATCACCTTACTGAGATAATGCAATGGTAAAATTTCCATCAATGTACTGTGTACTGGCTCCAAACCAAAGAAGTTCTATGGTCTGATTTAATATCCAGCATCCAGGACTGTTACACTGTCGGAGGATTGCCAGTGAGGATTTCAAGAAGCATTATAAACAGGGAAAGTCTGAAACTCTGGGATACCCAAGATCTGCCTTGGTGTGAAAGCTTTGTCGTTACCATTTAAATGGATTTAACTATCTGGGTATAACAGAATGCTTTCTTCCTTCACAGAATTGGACTGAATTTAACCATACAATTCGATCTTCCCTTATCTCTGTGTAAATGACTGTGCAATAAAAATGTAGATTATTCAAATTACCTAGTTCAAATACTGCCTTTTAAAAAAAACAAGTTGTTTGTGTTTGAAGTCCAAGTTTATTTTGAAAGAAGAATTTCTGTGTAGCTACAAGGGGAAGAGCTGGAACGGATTGCATTCTGTGTTCGAGGCAGATAGTCTTCTTTCAGAAGATGTGGTGCGCTCTGTTCACAGGATTAATGAGATCTTCTCTTGCAGCTGGTAACTAGCTAACTCACCAGCTCTGAACATAGACATTAACGTCTCAATCTCTTTATTTCCTTCTCTCAGAAGCTTCTGCCTCTCACCTGATAAAGTCTACATTTGCCGGAAAGGAATTCCACTAGGATCTACATTTACGTATGTAGCATTTCAGAATTTGTCCAGAATTTGGCAAATTGCTGAACTCAGTCCTAACTTTGAAGCCGGTTTTGTGAAGCTCTTAAAATAACTCACAGGAAACAGCCTTCAAGAAATAAGAATTTGTCAAATTCTGGAAGCTCTGAAATGCTAAGAAAATAGAGTAAATCTAGACCCAGGTGAAATTTCGACTCTTCCCCAAATGTTTTGCCCAGTCTTGTTCCCTTTCTTAACTGGTAGCTAAATAAACATGTTTATCCAAAAATATATTTTTTATATATTTATTGTGAATATGAGTCTTCAGTCATTCAGTTACACCCTAACCTCCAGAAACCCCACCTACACCTTGGCTCCTTTCTCAGATTTTAAATTCCACTTTAAAACCTACCTTTTTGACTACACCTATGCCATCTCCCCCTCCCCCTTATCCCTTTCTCAGTGTTTCACTGCCACTGTGTAGTGTTCCGAGACCCTTTCCAACATAATAATAATAATCTTTGCATTTGATATAGTACCTTATCACATCATTGCGATGTCTCAAAGTGCTTCACAGAATATATTGTGAAGTGGATTGACTCTATATCTTGTGGGCGAAACGTGACAGCCAATTGTGCACAGACAACTTCGCTATAAAGGTGGGTGAAAAATGCAACATGTTGCATTTACATAGAATGTTGCTGTTGTTGCTTCGATAGATTACATATTTAATTAGAAACAAGTTGAATTAAATTTTGTATCTTCGGAATAACATTTAAGGGAACTCAATACCTTTAGAAACAATATAAAAAGGAATGGAGCAAGAACAATGATTTGGATTAGGGTATATCAGGTAGAAATTTATGGTATGTAATGTGATAATCATAATTTATTATAATAATCATTACATTTGATGTAGCGCTTTATTACGTTATCGAGATGTCTCAAAGCACTTCTCAGGATATACTGTAAAGTGGCGTGGATTGTATTTTGTGGGTGTTAGCTTACAAAATACAATCACTACACTTTACAATAAAATCCTGCATAGCACTCTGAAATGTCCTAAGGACATGAAATGCAAAGATTATTATTAATAGTTGTAATTATCTCATGGTACAGAATTTGTAGGCGTTTTAGAAGAGTACTTAATGAATGGTTTGGCTGAACACCCTGTGATACAGTAACTGAAGAATATTTTTTTCTCAACACCTGGTTCAGCATTATATATCATTAAATATTTCACCCACATATATACAGTCATTTCACTTTACAGCATATTCTGTGAAGCGCTTTGAGACGTCTAGAAGACGTGAAAAGCGGTATATCAAATGCAAGGATTATTATTATTATGTTGTATATGAGCGCCTATATTTCATTCTCCTCACTAGAAGCCAGAATATTCTTCTAGTCTTTGCATGTAAGACAATTTTGTCTTCAAATTTAAGATTGCACAACAATTGTGGAAAATCCTTATATTCAGTGTTAATTTGGAAGTTGGTTCTGTTTAAGAGCTGCAGAAAACTGGCTTCCAAGTTAAGATTGAATTTAGCAATCTTCCAAAATTTAGCTGAACCCTGAAATTCAACAGAAAAGGTCTAAAAGATTAAGATTAGGTGGAAATTTGGGCCTTAGAATACCTTTTTAACTTCATTTTTTAGTTGTGTAACTATTCTTAAGACATTAACCAGCAAAAAAGGATTCAAGCCATGCTCCCCCTTGGCCTTGATTCAAGGTTTAGCAATTGGAGACAAAGTGCCTCAAACAGCAACAGGGTGAATGACTAATCTGAAGCTGTCCGTTACAACATCAGGAGAAACTTCCTGCTCTTTCAAGTAATATTACTATGCGAACTGTGAAGTCCACCTGAAGACATGGAGACAGGACCTTGGTTTTAAGTCACATCTGAAGGATGGCAACTTTGACAATGCAGCATTCTGAAGGACTGTGGTGAGTTGCCAGTCTGCAAGACAAACTCAAATCCCCAAATGAGGTTGTGTATTAGCCATAGCATTATGACGCAGAAGAGAAAGTGCTACCAGTGTGCTGAGATGAGACCACATTCAAGCTCACTGTTTCATCAATTTATCTCTATATTGATAAATATATTGCAAAGGAATTTAGGAACAAAGGATCAGAAGGAGTCCTTTCAGCTTGTTTACATCATGGGAGGTTGTTAAATCCCAATTCTCTTCAAATCCCAATTCCCAGAAAGCCAGACGCAATATGGGCTGTTGACTCAGGCCCACCTCATTGCTTTTTTATTAATTTATATATCACCATTTTCTATTCAGTAAAAATAAAAAAACTCAAGAAAAAAAAGATAGAGCTAATCCAGAACATTCTAGTTAGTTTAATGTCTGTGGTGAGCAAGGTATTGGAGTCTGCAATAAAGGATAAAATAATTAAATAACAAAGTATGATTAAAAACAACAAAAAGAATTTATAATCTGGATTTTATGCTTGACAAAACTTATTGATTTTTTTTGAAGATGTAACAGATACAACAACAACAAGATTACATTTGTATAGTGCCTTTCACGTCGGGAGGACGTCCCAAGGCGCTGGACAGAGTACAGCATTTCAGACCCGAGCTGGGGTTGGGGAGTAAGGGAGGAGAGGGGAAGGGGGGTGGTCAATGGCATGGTCGAAGAGGAGGGTCTTGAGGAGGGACTTGAAGGAGGCTAAGGAGGGGGCGAGGCGGAGTGATTGGGGGATGGAATTCCAGAGGTTGGGGGAAGAGTGGCTGAAGGCTCTCCTGCCAATGGTGAGGCGGGTGGGTCGGGGGACTTGAAGCAGGGCAGAGCCGGCTGAGCGGAGGGAACGGGCAAGTTAGTAGGGGGTTAGGAGATCGCAGAGGTAGGGTGGGGTGAGGCCATGGATGGTTTTGTAGGTGAGGACGAGGATCTTGAACTGGATCCTCTGAAGGATAGGGAGCCAGTGGAGTCGACAAGTAGACAAGTGAAATGTAGTATATGGGCTTCCAGGAGGACTTTAATAAGACAACATATTACAAAATTAAGGGCTAAAAACAGAGCAAGTGGAGTCATGGGAGAAGGAGCAATGGATTGAGCGATGACTGAAAAGTAGAAAGCAAAGAAGTAGAAGTAAAGAGCAGTTTCTCAGATTGGTGAGACATAGGAGCTACTGTACCATATCTACATTAGGACCATTATTGGTCCTGGAACAAGTCGTCGCATCCCAGCTCCACTCCTTTCTTTCTCCCCATTCCCTCTTTGAACCCCTCCAACCCGGATCCCGTGCTACCCACAGCACGGAAACAGCCCTGGGCAAAGTCACTAATGACATTATGAACATCTGTGATCAGGGCTTCCTCTGCCTCCTTGTCCTCCTCGACCCTTCTGCCGCCTTCGACACTGTCCACCACTCCATCCTCATACATCGCCTCTCCTCTTTACTTAATCTTCGCGGACTGTCGTTGCCTGGATCAAATCCTATCTCTCTCACAGTCTCCACTTTGTTGCTTCTAATGGTTTCTCCTCCAGTCCCCGCACTGTCATGTCTTGCGTCTCCCAGGGCTCTGTCCTTGGCCCTCTCCTCTTTAATATCTACACGCTTCCCTTTGGTGACATCATCCGCAAACATGGGGTCAACTTCCATATGTATGCGGATGACACCCAACTCGATCCTTCTGCCTCCACCCTCAACTCCAGGACCACTGTTGTCCTAACAGACTGTCTGTCGGACATCAAGTCCTGGATGAGGGCAAATTTCCTATAGCTGAATGTAAACAAGACTGAGGCCCTCCTGATTGGCTCGGGCCAGCACCTCAGCACCTCAGGCTCTGGCAGCATCAACCTCCATAATTGCACACTTCAATTGACCAAGCCAGTCAGGAACCTCGGTGTCTTGTTCAACCCTCAACTGTCTTTTCTTCCCTGCATCCAAACCATGACCTGCTCTGCCTTCCCTCACCTCCATAACATCGCCTGACTCCGCCACTACCTCACTCCTCAAGTTGCTGAAACTCTTGTTCATGCCTTCATCACCTCCAGGCTCGACTATACAAACGCCCTGCTTGTTGTCCTTCCCAACTCCTCCCTACACAGGCTGCAGATAATCCAGAACTCTGCAGCCCGTGTCCTCTCCCGCACCAAACTCCGTGACCCCATCTCACCCATTCTCTCCCGACTCGATTGGCTCCCTATCCTTCAGAGGATCCAGTTCAAGAACCTGGTCCTCACCTACAAAGCCCTCCATGGCCTCACCTCACTCTACCTCTGCAACCTCCAAACCCCTTATGCATCCGCCCGCTCCCTCCGCTCAGCCGGCTCTGGCTTGCTCCACGTCCCCCGACCCACCCGCACCATTGGCAGGAGAGCCTTCAGCCACTCTGCCCCCAACCCATGGAATTCCATCCCCCAATCACTTCGCCTCTCTCCCTCCTTAGCCTCCTTCAAGTCCAGCCTCAAGACCCTCCTCTTTCACCCTGCCATCGGTTACCCCCTTCCCCTCCCCTCCCTGACCCCAGCTCGGGTCTGAAATGCTGTACACTGTCCAGCGCCTTGAGACATCCTCCCGATGTGAAAGGCGCTATACAAATGTAATCTTGTTGTTGTATTGTTCACCATGTACATAAATGATTTAGACTCAGGTGTCAGAGATTTGGTGTTGAAAGTCTCACATAATACCAAACTCGGGGGCGGTGGGGGTGGTGGTAAATAATGAAGGGGACTAAGATCTGAAATATAAACTGAAGTGTTTCACCTTGTTTGGGGGTTAAAATGAAGTCAGTTATACACTAGGAGGGGTAGGGTAGAAGAGCAAAAGGGATATGGGGTTTCAGATTCCCAAGACACTAATAGAAACAGCACATAGACAAGGCTAGATGGGCGGAATGGCCTGTTTCCATGCTCTACAAACTTTATAATTCTATGTAAGAAACTGTTTTCTTTCACACTTCAGGATCAAAGTACATAACAGGAAACCACAGTCAAAGAGCACAAGAAGATTGTATTTGGCACGAGAGTTATACTGAAATCTTTGGCACGAAATTTTTGACAGAAAGCTGCAGTCTGGGGCCTCCTTTCAGGGTTACTAAACCAATTTCTTTACATAGACCTTGGATTTACAACTTTACAACACAGAAAAAGGTTATTTGGCCCATTGTATCTGTGCTAGCTCTTTAAAAGAGCAATCCATTCAGTTCCAATTATTGCCTGAATTACTCCTTTTTTGATATATATCTAGGCTCCTCTTGAAGGCTATGGAAAGATCCATATTTTGGTTCTGTAATAATAATCCTTACATTTGATATACAATGAACTCCTGATATCCCATCACTCCAGGAGAAAACAACAACTTGCACTTATATTGTGCCCTTCACACAGGATAGGGACCCGGAGCGCTTTGTGACAACCTGTCCAGAGTGGTGAGTTAGACATACGTATAAATACATAAATAAATGCGGCCGGAATATTGACAGCAATGATGACTTAAGTGGCAGCGACAAGTTAACGCAGGATCCAGTTATCAGGAGTTTGCTGTTGTGCCTTTCACATGGAGAGGGCATCTCACAGTGCTTCAAAGGATATAATAATAATACTTGCATTTGATATAGCACCTTATCACATTGGCAAGACATCTCAAACACTTCACAGGATATAGTGGAAAGTGAAGTGACTGTGTATGTCACGGGCAGCCCATTTGCACACATCAGAGTCCCACAAACAGCGATGAAGTGAGTGACCAATTTTATTTGGGGGATTGTTGGCCAGTACACTCCCATTTCTTTTCGAATAGTGCCACTATTTAACCTGAACAGGCAGATGTGACCTTGGTTTAACATTTCATCCAAAGGACATTACCTCCAACAAAGCACCAGAAGTTCAAGCTGTACATCAAAATCAAGAAATATTCAATCAAGAAACATTTATTTTGTTGACCGACCAAAAGGCTGACGCTTTAAAATAAATCCTGTGAGGCACTTTGAGACTTTCTTCTGATATGAAAGGTGTAATATCAAATGCGAGGATTATTATTATATAAGTAATCGTTGTTGTATTTACAGTTTGAACCCTTCAGAAACCACA
The DNA here is from genome assembly GCF_018977255.1 of Callorhinchus milii. NCBI lineage: Eukaryota > Metazoa > Chordata > Chondrichthyes > Chimaeriformes > Callorhinchidae > Callorhinchus > Callorhinchus milii. The sequence continues at coordinate 14,663,466 of NW_024704744.1, forward strand.
TACTGCTACTCCTCGATATCCTGTTCCATAAATGTCACTGTTGTCAGTGGTTTTAGCTGTGGTAAATGTGCAGAGGAAGAAGTATAAGCTTTTTCTAAATGTATTTAAAGAAATATGGCGTTCAGGAGAACAGAAGAAAAAAAACAAGGTTATAGCAGTTGTAAACCATTTTTAAAACTCTTGTTGGCATTTGGTATGACTTAAAGGTATTTTAATTTATTCCTAAAATACTAACACTTGTAAAATGTGAGCTTCTCAATTACTAAATCACAAATTTGCATCGCAGGGCTTGTAAGCTTGCAAGACAAATATCTCTCTGGGAAAATGGAACTATCCTTAAACCCAAATGCTGCACAAAAGGGATTTCTGGAGCACTTTCGTCTTGTAAAATAATTTACAGCTGCACATAGTTATTTGTGGGGACAGAACAGTTCCAAGTCAAAATTCAACTCACTTGTTCCCAATGTTTCCTCGTTATTTTTGTGTGATATAAGGTTAAAAAACGCAATTCAGTTTTTACAATACTGTATTGTTCTTCAGTAGTAGCTGTGCCTTATTACAAATGCAAGACAAAGAAAAGATAGTAAATCCAGTGTGTCTGTACATGCTGTGCCAGGGAGCAGTAGGAAGCCAAGCCATGCCTGCGATTCCCCATATGGTAGGTTCCTGAGCTCAGTCGGGTGCATCAGTGAAGGCACTGAGAAGTGACTTGGCTTCTTCAGAGAGAGAAAAAAAAGGAAAGTCAGACAACAAGTCACTCAGGAACCTGGTTTGGGGGAAAGGATTGGAAAAGGCTGAGGCAGAGGGGGCGAATGGTGGGTCATGTATCTGGACACTCATCCAGTAAATGATGCAAAGCACCATGTAGGGGGGTAGAAAAATGCATTGTTGTTCTTGTGGATTGTTTCTTCTTTATCAGCAAATTATATATTTAAATATTTCCATTACAAAACTGCCACTGGGTTGCAGACTTTCCATCCTCTGTATGCAAGGCTAAAATAAACAAATAAACCTTGAGTTTCATGTATCATATTTGCCGAGACATCTCATAGGGTATACTGGAAAGTGGATTGACTGTGTAGTTTGTGGGTGAAACAGCAAAGAGCCAAAAAATGAGTCTGAGCTTTTCAATGGTCATCCTTTCCCAGAAATGTGCCAATTACACTGTTTTCCTCTCCTTTGTTTCTCTGTCCCAGTTTTTCTTCCTGACTCTCTTTTTCCATGAAGGTGGCAACTCTCTTCTTTCCTCATTCACCCACTGAAGCCATTGTCAACAAGGTTGATCATCCCTACATCCACACATAGTAGTCATTGTATTGTAATGCTGTGGTTGTGGAATCAGTAAGAACATTGTATTGGGGTTGGACCAGGGCAAAGCAAAGCAAATCCCACTGGAGCTCTGCTGCCGAGATCCCCTGGCATCTGGCAACAATCAACAGTACTGGCAACAATCTTCCAGATAAAATTGGTCATTCACTTCATGGTTGTTTAAGGAACATTTTTGTGCACAAAATGATTGCTGTGCTTGTCTACAAAATACATAGTCACTACCCACCAGGAGGTAAGAGGGATCTCCCTGGAGCTGAACTGGCTCTAAGGTGACATGTTTGGCAACGGAGTGTCAGAATCGAGCCAATTCTCTGTGGCACTCTCGGTTGTCCAGTTCTGAGCCAGGCAGGTCTGCAGTATTCCAGGGCACTGCTGATGACAACACAGCAGTGGCTCATCGGCAGGAACTGGAATGGCAGACGAGTCATTGGGGCAATGGAATCATCCCACTCAGCTCTTGTCAACCCTGCAAGCCAAAGCACCAGGGGTCAGTGGTCCAAGCTGGACAAGCAACACGAAAGCCTGCCAGGCATTCTCTCAATGTTAAGATGTGGGGGTTTAGCTGGTTAGACTCCAACAGTACCGGAATGCACACGCTGGGGTCCCCAAGCCTAGGCTCTTGCCAACCTGCACCTAATATTTTCTGGAATGAGGTAAGCCGAATGCATCTCTCCAGGAAGAGCTTACATATTCCATTCCAATAAACATCTCTGATCCATGGAATGCTCAGTTTGGTTTGGATACTCTTAAGCATGGTTATGTGTCAGACACCCAGGTGAGCAAAAAACACAATTACTACATTTTATAGTAAATTCTGTGAAGTTTTAATGTTGTGATAAGGTGCTTTATCACCTAATCACACCATCGCCCACAAAATATAGTCAATCTACTTTACAGTATATTCTGTGAAGCGCTTTGAGATGTCTCGAAGACATGATGAGGCGCTGTATCAAAAGCAAGGATTATTATTACTACATTGTTATAAATGCAAGGAATCTTATTTAACCCTAATAGCCCTGAGCCAATGGGAATAATTCTCTTTAATAAATAAATGAAAGGGATACATCTATATCTTCTGATTGCAGGTTCCAAAATAAAGGCTATGTTCTTAAAATTACAGCAAATTACAGAAGTGATGCTTTGCATTTCTTCAGATAAATAGTTGTGAAAATGTGGAATGCACTGCTTCAGAAGGCCATTGGGAAAAAATAATTGTGATGTTATAAAAGGGAGATTTTTTGGGGGGGAATTAATAATAATCCTTACATTTGATATAGAGTTTTCACATCAGGAGGACAAACCAAAACAGGATAAAAGGGTATGGAGAAAAGGTGGATAAATGGATTAAAAGATTAGAGATGATCTAATAAACTGGTGTAACAGGCTGAATGGACCAAACTCCTTCTGTTCCTATGTTCCAGACCTAAACTGCATGTTCAGCAATTGAAATCAGAAAGCCACTAATGGATCATTAATGATCTGATCAGTTTGCAAGAGACAATTAATTCTCAGCACAGCACAAGTGAGTCTTATATTTTGGATCATTTACTGAGTTTCAAAGTGGCATTAAGTGAATAATGGTTTGGGAATAACAGCAATGCGAAATAGTAACTTGTGCATTAACCACCCCATGCTCCACTACAGAAAATATAGAACCACAATCTCACTGCAAATGCAGACAAGCTTGTGTGAGCAAACATTTTAATGGTAGCAAGATACAGGAAATGTTTGTTAACCTCAATATTCGTGGCAAGAAATGTTTTTGACATTTTAGCTCCTGATACTTGTAAATCAGAAATACAGTTAGTAGGCATTACCTTATGCTGGAGGACATTTCAATGAGCCATTACCCTGCTCTTTTTGTGAAGACGCTTTTTTCTCTGTTTGTTTGAGTAGGCTGGATATCGTGAACAGGATTTGAAGTGATACTATCAGTCACAGGCATATGTGAGCTTCAGGTCCAATTTCTATTAGTTGTGAAGGTCTTGCTGATTCAAGAGTGTGACGCAGAATCCATTGGTGGTCTTTTAATGTTCCTATAAAGACCTGCAAAAAACATATTTCTATCCTATGATAATAAAATAATAAAACAAGTTAATTTTAAACAAGTGTATTTTTATGTTCTATAAATCTTTGCTTCCAGTTATGAGGCTGACCTGAATTCATTGGTGGCTTCATTACTCAGTAATTTCCTCGGTGGAAGTGGAAAACATGTTATACCAAGTGTCCTCTATGACTTAAATATCTTTCATTAAAATATTACAAGGTGTTTTCCATTGGATGAGATCATAGAATCTTATACAGCTCAGAAGGAGGCCATTGTGCCTATAACAACAACAACTTGGATTTATATAGCGCCCTCCACGCCGGACGGTGTCTCAGAGCGCTTCACAGTAACAGAACCCGAGGGCGAGCCAGGGGGAGGGGGGAAAGGAGACCAAAGGTGTGGTCAAAAAGAAAGGTCTTCAGCCGAGACCTGAAAGTGGGAAGAGAGTGGACGAGGCAAAGGGAGTGAGGAAGGGAGTTCCAGAGCCTCGGGACATAGTGGCTGAAGGCATGGCTGCCGATGGTGGAGCAGAGGATTCAGAGGACAAGGAGGAGGCCAGACTTGGTGGAGCGAAGGCAACGGGCACTGTTGTGAGGAGAGAGGAGGTCAGAGAGGTAGGGGGTGTAGAGGAGTGGAGGGATTTGAAGACAAGGGTGAGGATCTTGAAGTCGATCCTCTCTGGGACAGGCAGCCAGTGCAGTCTGGCAAGGACTGGGGTAATCGGGGAGCGGAGTTTGGTGCGGGTGAGAATGCGGGCGCAGAGTTCTGGATGACCTGGATTTTATGAATCGTAGTGGAGGGGAGACCAGCGAGGAGGGCATTTGAATAGTCCAGCCGAGAGGTCACAAAGGCACGGACCAGGGTTTCAGCGACTTTTGAAATGACGTATTGGCGGAGACGGGCGATGTGTCGGAGGTGGAAGAAAGCGGTGCTGGTGAGGGATCGGATGTGGCGGAGGAAGGATAATTGGGGGTCGAACCTGACTCCTAGGTTGCGTATGGGTTCGGAGAGTTTTAGTGGGAGGTCGGATAGGTGGAGGAGGTGAGAACTGTGTGATTTTGGAGGTTGACGAGACCCAAAGAGTATGGCTTCCGTCTTGTCAATGTTCAGCTGAAGGAAATTCACGCTCATCCAGCCCCTGAGGTCTGACAGGCAGGCTGACAGAACATCAGGAGACTGGGGGTCGAGAAGAGAGGTGGAAAAATAGAGTTGAGTGTCATCCGCATACATGTGGAAGTGTACCTCATGTCTGTCGATGACATCCCCAAGAGGGAGCATGTAGATTAGGAAGAGGAGGAGCCAAGGATGGATCCTTGGGGTACCCCACAGGTGACCGGGTGAGGGCGGGAGGAGAAGCTGTTTGTGCAGATGTACTGCTGGTGGTTTGTGAGGTAGGACTCGAACCAGGCGAGTGCGGTCCCACTGAGGTGATGATGGAGGAAAGGTGGTGGAGGAGGATGGCGTGATCGACTTTGTCGAAAGCGGCGTAGAGGTTCAGGAGGACAAGGAGGCAGAGGGAGCCCTGGCACAGATAGAGAGGATGTCATTTGTGACTTTCACAAGCGCAGTGTCTGTACTGTGGACAGAGCAGAAACCGGACTGGAGAGGTTCAAAGAGGGAGTGGGAGGAGAGGTGTGCGCAAAGTTGATTGTACCGGCTCTTTGAAAGAGCTACAAACGCAGCACTAAGTCTCACAAACAGCCATGATTGCTCAATGAATTTGCTCTTACCCATTGCCTGCAAATTTTTTCTCTTTAAGTACCTTTTTAAGTACCTATTGCATAGAATTACATAGAACATTGCAACATGGAAACAGGCCAATCAGTTCGGCCCATCTCGTCCATACTCCACATGTTTCTGCTCCTACTCCACATGAGCCTCCACCTCTCCTAATCCCCTCTACCATAACCTTCTAGCTCCTTCTCCCTCATGTCTCCACTGTCTACTTCTTCAAATGAATGTTAAAGATCCCATGACACTATTGGTAAAGAGAAGTGATTTTTTTCCCAGTGTGTTGGACAACAACCCTCTGGATTCATTCAGCAATCACTTCATGGCTGTTTGTGAGTCTTAGTGCTGGTTTGTCTACATGTGAAATGCTGTGAGATATTTTTACATGATCAACAACAACAACTTGCAGTTATATAGCACCTCCATGCAGGGTAGCATCTCAGAGCACGTAACAGTGGTGGAGCCTGACCCCGTGGCAGGGTGGGGGAGGTGACCGTAAGCACGGTCGAAAAGGAAGGTTTTCACACAGGACTTCAAAGAAAGAGGTAGAGAGGTGCCTACAAATCCCTTAAGGGATTTGAATACAAGTGTGGGCAAGTGTGAGGATCTTGACGTTGATTATGGGGATCTTGACGTCGGTAATGGGGAGCCAGTGGAGCCTGGCCAGAACTGGTGAGATGGGGGTACAGAATTTGATCTGGGTAAGTATGCAGGCACCAGAGTTTTGAATGAGCTGCATTTTTGAAATAGTGGAGCTGGGGAGACCAGCGAGGAATTGCATTTGCATAATCCAGGCTTGAGGTGACAAACGCATGCATGAGGGTTTCGGTCACATTTGAGATAAGGTACGGACAGAGGCGGGCAATGTGGCAGAGGTGGAGGAAGGCAGTCCTGGTCAGGGACCGGACATGGGTGAGGAAAGACAGCTGGGGGTCGATCCGGACGCTTAGATTGCGTACTGGTTCAGTGAGTCTGAGGGAGAGCCCAGGGAGTTTGAAGCTTTCAGATCCGCAGGAGTGAAGACATGATGGGATCCAAAGAGTATGCTTTCCACATTCAACTGCAGAAATTTTGCACTCAACCAGGCATTGATGTCTGCCAGACAAGCTGATCGAACATCAGTGGACCTGGACTCAATATTTGAGAAGGCAAAGTAGATTTGTGTGTTATTCACATACATGTGGAAGTTTACCCCGTGTCTGCGAATGACCTCACCAAGGTGGAGCATATAGATTAGGAAAAGAAGAGGGCCAAGGATGAAGCCCTAGAGTACCCCTCACGTGACCAGGCTGGTGCGAGAGGGAGGAGAAATCATTTGCCAAGATAAAGTGGAGGTGGTTGGTTAAGTAGTACTTGAACCATATGAGTGCGGTCCCACTAAGTTGGATGAGGGAGGAGAGGTGATGGAGCAGCATGGCATTAATAAACAAGATTATGAAAAAGTGCCAGGTTTTTTTCTTCTTGAAGCTGTCAAAGGCAAAGTTTGCTTATCATTATTTATGTTTCAGTTATTTCCAATGCAACTGCACAGACCATTGCCACAAAATGGACATTCTCTTCAATGGTAGACAATCCTCATAAATGCTCACATTTTACATGGTATAGTAACATAGGATGCTGGATGAAAAAAGACCAAGATCCATCTAGTTCACATTCTACCTTCCTGGTAGTCGCATGCTACAGTAATAATGTAGATGTCTACTAATCATGGAAATCAATCTATATTGATTAGTCTACAGCAGACTCAGGCATGAGGCAAGGAAAACCCACCAGTGTTAGAAAGCTTTGGGAATCATAGATCCAAAGTTTCCTGTTTCTCCCAAGCACACTACACTTGCCATATGTCATCATGACTCAAGTTATTCATATGTATCAAGCTTGTAGTAACTCAAAGGACAAACTGCAGAGTGAGTGGACTGCAGTACTGATCTCAGAATGGGTAGAGGGCAACATGAAGGCAAGTCACGTTTAGGACCTTTCAACCTCCTAGCCCAGCATAGTAATAGTAGAGGCCTGGGTAGCTTCTCTGGCCCTTTCACCAGTTTATGATGTTTGTCCCAGGAAGACCTAAAAACAAAGGCACATTCTACAGCGAAGAATAAATCTTTTGTTTAAACAGTGTGGTTATGATTGTTAATGTTAAGTCAGCTGTAACTTTGAAAAGCTGCCATCATCATCTTATGCTTATGCTGTCGTATGGCTTAAGTGGCCATGGAAACACAAAACATAGGAATCAACTGGAGCTGCATTTATGACTCCACCATGTTCAATAACCTTGTGTAGCAAACAACAGCTGCAAGCACATCGTTCTACTTCATTAGGTACACTCTCGTTATGCACAGTACTAACAATTTTACATGGCAGCTCCGATCTGAACAGTCAAAATCTAATACCAAACTGCAGGCATTACTGCATTCACATCTGTTGATCTTACATTGTCTCCTGATTTCTGGGGTGTCCTCTGCTAATTTTACATTGACTTCAGATTTCCAGAAGCTTGGGGGATGGAAATCAACTAAAAGTAGTTAAAATAAGTCAATTTCGCCCCTAAAATTGTACAGCCTTGTATTTGTTTATTGGACAGTGTTTCATCTATCAGCACGTAACTAGTGGCTTTCTGATTTATGGTTTATTAGGTTAAGCAATTCATCTGAGAAAGTCTATATACTCCCAATTGTTTGTTGTTCACATTCATATAGAGACCTACCTGTAATCCAAAGCAGTTGCAGGTGCTAATTGGTCATAATAGTTTTAAAGCATTATGAAGTCACATGCCAGAGTTGTTTTTAACAGAGAACTCATTGCGGCTTTCCCTGAATGGGCTGTTAATCTTTGCTGCCGATTTATCAGCTCCTACAAGTCACCTGTTTGCCATCATGTTCATGAGCTGATAACAGGTTTATTAGCACTATAATACGCAGGTGGAGGTATAAAGGTCTCATTTGTGGGAATGTAAATGTTCATTTTGTTCTTTTGTGGGAAGGTCGGGCTTGGTTCTCATTAAACAGGAAGGGAGAGGTCCTACAAGGATGATTCTTTCTCCTTTGGAGAAGAATGAAGTCTGTTTCTCTTTGATGAATCATTCAGATTGCATTCTGCACACAAATGGTCAGAGCAGATAATAATAATAATCCTTGAATTTGATATAGCACTTTATTGAGACATCTCATATTGCTTCATATGTACTCTTTAATATGCTGTAAAGGGAATTGACTGCATATTTTGTGGGCAAAACACAGCCAATTGCACACAGTAATATCCCTACAAACAGTCGTGGATTAAGTGACCAAATTATTAATATTAATATTTTTTCAACGTATTATTATCCTCGCAAAGCTAATCAACTAACAACCGAGTTCTTACTGATCCCTAGCCAAACAAAGGTGTGTGCAGTAAGGAAATTTGGCTAAAGTTTTGCCATGCCCAGGAACTGAATCCAGATCCGCTTGCTTGTGAGGCGAATGATCTACCAAATATGTTACAGGACTTCAGAAGCCATTAGAGTTGATGTGGTTCGTTCCCAGTCCCCTCTCCAGTGCCTAATGGGACTGATGTGATCACAACTCTATGTCACCCATTCATCTACAAAATATATAGTCTCTACACCTTACAGTGAATCCTGTGGAGCACTCTGAGTCATCCTCCTAACCAGAAAGGTGCTTTTTCCGTTCCTCTGGCTCCGGTCTGCTCCACATCCCCCGCCCCAACCGCCCTACCATTGGTGGCCGGGCCTTCAGCCTCTCAGCCCCGAGGCTCTGGAACTCCATCCCCCAGTGCCTTCGCCTTGCTTCCTCCCTTTCCTCCTTCAAGGCCAGTCTCAAGACCTTTCTCTTTGACCGTGCCTTCAGCTCCCCTCTCGACTCTCTACCCCCTCCTCGCTCCCTCCCTTCTCTCCCCTCACCCTGACCATTTCTCCCTTGCTCGGGTCCTGACCCAACTGTACAGCGCCTTGGGACGTCCTCCCAACGTGAAAGGCGCTCTATAAATGGAATCTTGTTGTTGTTGTTGTTGTTTATCAAATGCAAGAGTTATGTCAGTTTAAAATCTTCCATAGCAGATTTTAGTACATTGCAGCCCCTTTCTAATTCTGCCTCACATCCTGCTTTGCTTCTACTTTGTAGGTGTCAGCTTTGCTCAGTGGTAGCACTCTCGCCTTTGAGTCATAAGAGTGTGTGTTCAAGTCCCACATTGGGACTTTGAACTCACAGTCTAGGTTGATGCTCTGATTCAGCGCTGCAGGTGTGCTGCATTGTCGCAGGTGTGTTCTTCAGATGAGACGTTAAACCGAGGTCCCATCAGTCTGCTCAAATGAATGTTAAATGTCTCACGGTACTATTCAAAAAGAGAAAGTTTCTCCTGGTGTCCTGACCAACAATCCCCAGATAAATTGTTATTCATTTCATGGCTGTTTGTGGGACATTGTTATGTGCAAATTGGCTGTCACTTTTGCCTACAAATAATAGTCACTACACTTCAAAGTAAGTATTTTGAAACTTCTCAATGACATTAAATCCAAGTGTTATTGTATTACTTTAAAGATGTTTCCACTGATTGTTTAATAAATCATTATTTTTAATAAGAACAGCTTGCTCTTGTTTTGCTTCCTTGGGCAAAATCAAGTTAGGCTTTAAGAATAGGGACACATACTTACTGCCAGACAGGAGGGAGTTAAATAGGCTTGCTCTGACATTTTAAGAATTCAAATTACAAGGTAAGATGATGAGCTGCATCCTATTTTCCATTTCTACTAATGTAATTTTTTAGACTATTGTTCTCTATTGTGAACTCCGCTTTATACATTTAGTTCTAATTTGCAATGTTTCTAAATGGGATTGTCTAACAAGCCATCCTGTTACAATTCCCAGGAAATAGATAATATCAAAGTAAAGGTCTGATGAGTGTGTCAGTATTGATGCATTTCTAGTTACCTGAAGGAGACCCCACTTGCAGGTGTGCAATTTGTATCAAGGAATTCCATAAAGAAATCCCACAAATTAAACTCCTTTAAATAAACTATGCACTGGAATGCTAAGAATGTCAGCTTCAAGTTGTGTCGTGAAATATCTTTCAGCAAATTAATGAAATCAAAAGACAAATCAGCCACACTAGTTCTCTGGGCCAAAGCCACCAGTACTGATATCCTTAGCAAGTTTACTGATGTGAGAGGAAACAAGATTGATATTAGCATTTAACTGTTTCACTCTCTGACTAAATTGAAAAAGATCTCCCACTCATCACAGTACAGTGGTTAGTGCTATCAGGTGCACTTGATGATAACACTAACCACTTCAGTTCTTATGATTCTGAGACTGCACCTGTTTGAGGAAGAATCTCAGACAGGAGTGCATTCCTGTGGTCTTTCTTTGACTGAAATCCTTGTATAACAGCTTGTCGGATACAGTCCCAGTTGGACTGTATATTTGACATAGGTGCAAGTGGATCTTTTGCACTGCACATGACAAAAAATGTGCAGTATAACACTGATTGGCAACAACATGACTTTATAAGTGAAGTTAGAAAAGGGCCAGTAGCTTGCAACAACTTGCATTTACGTAGTCCTGTTCACGCAGGGTAGCGTCTCAGAGCGCTTGAGGGTTAGCGAAATCGAGGGTGTTTTTTTTGAGGAAGGGAGTGGTGACAGCAGTTTTGATGGGGAGTGGGACGGAGCCTAATGAGAGGAACTGGTTAACTGTGTCCGCCATCAGGGGACAAAGGAGGGGGAGTTGGGTGACCGACATCTGGGTGGGGAGGGGGCTGAGGCAGCAGGTGTTGGGCTTCATGTGGATGATATTAATGTTTAAAAGGGCATTAGATGAGCATTTGTGATAAACATTTGATGAGGAAGAATACAAAGGGTTTGAGGAAACAGCAGGGAATTGGGCTTAGAGTAATTCACTCTTGTGGATGAGTTCGCAACAATGTTAGCTTGATGGGATGAAAAGTTTCCATCTATACTGTCATTTTTATATCTCTGTTATCCTTTCATCTTTCTAAAATAGAAAATCTTAGCATTATGCAGAGGCTGGTGAAGGGAGGTCTATGCATGTTTAATAGTACATGTTTAGAGCTCTATCCTCTACCACTCAAGAGGTGTGCCAGATGGCTCTATAGGCACAGCTGGCCACAAAACATCATTTCTAAAATGTACCTGGTACTCTGTAACTTGGTACATATAATAGGAGCAAAAAGACTGGATAGTAGTGCATACATTCAAACAAATATGCATCTTGGATTTATACTCAAATATTTGGATTATTTTGTCTATCTTCAGAAAAATGACTATATCGGTCTAGTGAAATAATCAATTAACTCGAATCCCTCGATCACCAGCAGATTAAGACAACTAGTTGTGTAGACTCAAGACCACAAAGAATAACAGAAGAGAAAACTAATTTAAGCTTGGTGCCTGCCTGCATTAATTCAAGTCCCCCATTCCAATTCCTGACCCTGGCCTGAAGAATTATGGTAGTTATCATTGCTTCAATATCCATAGGGGACATTCAGAAGCCAATGCAGAAGGGCATACAATATGTCAAACTCTGTCATCTCACTCAGAATTTAAATATTCTAAATCAAGCCACAACTTTGATTTTGTAAATATGGGCACATTTGGGTCAGTGTTGATGTTCCACTACCTCCGAGATGCTGCCCCACATGAAGGGCGCTATATAAGTGAAAGATGTTGTTGTTAGTACATTCTCTTCTGTACAGAAGTATCAGTTGTCCAGTTTGTGGGTTTATAGAGCAGCTGGCTCAGTACTTGGAAAGGAGTTCATCAACCTTCATTCTTGCATATTTTCCACCAAAGATCCCATTATCTCGTTGGCAGATTAAAAAATCGTGGCTTTTTTCCGTAGAAAGGAGGAGGTCGAGAAAAGATGTTTTAGAGGTTGATAAAATTACGAGGGTTTTTTACTATACAAACAGGGAGAAATTTCCACTGATTTGTGAGGTGGTAACGGAAGCACATTGATGTAAGGAGCAACAAAAGCAACAATTCACATTGATATAGCGCCCTTAATGAGAGTCCCCTCTGCTCGGGTCATGACCCAACTGTGCAGCGCCTTGGGACGTCCTCCTGACGTGAAAGGCGCTTTATAAATGGAATCTTGTTGTTGTTGTTGTTGTTACCTCAGATTTTTTTTTAATACCAGACTCACATCATTCATTCATTCACTCCATGCTGATAGTTAAATCATTTAATAAATAAATGCTGCTTTGGATTTACCCTGCGTTGTAAGATTGATGACTGACAGATGAAGTGCTGGGCCTGCACCAAAAGCATGGTAAAAGTTCTGTCTCTGTTCAAGATGAGACCATGTACAAATCAGATTAAATCCATCCCATATGCTCAGTGCACTCCGAAACTGTGTCATGTCCTGACGAAGGTGAAACTGATTTAAGTTTCTCCCTGGAGTATCATTAAGCCTTTTGAAAAATTACACATTCTGAAGTATATATTAAGTGCAGAAGGGCATCCTCCATCAAAGCATCAGTGCTGTATTCAAAAGAGAATGATAGTTGCTTCAATTTTCTAAATATATCTGGCTAATATAACATAGCGAAACTAAATATAGGTTACCTAAATATACCTAACCTAACCTAAAAAAAACGGGATGGACTAGTTGGGCTGAATGACCTGTTTCCGTGCCATATCGCTTTATATGTAAAATTTGCTTCTTGCGTACATTGATTCAATGTCACAAAAACAAAAACAAAAATTAAATTATATTGTTGTAGATGTGTTACAAGCACTTAAACTGCACAGACAGTCGAGCGTGGCCCAGCAGTTTTACAACAGATTAATCTTGATGCTGCTAGGATGTGTGCTACACCGATGAAAACATGTCTTGTAGATTTATAGCAGCAATTAATGATTTTTTTTAATTTGCCCTTTTTTCACATGAAGTCACTAAGGGGTAGAGTTCCACAGGCATCAGGAGCTGTTCAGTATTTTATCTGTGACCACTCGTCACGTGCCAGCCTGGCTCAGTTGGTAGCACTCTGGCCTCTCAGTCAGAAATTTGTGGCTCAAACCCCACATCAGGTTTTTGCACTCATGCAATCTAAGCTGACATTCCACTGCACTGCTGAGGGTGTGCTGCCTTGTCAGGGGTGCCACCTTTCGAATGAGATATTTATATCGATGTCCTGCCTTGCCTTTTCAGGGAGACGTTAAAGATCTCCTGGCACTATTCGAAAAGGGAAAGGAGTTTCACCCATTGTTCTGAACAACAATCCACAAAATAGTATTAATCATTCACTTCATGACCGTTTGTGGAACATTGCTGTGCACATTACAGTAGCTCCTGTGAAGCGTATTGAGAAGTCCTTCCACATAGCTGCTATATCAAATGCAAGGATTATTATTGGTAGCATAGTAGAGGCAGTGAATGCTGGCGGGCTATTCAGCTATGTGCATCACAGTACAGTAATGCTTAATCTTGTCCTCATCAAACATTTACACAAGTGCATTTTTCGGGTATTTCCAAACACAGTGCTGTTGCACCTTGAGTTATTAGGGGAGCTTTCACCACATTAGTTTCACCAACTCCAAAAGATGCTATGAAAGTTCATCTAAATACCGCAGAGCCTATAAGGCATAGTCAGCACAATTTAGAAGTAATAAGTCACGCCTCATGAATCCACAGGAATTCTCTGAAAGAACTAAGCTACTGGATAAAGGCTATGCAAGGCTCATTGTACACTTGGGTTTTCTGTGCTTAAATTCCACTTTAAAAAAAGTGAAAATGCCTGGAATCAACAGCAAATTAGTTAGTTGCACTGAAAACTGGCTCAGCAATGGTTAGCAGAAGGTGATAATAAATGTAGAAAGCTCTGTTGGGGGTGGGGGGGGAGTCAGGAATTGGTAAAGTTCTTCAGGGGTCTGTTCTCAGTCTCCTGCTGTTCACACTATTTTTAACTGGCGCAGAGCACTTCTTGTAATCATATAGTATATGCTGATGTTACCAAGCTATGAGCGCAGGTGACTAATAATAAGAGGGACAAATAGCATTGAGGAAGATTTGGAGTAATTAAGCAGATGGGCTGAGGAGTGGCAGATGGATTTTAATGTAGATAAATGAAAAATGATGCATATTGGAACAAGAAACAGGGAAACGTGTACATGATTAAGGGGCATCTATTAGCATAAACAGAGAAGTGAAAGGATTTGGATGCAATTATTGATCACTCACTCTGTTTCGAATCAATATGAAGCTGCTATCAATAAAGATAATCAAACACTAGGTTAGATCTCAAAGGCTTCTGACTCTGGCATGTAATTTGTGAACCATCTCAAACCAGTTTTGTGTGTTGTTTGTAACTTTGGACTTGCAACTTCCAGTTTGTGAAATTCGTGCCCTGCAAATTACAAATCCCAAGTGACCAAGGTCCATAAATAAGCTTGTGATGTCCAAATCCTTGGGACATCATGAATACGTGAAAGGTGCTATATAAAGGTAAATTTGTTTATTGTTGCAGTTGTGAGCAAAATGAACAGCCATTTCCCATCAGTGCTTTGCTACCTGGTTTCGAACTTTACAGATTTCAAATCTGCAGTCGAAGAGTTTCATAAATCAAAAATTACAAAACATAAGTTACCATTAACACAACAAGTCTGCTTTGTGAAGATCACAAATTAGACCTTAGAGATTAAAATAAATTATCCTTTCTCTTGGAACTTATGTGAGTTCATGGTTTCAGACACAAGAGTTGAACCCACAAACTGCTGGCTCAGAGGCGAGAACGCGACTAACTGAACCAGCCTTACTTCCACTTTGTATGTTTTGTAAGTCACCCTCACTGGTTCTGTTAATGGTCAGAATAAAAACACTCTCACCGCATTAACAGCCCTGCCTTTTCTTAAACGTAATGAGACATTAATACAACAAACTCACTGTAAAGTTTCCAACTCCGTGACTGAATGATTTAGCAATTTTCTTGAGTGTCCTGTGTGTTAGGGTTTTGGCAGAGTTTTGAAAGTAAACTGTGCTTGTGACTTCAGGATTCATATTTTAAAATCCTGCTAAAAATGCCCGTTTAAAGACTGTGAATCAATTGTTGAGTATTTTAGATTAAAATTTTGCTTCAACCTGAAAATTATCAACTTACACTTATATAATGACTTTTCATGTAAAATAAATCTCGAACTTCTTTATAGAATGGGTTTAATTGGAAATTAAGTGGATGATAATAATAATCCTTGCATTTGATGCTGCACTTTTCCCATCAGGAGGACATCTCAAAATGCTTACATGCTTTACTGTGAAGCATAGTGGCTATATATGGTGTAGACTAAACAGGAAGCCAATTTGCACACAGCAGTGACCAACAAATAGCCATAAAATGAATGACTACTTTTATCTGCGGGATTCTTGGCCAAGACACCAAGAAAAATCCACCTTTCTTTTCAAATAGTGTTTTCAAAAACATCTCATCCAAAGCACAGTACCTCCAACAATGTAACACTCCCCGGCACTGCATTGAAGTGTCATTCTAGAATCAGTCATGAGCTCAAAGTCACAATGTGGAGTTTTAACCCACAGCCTTTTGACTCAGAAGTATCAGACACCTATAATGTTATCAGGGAACAAATGAGACACTCAATTTGCACCAGCAAGAATTCTAAGATCTTATCTAAGAATATCTTATAATCACTTATCTAAGATACAATGAGATAACGAAGAGGAGGTTAGCTATTGCCGATACAGCAACTGTTGTGTGTGGCACTTTAGGGGTTAACTGTGCAGCTACATTTTGAAGAAAAGAGAAGCCTGTTGATTTTCATGAATTATTTCCAAAAGAAGAAGGTGAAAACGCATTTCACTGGATTTCCGGTGTTCAAAACAACAACAACAAAATTACATTTATAGAACGCCTTTCACGTCGAGAGGACATCCCAAAGCACTGAACAGTCAGGTGTCAGGGCCCGAGCATGGGGGAGGGGTGGTGTAGGGGTGAGGGAAGGCAGAGAGGTGGGAGGGAGACCAAAGGCACGGTCGAAGAGAAGGGTCTTGAGACCGGTCTTGAAGGAGGCAAGGGAGGAAGCGAGGCAAACCCTCTCCCCTAATGGTTTGCCTGTGAAAATAAAGCGCCAATTAAAGCATCATATCTTATGTTAATACATAATGCAGTCCCCAAGCACAATACATTGTTCAATGGTTCATGTTAATATGGTGCAAAACTATCAGAATTTAAACATGTTCACTTCAGACTGTATTTAGTTGTTGCACATTTCTACTGTTCATTAATGGGGTCACATCTGTGTAACAATAGATGAAAGCAAAGGACAAGTGGATGATAAGAATCCTTTTTATCTACTGCATGTTAATAGCTTCCATTTTTTTTCAAAGAAATGTCTGTAGTTACATTTTGCAATAACTTCTAAATTCTCGTTTTCTTCTGTTGAAATCCACCAAATTCAACAGAAAGCACTTACATTTTCTAAAGCCTGGTCATATTGAAAAATCTCAAAGTGGTTCTTTATATGTAATTACGGGCAACAACAACAACAAAATTACATTTGTATAGCACCCTTCACATTGGGAGGACATCCCAAGGCACTAGACAATCAGTGTTTTGGACCCGAGCTGGGGGTCGGGATCGGGGAAGGTGTTACGCTGCAGGGTAAGGAGTGATCAAAGGCAAGGTCAAAGAGGAGAGTCTTGAGACAGATCTTGAAGGAGGCAAGGGAGGGGGCAGGTGGAGGGACTGCGGGATGGAGTTCCAGAGGGTGAGGGCAGAGTGGCAGAAGGCCCGCCCGCCAATAGTGGGGCGGGCGAGGCGGGGACGTGAAGCAGGTCGGAGGTCGCTGAGCAGAGGGACCGGGTAGGTTGGTAGGGGGTTAGGAGGACGAAGAAGTAGGGGGGAGTGAGGCCATGGAAGATTTGAAAGTGAGGACCAGGATCTTGAACTGTATCCTCTGTGTGATGGGAAGCCAGTGGAGTCGGGTGAGGATGGGGGTGATAAGGTGAGCCTGGTGTACGAGAGGACATGAGCTGCAGCAGAGTTCTGGTTGATCTGCAGCCTATGGACGGAGGGGTTGGGGAGGCTGACAAGCAGGGAGTTTGCATAGTCAAGTCTGGATATTATGAATGCGTGTATGAGGGTTTTGGCGGCCTGTGGTGTGATACAGTGGCGGAGCTGGGCGATGCTGCTGCAAGTGTAGTGACCGCAGGAAAACATAGCACCCTCAGGCTCAATGAATCCGTGTGCCACTTAGGTGTCAGGTTCGATCCCCAGCTTTCCTTTCTACCCCAGAACTCTGGAGCTCTCCCCCTCAGTCCCTCTGTTTTGCCCCCCCCGACCCACCTTCAAATCCCGCCTATAGACCTTCCTTTTTGATTGTATTTACGGTCACCTCCCCCCTCCCTCTCCCCCTGACTTCGCCACTGTCAAGCGCTTTGGGACGCTACCCTGCGTGAAGGGCACTACATCAATGCAAGTTGTTGTTGTTGTAGCACTCATTTGCACAGTCAATGTCCTACGTGCAGCTATAAGGTGAATAACAAATAAGCCTGAAGAATGGTTGGTCAGGATACTAGAAGAAATTCCTTCTTGTTTCAAATAGAGTCATACAATTGTCATCCCATCCAAAAGATGGAAACTCTGACAATGCTGCACTGGGGTATCAGCCTCAAATCTGCATTCAAATCATGACTGTGGGGCCTTCTGTCTCCCAGTAACTGCAGCAGCAGATTGTCAATCAGATACCCCTACCTTCATTGAGCAAAGTCAGTTCGCTGTTAGCAAATCAGGCCTTGATGGGCACCATCCCTTCATCCCTCAGATCTGAGGTTTAGGAAGACACAGATAAGGTGGAAAGAATTACTTTGCTGCCCACTCCTACAGAGTTGCTTTTGTATGAGCTCATTTCATAAATCATGGCAAGATCCTAAAACTTTAGTTAATAAACAGCACTTGTAACAGAATCTGCCTACGTTAAATCATTTTATTATTAATAATCTCAGCTGGTGTTCATTCCCTAAAAAAGACCTGAGAAGTTCTGCCTCTATGAAGGAAAGGGCTTGAAGGCAACATCTGTGATGATGAAATCGGTCTGTGCTGACCAACAAAGAGGAACACTGTCACTTCGAACCATTTGCAGCTTTTCAGCCACACATGTGCTTCCTCAAACAAATGTGAGAAACAGCCGCAGAATGAAAGTTGCCCGACAGACTGCTCTGATGTGATGTCTTACTACAGCCGCAACAGTCTAAGTAATAGTCTATTGCAATATCTCACAGCCAGAATTCCCGGGATGAATCTGTGGATAAAGTCACTGGCTGATGCACTTCTCAACCATACAGACAGGGAGGATCCCAGGTTCAATGCCTGGTACGTTCTCAGTCAGCTGATCTGACTCATTGAAGCAGTGGGGGAGGTGCACTGTATTTGGCTTCTGCACTTCTTGGCTGGGCTTGGGAATGAACAGCCAAGATTCTTGCTCTAGATCATTTTCACTGAATCCTGGTGAGAATTGTGTGTGTATGGACATAAGTAAAGGCATAACTTGGCTCCCCCAGGATGTACCCACACATATTTATAGCATGTCCAAACTCACTGTCTATGTTCTCACATGAAGAATAACCACTAGGCCAAACAGCTTCAGGAATTGGTGTAACTGGACCATTAATCAGCACCATTGGAAGATCAAAGAAAATTGGGGGATACAAGAAGGTCCAGTGGACAATATACAACAACATTTATATAGCGACCTTCACGTACAATAACATCTCAGAGCGCTTTACAGTGGGCAGTCATGGACCCTGAGCAGAGGAGAGGGGAAAAGGTGGAGGTGACCATAGTTCAAGAGTTTAAGGATGTAGAGTTGGAAAGCTTGGCAACCGATGGATATGGCGGGGGGACATGTAGCAAACCAGAGCTGAGCAGAGGGGGAGAGCAAGGAGTGAGGTAGGAGGAGATCAGTGAGCTAGGGAGGTACAAAGGTGGGAAGGGATTTATAGGAGAGGGTGAGGATCTTGAAATGCAATCTAACAGGCATGAAGAAGGATCGGTGCAAGAATACAGTCAACAAAAAACCTGAACAGAAAACAGGCCTGATCATCAGAACAGTCCTGTATAGGAGGAACCACGTTGATAGACAGCCACACAAAGAAAAGTGAGGAAGAGAGAAATTAAAACAGGAAGGTAAAAATGTAAGGAGTTTGTTGAACCTGGGAAAGAAGAGCAACAAGTGAAAATAGCAACTAAACCACATAGATCTGTGGTTACGATATCAAGGTGGTTCTGAAAATAGGGGAAAGGTTAGGAGTCAAAGACAGGTTAGCATGGATGGTGTGTAATTGTACAATGGTGATCAAAGAAAGTTACCAGTCTAGTCCTCTAGATTAATTTTTCATTCACTTCATGGCTATTTGCTGTGCCGCACTGTGTTGTGCTGTTATCCCATTCCTCTGCCCACTCTGTTTCGTTCAGCTAACACAGGCCAACTATGTGACCTCGGTCTCTCTACACCACCATCAGTGGCCGTGCCTTCAGTCACTCTGGCCCTAACCTCTGGAACTTTCTGCCTCAATCCCTCCACCTTGCCCTCTCTTTATTTATCTTGAAAACCCACCTTAAGACCTACCTTTTTGATCGTGCCTATTGTCACCTCCTCTTCCCCCTTCTTCCTTGCTCAGCATCACAACCCCTCCCCTCTGCAGCACTCTGAGGCACTATCCTGCTATATAAGTAGTGGTTGGGCATAAATTGGCTGCCAGGTTTGACACCAAAACAGTCACTACACTTGACCGTAATAACCTGCAAAGCACTTTGAGACGTTTTAGACTTTTACTACATTAAATGCCAGGATTATTACAGTATTCCTATCAGGTGAGTCAAAATGATAACAAAGAATATTTGTCAACAATAAACATTTTAGCTCTAATTGTCCACTTGAGCAGAAAAAGCTGAAATTTGTCAATCAGAATGCATAGCACAGGTCAGCAGACTGAGTACAGCTGCGTTGTGCAGTTGTGTTGAGTTTCGATCCCTGATTATTTTGCTACACGGACAATGAGATTTTGCCTTTTTTCAGCTTATCTTCTGAGATCATTATGGATAATTTTCCCAGCAAAATGCTCCCAGGTGGGACATACTGTTGAAAAGACTTAATTGCAACAGTGTTTTGCGACCCGATACTCTGGAAAATGAAACCCATCTGGGAGTGCTTTTTGTTGGATAATCTGCCCACAAAGAAGTCACTAGATAATCAGAGCGAAGGCATCATGTCATCGTACACGTGCTTATATATATTTTAAAAAATGTTCTAATCTGGATTTCTCCACAGTGCAGCTGCACCTAGTCACAAAACAAGCCAGATGATTCAGTTGTGTATAAATGATTTAAATTTACGATTTTTTTTCAGTGAAGTCCAGGTTCCCCTTTAATGAAACGCATTAAAGAGCACTGCACAATGGTGCAAAGCATTATTAATCAAGCACTAGCCACCTGAGTGGCATATTGGCACAATATATTCTGTGAAGCGCTTTGAGACGCCAAAGCGTCTATATCAAACGCAAGGATTATTATTACAAGGCGCCATTTCAAACGGCTGTGAAATGGTTAAAACAAATCTGGAGAGAGATACAGTATTTGGTGAGCCGGGTTTTAATGCCATTCTTAATACAAGAGAACTGGGAACACAACAACAATTTACATTTATATAGTGCCCTTCATGCAGTATAACATCTTGGAGCACTTTGCAGTGCTGGGGACAAATGTTGAGCAGTGGTGTGTGGGAGGGGGGAAGAGGGATGTGACTTTAATCACTGTCAAAGAGATACAATTTAAGATAGAAAGGGCCGAGATGGAGGGGTAGAGGGAGAAAGTTACAAAGATTAAGGGTGTAATGGCTACGGCCATCGATGGTGGCATGGGATGCACAGCAAGCCAAGTTCATAAACACTTATTTAACCAGTTTATTTAGAGTAAAGCCAATTTAGTTCAAAAAGAAATAGAGTTCAGATAAAATACTTTTTGTGCAAAATGCTCCCACTGGAAATACATAAAGCCATTGGGGTTTAATTCATGCTGTTTCTTAATGGTATTCCTTAATAAGGAATCCACGTACACAAATGGAATCCATCTCAACACTTACATTTTTGACCATTTTCAGGCATTTTTCCCTTTGCATCTCCCTCAGCTCCTCACCCCAGCTGAGGTATGCAGTGAACACCGATAAGTGCTTGCTGGCGTCCTCCCAATGTGAAAGACGCTTTATATATATATATGTCAATTTGTATTATATTAAGACTTTCAGATAACCGGATTTATGTCGCACCAATTCGCAGGAACTATGCTCCAACCCACATGATTTCCGAGCATAGTTCTGGTGGGCTAACAGGAATTCAAAGAGGGCTGGGATATGAAATAATGGGCCGAATGGCCTCCTGTTGTGTGGTCCATTTTTATGGTCCTGTGTAACAAACCCAAGTGGGAATCTAAGTATTGGCAGCCAGCTTTGGGCACAAATATCATGTAGAATTTGGGGTGTATTTCAAAACATATTTCAACAATGTTATTTTCCTCTATTTCCATTGGGATTCATTTGAACAAAGAAAAAAATGACTCCCTCTCAATTTTCTCTTTTCTTCAAATAGCACTGATATTTCTAATATTTCAAACCCTTTACAGCACCATCACTATGACTCAGATGGGCCAGGTTTCATTACCACCTGCAGACTGAACTTTCAGAGTGTCATCATGCCTGTGGAGATTCCAGCTTCTGTGTGTCAGCCTGGCTCAGTTGGTAGCACTCTCGCCTCTGAGTCAGAAAGTTGTGGGTTCAAGTCCCACGTTGAAAATTTGAACTCACCGTCCAGCCAGACACTTCAACACAGTGCTGAGGGAGTGCTGCATTGCTGACCTTCAGATAAGATATTACACCTGTGTCCTGGCTGCCTGTTCATGGATGTTAAAGATCCCACGGCTAAAATAGGGAGTTAGCCTCAGTATCCTAGCCAACAGTCCTCCCAATAAAACTGGTCATTCACTTCCTGGCTGTTTGTGGAATTGGGGGAAAGAGAATGAGAGTAAAAAAAGAGAAGTGGAAAGAGAGGGGGGAAAGAGAAAGGGGGGGGAAGAGAATGAGAGTATGAATAAAAGGGGGAAAGAGCGAGGGATGAAAGAGAGAAGGGGAAAGAGAGGTGGGAAAGAGAGAGGAGGAAAGAGAGAGGGCGACAGAGAAGGAAAAAGAGTGAGGAAGAAAAGAAAGAAGGGGGAAGGAGAGAGAGGGGGAGAGAAGGGAACAGAGAGAGGAGGAAAGAGAGAGAAGGAAAAGAAAGAAGGGGAAAGAGAAAGGGGTACAGCCAAGTACAATCTTATCCCTAGCCAACATCACAACCTTGTACTTCCCAACAGGGTGTGAGATGGCTGGCTCAGATTGGGGAATGAACCTGGGGCTTTCCTAAGTAACTCAATTTCGCTTTAGACAATGATTTTACCAACCGAGCAAAGCAAGCACAGATACTGAGGAGCAACATTTCACTTTTGTTTTGTTTTGTAGCAAGTGTTCACGTCGATTTGATTTGAAAGGACAAGCTCAGTGATTGCTTTATTATTCCTCTTGCTCATGGCTGTTTTCGGGCCGTGAACCACACATCCCCTTTGTTGCAAGGTTAAGACTGCAGCGCTGCTCTCTCCCCGCTCCCCTCTGAACTCACGCTCTTACATCTATGAACGAAACCGTGGCTCATGCTATACTCTGGTGTGGAGGGCTGTGTGTACCAGTTACTTGTGGCTCAGTGACAAGAAACAAAGTCAGTTTGATGAGAAGATGAGGAGAAACTAACAATCCTTTTTCTATATAAAAGAAATCTTCCCCTCCCCCTCCCATTTGCCGTAATCCTTTTCAAACACACACACACAGACACAAAAGCATAGAGTTTAGGCTATAAACTTTCATTTTTAGATATGAAACCTCAAGTTCAGCATGACAAACAGAGACCTAGAAAAGTATCTGCACCGGTGGTTGTAACCACAATGAAGCAGTGAGGTCACTGGAAACTTTTTGATTCTCCCACCACACAAACACTCTCAGAGATATTACCACCTGGTTCTTTGTAAAAGGCTGCCCACGCTCACTGACAGCTGGGCTCAGGGATCTGACAAAGCACAACATGTTCAGGCAAATGTGTATCTATCGATACCTGAGTCCAGGCCAAAGAGGAAATTGAACAACAAGGCAATTGCTGAAGAGTTGCTGAACAGACACCTGCACAAGTGACTCATTGGTTTGGGATGATTTGAGTAACCTGACCCCATAGTGGAGGGCAATTAGTCAGTGAGTTAGTAAGGGCAGGAAGACTTGCTCTTATTAAAACAAATGTTTTGTTTAGATATCTGTATCTCTCAAGCCTTATTGTTATTAAACAGAAACACAATCAAGCAGAGGCCCGGTGCCTATTTTGGCTTAAACTTTGTATCAACAAGGTTTATCCACCTCTACGACCCTACACCTCGCCCTTCCCGCACCTTAAGACCTATCTTTTTGACCACATATTTAGTTTCCTTTTACCCCCTCTCCACCCTAACCTTGGTCAGCCATATTAAGTACTTTAAGACATCATTCCTGATATAAAAGGCACTATATACATGTAAATTGTTGTTGTTGATTCTTCACCAATGTCCAGGTGAAGCCTTTTTGTAGATACATAGGACTCTGTTGCACACTTATCATGAAATAATATTAAACAATAGTGATTCTTTCTGATAAAATATTATGGGATATACTAAATGGGAAATACTAAATAGTAATTATAATAATCCTACATTTGGTAGAGCACCTTTCACGTCAGGAGCGCTTCACAGGATGTACTGGAAAGACTGTAGGTTTTATGAGGCAACCAATTTTGCAACCAATCTTGCAACAGCAACCAATTTTGCAATAGCAACGTTCCACAAACAACCAAGAAGTTGATGATCAATTTTATTTGGGGGATTGTTGGCAAGGACAACTGGGAGAAATTCCCTTCTCTATCACCGGGACTTAAAAATGCACCAGTCCTCAATTCTTCACAATGGGGGAGGGGATAGAGTTAGGCATCTGTACATGTTTTCAATTCTTTTAATTCAAAAAAGTTCAATTTGATAAAAGGGCACAGGATTTTTATGTCTACACTCTAGATTTTCCACGTATTTCACCAAAGAAAATGTGCTGCTGACTGGAAGGTGATGTGATATGAAGTGTCTGGAGACAGCAAACATACAAATAGAAATAAAAGCTATCTCGTAAAAATAAAGTATTTCTTTTTTTAAAAAAAAACTCCCAGGTATTTTTTTAAACTTTTTGGCGGCTCAAAACAAATTCCCTTGCTGTCACATGACATTTTGGTTTCAGATCTTTTGTGACTTTAAAATGTTTCTTCAAATCTTCCTCCTGCCACAAGGTATGTCTTTCAACATTGTTTTGCTTAAAAAAATTAAACACTTGTTGCTCTTTCAACATTTCCCTGTTGTATAAACCAGAGGTAGTTGAAGAGAACTTTTCAAAAATCATCATATATTTTTATGTTGGGGGGGGAGGGGGGGGGAGAAGGTAATCAAGGTCTCTTTGGAGCTGAGCTGGCTGTAAGGTGACATGTAACGCTTGGCCACAGAATGTCGGAATCGAGTCAGTCCTCGCTGATGGTCTCTGTAATGCAGTTCCTGAGCCAGTCAAATCCAGGGCACCCTCTGATGACTGCCCGGCCAGCCTAGCTTATCAAAAGGAATTAGACGGATGGATTGTGAGCAGTGGTTCTTCCCGTTCAGTTCCTGTTATTCCTGCAAACCAAATCCCTAACGGGTAGGGTGGTATAAGCCGTGGGAAGCTTGTCAGACAATCTTCTCAGTGGCAAGTTTTACAATTTTAGCAGGTTAAACTTCAACAATAACCCACCACACACTCTGGGGTCCTCAAGCCTTCACTCTTGCTAATCTGCACCTAATACTTTCTTAAATTTGGTGACCCATTTTGTCTGTACTGCCTCCCTGAGTTATTATATTCAATGTATTCCCACTCTCTGTGTAACATAACTCCTCTTTCTCTATGTAAACAACAACAAATTGCATTCATAGAATGCCTTTCACGAACGTTAGCGTCTCGGAGAACTGTAAAGTCGCTGCCCACTTTCTGTGCAAAGTCTCTGAACTCATTGCCCACTCTCTGTGAAAAGCCATCCCAACACTCTGGGTAGTCATCCTCACTCTATATAAAGTCTGACGTTGTTTGCCTTTCAGGCTGAGGTAGCCTTTTCCTTCAACCACCATCAAGACAAGATGAAGGCAGTTTTATGGTCATAGCAATAAGGCTTCACCATCTGGTGCTAATTTCCTCTTCACATCTATAAGCCATGTATGTGCAGATAAACCTGCTCGAACCAGATAGAGATATTTGCGAAGTACAAATACACCTGTTGGCACAGTGTCACTATAAGGCACCATGACAATTACCCAAAAGGAGAAGGACAGACAACAGGCCTCCTCCTCCCTGAGGCTGCCAAGCTTTTTGTTTCCATCAAGAATAAGGTAAATTCATAAGCCTAACTGTTTCCCAATAGCATGATTACTTACAATACTTGTCCTCACTTTCCACCACACTACCACTGGAATAGTCTAGTTAATTTATAACAATTGAGACAATTTTGCCTACAAACATTCACCTGCAAAACACACTGTACCATAAAACCTGTGGAATGCTCTGAGACATCCTCCCAAATGTGAAAAGCAAAGATTATTATTAATTCAGTCACAGCAAATGTGCCTGGATGTGCTGGAACCAATCCCCTCCTCACCGTCGCCTGTTGTAATCGTGATGTCCTTTAGTGGTTAGCAGCTGGTTAAGTAGGAAGCTGACTACTCTGAGTGTTTTCTTCAGTAAAAGCTGCTAACCACCGCTCATGACCTGTTAGTTGGAATTGCAAAGCTTCGTAAATACAACAACAACTGTCACTAATAAGAATGTGAGTCTTCTTCCAGGTAAGTATCGAGTGAATCAATACTTTGGTGTGTTAAGAAATCTCAAGCATTGTCACACCAATAATGGTACCTTCTGAGCAGTAAAAACATTGAAAGGATGACCCTGCAGTTCCTCAGTTTGCACTGCAACTTTTACATTTTCATCTTCAACAGACCGTGTTTGTGGTAATTCACATGACCCTAATGTGTGATAATCTAAAAACGGATGGGAAAGGATAATGGGACTCTGTTTAATGTGTGTTGGTCACAAAACAGCTGATAGTGATTACTGAGAGTATCAAAGGGTCTCCTCGTGGCTGGTCATTTTGTTTTCTGGCCTTTTTCATATTTGACGGTGACTGGAAAGTGTAATCAGCATTTAATAAAAATAATTTTTCCATTTGATATAGTGTCTCACATCAGAAGGACGTCTCAAAGCGCTTCACAGGATTTAATATAACGTGCGGTAACTATGTACACCAAAGGTAAACACGGCTGTCAATCAGTAATGTCCCATAAACAGGCATGAAGTGAATGATCGATTTTAACTGGAGGATTGATGACGAGAACAGCTCCCTCTCTTTGCAAATAGTGGTGTGGGATCTTTAATATCAACGTGTACATGCAGACAGGATCTTAGTTTAATATCTCATCCAAAGCATAGCACTTCCAACAATGCAGCAAATCTACAGTGGATTGCGAATTCAAAGTCCTGGTATGTGGTTTGAACATGCAACTCTCTGAATCAGAGGCATGAGTGCTACCAATTGAGCTAGGCTGAAACCTAATATTTTAGCAAATAGCAAAAAT
This sequence comes from Callorhinchus milii, assembly GCF_018977255.1. NCBI lineage: Eukaryota > Metazoa > Chordata > Chondrichthyes > Chimaeriformes > Callorhinchidae > Callorhinchus > Callorhinchus milii. Next base: position 14,690,326 of record NW_024704744.1, read on the forward strand.
GCAGTAATAAGCACTTACCATCCCTTGTGAAACCTAATCAAATTAGAGTCTCACATCACGCCTGAATATGACATGGGAGTTGTTGAAGATCACTTTACAAGGGGCTGATTCACAAAAAGGTGTATTCATAGTTCGGAACTATCACTTCTTGATCTTGTTGAGTGCAAGAATATCCTGATGAGCTTGTGGGCAATGGCAGCACCTTACTATGGCACTAAGCCATACAACCTAAAGGTTGCAGCTTGAAATTCCAATATATGTTTGCGTTCAGTTAAATGGATTTCAGACTACAGTTTGGGTTATTTCGGGTGGAGCAAATTTTCTCATTTTCAGGCACTGTTAAGCGCTCTGGGACACTACCCTGTGTGAGGACGTTATATAAATGCAAGTTGTTGTTGTTATTGTTGTAATAAGTCTTATAGAGTCTTGGAATAGGAAGGGGGAAAATCATCCCCAAGCATGCTCCCTCATTGATTCCTATCCAGTAACCCACGTGTGTTAGTGCGTGTGTTAATGTCGGGTGAGACTGGGTGTCATTGCCTCCCACAGTGAAATAGTCTGCTCATTCCTTAGGGTTACAAAGATTGAACACTTGGGTGAGGTATCGAAGGCCAGCCTGTGTTCATGGAATTGTTCCGAACCAGGAGTCAATGCATCAAGAGAAGAGGCAAGGAGAAGATTAAGTGTGAGGTAATAGCAGTAGTATACATTCATACATATGAAAGGCATTAATCTTGCACTGTGCACGTCTGTGAGTTGTACACAATTTTTCTCATTTTAATTTGCACACAGCTAATTTTTGCACCTTATGAACCCATTAATTAGAAATGTAACCAGCCAGCCTACCATCTGGTGCTAATTTCCTCTCCAAATCCATAAGCAATGTGTGTGCAGATAAACCGGTTTGAACCAGGCAGAGGTGTGTGCAAAATACAAATACACCTGCTGACACTGAGCTACAGAGGAAGCATTATTATTTCTTCAATGACATGCTGAGATAGTTTGGCACAGGATGCCAAGGAAATGATCCCTTCCTCGACGCATGTGTTGGCCCCATTGATGTACTGTTGGCCTGTCTAAACAAATTATACAAATAATTTTAGTTGACAGTCTTTTTTGCCTCCATCAGAACAGTACATTGGCTCAGCAGCAGGCCTGCAGCCTTGGCAATGGCGGCGGATGTTGCCCTTGTCCTCTCTTCTCTTCTGCCACATTCCTACGTGTCAGAGCCTCCGAGCGCACTTTGCATTGCTTCCAACCTGGCACCACATTCTATGGAACACATACCTATTTGACCTTTAGATATTGCTTTTCTTTCCAAATATCAACCATCTTTCAGTAGAGCTTTACTACAAGCTTTGCTGCATCCATATCACAGCACTGCTCTTTTCTAACCTTCCAATTTCCTTTGCACCATTTCATTATTATTTTCCCAATATACTTCATCGCCTTCAGTGCCTACACTCCTGCCTACTCTGGAACTATCTCCCTCTACCATTCTGTCAGGCCTCCTCTCTTTCTGTTTTTACGTGTCACCACAAATCCTAACTATCCAAACACACCTCCCCATCTCCTTATGAAGTGCTCCGAGAAGTTACAATACGTGAAGGGCACAATATAATTGCAAGTTGTTCTTATTTTGTGAAGACATCCATGTGTGGTATATTATCTGTGTCCATTATATGGCAAATCATAAATGTTAATAAACCTCAATTTTCTCAGTGCCAAATAATGTCAGAGCAACGTGTGCACAGCTAAGGGGAAAATTTTCTGCAATTTTCTGCACATTTGCAAGCTTGAACAATTGCATTTGGCTTTGAACATAAACCAGTGTTTGTACAGTGTAAAGGGATTATTAGAGACTTATAAATATAGCCAAGTCTGCTCTTGTGCATCTCCTAACACCCAGTTATAATGCAGAATAGACAGATGACCTTGGAGAGATCGCCTACTCTCCCTCTCATTGAGAGCACAACTTAATAATCCTTTAATTTGATGTAGTGCCAATAATAATAAAACATTGTTAAATGTGCCATTCTTTGGATGAGATGTTAAACCTCTTCAGGTGGATGTTAAAGATCCCATGACACTATTCTAAAAGAGAAGGAAGTTTTTCCCGGTTACCAGGCCAACAATCCCCCCCAAATAAAATTGGTCATTGACTTCATCCCCTTTTGTGGGACATTGCTGTGCGCAATTAATAATAATAATCCTTGCATTTAATATCGCGCCTTATCATGTCTTCGAGACGTCTCAAAGCGCTTCACAGAACATACTGTAAAGTGAATTGACTGTATATTTTGTGGGTGAAATTAGGCTGCTTCGCTTGCCTACACAAATACAGTCATTTTGTTGCCCGCGCCCCCCACCCAAATGTGAAAGGAACCATATTGAAGGCAAGGATGATTACTATTATTTTATATGGGACTTAAACTCTTGATCTTTTGACACAGAGCCAAGAGTCTTACCATTTATTTTTTGGTCAGCCAGGTGTCTGACACATGCTGAAACCCATCAGCATGCTCAAAAATGTCCAAACAAGACTGACAGTTCTACATGTGTAGGCTACCGTCTGTATGAAACAGAATGCATATTGTGACCCTGCTTACATAATTCTAGAGATTATTAGGCAAGATTCAAGGCTTGGGAACCCCAGAGCATGAGTTGGGGTATTGCTGGAGTTCAAACAGCTGAAATAGAATAGCTTAGCATTGAATGAAGTACTACCTGGCAAGTTTCCTGCTGCTTGTCAAACTGGGACCACCCTACCCGTTGGGGCTTTTCTTAATTAACAGGGGATAAATGAACTTAATTCATATAGTTGACAATGAGTTTTTGTCTTGCACTGGATGTTTTGCGAGAATTTGTGCTGAGATCTTTTCTCTTGACTTCTTGCATTTTCAGATTGTCGCACAGACAGGCAAACGTATTCCAAATGAATCACAAAAACAACAAAATACCACTGTTGCACATTGTGCAGGAACTCTAGTATGCCTGGCCCTTACCTGTTAACAAGGTAATTAACACTGAGTACATAATTAAGGTGTGTGTGAGGCGAGGTACGGAGGCGCACAAAATAATAGTTTAACCCTTCGTGTGCCTGTATGAAGAGGACTGCATAACATCATTGCACGAAAGGTCGTACGTACATTTGAGAGGGGAAACAAAAAAAAGGAATCAGTTTACTCTGCTCCTCTCTTTTGTTTGAAAAGTTGTGTTATGAAATTTTAATGCCTACCAGCGCCAGAAGCTTGCGTGCCATTTTCATTGGCACAACCGTGTTTGCTGCAGGTGATCACCCTTGGGTCTATTCTCCATTCTTCGCTGTATAACCTCTTATTTGCTGGAATTAAGTGCAGGCCTGCCTTCGGGGCAACCTGACTGGAGTCCAATGAGAAAGTATTTGAGTTCGGTGCCATCAAGAACAGGAAACTGAGCTGCAAGTATACTATGCAAAGGTAAAGCGAGACCAGATTTCAATCCAGTTTCTGTGAATAGATCAAGTTGAAGTGGGTCAATAGGTTAAATTAAATTGGACAATGAAATTGAGAGTGGCAGGTTTAAAAGTCATGTGGCATCCTGTAGAGGAAAACAACGCCCACACTTCTTAGCTTGTCACCATGGTAATGATGGGTGCTTGAGGTGGTGGTGAAATACAAGTTTGTTAACAATAATTCTTTGTTTTGTGAAAACGCAGTAAGTGTACCGTGTTTTTAAATGTAAGATGCAATAATGTCATGTTACAAAATTTGAAGTTTGGTTCTGTTTGATTTTCATGTATGATGTGGCACTGAGGAGACAGAGACTGCATTCACATAGCACCTGAGATCTTCATCGTTGTGCTTGTTTTTTGTATTAGCATCTTAAGAGACTACCATGGTTCAAAGTTGCACCTAAACTCTACACAGAAGACTGCAGTAGGGCACCAATAGCTAAAGCATTCAATTTATTTCAAACAATTGTAACAACTGGTAAATTACTATACTGTATTTTTGGGAGAGGTATATTTTTGTGCTCCTTAATATAATCCTTGCATTTGATATAGCGCTTTTCACATCTTCTAGACATCTCAAAGCGCTTCACAGAATATGCTGTAAAGTGAATTGACCGTATATTTGTGGGCGAAACACGGCAGCCAATTGCGCACAGCAGTGTCCCACAAACAGTCGTGGATTGAAAATGACTAATTTATTATTGTTTTGGAGGGAATATTATTAGATGTGTGGAGTAAGGAAACTTGCCCAAGGTTTCGCCCTGCCTGGAAATGAACCCAGCTTGCAAGGCTAGTGCTCTAATCACTGAACTACAGGATTCCACAAATGGAATATTAGTGCTGTGGAATGAAACACCTTTTCTACCACCATTTGGTACAAATGGCATCAAGCCATCTCAAGGAGATGTATGCATCTATACCCCTGTTGAAGGCAATGTAAAGTTCACTTTGCACATATATTGGCATGTAAGCTACAGGTTGGACTGATAGCGTACGAGCTAACCATGTTCACACATATGGACGTACTGTACTTAATTATGTAACTGACCACCAAGGAAAGGGATTCCAGATAATTCTGTCATTGTTTTCTTTGGTTAATAAAATAATTAAGGGCACCTGTACTTATTTGCACATGGTTAGCCCATTGGTTGTTAACTCAATTTGCATTTTAGACCAATGTTCATAGATCAATGTTGCGCCCAACCTTATAAGACATTTTAAAGTACGAAATGAGGTCACTAATTCCTTTTCTCTTCCTCAGCAATGTACTTTAAACTCTACCTCAACAAAAACACTTCCTTCGGCACTATGTGGTTTATTTCCACTCTAGCTATTCTTGTGGTCTTTAGGTGTAATTTTCCAAATGAGTGATGATTAATGCAGAATCATGCCTTTGTGCTAACGTAGCAGACTTACTAGGAACTGAGTTCAGATTGGCCAAGAGTATTTCCTGTTTCTTTTTTACCACCAGCAGAGAGAGATAGATAGAGAGACAAGATTTTTAGTCCATAAATTTGATTGGACTCAAAACCATAGGTCCTATGGTGAAAGGATGATGTGTTAATGCTTTGGGACATCCTCCCAATGTGAAAGGTGCTATACAAATGTAATTTGTTGTAAAAACAGGGAGAGCTGGGAAAACTCAGCAGGTCGGGCAGCATCAGACTATTCTGACAAAGGGTCGAGGACCCAAAACTTTGACTCACTTTCCTTTCTCCATAGATGTTGCCCGACCTGCTGAGTTTTCCCAGCTCTCCCTGATTTTGTTTCAGATTTCCAGCATCTGCAATATTTTGTGTTTTGTAATTTGTTGTTGTTGTTAACGCCCGGTTAATTCACACAATTAACACTTATTTGTGACTCACCAGTTTTTGAAGTCTCCATGCCTCCTATTCATCAAATGATTCTTTGTATTATTTTATTGGGACATTAGGGCCATTTGCCCACTTCTTTGTATGTTTCTTAACCTCGATTTTTCTCAGCAAAGCAACCAGAAGGTAACCAGGTATGATTCTGTCCTCCTGTTTTCCTCCCCTCTCCACTCCACGCCCACAAACTGGGAGTCTCCACAGGTTCAGCTCAGCGCAACTCACATCTACTGGCACATGGACTTGCTCTGTAGCTCGAATGCTATCTGTATTGATTCATACAGCTGTTTCTCCATACCGGAATGGAAATGGCTTCCAACTTTGTGGCAGAATACAGTATTTCCTCTACGACAGACTGGAAACATGAAAATAGCCTCATAAATATTCAGTGCTACAAAATGGCACTTAACAATGCCAAATAAAATGCCTTTGTGCACCAGGCTGACTTGTGGCTCACAAAGGAAAAAATCTGCCCATTGTATTTAATATGAAATCAGGATAGAAATATATAAATGAAGATCCCACCTTTCAAACCATTGGCAATCACTGATGTAAGTGAGGATGGCAGATTCTGGGTTTGCTGACATGTCAACTCCAACTGCACATCTGTTTGACTCATTTGGGAGCATTCTCATCTCTGGGTCAGAACATTGAGGGCTCAAGCCTCAATCCAGTGCTTTGAACTCATAATAGACTGAAGCTCTCATGAAATACCATCCTATACTGAAGCCATACTCAATCCTATACTTAAGCCATACTCAATTTCCCTCAGATAAGATGTTAAATTGAGGTCCAGCCTGCCTGTTTTGGTGACGTAGGTGGACTATAAAAAAGCTATTAAAAAATTATCATAATCCTTGCATTTGATATAGCACTTCATCACATCGTCAAGACGTCTCAAATCTCTTCAGAGAATTGACTGTAAAGTGTAGCGTGATTGTGTATGTCGGCAAAACATGAAGAAAAATAAGGAATTTTCACAGTGCTTTGGTCAATATTACACCCTCAGCCAAACATACCAAAACAGATCAGCTTTGGTTGCTTCCCTCATTGGTAATCTCAAATGTATTTTGTTGTTGTTGTTCTGGGGCGTTCCTGGTACAGATTAGCTGCCACATTTTCCTGCATAACGACAATCCCTATATATCAAAGTAAATCACTGTGTGAACCAGATAGAGGTGTTTCAAAGTTGCAAAGCACTGTATCAAATCGAAGTGTTTTTTTCATTTACAGATGGGTGGTTTCTGCACAAATAGAAAACTTAGAAGGTAATCATTCCTGACCACACTGCTCCCTTCAATCATTGGGGAAGATTCTGCATATCAAATGGAAGGATTACTGTAATCTGTTTGCAGTGTTTAGACTGGGTTTCAGATCTGAGCCAAGATGCTAAATGGGGTTGCTTTAAATTAAGACGTTACACAATCATTTACGTATGGATTATGATTGTTTGCTGGGGAGGACCTCTCTGCTCCCACCAAGGTGAGGGAATGGTGCCATGGAACAATAAGACTTGGATTCTCGCCCATCTTCACGTCATCATTTCTTTACCTTGTCCTCCCTTTAGAGAAAGGATCACTGAATGCAGATTAAGTAATTCCTTTACAAAGAAAAAGAGGAATTATTTATAGAATAGATTCCACAGCTAATTAGAGAACAATATAAGACAAGACCTAGAATACATAGCCCTCCTCTTTGCTATTCCTATTCTCCTCTTTCATTCTTCTCCTATGTTCTTATTATCGAAGACGTGATACAGCTCTATAGCACATGCAAGGATTATTATTAACTCGTGATATAATATATAGTTGGAGTCCTGTAGCTCAGTGGTTAGAGCACTCGCTTTGCAAGTGAGAGACCTGAGTTCAATTCCAGGCAGGGCGAAACCTTGGGCAAGTTTCCTTACTCCACACGCCTAATAATAATCCCTCCAAAAAACCCAAAACAATAATTAAATTGGTAATTTTCAATCTACGACTGTTTGTGGGACATTGCTGTGCGCAATTGGCTGCCGCGTTCGCCCACAAATATACAGTCAATTCACTTTACAGTGTGTTCTGTGAAGCGCTTTGGGACGTCCTCCTGACGTGAAAAGCGCTATATCAAATGCAAGGATTATTATTATTATTATTATTATTATAGTTCAGGACACGACCAATGCATTCAACGGCCAGGATGGTGGAAGGTGAATTGTATGGACCTTGGTCTTCTTTTGCCTGGCAAATTCTTATTTTCTTATGTTCACTTGGCCACAGATAGCTGAAGCTTTGCCACTGGAATTGCATTTGAAGGTTTTGGATAGTTGGAGAACTGTGAAGTGCAGCCCTTGTGCTCCTGACATAAACATGAAGGTCTGGCACAAACAAGCAAGCCATGCTGTGCTGTGCTAGTTATAATCTTGGCCACGCATTACCAACAGCAATAATAAAAAGAAACAAACAAAAATGCTGGAAATCTGAAATATAACACGAGAAAATATTGGAAACGCAGTGTATTTCATTTGTCCTGGAGCAAGATCACATCTGAAATGTGATGATAGACTTGAATTGTAATTCCAAGATTTTCCTTAGGTTTCCAATGTCTGAGAAGATGACCTTTGACATGACCATGCAGATTATGCGGGTGGTGACAAAGAGGTGGGTAGAGCAATGCTGGCAATGGAACAGCCTTTGCTACTGCTCCTCTGCCTCTAATTTACTTCTCATTCCTCGCTTCATCCATTCTACCATCATCGACCAAGCCTTCAGCCAATGAGCCCTTCCCACCATCAATCTCTGGAACTCTCTTCCAAAATCCCTTCATCACCCTCCTTCTTGCCACCTTTAAAACCCTCTTAAAAATATATTTATGTGACATATCTTTAATCCATCCATACTCTTAAATTCTCCTATCCAAACTCTACTACTTTAAATTCTCCTACCTCTTCTTCCTGACCGGTGCTCCCTAGCTTCTCATGAAGTGCTTGGAGACATTAATAATAAGAATAAGAATAATAACAATCCTTACAGTTCCTTTCATGTTGGGAGGACGTCCCAAAGTTCTTCAAGGAATATAGTATAAAGTGAAATGCCTGTATGCTTTGTGAGAGAAAAGGGGAAGAAAATCTGTGCCACTGTTCTTAAATGCCAATATCTGATGTGACTCTCTCTAGTCCTCTGCAACTATGAAGTTCTAATGTAGTTAAGCAGCTGTATCTAGGATATTTGTCCAAACAGTTCTCCTTCATGGTTTCGAGCTCTTGGGCATGCAACAGAAGGGTTTCCTTCAGCACATTTGTGAGGTGCAGGACCAAGCTGTGAGGAAGCAGCTGCAGATAGTATGGGTTCCCGTCAGCTTTTTTGAATTGAATACACTTTCTCACACGGTTAACCCCAGCTTCGCTGCTGCTTCCCTGCTTTAAGCATTCTTTCTGCTCCGGGTCTCTCAATGGTTCTTCATTTCAATTACATTCTCTCATTCTTCTTGAACTTCTCATTTTCTGCTTGTTGCCCTGATGATTGTCTCTGGCACCAAGCTCACAATGGACTGTACTGAGCATCCTGATACCTGCTGAAAGATCCGGTTACTCCCCAATTAGTTTTTTTTTCATTTTTGCAGTTATTTGTAAATATAGACTCACTTTATAGATTGATAGCAATGATAGGAGTGGCCCAGGTTTTATCCAAAACAATACTGTGATCATATAGAACCCACCGTACAAGTTTTCAAGGTTTTAGTCATTATCCTATCTGTGCCTAACATTTCATTACATTTGGCTGTTTCCAGAAACCAGCGGAAATTGCAGCTTTATAATAATTCTTTTGTACAGATTGATTTTTCCTCTTAATTCCCTGCCTTCAAAACTCTGTTAAAAGCCTTCATTGTTGAGTCAATATTCTTATCCTATTCAAGTCAGTGCTACTGAAATTGGTATATTCTGTTGCAAAATCCAGGCAGCTGCTGAAATGGCATAACAAATGAACAAAATATTCACTGGCTTTGTTTTCAATCCATTTTTGGTATTCACTTGATGGTTTCTTTTTAAAATGCTACAAATTTCTAAATGCTTATAAAGGATAAAAAGTACTCATCAACAAATGTTTAATGTCACATAGCCAGTGGAGATTGGTGCATACATTACCCAGAAGACCAGAATGTACGACATGTATTTTTTATGAGATGTTGGATTAATTGTGAACTTGGTGTGTGTGTTTCTGCTGGGGATTATTGTCATGTGAGAATAGAACGTGAATAAAACACTGAATATGTACACCATCAAAAACAAAATCTTACCCTGAGTCATTTCAAACCCCCAAATTAAAAAAAAATTGGGGTAAAATTCCACCTAAATCAAGATTTACTGTAGGAATTCAAAGTTTACAGCATCTAACAACACAAGAATTGCTAGAAAAAAAAGAAGACAGAGGCCCATCCAGTTTGCCTTCCACCATCCTGGCTGTTGCATGCACATGTCATGTTCCAAACTATATGCTGTATGCCAAGATACTTTTTCCTATAATATATGTCTAATTTGCCTTTGAAAGAATCAATGCTTTTTGCTTCCACCAATTTGGCAAATTCCTGAATTTAGCCTTAATTTTGATGCTGATTTGCTGTAAGCTTGTTTACTAACCACAGAAAAAACGTTTCAAAGCAAACCACAAGAACTTGCATTTATATGACTAGCTTCACGTGGGGGCAGCATCTCAGAGCGAATGAATTCAATAATTTGTCAAATTCTGGATGCTCTAAAATGCAACACAGATAGATTAAATCCAAACCAGGTGGAATTTTACCAAAGCAAATTTTCAACTGATGGCTAATGAGAGCAAACATTTCATTCAGTGAATCAAATGGGAAATCGTGTAGAATGAAACGTTTACCAGCAAGGCAGCAGGACAAAATCTGTCAGGATTCTGAAGGATAGAAATCAGAGAAATCAGAAATCAGAGATTAATCAACAGATGGAACAGTTTGAGGTCAGGAGACAGGACTCATTTAAGAAACAAAAACAGAAGTCACTGGGAACACTCAGCAGGTCAGGCAGCATCTATGGAGAAAGGAAAGTGAGTCAACGTTTCGGGTCCACGACCCTTCATCAGAACCCTTCCAGCATCTGCAGTATTTTGTGTTTTGTCTCAGTTAAGAACCAGTTTGTTTTTATAATGGGAAAGTGGTAGCACTGGGATTCTGGAAGGATAATCCATTGGGCTGAATGGCTTTTCTTCATCTGAATCTCCTGAGAGTAGCAAACAGCACATTACACAGCAGTATACAACATTCAATGACAATGTGTAGCCTATGTACAAAAGGACTTTCTCATTAGGAATTTTGAATGTTCTGTAAAACATATAGCACTTGAGAGGTAGCTCTTCCTTGCACCAAAAACTCACCAACAGGAAACACAGTCACTTCACCTTATATTAAATGCTGTGAAGCGCTTATTAAACAATGCTGTGGATTCATGTACCTTTAAGCTTCCAACATTTCTTGCAGTTTGTCAACCATGAACAGACATCAGACCAAGAACACTTTCCTTTATCTGAACTAGATTCAACCTATTTCCAGAGGCAAGAGGAGAGGCCATGATCTACCTTTGCACCTCCCTACACGTGCCAACAGATACTGAGTCATAGAGTTGGTGCCTTTGGCATCAGAGGAGCTGAAAGAGTGTGCAGTCTATTTGCTAGGAATGTCTGTGTATTACTACAAAAGAGATAATTGCCATTGGATTGTTGAAGAAGAAAGGAGTAGCAGGTGTTCAGAAAGAAGGCTGATCTTATATATATATTTGGTCCGCCAAACATTTGATTGCCATAGAATCCATCACCATAGAATTATGAGTATCCAAATCCAGACTGAATGTTTCACAAATGAATACCACCTACAAATGGAAATGTTCCTGTGTATGATCTTGTACAAATTCCATAACTTTGCCATATAACTATAGGCACAATGTCACATATCCATTGGTGACCTCTGTTGGCTCTAATTCTTAATCAGTCATTAACATTAAATATGTGGTGCATAGAGTGCAACATGGTCAATATTCAAGTATTAGGTGGAAACCTTATGTAACTGCTTATTAGGAATATGCTCAGGGAACTTGCATCTTTCATCATTCCTAACCTAATCTGGTAAAAAAATAAGTATCTTTGCTTTAGCTTTTATACCTGTTAGATCTGGGAGAGGAGCTATTTCATAAACTATTATAATTACCATGTTCTGTTTTTACTATATGTATATACAGTAAACTTCTGATAACTCATCACTCCAAATTAAAAGAAGAGCTCAGCAACTAGTTATCCGGCATGGCTAATGAGGCAAAGGTCCTCCCAGGCCACAAAGGGGAGCTGTAACTGGTGCTGGCATTTGGCGGAGGTTGAGATGCTCAAATGTATCACAGAGACGTCTGCTTTATTGGAGGGCTGCGCCATTGCTTCTCACCCCATCCTGTTGCAGAGGCCTCTGGTCTATTGGAGGACCACACCCTAGTCTCCCGCCCTAACCAGTCACAGGTAGGATGGTGACCTCTGTGATGCAAGACATCACCTCATAGGATTAATTTTCCGATTAATTTTACATTGTAAGTACTTACAAAAATTTCTAGAATGCAACTAGTTACGTATTAAGTGGAGTGACAAGTACAGCAGAGACCCTTATTAGTATTGTTCATTAGAAGCAGCCAGGATATTGACAACATGACTACTTAAGTGGCAGTGACTAGTTAAGCCAGTGCTTTATTATCAGGAGTTCACAGTATATTTACTGTTTATAGAATGTTAGAGGGAAGAGCGAAACATTCAGTATGTGATGTGACATTGTTCCCACCATAGTGGCCTTGATGCTGACATCCTGCCAAAACGCAATGATATTGCACATAATTGTGTACTGTCATAGATCTTTAGGCGTTCCATCATTGCTATTCATTGCTCTTTCTTCACCTGCTGTTTGTAAATGGCTCTGTTGGTTTCAACATGTTGTTTTGTATGGGACTAAGAATATTCCAACTAAAGGACTTTAAAAAATAATTATATAAACCAGACCCAGTTAAAGGCTATATTCAGCCTCACACTCTTTAAGTCTTCAGAATTGCTGAATTGAATTACTGTAGCTCACTGGCTCAAACTCAGGGATAACACTAGAAAAAAATCAAAATGGTGGTGGTAAAATCGGCAGTGGTGCCGGGACAGAGGAAGGTTTCACACCTGCACCCAGTCTTTAGGAACAGATGGAATATTACAATGATTCTCAATGTTCAGTAGCAAATTTGATAATTATTAAATCTCTTTTGAAATGTCACATTTTCCACCCTGATATCTCTAAAAGGCCTATAAGTAGCAATCTTTTTGTAATGGGGTTTATTATGGTAAAATCCATTTCAGTGTGGGATAAGCGGATAATCCGTCTGAGTAGTAAGAGATTTTAGAAGCTTTAAATGTTTTTAATTTTTGTAGCTCCAACAACTGGTATTCAGTCACTCCTTAAGTGAGGGGATAATTCTACCAACCTGCCTTCTTTGTGAGATCTGGAGCATAAGGAATAAGGAAAGGGGTGAATCAAATATCTAAGAGTAGCGCACTGTATAACATTTTGTAAAAACTTATTGATGGTAAAACTTAGTCATAACCTGCCAGTAACTACATAAAGAGTTATGATAGATATATATAGATAGAGAACTATAAACCTTCATCATCAGCATTGCTTTAATTGAGTCGGACTCCTCAGCATTAATGACTGAAAGCTGCAGCACTCTAGGGGTCATTCTCTCATCAACAGTCAAAAGTACCAAGCATGCAAGGTACTTTTACAATGAATTATATCATTGTGAGCTGACACCGCTATGCAAAGGCTGGTAAATTATTGACCAGTAAAGAATGGCACCAGAAAAGGTAACTATTCAGCGGAAGCTGTTAATGATGTCTAATGTTTTCACAAACCATCTGACATGAAGAACTGCGAGAGCTGTCATGAATAGTGTGCTATTGGCTGCCGCGTTTTGCCCACAAAATATACAATCAATTCACTTTGCAGTAAATTCTGTGAAGCACTTTGAGACGTCTCGAAGATGTGAAAAGGCGCTATATCAAATGCAAGGATTATTATTATTAGTCAATGTGAAATCATTGGCTAAATAGCAAGCAGTTGAGCAACATTTTCACTGGCATAAAAAGCAGCAGGCTGTTCATTTAGAGTGGTTCACTCAATCCCCTATTTGTTCTATTCACCATATTGTCATCGGCAATAAGATGGATTCTAGGAATCAAAGATAAAAATGCTGGCAAACCCTTTTGATCCAAAGTTCACAATCAATCGCTTGTTATGATGGTGTGACTACAGTTGGATAGCAGCAGTGACCAGGTTTTCTATCAATGTGAAGAGTTTTGTGGTTTGTTAGCTGGAACATTAAATAATACAGTACCTCCTGCTTTAATTCCTCCACAAGGAATAAATAAGTGAATTTTCAAGTATAACTATGCCTTCTTCGGTGTCCTGCCTGCAACTAGGGCTTATACATTTAGCAATATCTACAAATGTACACCCACCGTATAATCCACCTCATCGGCTATGCCTATGGTCACCTCCCATGTCAATCTCCCACACCCCTAACTTTCTGTGTTCATTATCTGTCCGAGTCTCTGTGAAACGCTCAATGACGTTTTCCTAAGTGAAGGGTTCTACATAAAAGTTGTTGTTAAAATACTGCAATGGAATGAAATACTTTCACCATCTCCTGTAACTTAAGCTAACAATAACAACTTGCATTTATACAGCGCCCCTCAAATTAGGTAGCGTCCAAGAGCTCAAATCCCCTCAACTATCTTGAAGCAATGGAAGCAGCCTGAAGTTCCCCTGGACAGTAAGCAGGCCTCTGCATGTTGCAATGTTATTACTAGGACCATAACAGGAAACAGCAGAGAACACAGAATGATACAAATGTTCTTACTGAATAAATGCAATAATCTAACACAGACACCTTCTCTAAAAACTTCAAGCAAATAATTACACCAGAAAACCCCACAAAGTACAGCAGTGTGTTAGTGTCTTAAATTATCTGCAATAACCCCAAAAATTCAGCAATATGGGAATTCAATGCATTTTTATGTATTGCAATGATGTGTTTCCAGTGATGTGTCACCTAAAAAAAATTAAAATAGATTTATTCCTTGCTTTATTTTATGTATGACCAAGCTATCATGTAAATTGCTACGGTTCCTCAATATATGTTTTAACTGTAACAAAAACAGAAGTTGCTGGGAACACTCAGCAGATCAGGCAGCATCTATGGAGCATAGATTTCCAGCATCTGCAGTCTTTTGGTTTTGTTTATGTTCTAACCATATCGGTCTTCCTTGTCCTAATTTTGAAATGTAAAGGTCCTACCCAACCACAATGAAGGCAGATGTCTACTGGACAGTTTATACTGAGAAAGAAGGTGACAGCTGCTGGAAGATGTTACCTGGAATTTGAGTTCATGAACGCACCTTCATAAATACAGGGCTTGGTATCAACCTTGATTGGTCTCCACAGAAGTATGCAGCTGCTGCTCAAGCTCCACACCTCCAACTAGTGAAACCATTGCTCTATGGGCTGTGTATCCAGCAGTGTATAGGAGGATAGTGGCAATGCTCTCATGCACTTCATGCTTAGCTGTGCAGCTCACCAGAATGCTCACAGGGAGTTCCTAGTCCCTGCTTTCCACCTAGTGAGGGCTCTAACCTGTGCTTGTCAGATGTCAAATGGCCAATTAGTGACTATCCTCCTTAAGGGGAGGTAAACCTTGGAGCTGAACTCGCTCCAAGGTGGTGTGCATGTCAAAGGAATATCAGAATTGAGTCTTGTCGGTCTCAGTCATCCGATTCCTGAGCCAGGTGGGTCCGCAGTACTCCAGGGCACTGCTGGTGATAGATCGGCCAGCCTGGCTCATCACCAGACATGGTCACTGGTGCCAGGGATTCTTCCCACACAGCTCCTATTAATCCTGCAAACCAAAGCAGTAACAGGTCCTAGCTTGTCCTAGCTAGACAAACAGTGGGAAGTTTGCCAGGCAGTGCTTTGAATGACAAGTTACAAGGGGCCCCCAAATCTTGGTTCTCTAGCCAACCTACGCTTAATGATCTATGGAATTATTGAAGCAGAGTGAATCCCTCTAGGGAGAGAACATGCACATTCCCTCAAAATTTCTATGCGTAGGTGCCATACATTTGTGGAATTCTCAGTCTGGTTTGGATACTCTAAAGCATAGTGATGACTTTCCGCATGTGTCAGACACCCTGCTGATGATACAAAATACTTTTGAATTGTGATTTGCTGAACACTGGTTGGAATTTCCAATTTTTCAATATGGATCTGTTTATCGTTTATCCACAGCTAATTGGCAAGCTTTTCACCTGTTTTGCTTCAGATGTGCAGCTCTTGTAAAAGAAATCCATCTTAATACTTCTGCTCTTTCTACAGTTTGCGACCAAATCACATATTTTCCCACTTTTACTGAGCTTTACAGATTTGGAAGTGTGCCCTTGTTTTCCAAGATGGTGATTTCAAGATGAATTCTATTCACTTAAGAAGGTCGTTTCTGAATGATTTACTTTCACTGTGCAATTTATTTGCTTTATGCACTGCAACATGGAATGCTTTGCCACAAGTGGCTATTGAGGCTGAGACCAGTAACCGCTTGTGAAAGGCAATTGGATAAATATTGGAAGGGAAATAAATTTAAAAGGTTAGGAGTAAAGAGCAGGTAATTGTCATTAAAATAGTTTGTTCCAGTGGAGTAGCTGGCACCAACTTTGGGCTCGAAGGGCCAAATGGCCAACTCTATGCTGTGGAACTGTTTCCTTTCCTGCATTTACATTAGAGACCAGGAAAAGGAACTATAAGTAACCCATACACTTGGTGTAGCACCTTTCACATCAAGAGAGCATCTCAAGACGCTTTACAGGTAATAATAATCCTTGCATTTGATGTAGCGCTTCACAAAATATGCTGTAAAGTGAATTGACCGTATATTTGTGGACGAAACGCGGCAGCCAATTGCACACAGCAGCGTCCCACAAACAGTCGTGGATTGAAAATGACCAATTTATTATTGTTTTTGTTTTTGGAGGAATTATTATTAGGCGTGCGGAGTAAGGAAACTTGCCCAGAAAAATACTCATTACTGTGTTTTTATTTTTAAAAATCTCTCAATACAATAACTGGCTTTGCATGTGCGTTCAGAATGTTCTGGATTTGTTATCTGCCATCATCTCTGTACAGTATAAGGCTTTCCTGTACTGTATGCTGCATCCAGCACTCAATACTAAATCCATCCAATGCTACTTGATGTTGGCCAGGATGGAAACTGTTACCCATGGCGCACAACATCAGTGACACATTGCTGTAAATAATAATAATAATTATTAATAATAATAATTATTATAATAATAATTATTATTATTTAATACTGTAAAGTGGATTGACTGTGTGTTTTGAGGGTGAACCCAGCAGCCAATTTGCACACAGTAATGTCTCACAAACAGCCATGAAGTGAATGACTAATTTTATCTGGAGGATTATTGGCCAGGATACAAGGAGAAAACTATTTTCGAACAGTGCTCTTGGAATTTGAACAAGCAAACAGAGCCTCAGTTTAACATCTCATCTGTAATGACAGCAACGGCGACACACCTTCAGCCCTGTATTGGAGTATCATCCTGGTGTCATGAGACAGATGTAAGGTCATGGTATCCTTGCCAATAACACCTCAATAATCATGGGTTTGAAGTTCCGACCGGCGGCTTGAACCCACAACCTTCTGACACTGGGGCGAGAGTGCTACCAACTGTGCCAGGCTGACGTATGATTTAGCTCCCATTTGCCATTATACACAACACTAACGGTAATGAAACCCAGTGTTGTGGTGGGTTTCACTGAAGTCAGTAGCAGGGGGTGTAGCTTTGAGCTCACTATAAATAGCACTGGCCACAGAAGCAAAGTTAGCAACTCAGACTGAAGACATAGCCCCTGCCTCCCATCTGCCTCAAAGGCTTCTCGCTCTACACATTTAGTTTATTTTTAGACATCACTAAAGCTGAAAAGAGTAGAAGCGAGGCTGAGATAGACAAAGTGGTGGTTTAGTGACGTACCGGAACTGTATCATTTTCAGGGCCCTTACAAGGTACTGTGGCGGATCCGTATTGCTGAAATAAAACTGACTTCAGTGAAAAGTATAATTGGCACCTTTGGGAGCACACCACAAAATCATGTGGTTAAAGATATTCCTGTGCTTTTTTTTATATACTGCCTTTTTTTCATTTTCCAAATACTGTATAATATAAAAACATCAAAAACAACGGAAGCTGATTCAATTCAGACACCAGCATTCGAAACAGTCAGCAGCTGATCTCGACTAAATATAAACAAAAACAATAACATAAAGGACTTTCAATACCCCAAAATCTAAGCAAGCTATAAAACCACAACTGCCTGATATTTCCCATTTTCAAATTAAAATAATAATAATAAATAATAATCCTTACCTTTGGTGTAGGGTTTTATATGTCGAAAGGATGCTCAAAGTGGTTCATAAGGTATACTGTAAAGTGTAGTGATTGTATTTTGTGGGCAAATGTGGCAGCCAATTTTACTCACAGCAATGTCCCACAAACAGCAGCAGAGTGAGTGACTAATTTTATTTTGGGGGATTGTTGGCCAGGACTCTTGTACTCTTTTCAAATAGTGCTGTGGGGTCTTTTAACATCCACTTGAATGGTCAGACAGAATCTTGGTCTAACAGATTTAACATCATGCTAATTGATATCCCAATATTCCTAGTATGTATGTATTTTACATACAAGGTTGAAAAGCCTACAAATGCTCATTATTTGTGAAGTATGGGAAGGACTTGCATTTTACAGCTCAATATCATGCTAATACATTTCAAAGTGCTTTGGGGGTAATTACTGTCAAGTATACTGATTGTGTGTTTGTAGGGAAATAAGGCAGCAATATTTACATTCAGGAAAATCCCACAAACAGCATTGAACTGAATGATCCATTTATATGGAGGATTGTTGTTCAGGACACCTGGAGAAACTCCCTTCTCTTTGTGGCTTCAATTTAAAATCTCATTATGAAAGAGCTTAGCTATGATGGGAGGTTGGAAAACTTGGGAGTCAAGGGGTGTTTACAACATTGAAGGTAACTGACAGACTGGATTGTGAGGTGATCCAAAACAAAATCTTAAAAATACACTATTTGTAGCAACCTTCACACAAGTAGCTTCTCCAGTGCTTAACAGCATTGTGGTCTGGAAAGAGAGGGGAGGTGTCTGAAGGCATGCTGGAAGAGGAAAAGCAGGGGCAAGACAGAGGGATTGATGTAGGGAGTTCCAGAGTTTCGAGGCATAGTGACTGAAAGCACAAGCAACAATGATGGAGCAGAGGGGATGAGGGACCTGCAGAAGATATGAGCCAGCTGAGCGAAGACAGTGGTTAGTGGAGTGGGGTATGAGCAGTTCAGAGGCGTAGGGAAGTGCAAGGACAAGTAGGGATTTAAAAGTGAGTGAGGATCTTGAACTCGATCTGTTCTGCAACAGAGAGTCAGTGGAGACTTGTAAAAATTAGGGTGTTAGGGATGTGGAACCTTGTATAGGTGAGGACATGGGCGGTAGAGTTATTTTGGACCTTGCTTATAGTGAAGCTGGAGAGACTGGCGAGGAGCACATTGGAAAAATTGAGGCAACTGGTGGTAAAGTATGGATGAGAACAGAAAATGTCAGGATACTGACCAAAAATAAAGCCAAAGATATATTTTTAATAAGGTTTCAAAGGTTAGGAGAGTAGGAGCCGAGGAAATTTGGGAGAGAGTTAGCATAAAACACTGTTTAGATTAACACTTGTAGAATAGTCACTTGGGTAAAATATTGGTGCCAGTAACAACAACAATAATAATCCTTGCATTTGATATAGTGTCTTGCAACTGTCTGTTCAGGTGGACTTTAAAGCTTCCTCGGCACTATACAAAATGGCAAGGGTTTTCCTCCCACTGTCTTAGCCAACAATTCGCCAGAAAAAAAATAAGCATGCACTTAATGGTTGTTTTGTGGGATATTGTTGTACAAATTGGTTGCCACATTCATCTACAAATACAAAGTCATTACACATTATAGTATAATCTGTGAAGTGCTTTGTGACATCCCACCAACAAGAAAGGCATGTATCAAACGCAAGGGTTATTATTTTAATTTAACTGTACAAATGAACCTTTTTAGAAGAGAAGAGGAGGGGTATTGTTTCGGGAGATCATATAAGAAAAAAGACTAAATACAGCAGGTGATGCTATTGTCCCCATCAACACTAACAAAGTACAGTATCAGCATCTGCTGAAGCAGAGGTGACATGATCCTGGAATTGCTGTAACCCAGCGCATGAAAGGAACATGGAATCGTGGTGAAATCACACAGCTGGCAGAGCCTGGGTTAGAAATATTTCTGAGTCCAAGAAATAGCAGCCAGCTTCCAACAAAATGGTATTAACTCGACTTAATGATGTTGCGATCAGCAGGAAATCGCTGCCGATGACTGTAGCTGATCCCCAGTTTCAGCGGCAGTTGAGTCGGAAACTGAGTTGGGCAACTGGAGTCGCAGCTGTTCCCCTAAGGCCATGCATTAACGTTCAGCGAGGAACTCCACTCCCTGATAAAGATCATGTCTTTCTGCTCCTGTATTACAGATGCCAAGCCGAAAACCTTTCCCTTTATTCGTCACTGCTAGCAGCAAACTTGAATTCTTCCATTTGTATTTTGTAAAATAACATTTTTGGAGAAACCTATTGCCAATAAAGAGACAAAATTCAATAGTATCCTAATTTTCTTCTTTGATGTACAGCAGTCAGGGTCCCAAATGTATTCCCATTGCAAAGAGTTGGGCTGAAGCAAGTAAACTTACTCTCAGACCTCTGTCAATCTAGTGGGTGTGGACTGACAATTTCCTCCTTTCCCTGCGGTGAAGCTCCTTAAGTCTCCTTGATAATATCCTACTACACCCACCTGATGATCTGCCTGGGAACAAGAGCTCTCCACACAGAAGAGTTACTGACAGTACTTGTGGCTTTTAGCTACCAGACCCCTGCGGGAGCTTGACATCTGGCTTCAGAAACAATGCTGTGAAATGGTTTATCCTTCCACGCTGGAGGACCAAGGCCGTGACAACTTTGCTCCCACTTTTCCCTTCACTTCTGGCTCCAAACCCCTCTAGCCCTGCCCACAGCACTGAGACACACCTCGTCAAACTTACAAATGACATAACCTCTGTGTGACCAGGCTCCCTGTATTTATGTTGCTTCAATACTATCAACCTGTCGAACTTGATCACCTCTCCTCTCTCCTCCACCACGTGGTTCCAGTGTTACTTAACTCATCACCTCCATTTTGTCTCCTCCAATGGCTCCTCGTCTTGTCCTCCCATGGTTACTTATAGAGTACCTCAGGGTTTTGTCATCGGTTCCATCTTTTTCCTCATCCTTGGTGACATCATGTTCAAACAAGCAGATGACACCCAAATCTGCCTCTTTACTTCTATCCTAGATTTCAGTTCCACTGATCCAATCATTTATAATGAGTACCTTTTGCAGGTCAACCGGAATCTTTCAAAATCTCCCACCAACACTGCAGTGCTCTCCTCTCAGGGCTTTACCGGCAGCAGAGAGTTTGCATTTTCCACTTGCAATCTCAAGCCCATCCCCCTTTTCCATTCAGCTCCATACAAGCGGAGCATCTAGCCACTGAGTCACTGAGACAGCACCATTCCAAGATTTATTAACAAATATTTCCATTGTACGGAAGTAAACCGCAGTAATGATTCAAGTCAAACAATTTTTTGTAGCTGGTGTCACTGGGATTTACCTTTCATTTACTGGTGGTGGGGAGCATGACTTCCCTGAAGCCATTGAAGTCTGCCTCCCCCCCTCCCCACCTCACACACACACACTCACACACACAAACATTAGATTCAGAATGAAGTCACTGCAAAGAGTCCAAACAGTAATTGCTGGCAACAAACTAGCTTGCATTCTCTGAGTAAAAAGGGGAGACAACACAAGGAACCTTTAAGAAGGAAGAAAGTCATCTCCCTGAACCCCATTTTCACCCACAAAATGCACAGTCAATCCACTTTGCAATGTATCCAGTGAAGTGCTTTGAGGCGTCTCAACAAAGTGATAAGACATTATTATCAAATGCATTATTATTATTATTATTAGTAATTATTTTTGTCAAATAGATTGTTTTACCATTGAATTAAATCAGTGTGAAGATAACTCATCACCTGAGTTTTGGAGTGAGCCGGGTAGGACAGGGAGTGACTCTGTGGCAGACTTTTGTAAATGGCTGTTACTGTAACATGTTCAAGCCAAATGAGGGCGATGGAATGTGAATGTAATTGCACTCAGGGCTGGACAGATTCACCTCATGCATCGGGCAGTATTAACCACTATCCTGCGTGAAGGATATATTCTATTAATGCAACTAGTTATTGCTGCTCATAGAATAACACAAGACAGTCACACATGGAAGCTGCTGTGCACCTCTCGTATTGTAGGTTAAGCTTAGTTTGTAACATTAAACAGCATCTAATTTGTGGCATTCGCAAAACTCATTGTTATATTTATTGCAATTTCCAATTCATAAAATATGACGCAGTTTCAGTCGCCTGAGTGTGACCAGAGCTTGTCTGCACTGAATAATAATAATTCTTGTATTTGATCTAGTGCCTTTCATGTCAGGAGGACATCTCAGTGCGCTTCACAGGCTGCTACTGCAAAGTGCAGAGTGTTTTTTGTTGACAAACACAGGAACCAAATTGCATACAGCAGATGTCCCACACAACAAATAGCCTTGAAGTGAATGACAAATTTATCTAAGGGATTGTTGGCCAGGACACCAGGGAATCTCTGAGCAAACATTAACATTAAAGTACAACAATCCGCTCCAGTATTGTAGCATTCTCTTTTTTTTTGATCTATTAATGAATTCCTCAAATGCAATAGGCTGCTCGGTCTTCTTGCAGAATAAGGAACAACTTGCAATGTTTCCTGGCCTTGCGGCAGTACACAGTAAAGCAAACGTGCAAGTGAACGGAATGTATCACATTGAAGGGGAAGAAAGTCTGAGGAAGGACTTTCTGTTCATAATACTAACAGATGTAAATGCAATCATTGATACGTATTTTAACCTTGCTAAAGTATTATTGAGTCAAATAGAACAATGCAGTGACTGAGCAATTATAATAATAATCCTTGCATTTGATACAGTGCCCAATTACATTGTTGAGATGTCTCAAAGCGTTTCACAGAATATACTGTAAAGTGAATTGACTGTCTATTTTGTGAGCAAAACGTAGCAGCCAATTGTGCCCAGATGTGTCCCATAAATGGTCGTGGATTGAGTAACAATTTTTTTGGAGGGATTATTACCCCCGGAAAGCGATCCGCAAATCGACTAACAACCGGGTTCCTAATTACTGCTAGGTAAACAGGCATGTGGAGTAAGGAGACTTGTCTAAAGTTTCGCCCCGCTGGGAATCAAACCCAATTGAGTAAAACAGTAAAAGCAGGTTTCTGCAGTCCTCAAAACTGAAAAATATTTCAATAAAGGTAAAATTTGGGCAAAACCTACAGTTCTTGTTAGTGTTCCTTGTCTTTATTACCTCAAGGAAATTGTTGAGGAATATTGCAAATTTTGTTCTATTCCTTAATTTATGCCACAATAAAACAATGACTAGACATAAACATAGGACACCTGCTCTCAGCCTCTGATTTCCCATAGTTACAGCTCCTGGTCAGCTGGTCACTTGTCAGTAAAAAAACACAGGGAAATAACATGTATATTGACAGTTTCCTGATGTAGCCTGGGAATGTGACTTTAAATCCACATTTGTCAGCCTGACTCAGTTGTTAGCACTCTCGCCTCTAAGTCAGAAGGTTGTCAGTTCAAACCTCATGTCAGTATTTTGAGCTCATAGTTTAAGCTGCATTACTGAGGCCACACTCCATTATTGAAGGTGCCCTCCTTTGGATGAAACATTAAATGAGGATCCCATCTGCCTGTTGGGGCAAAGGGGAGTTTCTCCCAGTGTCCTGTCCAACAATCCTTCGGATAAAATTGTTCAATCACTCCATAGCTGTTTGTGGGATCACTAATTGCAATCACTAATTGCTTTACTCAATTTGTCTGCCTTGTTCAACTAACATTTATATTGACAGTTTCTTAATGTAGCCTGAGAATGTGGCTTTAAGTCCACATATGTCAGCCTGGCTCAGTCGTTAGCACTCTTGCCTCTAAAGAGCTATATCACATGTTATTATTACAAGTATTATTATTAATTACAATAAATGACAGATGATTTTGTGATGTACAAGAATGCACTTAACTTTAATTTCCCCTGCAAGAAAAATACTGTACAACTTTTGAGATGGTTGGAA
Organism: Callorhinchus milii; assembly: GCF_018977255.1. Lineage (NCBI taxonomy): Eukaryota > Metazoa > Chordata > Chondrichthyes > Chimaeriformes > Callorhinchidae > Callorhinchus > Callorhinchus milii. The sequence continues at coordinate 14,714,127 of NW_024704744.1, forward strand.
TAAATCTAAAATATTCTATATGTATTCATGATTTTCAATCCACAACTGTTTGTGGGACACTGTGCGCAATTGACTGCCGCGTTTTGCCCACAAATATACGGTCAATTCACGTTACAGTCTATTCTGTGAAGCGCTTTGAGATGTCGAGAAGACGTGAAAAGCGCTATATCAAATGCAAGGATTATTATTATGAGGTTCAGAGATAAGAGAGTAAAAAATGAGATCTGTTACTTCTAGTCTCTCCACACCTCCCCAGCGTTTCTTAGTAACTGGACAACACTGCAACAAAAGAAACTGGACAACATGCATATCTGGTCTGACTATAGCGCCTGTGGCAGCTGTCAGGAAATAAATAGAAGAAATAGCCACAGACAAAGTGTTGGGTGTTAAAACGTGGCAGAAGATAGACTCTGCAACAGGAAGTTGAGGTGTCAGGCTGCCTGCACACACACAGTGTCATTAAAGAATGGAACCACCAGATAAAGAGCAAGAGGACACAGCTGGCTCTGGGGTGATGAAGTAACTCCAAGAAAGCCAAAGTTGGTGTGCGGTGAGTAATTCCATGAGGTTTGTGTGTGTGTTTTCTCTTTTTCTCCTCCTCAGTTTCCAGCCATTGAATCCATCTATCCTGTCTCTTGACAGTCCAGAACCTAAAAGATGACCCTGTTATAACATTATTGCTTGGGTCCATAAACTCAGACCTTATAACACAGACCCAAATGCACTAAAATATGGCTTGACTGCCTACTGGGTCATCAGGTGGCTGCTGATATCACTTACTGCACATAACACTTCCTTTGCAAAATGACCTCCTGCGTATAGTGCTTATACGTAGCACTTAGGAAGTGATGTCAGTGGCACTTCCTACATATAGTGGGCAAGTGTGCACCATACATAACGTGACATCAGCATAAAGTGCCGGTGAGCAGGAAGTCACATCCACGTCAGCAATGAACTGACAGCCCAGAAAGTTGCCTCTTTTGGCGCAAGAAGTCAAGTGCATCATGCTTCCACGATAGCTCACGTCCACAACGCACAGTATAAGTGGACCCCAGCTGAACTGGGACGCCTTGCAATAGCATAGCCGTGTATTAATCTCCAATTCGTGGCATGTATTAACAAGATTCATTATGGAGCAGGATTAGAACTAGAATTCCTGTCAAACCATGAGAACTCTGCTTGGGAAGTAGATTGTGTTGGTCCAGATTTCCCACGAGTTGGTGTGACATACCTCTAGGAACCAGTTCAAGGAGTCCCCATTTGTGCAACTCAAATTCCTTATTAAGGCATTAAGAAATATTACGAATAAGATCCCATTATCCTTATATACCTTTCAGTTATTTGTGTTGCCCATAGCACAGAAACTGCCCTGGTCAAGGTCACCAATGATATCCTGACCATCTGTGACCAGGGCTCCCTCTGCCTCCTCGTCCTCCTAGACCTATCGGCAGCATTCGATACGGTCGACCACGCTATCCTACTCCACCGCTTGTCCTCCCACCTCAACCTTCAAGGCACTGTCCTTGAATGGTTTAGGTCGTACCTTTCTCACCGTCTTCACTTTGTCTTGACGAATGGCTTCTCCTCCACCCCCCCGTACTGTCTCATGTGGTGTCCCTCAGGGCTCTGTCCTCGGTCCCCTCCTCTTCACCCTCTATATGCTCCCCCTTGGTGACATCATCCGCAGACATGGGTTAACTTCCACATGTATGCGGATGACACCCAACTCTACCTTTCCTCCTCTACTCTCAACTCCACGACCACCGATGTCCTGACAGCCTGCCTGTCCGACATCGAGTCCTGGACGAGAGACAACTTTCTTCAGCTCAACGTGCGAAAAACCGAGGCCCTCCTGATTGGCTCACGTCAGCGCCTCCGCACCTCAGGCGCTGACACCATCAGCATCCAAGGCTGCACTCTCCACCTCTCAAAGCCAGTCAGGAACCTCGGCGTTTTGTTCGACCCTGAGCTGTCCTTTCTCCCTCACATCCGCACCACAACTGGCACCGCCTTCCATCACCTCCGGAACATCGCCAGACTACGGCATTACCTCACCCCTCACGCTGCTGAAACCCTGGTTCACGCCTTTGTCACCTCAAGGCTGGACTATGGGAACTCTCTCCTCGCCGGCCTTCCCGCCACCTCCCTCCACAAGCTGCAGGTCATTCAGAACTCTGCAGCTCGTGTACTGTCCCGCACCAGGCTTCGCGACCACATCACTCCCACCCTCGCTCGCCTCCACTGGCTCCCCATCCCCCAGAGGATTGATTTCAAGATCCTCATCCTCACCTACAAGGCCATTCACGGCCTTGCTCCCTCCTACCTCTCCAACCTACTATCCCCCTACCTACCTGCCCGTACCCTCCGTTCCTCTGGCTCCGGTCTGCTCCACGTCCCCCGCCCCAACCGCCCTACCATCGGTGGTCGGGCCTTCAGCCTCTCAGCCCCGAGGCTCTGGAACTCCATCCCCCAGTGCCTTCGCCTTGCTTCCTCCCTTTCCTCCTTCAAGGCCGGTCTCAAAACCTTTCTCTTTGACCGAGCCTTCAGCTCCCCTCTCGACTCTCTTCCCCCTCCTCGCTCCCTCCCTTCCCTCCCCTCACCCTGACCATTTCCCCCCTCCTCGCTCCCTCCCTTCCCTCCCCTCACCCTGACCATTTCCCCCCTGCTCGGGTCATGACCCAACTGTGCAGCGCCTTGGGACGTCCTCCTGACTTGAAAGGCGCTTTATAAATGGAATCTTGTTGTTGTTGTTATCAGCCTGACTCAGTGGTAGCACTCTCGTCTCTGAGTCAGAAGACTGTGGGTTCAAGTCTAAGCTGACACTCCAATGCAGTGATAGGGGTGTGTTGCAATGTCAGAGGTACCATCCTGCCCAATGAATTTCCAATAAAATGGATGCTGCATTTATTGATATAAATATTTGACAGTGTTTATAGACCAACCCCATTATAATGCGTCCTAATATAACATGGTCCAATTAAACACCATTGTATAGTGGACCCGTGAAGTACACTATAAATAGAGGAGACGTCCGGTTGCTACCACTCACTGACCAGCATCCTGTACATAACGCACCATGCAGGAAGTAAAGTGAGCAACTAACTAATGACCTTGAATCACTGATCGGCTGCCATTATATAGTGTGCCTTTTTTATGACCCAACGTCTGAGTTTATGGACTCCAAGCACTGCGTTACAACAGGTTTGGCCTGTACCTATGAATCGATATGATAAAACACTATGAGAACACAAGTTTTCCTCAGTGAAACAAAGCTAATGCATCTTCTCCCCTGCCACTGTTTTTAGTTCATGATCAAATAGAAATAAGTACCTTTAAACTGACTGCACTGACACCCAGAACTATTTACAAACCTCCTATTCAAATACAGTAATTATAACTTCTTGTGGGCGCAATGTAATTCTGCAGGATTTCCTCCGGAAGGGTAATTTCATGACGCTTTGGTTCTATAATAAAAGAAAATAGTTAGGTGGAAAATTGAATTGAAGGACTCATGCCCCATCACGCAAAAACTATCACATGTTTATACACAGACGAAGACGTGATGGTGCAATTTATAGTTCGATGATATCATTGTTGTTTCACCCACGTCTAGCACAAAAAAGTATTTTAGATTTCTTCCTACCCCACAACGACACAGTCTTTTCTTGTCCAAGTGAATGACATAACCAATCACGTCTCATACTTACTGTGCAAACTGCTCTCCCCAATCACTATGCACATGAGAATCTGGAACACCATTTTAAAAGACCATGCTTTAAGGATACTTGCATATACAATGTATTGTCAGTAGAAGATCCCTCATACTGAAGAAAAAGTACTGCATGTAAAAGGTTTCGCGGGCTTGTACTTACAAAATCAGCAATCTGACCTTCTGGGGAAAATAATATAGATATATTGGATTATTTTTACATTTTAGGTGTCAGCCTAGTTGACTTGGTGGCAGTCTCACCTCTGATCCAAAAGATTGTGGGTTGAAGCCCCACATTAAGCTCACAATCGAGTGTGACCCTCCAAAACAGTGTTTGGTGAACACGACATTGGAACATGAGTTGCCATCCTTTGGTTGAGAGGATATCTGCCCGATCAAGTGAATGTTAAAGATCCTGTGGCACGACACAAAAAGAGAAAAGAGTTTCTCATAGAATCATAGAATCATAGAATATTATGGCACAGAAGGAGGCCATTCAGCCCATCGAGTCTGTGGGAGTATTATTGAGAGTCGGCTCTTTGACAGAGCAACTGACTTTTATTAACCCCACTCACCAGCTTTCTCCCCATAAACCTGCAAACCTGTCTTCTCCAGATACCTATCCAGTTCTCTCTTAAAAGCTGTTATCGAATCGGACTTCACTGCCCTTTCAGGCAGATCATTCCAAATTCAAACAACTCGCTGAGTGAAAACATTTCTTCTAACCTCCCCTCTGCTTCTTTTGGTAGATATCTTAAGACTGTGACCACGAGTCACAGATACACCTACCAGTGGAAACAGCTTTTCCCTATCTATCCTGTCGAAACCTTTCATGATCTTGAAGACCTCTATCAGGTCCCCGGGTAACTTTCCCTGCTCTAATGGGAAAAGTCCTAACTTTTCCAGCCTGTCCTCATAGCTAAGCTTCCCCATTACTGGTATCATTCTCGTGAATCTCTTCTGCATCCTTTCCAGTGCCTTAATATCCTTCCTGAGGTAAGGTGCCCAGAACTGGATGCAGTACTCCAGCTGAGGCCTAACCAGTGTTTTGTACAGATTAAGCATAACCTCCCTACTGTTATACTCTATGCCCCTACTAATGAAGCTCAGTACACCAAATGTACTGCCTACTGCCCTATCTACCTGCTCTGCCACCTTCAATGAATCGCTTACTTGAACGCCCAGATCTCTCTGCACATTCACCCCCCTTCAGATTGAGCTACTAAGCCTATATTGCCTCCTATCATTTTTCCTACCTAAGTGTATCACCTCGCACTTATCTACATTCTCCTGGTGTCCTGGGGCCCCAGATAAAATCCGCCCTTTACTTTATAGCATAACCTCCTCATTATAATCCTGAGCTTGTGACTTGACCTGATGACGTGGCTTATGGCAATGTATTGCTTTGTGTTTGCTACTTTCATATTGTTCTTTATCTCTGTTATTTAGAGTCTTACCTTACCCTAGATGCAACCGAAACACTTGTTCATCCTCCTGACTCAACTTCTCAATTGCCCTCTTTGCCAGTCTCCCCAGCTCTACCATGTACAAAATCCAGCTGATCCAAAACTCTGCCGCCCATCCTTCTTCTATCCCATCACCTTGCCCCTTCCTTCCCCATCTTCAGATCATGCCCTTCAGATCATGCCCAAAGACCTTCCTCTTCGACCGTGCTCCCCCCCCTTCCCCCCGACTTGGAGTTGTGCTCCGCCACTGTTGCGCTCTGGTACCCTACCCAGCGTGAGGGGCACTGTATAAATGCTACCTGTTGTTATTATTGTAGTTGTTATCCTTCAGCACAGAAGGAGGCCATTCAGCTCTTCATGCCTGTGCTGGCTCTTTGAAAATGCTATCTAGTTAGTCCCACTTCCCCACTCTTTCCCCAAAGCCTCGCCATTTTTTTTCTTTTCAAGTAAATATCCAATTCCTTTGTATTAGCTACAGGTACATTTAGACCTGATATATATCAACTGATGTAAACAACATTAATTTATACTGTTAGACCATCAGAGCTTATATGTTGCTCATAACAAAAGTTTGTTGCTTGTTGGAAACTCCCTAATATCTGATGAAAAAGGAAACTGTTTTCGTGGTTTAGGCAGCGTTACAGTTCTGTTGAACATTTTCCCTGTTACCTTCTAAATTATTGTCTTCTTTGGAACAGATTCTATCAATGTACACCTGACATCTCTGCGCTCAGACATGGAGTACATAAGATCATAAGAATTGCTAGGTGGAAAAAAGACCAAGGTCCATCCAGTTAGCATTCCACCATCCTGATAGTTGCATGACATGTCATGTCCCAAACTATATCTGTATCCCAAGATATTATTTCCTAACAGAAATCTATCTAATGTGTTCTTGAATGAATCAACACTTTTCGCTTCCGCTGTCTTCCTAGGGAGCCTGTTCCTTGCATTTACTACTCACTCACTGAAGTAATGTTTCCGCACGTTTGTTCAGAATTTGCCCCCCTTCAGTGGCAGACCATGTCCTCTGGTTTTACTGTTCAGTACAATATACAAGCACATCGTGCTGGCACACAGGATGTGGCCGTCGCTTCAGCATGATTTCAGCTGTTTGGCTGAACCACTGCACCTTCCTGGAACTGCATCCACACGAGGAGAAGGCTGTGGGGGTGTGCCATCCTGTCTGGATTATCTGGGGTGACGTCAGCAGCAGATGGCGATGCACATGCGATTCAAACTGGGGCAAGCGCTCAGTGTCAGCTGAGTACAGATTGTGGATGTGGGCTCGTTCCTGACACGTACCATTCCAACCTCCGCTTTTAGTGCAGTACTTACCTCAGTAATCATTTGAACAGCTGCGTTTAAAATGGAACTGAAAACCCAAACTAGCATTCCTTGCACTTCGTTCTTGGGAAACACTGAAAGTGACAGATTAATTTAAGAAACGGGTTCTACAGTTTTAGAAAAAACAAGTGAACTTTTTAAAAAAAAGTTATTTTTCAGATTCAAAATGATCCAATGTTTGTTGGCTTCACACTGACTTACTTAACTGATGCTTTGCAGGATCAGTTACAGAGTTTACATTTTCACACTGACATCATTTTGAGTTATTGCATGTTCTGCCATTAGGAATACAGCAACAACAAAAACATGCACTTATGAGTGCTTCACACAGACAGTGTCCCGGAGCGACTATGTCGTCCCAAGATTGATATGACCCAAGGATGGCAGGAAGTAGAGCCATTCTGTAAGTTATTGCTGATCATCATAAGATCACAGAGATGCACTGACCAGGCAGATTCTTCCCCCTGTTCAATCTTATTCTCCGTTCTTCAGATGAAACTTTAAACCAAGATCTCATCTGCCTGTTCAGGTGGACTTTAAAGATGTTGTAGATCCCACGGCACTATTTGAAAAGAGAAGGGAGTTTATCCCGGTGTCCTGGCCAACAATACCCCAAATAAACATTGCTGTGCACAATTGTGCTGTTGCTGCGACACAGTCACTCCATTCCAGATTAACTCCTCTAAAGTGTTTTGAGACGTCCTTTCGACGTGGGAAGGCCTATAGCAAATAGAAGGATTATTATTATTCCAAAACATCAGCATTATGTCATCTCTTGACAACATCAAGGTGTTTCTTAAATACATCCAGTGTCCCGGTCTCAGACAGCCATACTGCTAACCTATTTCAGCTGTTGATTACTCTCTACGTACAAAAATACTTCTTGGAGTTTGGCTAAATTTACTATTGAGAAACCTTCAACCTGTATCCTTTTGTTCTCCTGCCTTGAGAAAAGCACATTTAGCCCAGGATAACTCACCCTCTGAACTTACTGAAAAATGGCTTCAAAATTAAGATTAAGAATTTGCAAAATTCTGGATGCTCTGAAATGTTACAGAAATAGAATAATCTCGACCCAGTTAGAATTCCAAATTCCTTGTTTAATGGTCTTCTTGCTGTGTCACTTAATTAACGTTATGTATCAAAAGCTACAGGAAAATTCCATGTGTAAGTTGCATACATATGTGGAACTCTCATTCTTGTTGGGAGACTATTAAGCATGGTGATGGGTTTCCACATGGGTCATCTCCCCAGCTGACAAAAAAAAAAGTACCTACAAAGTTCCGATCAATTCTGCCTTCCTATGTGATTGGCACAAAGGCAGACATATGCACAGTGTTGAGTACTGTCGAGTATTCCTGCAAATGTGCTGGTGGGGGTGGGGAATTGCTATAATGAATGTACAACACAAGTACGACTGTAAAGGGAAGTAATTCTTCATGGTAAGAGTAGTGAACAAAGCAAAACTTTAACATTTTGCAACCATCGTGAATGTAGATTTCATTATGAATATTGATTGAAATTAGATTGAGTTCTACTTTGAAAAGGACATCGATGCATTGGAGGAAGTTCAGAGAGCAGCACGGGAATTTTTAAGACTAGAAAAAAACCATTGGAGTTAACAACAATAACTTGCATAAGGATCACACCATCAGCATCCAAGGCTGCACTCTCCACCTCTCAAAGCCAGTCAGGAACCTCGGCGTTTTGTTCGACCCTGAGCTGTCCTTTCTCCCTCACATCCGCACCACAACTGGCACCGCCTTCCATCACCTCCGGAATATCGCCAGATTACGGCACTACCTCACCCCTCACGCTGCTGAAACCCTGGTTCACGCCTTTGTCACCTCAAGGCTGGACTATGGGAACTCTCTCCTCGCCGGCCTTCCCGCCACCTCCCTCCACAAGCTGCAGGTCATTCAGAACTCTGCAGCTCGTGTACTGTCCCGCACCAGGCTTCGCGATCACATCACTCCCACCCTCGCTCGCCTCCACTGGCTCCCCATCCCCCAGAGGATTGATTTCAAGATCCTCATCCTCACCTACAAGGCCATTCACGGCCTTGCTCCCTCCTACCTCTCCAACCTACTATCCCCCTACCTACCTGCCCGTACCCTCCGTTCCTCTGGCTCCGGTCTGCTCCACGTCCCCCGCCCCAACCGCCCTACTATCGGTGGTCGGGCCTTCAGCCTCTCAGCCCCAGGCTCTGGAACTCCATCCCCCAGTGCCTTCGCCTTGCTTCCTCCCTTTCCTCCTTCAAGGCCGGTCTCAAAACCTTTCTCTTTGACCGTGCCTTCAGCTCCCCTCTCGACTCTCTTCCTCCTCCTCGCTCCCTCCCTTCCCTCCCCTCACCCTGACCATTTCCCCCCTCCTCTCTCCCTCCCATCCCTCCCCTCACCCTGACCATTTCCCCCCTGCTCGGGTCATGACCCAACTGTGCAGCGCCTTGGGACGTCCTCCTGACGTGAAAGGCGCTCTATAAGTGGAATCTTGTTGTTGTTGTTGTTGTTGCATAAGGATGATCGCCGGGTAAAGTCTCTCAGCACAAAGTTTATCTTGTTTACATGGGAACTCCATGTATGTCATAACGACCAGCAAAGTCCTTGATGCTGACCAAAGAAACCCCTGAGCCGAGTTTTCTTGAGTCAGCATGATTTATATTCAGGTCCCTGCATCAGATGTTTGTCCTATTTCCTGTTTTGCTATTTGCTATTCATTTTTTGATCTCAATGTTTCAAATCAACATGGTAATTCACTGCAGACGATGCAAAAGCAAATATCTGTAAAATATTATCCAGATATTGTTCGCCTATAAAAATACTCAGTCACTACACTTTACTGTAAAATCATGTGAAGTGGAGTCCTGCATCTCAGTGGTTGAAGCACTCGCCCTACAAGCAAGAGACCTAGGTTCGATTCCTGGCAGGATGAAACCTTGGGCAAGTTTCCTTAATCCTCACGCTTGATAATAATCCCTCAGGAAAAGAATACAATAATAATTTGGTCACTCATCCACGACTGTTTGTGGAACACTGCTGTGTGCAATTGGCTGCCTCGTTTCGCCCACAAAATATACAGTCAATTCACTTTACAGTATATTCTGTGAAGCGCTTTGAGACGTCTAGAAGACGTGAAAAGTGCTATATCAAATGCAAGGATTCTTATTATTATTATTTGAGATATCCTCCCAAAAGGCCGTTTACCCAATGCAAGCATTGTTATTTGGGCAAATCTTTTGTTAGTCAGAAAATACTCTTAATAATAACATTAACAGTAGCTCATTTGTTGGGGCAACATTATGTGCAGCAATTATAACAAAATGTAGGTTTATAGAATCATAATAATAATCCATGCATTTGATGTAATGCCTTATCACATCATCGCAATGTCTCAAAACACTTCACAGGATATACTGTAAAGTAGATGAGACATTAAACCGAGGTCCCGTCTGCCTATTCCGGTGGACGTTAAAAATCCCATAGCACTGTACGAAAAAATAAGGGAGTTTATCCCAGTGTCCTGGCCAACAATCCCCCAAATAAATAAGAATCATAGAAATTTAAAGTTCACAAGGCCATGTAGCCCATCAATTCTACACCAGATCTCAGAGCAAGGTGTACGCTCCCTTATTCACATTGTCAAAAGTTAATCTCAAGACCTATCTCTTTCACTGTGCTTTCAATCACCTTTCCTGTCCCCAACCCCCTCAGCTCCCAAACCCCTGCTCAGGTGCCAAGCCATTATGGTAAGCACCTTAATAACAATAATAATAATAATCCTTGCATTTGATATAGCGCTTTTCACGTCTTCTGGACGTCTCAAAGCACTTCACAGAATATACTATAAAGTGAATGCTTACAAAATCTATATACCTTATGTGCATTCCAAACGTGAAAGGCACTATATACAAGTAAATTTGCATTGTATCATTCAATTCCACTTCCCTGACTTAGCACCATACTCCTTCAAACATCTATTTTAAAGGGATGTTAAAGTACGTCTATTGCTGTAAGTTTAGCATTCAAAAATATAGCAACCCAACCTGCAATAAAAGAGGCATTGTTCATAGCTCCTTGGTTACTAAATCTGTTTCTAAATAACACACACTCCTCTTTATGACCAGATTTTAACATAACTTCCAAAAGAAATATACAGTGGGCATTTTACATTACAGATTCATCAGTGAAAAGTAGGTCCACGCTTATTAATATATGCTGTATTCATAAGGGGAAAAATGTATCTATATAAAGCTCCTAGTGTTGGAATGGGAACTGACCTCCACCAGCTGACACATCATTGCACTGCTCCATTACTGTCTGCATAAACACTTACCACCCTCCGAAAATAGGCTTCAGAATAATTTCCCCACCTTTTTCTGTGACAATCAGCTTTTACAATACTAGTATTGAGCAATCGCCTCCAGAAATTGTGCTTCTAGCACTGCTTACACAGAGTGCTTTAAGCGCTTTGGGACACTACGCCACATGAAGGGTGCTATATAAATGCAAATTGTTGTGTTTGTTTTCATATCATTCATTCCTCTCATTTACCAATTAACTCTCATGAAATCTCATTCTGAAAAACAGCCTTTAGGAACACTGGGCACAAGTGAAATTGTGTTACAATTCCTCTAGAAAGTTTGCTAAGTAGATTTTTCAGGAGAGGGGCAAGAAAATATGAAGGATCTCAAGTCTTTAGTTCTTTGTTTCACTATGTTGGTGAATTTTTGTTTCTTTGAGATGAAGAACGCTACTGCTGGCTTTTCCACTTTAATAGTAATCCTTGCATTTGATATTGCATCTTTCATATCAGGAGGGCATCTCAAACCACTTAATTGGATTTACTGTAAAGTGTAGTGTCTGTGTGTAGGAAAACACAGCAGCTAATTTGCACACAGCAGTCACACAAACAGTTTGTGAAGGAATGCTCCATTTTATTTGGGGATTATTGGCTAGGGCTAAGGGAGAAACTCCCTTCTATTTTTGAACAGTGGCATGGGATCTTTAACATCCATGTGTACAGGCAGACGAGAGCTTGGTTTAATGTTCTTCCAGCTCCCACAGTATTGCCTAGAGTGACAGCCTAGGCGATATGAGCTCAAAGTGCCTAGACATCCTTGGGATGTCCTTGGGACATTGTCCCGACATGAAAGGAGTTTTACAAATGTAATTTTGTTGTTGTAGATGGGGATTGAACCCACAGTCACCTGTCTCAGAGTTGTAAATGGTACCAACTGAGCCAGGCTGACACCTAGACAGCCAATATCATAAACAAGAACTCATGCATTAACATAGAAATAGGTTCAGGCAAGAAATAGGCCCGTCTCGGTCACCCATCCAACTTCCCAAAAGATTCCTTCAATTCCAGAAACTTGCCTAATTCCTTTTTGAAACTCGTTGCAGTTCCTTATTCTACATCTCTAGTTCCTGTTAGAAACCCTTTGTAGAGTAGTTCCTTGTTCTGCCACCTGTGCTGATAAGTTTGTTCTACAGGTTACACATCACGTAGATTAAATAAAGGGTAAAGCTCCCGCCACGCTGCCCAATAACATCTCTTGTCCCAAAGTTTGAAGAACACTCATTACCACAGCAATTGTAATGTTGCACACCAAGTCCCTCTTATGGATTTTGCCTAGATTTTATTCTGTAGCACATTATGCAGTTGTGTGTGTGGACTACGACCTCCTTAAGGTAGAACTTCATCCCTAATTTAGGTCTAAATTATCAAACAAACTTCATGCTCTCGAGCACTGGAGAGGAATAAATCCCTGATGTGAACAGGATTAGGCCTCAATCTGATCTCCTTGTGGTCCACTAGCTCAGTGACATTTGCAGTCCTAGTTCACATGTGAAGAGCCATCAATGAGCTATGAGAAGATTTCTTGCATGATTTACTCACAATATGAAATGTGGAGGGGGGGGGGGAGGATGGGAAAGTTTGGATTGAGAAAAATAGGTTGGTGGTAGCCATGTTTTACCATTGCAACTGTGGAAGTATCATCCCTGGGTTACTATCACAGAGTGATAAGCAAAGAATCATAGAAAGTTTACAGCACAGAAAGTATCCCAACGCACACTCTTGGTCCACAAGCCTTGGCTCATACCAAACTGCACCTACTGCTTTTCGGAATTAGGTAAGACGGACGCATCCCTCTAGGTAGAGAGTGCAAATTCCATTCCAACAATCTATCTCTGGAATTTCTATATGTAGGTGGGATACATGGAATTTTCAGCTTGGTTTGGATACTCTTAAACATGGTGATAGATTTCCGCATGTGTCAGACACCCAGCTGACCAAAAAAAAGATTATCTTTGTGCTGATGCCAGTTTGCCCCCTGGAGCTATCTAATCCCACTATCTAATTCCGTTGCTCTTTCCCTGTACTGATAAGGGGAAGAGTAAGATTCTTGCCCTGTTTCTGGAATCTCCAAGCAGTTATCAGTCTGCACAACATAACTTGTTTATTTAAAGTTTCAGCAGGTTTGAAAATGTAAACAACAACAACAACAAAATTACATTTATAGAGCGCCTTTCACGTCGGGAGGACGTCCCAAGGTGCTAAAATCAAATCATGATCACAAATTCCCACGGTCTTTGCACTGTACTTGAAACAGAATAAATCCTGAACCGAGAGTAAATTTCGCCCAAAAATACACAGTCAATCCATTTTGTACTATAGCCTGTGAAGCGCTTTGAGGCGTCTCAATGGCATGATAAGGCGCTATTTCGAATGCAAGGATTATTATTATGAAATTCAATAATTTGTCCTTTACAAAATTACAAAGCTGAGTGATTATGCCTCTACGTAAGGCTGCTGTGAGAGGGAGCCTCATATTGTCTCAACTGTTCCTTCTCTGCATCTCCAACCTTGTGGCTGTCAGCACCTGCTGGCCAGCAGAAAGTTTTGAGCCATGTGAAGATTTACAATAAACCCGAGTGTGCAAGTTATGTAATGCTTCTATAATCCTGTAAATAAGGAGCAGCGAGTACAATACTTTGATTTTTGTGGGGAGTCTTAACATAATGGAAACCATAAAACTAAGAGGGACTTGTACACCAGAGGCTTAATAACTTGATCTCACAGTAGTATTGAGTCCATACTGAGGGAGCCTTCAGTGCTCTGCAAAATGATCAAACCTTGGTTGTCAGAGGTAAATGTTGTAGTTAATAACTTGTCACAGCACCAGCTTAAAACATAGTCATGTTTTATGTGGAAATTTAACAAACTTTGTCCTCCTCATTTAAATAAACATCAAATAAGTCATTTTCTAAAGTGCTTAAGCAGGTGTTTAGTGCAGGATGTTTAAGAAGCATTATAATGTAGGTCACACCAGTGTTGAGTGGAATCACAGAAACCAGCATCCATTAAAGCCTCTCAGAAGGCACTTTCTTGTAAATGTGATAAGGTATTAATCTGCTTAAGGACCCCTTGGCGCTTTGTACAGGCATTTCATAAGTACCCAATCCCCTCCTCAATCCAAATATGTTGTGCTAGTCAATACCCTATTATCGTCAGCCTGTGTTACAATTCCTGTGTAAGGCTCAGAAATCTTACACTTGCTGCCATGATAGCACGTCAGGAGCAAATGAGGTGATGAAGCCAAGTTATAACGTGGTATGTCCAAGTCACACAGGCAGGAATATGAAAACAGAATAAACGTTAAATACAGCTGAGAGCACGAGTGACAACTTGCACCTGAACCACAGCTATTATTTCATCAAATGTTCCTGCGTTTTAGCTTTTTTGCCCCTAAAACTAGCATCACAAATCCGTTATGTTAAAACATGTAGCACAGTCTACCATAGCTTAAAGCTCTATGTCTGTCTTTCGCTATGATCCTGTGAGCTGTTCATTTTACATTAGGAAGTGTCAGACTCCTTCATACATTTCCTTGCAGCAAAATGTTTTGCCCTGCATTTGCTGTCATAATAATAATAGGCCCTGTATTTGATCTTTTGTCTTATCATGTTATTGAGGCGTTTCAAAGTGTTTCACAGGATATACTGTAAAGTAGATTGGCAGTGTATTTTTTAGGTGAATGCGACAGCCAGTTTGCGCAGAGCGACGTCCTACAAACAGCCATGAAATGGAGTGATCAATTTCATTTTAGGGGATTTGTTGTCCAGGATACCGGAAGAATGTCTCTTCTCTTTTCGAATAGTGCCATGGGATCTTTACATCCCCCTGAACAAACAGGACCTTGATTTAATGTCTCATCCAAAGGATACCATCTCCGACAATGCAACACATCCCCAGAACTACATTAGAGCGTCATCTTAGACAATGTGATAATAATGATAATAATAATTCTTGCATTAGATATAGCGCTTTTTACATCTTCTAGACATCTCAAAGCGCTTCACAGAATATACTGTGAAGTGAATTGACTGTATATTTGTGGGTGAAATGCGGCAGCCAATTGTGTACAGCAATGTCCCACAAACAGTCATGGATTGAAGTCACGACATGGGACTTGAACCCACAACTTTCTAACTCAAAGGTGACAGTGTTACCACTGAGCCAGGCTGACACACTAGGTCCACATGTTTGTTGATAGCCCCACCCAAGTAATTTGTAATGATCAATTGTCATGCAGTGTACTCCTTGGAGTGAAATGGGACTGGGATTAACAGAGACAAGTTTCACACAGTTTCAAATGACGCACTTACAGAAACCAACAAGACGTAAAATATTGCACAGCAGAGTCAAGTACAGTTGGTACATAGCCCATCACCAATTATTTATGGAAATGATTTCATTAAGTCCCCCGAGTGCACCAGTAGTTATTTCTTTACTTTAAGGTGTAAAACATTATACTACTTCAAAGGAAGAGAAAATCAGTGTTGTTTTTTTGACACATTATGCCAGATCATTATCCCCACAATGGGCTGTCTGAGATGAACACACAACAGAGAACCTTCTGCCTTTGGATCAGTCGATAAACGCATTAGAGTGCAGTGGAGTTCTGTAGCACAGTGACATATGTGTATGTGCACCCAGTGTCAGTCTTGGTGCTCACCTCACAAGTGAGAGGACCCAGGTTTGATTCCCAATTACCTTAGGCAACGTTCTTTACTCCACACATTGGCTGCCGCATTTCACCCACAAAATATACAATCAATTCACTTTATTCTGTAAAGTACATTCAGTGAAGCAATTTGAAACATCTCGACGACACGATAAAGACACTATCAAATGCAAGGATTATTATTATTATTATTATTGGGATCCAGCTCCTAACCACTAACTATCAAACCCTGCTGAAAAGGCATCTTTCTAGATGTGCTGACAGTCATTTAAGACATTCTTTGAAAAAAGGGGAGGCGGGACGAGCAATTCGAGGAACTCTGGGATGGAGTTTCACAGAGCTAAAGTAGAATGGCTGAAAGCCCGTCTGGGATTGCCATTGCTCACTGAGTAAAGGGAGCAGCTGGGTCAGTAAGTTTGAAGGATGCTGCAGAGCTCAGGTGAGGAGAGACCATTGAGAGATTTAAAGAAAGAGGATCTTGAACTCAATCCATAGGGTTATGGGGAGCCAATGGAGCCAATTTTAAGAAAGGTATCAAAAGCAATGATTCAAAGGGGGAAATCAGAGGCTGGCACTACAATGAACAGATCAGGCCAGCCTCCATTGCAGCGAGATCTTCTCTGCTCATGCCTATAACTCCCAATCCTAAACCTGACAATTAAGACCTAGAAATTATATTAAACCATCATGGCTTCAACTCAGAACAACAAAGAGCTCAGGGTGGAGGGTGGGCGGCCCTGGCAAACAGCGATGGGCAAAACATCAGAGAACATTTCACTGGCCGATCTGCCCACAAGGTCTCAGTACTGAACAACTGTGTCAATGGACCATGTTGTAACACACACCCACACAAACAGGTGAGAGGATGAATGTACTGTGAGATGCTGGTACCCGCAGAAATGGACTAAAGTGCACAAAGCAAGCCTGGAAGGTTGAGTGATTAAAAGATCATTTTGCTATAATTAAATTTATAACCTTTATTTTTAATGACTAATGTTTTCTCCCTCGTTCTGTCTTCTACTTTCTATCTACAGTAAACTCCTGATAATTCTTCACTTCAAGGGTAAAGAGCTCAGTGACACGTTATCCGAAGCGGCGAATTAGGTATATGTATAAATGGAGTCCTGTTGTGGAGACCTGTAGCTCAGTGGTTAGAGCACTCGCTTTGCAAGTGAGAGACCTGGGTTCATTTCCAGGTAGGGCGAAACCTTGGGCAAGTTTCCTTACTCCACACGCCTAATAATAATCCCTCCAAAACAAAAAACAATAATAAATTGGTCATTTTCAATCTACGACTGTTTGTGGGACATTGCTGTGCGCAATTGGCTGCCGCGTTCGTACACAAATGGTTCTGTGAAGCGCTTTGGGACATCCTCCCGACGTGAAAAGCGCTACATTAAATGCAAGGATTATTATTATTAAATACATAAATAAATGTGGCCAGAATATTGACAACATGATGATTTAAGTGGTAGTGACAAGTTAATCCAGGGTCCACTTATCAGGAGTTTACCGTATAACACAAACCTGTATTCAAGAATATGGGCTAGAGTATTGTTTTTATACAGCTTCACATGTTTCCCGCTGCATGTTCGGTCCTCAATCTTAATTAGGGTATCCAAGAACAGTAATAGGTACAGTAACATTTTGGTATTAAATTTTCTAGTCTCAGATACCTTCTGAGCAAACAGTACAAAGGGTGAAAAGTGGGGAAAGGAATCTGTGGGGATCCTTGGTGCTGGAAGCCCATATCTAATGTGTTCTGTTGGTATTTTCTTTAAATACATACATTTGTCTATAAAATACACAGTCGCTACACTTTACTCTAAGAATCCATGAAGCACTTGATATGTTTCAACGAGTATGAGGCACTATATCAAATGCAAGAGGATATTTTAGTCCCTTCAGCAGTTTACAAAATAAAAAATAATACACTTGTAATAATCACGTGTAAAATAGACAGTCACTACACTACACCTTATAGCGAATCCTATGAAGCGATTTGAGACACCCTCCTGACATGAAAGGTGCTGTACCAAATACGAGGATTATGATTACTATTATTATTACTCTGATGCTCATTGGTTTCTTTGATAAATAATCATCCAACATAATTTTCTTTTGTATTCACCGGCTCATTTGTGAATAGGAATAATCTGCAGAATATTGCGTGCCCTCAGTCCTACTGTATGACCGTGATCTTATCTCATGAGTGGGGAAAAATAAACTTTCACGGGGGGGGGAAATCCCATTGACTGAATGATTTACAATATTTGATAAAAGATACGGAGATAACAAAGAGCAGCAAAGCAACACAAGAAGCGAGATTTATTGATTTTATTACACTACAGTTTTTCTTCTGCTTTTATGAGCCTCCAGCTGGGAGAGTAAATCAAGCGGAACTGAGAATTCCTCTGCAGCTTAGGTACATATGTCACAAATGCTAAAATAAACCAATGGAATTAATTTGAGGAGGGGTTTTCAAGAGTGGCCCAAGAGGAAGTCACTGTCAGATTGTGGTCAGTCACTGAACAATGTGAGTAAGATGCTTCAAAGGCTTTACCTTTTACCTAGAAGCCCATCCTTCTTAATAGTTTCCTGACTCACTTGATGGCAGTCGCTAGGAGGTACTGTTGATAATGTACAACACAGTTACAGAACTGTTATGAAAGGCAGGTCAAAACACACCTTTATGGTAAAGGTCATGCTGCTACGGTCCATAAATCAGTGCAACCTTCATTAATGACCTTTTTATCCTTTGGCTAGCTAGTTCTGGCTTTGCAGTACTATGTGGAAGGCACCAAATTCTCTCAGCTTCTGTCTGAATGCTGGATTTTACCTACATTTCTACTGAATTGAACCCACTTCATTCTCAAAATGCTTCACAGTTATGAAATACAGGTTGAAACTTACAAAATTTCACAATAGGTTCAATGTAATAATTGACACCGACTCTACTGTTAAGAAATGTTGCAAACACTGACCGTGGAATTAACTCCTTCTTCACCAGCCGAGCCCACTTTGGTTTGCTCCTAATTATGAAGTGAAAGAAAAAATGCAGCCGTCTTAGAAATCCTGAAGCCAGATATTGAGACTTTGTAGCTCTTTTGTGAAGCACATTGGGACATCTCAATGACGTGATAAGGTGTGATATTAAATGCAAGAATTATTATAATTAGAAAAATATATTATAAGAATTATTATTATTATTGTTCTCACCGAGTTGCCTTCCTGATTGGTTAATATCCCAAACAGAGTGAAAGCCTGCCAAGAAAGTCCGGAGTCAACAACGTCTCTTTCTGATGTTTTGCTAAAATAGTAAAACAAAATGATTCCTCTTGATTGAGACTGACATGGCTCATAAAGCTCAAGTGCTGCTTCCACAGCAGGCCCCAGGCTTTGAAAACGATTCCCAGAACACTCTGCCTCTGCTACTTCACAAACCCTATGATGCAGAGAAATTATTTCGTCTGATGGGGGAATCCAGAACAGCAGGGCATCATCTTAAAATTAGAGCGAGAACATTTAGGAGTGAAATTGTGAAGCATTTTTTCGCGCAAAGGGTGGTTAGGTCAGGGTATCAAGGGATATGGGGTAGAGGCGGGTAATTGGAGTTGAGGTACAGATCAGCCATGGTCCAATAGAATGGCAGAACAGGCTCAAGGGACTAAATGGCCTATTCCTGTTCCTATGCTACTTGTTAAAATCATTTCAACCTGTTTGATGGCCTTTAATGTGACAAAAGGACACAAAAATACACATACATATATACAGTATTAATTACATACAGTATTACATACATGCATACATATGTGCATACATATTTGAGCACATGCACAAACATATCCATCCATCCATATTTACCTATATACATGAGTTGAATGTATTTTGGAGTTGAATTTGTCATGTTTCTTAACAGAATTCCTTAATAATGACTCCAAGATACAAATGGGTTACCATAAGTACATTATACTGACCACAGGAACTCCATCTCAGTTGTAGCTCACATCAGAGCACCATTGTCGGAGGTCAGATTACTAGATGGAATTCATATTTGCAAAGTAAATTCCCACTAGAAACACCAGTTTAGATCCCCTCTGCCTCTCAACCTCTTTCCTGAATACCCCTAGTGTTGTATCTGTATTCCAATAAATGGAATTGGAATTGAGGTACAGATGATAAATAGAAAATCACTGGACTGGCTCACATCATGTGTTCAAAGACCTCCCTTCAAAACACATGTGATCGTGCTGCAATCCATTGAACACAGCTTCCCTTTAGACTGTTACCTTTGAGAGGTTATGATGATGCTTTTCAGCTAGTTATTACCTCAGATGGTGGCTGGGCTATAGAAGCGGTCGCTCAGACCTCTTGTTACAAGAAACACTCTGCAGATAAACCATTTCAGACACATGGCTCTTGCATTCTTAAATCCCTCCAAAATGTTCTTGTAACACAACTCTCAGCCACACAGGAAAGCCGCAGTATCAAATACAAGGTGCAACTTTTATGCTTGTGAGTCACATTCTAGTCAGCGGAATCTCCCATCAATTCTCTTGAAACCCTTCAGCGAACTAACTGGTGACTTATTAACACAGAGACCGTTGGCTCAGCCCTGGTACCAGTCACAACTCCACCAGGCTGCATAGTTTCTATGCCGTGAAACGGCCTATTGAGCAGCACTAACCACCCACCCCTCGCTCCCCGAGTCGGACTTTACAGTCAGATGAAGAGTACGCACAGGTCACCGTGACAACACGGAGGGATCACGTGACATTCTTCTCAATGGAACGCACTTGTCAAATTAACTCTTTCTGTACCATCCAGCACAACAATAATAATAATAATTATTAATGATAATAATAATCCTTGCATTTGATAGAGTTTTTCCACCTCGAGAGGACGTCTCAAAACACTTCATAGGATTTATTGTAAAGTTTAGTGACTGTGTATTGTGTATCAAATGCAAGGTACAACTTTTATCCAACAATGAGGAGGCTCGTGAGTCACATGATCCCTTCATTTTGTTACGGTGACCTGTATGTTCTCTTCACATTTTAAAGGCAGACCATTTAAATGCCCTGACAAAGGATGCTTGACCATTTTTCTAGTGTTTTGGAGAGGTTGAATGCTCAGGGCAACACTTAGCAGATTGTCCTCTCCCTATTCTTGCTCTTGGGACCCAATCCGATTTTACATGGGAAAGTCAGTCAGCGATATATCAAACACGTTATCATCTCACCAGAATTGATACACACCTTGTGGAAACCTTACTGTGCACCAAGGTATTCACAATTCAATAATTTTCTGACACAGATACTTGAGACTTCTGTAAGAAATGCTATTTATCATTCCAGCGACATGTGTAAGTGGATTAAACCCACTGAGGATGTTAGCATATCGCTTGTGTTCTACTATTTCAAAGAATTCCGAGCTTATCCCTAATTAGGAGAGTAGAAAGAGGAGGCCATTCAGCCTCTGGGAACAACACATACACTGGGGTCCCAAAGCCTTGGCTCTTACCAACCTGAGCCTAGTACTCTCCAGAATTAGGCTGAGAGTTCTGTACATGCCACCTACACATGAAAATTCCCATGGCTGGAATGGAATACATACTGTCTCACCCTGGAGGGATGCATACTGTTTACCTAATTCCAGAGTGTATTCAGCGCAAATTGGCAGGAGCCAAGGTCTAGAGACCCAAGAGTGTGCAATGAGGAACTGCTGGAGTTTAACCACTAATCCGGCATAGCTTGCCATTGATAGCGCTATCTGGCAAGTTTCCCACTGCTTGTCCAGCAAGGACCACCCTACCCTTCAGGGCTTTGCACAGTTAACAGGAAATTAGTGGGAAGAATTCTTGCCCCCATTGGCTAGCCTACCCCACTACATTCTGCCAATGAGCCTGGCCCACCTGGCTCAGGAAACAGACTACTAACACCACCACAGCAGATTAACTTGATTCTGACATTCCATTGTCAAGCAATTCAACCTGGAGCCAGTTGAGCTCCAAGGAGACTTTGGGTTACAAGCCCTCATGAGGTAATTGGCAGGAACCAAGAACGTCCTGTGGGCAACACAGCTTGGTATGAAATACATAAGAGAATTGCTACCATCCTTCTCCTCACAGCTTGTTTACACACCCACTGAGTGATGGTTCCACCAATAAGAGATGGGAAACTTCAGAAGCAGTAGCTTACCTTTCTGCAAACTAGTCAAGGTACAAACGTAACTTCAGATCAGGCATAGAATTAATTGCGATAAAGAGATGAGCAGTAAATAACAAGATATTTTTCTAACAGAGGATAATCCATTGTTGTCTATCCATATCCCAGTGTCAACCTGATTCAGTTGGCAGCACTCAAGCTGCTGAGTCAGAAAGCTTTGGGTTCGAGTACCATCTCAGGACTTTGAGCTCATTGCCTAAGGCTGACACTGCAATGCAGTATTGGGGAAAGCAATGTATTGTCAGAGGTACCGACCTTCAGTTGAGACATTAAACCGTCTGCC
Source organism: Callorhinchus milii (assembly GCF_018977255.1). Lineage (NCBI taxonomy): Eukaryota > Metazoa > Chordata > Chondrichthyes > Chimaeriformes > Callorhinchidae > Callorhinchus > Callorhinchus milii. The sequence goes on from NW_024704744.1 coordinate 14,736,187, forward strand.
TGTTCAGGTGAATGTTAACGATCCCATGGTACCATTCGAAAAAAGGGAGATTCTCCCAGTGCCATGGCTAACAACCAATACCCAGGTAAAATTGGTCATTCGCTTCATGGCTGTTTGTGGGACATGTTTGTGGTAAATTTGACCCTGGCATTTACATACAAATGATGCAGTCACTGCATATATAGCTTTACACTGTAAAGTGCTTTTGAGGCAACCTCCTGACATGAAAGTGGCTACATCAAATACAAGATTATTATTATTAACCATTAGCAATTGGCCCAGAGTCCTAAGGCCTATGTCACAAATAACACTAAAATTATGCCAAATTTAACCAAAGTGTCCCAGTGCAGGTGATTCTCAGATTGAGCTACCAGATTCAACTTAGCTGTCAGGAGCAGGAGCAAATCAGAACCCAAGCACTTCCCCAAAGTAGAGCAAATCACCAATAAATCCCCCATCATCACACAGCCACACCCTTCCCCTCACTTTCTAATATTGTGGGGTAAAGTGTTCTTTGCAAACTTAAGAGTTCAGCATTTATAATGAAAACATCTGATGATTGTGGAGTCCTGTAGCTCAGTGGTTAGAGCACTCGCTTTGCAAGTGAGAGACCTGAGTTCAATTCCAGGCAGGGCGAAACCTTGGGCAAGTTTCCTTACTCCACACACCTAATAATAATCCCTCCAAAACCAAAAACAATAATAAATTAATCATTTTCAATCTACGACTGTTTGTGGGACATTGCTGTGCGCAATTGGCTGCCCGCGTTCGCCCACAAATATACAGTCAATTCACTTTACAGTATGTTCTGTGAAGCGCTTTGGGACGTCCTCCTGACGTGAAAAGCGCTATATCAAATGCAAGGATTATTATTATTATTATTATTATGATTGGAGTATTATTCATATCAATTGTACTACTTCTTGCTTTCTGTCTCTTTCCATATCAACTTGCAAATACAAGTTGCATGGCTGATGGGCACTATATTATTCAGTATTGTTCGGCACAGGCTCAAGGAATGTTTGATAATCCAATTAAGTTGATGGCCTAAAACAGTAAGCTAACGGTGTCCATCTATTCGATGACATGTTCACTTTTTCTAGTCCGCAAGAGCAGATGGCAATATGCTCAAGTTGTAGCTTGTCAGGTGATTCTATCTGAACCCATTTGGCTCTGGTCTGTCTCTGTACCAAACACAAATGAAATCCAAGGGAGAGAGAAAAAAACAATTTAGTTCGGATACTTCACAAAAGGGTTAAGAACCATCACTTTTTGGACAGTGTTTTCATCACCCAGTAGGTTTTCAGTCGCACTGCAAGGACATGATGGCTCTAGTGTACTGGCACAAATGTACTGTACTTACACCGCTGTTAATGGGATGGCTCCTGGCAGCAACACAAAAGCTCCAAGCCTGCTATTCTCCCTCCTTCCTGCACCAGCAGGAGGAAGTTATCAGCAGGACATAGGTCACAGTCCTGCCAGCCTGTATGAGAGCAGCTCAGCGACCTGACAAAGCATTCGCCCCTCGAGCTACCACAAACAACTCAGCGGAGAAAAGCATGATTACAACTCCATGTCTTACTCTATGAAAGGAATATAAAAAAAATCCGCACATAGACACAGCAAGGCACAGATTCCTGTCCACGGCATGGAGTGAGTGGGAATTGTAGCATTTTGCATAGCCACTGGAGCTGAACAAAGAAATGTATTCAGCACCAAAAATCCTAGGACTCAGGGCTTGTTGGCATTTGAACTTGAGTTTAGAGCTGACGGTGGGAAAAAGAGAGAATTCTGCCAGTGATTCAGCTCTTTGTTACTTAATAAACAATCCAGAAAATAAAGCGACTCTATTTGAAGCAAAAATAATCAATTTTCTCAGGAGACTACTGACAGATGTTTCAACTGCTAGAGGCTTCCCTACATGTCACTTTCATTTCTTTGGATTGTTATTAATCTCATAGGCTCATTGAGTGGCTCCTTTTTGAGCCAATCCCTTAGCATTGTCTCCTATTCTGCCGGGGTCCCTCAAACTGGCAGTGGTCACGGTATTCCTTGGAACAAGCTCTCCAAGGTGCTCAACACTCCATGCTCTTATTGAGGGAATACATGAGAAGTTCCTTCTGAGAAACCCTTCCTATTCAGCTCTTGACTCACACCCTTAGCATAGTGGGTAGTGCGCTCCCCTTGCAATCGAGAGTTCTCAGCTTTAATTTCTGGACAGGGTGACACCTTAGGCAAGTTTCCTTATACCACATACTTCTGTTTATCTAGCAATACGTAGGAACTTGGTTGTTAGTCGATTGGCGGATCTCTTTCCGGAGGTAATAACCCTTTTAAAAAATGTGGTCACTCAATCCACGACTGTTTCTGGGATACTGCTGTGTGCAATTGGGTCGCCTTTTTCCCACAAAATACACAGTCAATTCATTTTTACAATACCTTCTGTGAAGCGTTTTGAGACACCTTAATGACATGATCAAATGCAAGAATTATTATTATTACAGTATTTAATGAATTTACATGCTGCTTACATTTGCATTGTTAGGCTTCCGTGCTATAATGATTTGATCAGCCTAAATAGTTATAGTTTGTAAGAAAAACTGAACATGCTGGAAATGCAAAGTAGGTCATTCAAAAAAGCGTTGTGAAAGTTAACAATCCAGTTAAACGTTCACGGATTTTGCAGTCAGTTTTACACGTTCATGCTAATATCATAGGACTTCTGCTTTAATAAGAAAGTGCTGCACAGACAGAATTGAATACTTTCAATTTCAGTGCTTCAGTGGAGTCCTGTGGCTCAGTGGTTAGAGCACTCGCCTCGCAAGCGAGAGGACCTGGGTTTAATTCCCGGGCAAGGTGAAATGTTAGGCACATTTCCTTACTCCACATGCCTCTGTTTACCTAGCAGTAAGTAGGAACCCAGTTATTAGTCGATTGGCAGATGGCTTTTCCGGGGGTACTAATCCCTTAAAGAATATATATAACAATTAGGTCACTCAATTCATGACTGTTTGTGGGATACTGCTCATGTGCGCAATTGGCTTTTGCCCACAAAACATACAGTCAATTCACTTTACAGTATATTCTGTGAAGCGCTTTGAGATGTCTCAAAGACATGATAAGGCGCTACATCCAATGCAAGGATTATTATATTATCATTATTATTTCAGTGTAAAGAAAGGGTAAAAGAGGATAGCTCCGTTAATAAAATTTATATTAGGCTTAAATAATCTTCCCATTAGCAGTGCTTTGAAAATTAGTGAAAATAATTCACTTTAACCTTAATATCTATTGGTTTAACCATTTTTTAATATCAAGAGTGAATGTTGATGACATTATTAGAGGAGCTGTTTTGGAAATAATTATTGTCTGAAGGTGGGAGAGATCTGAATTAACACGTCCACTTGAAATGCAAGTTCACTGAAGCACGCTGGAGTTAATGACTAGATATCCAGTGATTTTAATTCAACTTCTTTACACAGTCAGTAGAGATAGAGCCAGTAATACAGGGGTCCATCAGCGTGAAATGTGTATTTTAATGCAGCCTCTTTCACACTGTCTGTCTCAGTAACTCCCTATGTCAGTGATGTCATTAGCACCTACTGGTTAATAACAATATTCAGAAACATGTTGTGCATGTTGGGAGAAGAAACACAAAAAAATGTTAAAGTTAATCTGAATTCTCTGAAATTGGTTGCTTTTTCAATGAGCTCCTGATGGCAAGCACTTGTTAGGAGTGAAACGTGGGATGTGATAATTATTCGATGCAAGATCTTGTGAAATGTTCTGAGCTAGGCGCTTGCCTTTTCTACATTTTTATTTCCTCTCTGCCTGAGCAAGCTAATTCCAAATGCCCGTGTTTGCAAACAAGCCTCGTTTCCTCAAATCTCCGAAGTGACAATAATCTTTTGCATTTGATATAGCACCTTATCATGTCACCAAGACGTCTCAAAGCCCAGTGGATTTTCTGTGGATTTTGTGGGCAAAACGTGGCAGCCCATTTGCACATAACAGTGTCCCACAAACAGCCATGGAGTGAATAACCAATTATATATGGGCGATTTGTTGGCCAGGATTATTTATTAACTTCCAGATGCAATTATAGCTTTCAATTGTTCCAACAACTTCTCTACCTCAAGCTTAGGCTCCCAGCCGGTTCTCTGAAGAGCCTTGAGACATCCTACCTTCCCCCCAACGTGAAAAGCACTATATACAAATGTAAAATTGTTGTTTCAGTTGTTGGTGATCTCTACCCACTATTAGTGGGCTAGCTCACCACCATTCCGCACCCCACCCCTCCACATCCTGGAATCCCTTTACCAACCATGCTGCCTCTCACTTCCCCACCTTCGTGGAGTCCTGTAGCTCAGTGGTTAGAGCACTCGCTTTGCAAGCGGAGACCTGAGTTCAATTCCAGGCAGGGCGAAACCTTGGGCAAGTTTCCTTACTCCACACGCCTAATAATAATCCCTCCAAAAACCAAAAACAATAATAAAATTGGTCATTTTCAATCTACGACTGTTTGTGGAACATTGCTGTGCGCAATTGGCTGCCGCGTTCGCCCACAAATATACAGTCAATTCACTTTACAGTGTGTTCTGTGAAGCGCTTTGGGACGTCCTCCCGACGTGAAAAGCGCTATATCAAATGCAAGGATTATTATTTATTATTTAACACCTGCCTTAAGACTAACCTCTTTCACCATGCTTTCACCCATCTCTCCCCTGTCTCCACTGCGAACACATTCTGAGCATGAGATCATTGAAATCCATGTCTTTCTTATCACAAGAACATCAGAAAGGATGAAAGCTGCAAAGAGCATTGATCTATATGTACCCATCCTTTTAACCCTTAACCCTAGTCCCAACCAAATATTTATCCAGCTAATTTTGAGGTTTTAAAGGTAACACAATATCTGCTGAGTTTGCTTTAAGTCTGTCCCAATTTCTGCTAACCTGCACAGGCAATACTTCCTTCTGACCTCAAGCCTTGTACGAGGCTTGTCAATGTTTTACTCATGTCCTCTTGTTGTGTGCTCACAGTCCACATTAAGTAACCTGCTTACGTTTCTCTCAGCATATTAAAAACCTGAAGATTGTCTACTATTTTATTATTTTTCATTGCACAATTTTATTTTCTTCCATGAAAAAATGTTTGGAATCCTGTAGCTCAGTGGTTGGTGCATTCACTGGCAAGGGAGAGACCTGGGTTCGATTCCCAGCAGGGCAAAACTTTAGGTAAGTTTCCTTATTCCACACCCCTCTGTATAGCTAGCAGTAAGTAGGAACCCAGTTGTTAGTCAATTGGCGGATCACTTTTTAAACAAAAAAAATCGGTCACTCAATCCACAATTGTTGGTGGTACACTGCTGTGCCCAATTTGCTGCTGCTTTCGCCCACAAAATATACAGTCAATTCATTTTACAATATATTCCATGAAGCGCTTTGAGACGTCTCAAAGACGTGATAAGGTGCTATATCAAATGCAAGGATTATTATTTATTATTTATTAATTCCTGGGATCATTGCTAGAGCTCTTCTCCGAACTCTTTCGAGTGCCAGTCTTCAGTCCAACAAAGTTAGCATTCTAGTTCCAAAGGGTTAGGTGTGAGATTCCTTAAACCCAATGTCATTCTGGAGATAGTAGGACCAGCACTACAACCAGTATTGGAAATGTGGATGAACCTGTTTTTAACAGAGAACATTAGAAAAAAAAACAAATGGAAAAAAAAATTCACAGAGATGAAAGCTGACGCTTGAGAGCTCTTTGGATACAATTGAAAGTTTAAATCTGGGTATAGTCACATACGGGCGTACTCCATGGCTGTTTGTGAGACATTGCTGTGCATAACTGGCTGCCGTATTTCACCCACAAAATATACAGCCAATCCATTTTACAGTATATCCTGTGAAACTCTTTGAGACACCTTGATGATGTGATAAGGCACTGAATGTATCAAATGCAATTATTATTATTTTTATTACGTCGTATAGCGTGCACCAAACACTGAATCTAAGTGTCTCTGCCCATGCTTCTCCTCCCTAACTGCTCACCTTGTACAGAAGCACTAAGTATATATGTGACCCAGCAAAGTGTGTCAGGGTCACACTGTTGACCCCAGCCCTGCTGGCATGTATCCTAACAGACTACATGTGCTCCTGTATTGCTTTGAGCAGTTAGTATTTGGAATAAGATGTGCCATTCTTTGGAACATCTTCATTTTGTGAATTACATTTGGAATTGTTCGAGGGCAGCATTGCTTCAGTGGTTACTGCAATTAAAGAATCATAGAATATTACAGCACAAAAGGAGGCCATTCGGCCCATCATGCCTGTGCCGGCTCTTTGAACGAGCTATCCAATCAGTCCCACTCCCCTGCTCTTTCCCCATATCCTTGCAATTTTTTCCTTTTCGAGTAGCTATACAATTTCCTTTTGAAAGTTATTATTGAATCTTTTTTCATACCCTTTCAGGCAGTGCATTCCAGACTGTAACAACTCTCTGTGTAAAAAATGTTCTCCTCATCTCCCCTCCGGTTCGTTTGCCAATTATCTTAAATCTATGTCCCCTGGTTACTGACCCACCTGCCAGTGGAAACAGTTTCTCCCTATCTATTCTATCAAAACCCCTCATAATTTTGAACGCTTATCAAATAGAGATGTTAAAAATAATAATCCTTGCATTTGATACAGGGCATTTAATGTCAGGAGGATGTCTCAAAATGTTTCACAGGATTTTCTGTAATGTGTAGTGCTGTGTATTTTGTAGGCAAATGCCTACGTTCCTTAATTATACTGTAAGTCTATAATAATCCCTCCAAAAACCAAAGACAATAATAAATTGGTCATTTTCAATCCACGACTGTTTGTGGGACATTGCTGTGCGCAATTGGCTGCCGCGTTCGCCCACAAATATACAGTCAATTCACTTTACAGTGTGTTCTGTGAAGCGCTTTGGGACGTCCTCCCGACGTGAAAAGCGCTATATCAAATGCAAGGATTATTATTATTATTATTATTATTAAGTCAGAAGATAATCAAACAGAATATAGAAAATAGAGAGGAGAACTGAAAAAGGAAACAAGAGGATCAAAGAGATTGTATGAGAAAAGATTAGCAGGTAACATAAAAGGGAACCCTAAGATATTTTATAAGCATATAAAGAATAAAAGGTTAGTCAAAGGTAGGATGGGTCCAATTAGGGACGAAAGACAAAATCTCCTTGTGGAGGCAGAGGGCATGGCTGACGTATTGAATGAATATGTTGCATCTGTCTTCACAAAAGAAGAGATGGAGCCAATGCCACAGTATCGGAGGGAAATTGGAAAAGATACGAATAAACCGAGAGGAGGTACTAAAAAGGATGTCGATGCTGAAGGTAGATAAGTCACCCGGTCCAGATGGGATGCACCCTAGGTTACTGAGGGAAGTAAGGGTGGAAATAACAAAGACTCTGGCCACAATCTTTCAATCCTCCTTGGACACTGGAGTTGTGCCAGAGGACTGGAGGGTTGCAAATGTTACTCCCCTGTACAAAAAGGGGCAGAAGGATAAGCCCAGGAACTACAGGCCAGTCAGCCTAACTTCAGTAGTGGGGAAATTTCTAGAGACTATAATCTAGGACAAAATAAATTTTCACTTAGAAAAATATGGGTTAATAAAAGACAGCCAACATGGATTTGTTAAAGGCAAATCATGGCTAACAAACCAGATAGACTTTTTTGATGAAGTAACGGAGAGGGTGGATGAAGGTAGTGCAGTTGATGTAGTTTATATGGATTTTCAAAAGGCATTCGATAAAGTGCCACATAAAGGACTTGTTAGCAAAATAGAAGCCCATGGTATTAAAGGGACAGTGGCAGCATGGATACAGAACTGGGAGACAGAAAGCAGAGAGTGGTGGTGAACAGTTGTTTTCTGACTGGAGGGAGGTGTGCAGTGGTGACCCCCAGGGATCAGTGTTGGGACCACTGCTGTTTTTGAGCTGTACAAATGTCATGGACTTGGGTATAGGGAGTACAATTTCCAAGTTTGCAGATGATACTAAGCTCGGAAAGTAGTAAACAGTGAGGAGGATAGTAGCACTGCAAATGGACATAGACAGACTGGTAAAATGGGCAGACACGATGCAGATGAAGTTTAATGTGGAGAAATGCAAAGTGATGCATTTTGGGAAGAATGAGGAGAGGCGATATAAGCTGATGGTACAATCTTAAAGGGGGTGAAGGAACAGAGAGACCTGGGGTTCATATAAGTAAATCTTTGAAGGAGGCAGAACAGGGAGATAAAGCTTTTAAAACAGCATATGGGATACTCGGCTTTATAAATAGGGGCACAGAATACAAAAGTCAGGAAGTTATGATGAACCTTTATAAAACACTGGTTAGACCTCAGGTAGAGACTGTGTTCAGTTCTGGGCACCACACTTTAGGAAGGATGTCAAGGCATTGGAGAGGATGCAATGGAGAATTACCAGGATGGTATGAATGACTTCAGTTATCAGGAGAGGATAGAGAAGCTAGGATTATTCTCCTTGGAGCAGAGAAGTTTAAGAGGAGACTTAATAGAGGTTTTCAAAATTCTGAGGGGATTCGATAGGGTGAACAAGGAGAAACTATTTCCACTGGTGGGTGGAAGAGCCAGCACAGAGCCAGAGCGACATTAAGAGCAGGCACAGACACAGTGGGCTGAATGGCCTCCTTTTGTGCTGTATAATTCTATGATTCTATGAAGTCACTAAGATCTTCAGCAGCAATATTGTATTCACAAAGAAAAGGTGTTATTTGGTAAGCTAGCAACAGCTTGCATTTATATGGTGCTCTTCACTAAGATAATGTCTTGGAACATTGTACAATGACGAGGCTAGCTGCAGAGCATGGGTCACAGATAAACAGTAAAACAATATTCCTCTGCAGTTCTCACATTAAAAAAAAATGCTTGTAAACTTTGTAGACTGACCATACATTGACTGAATTGGAAGCAGGAAAAAGTGCTAAAGAAATGCAGACAACAAGGGGAAATCAGAGAACACAAGAGAGAGAAGACAATAAGAGATGGAAACTTGAGAGGGAAGAGTTAATAGAAGTATGAAAGAAAATTAACTAGCGGGAAAAATGATTAATCTGTTTATACATTGAATCACAAGAGTGGCACCTCTAAAGTTGACAGCAAACTGAGAACATAAATTCTACTGGAGGAGGAAGGGTATGTCAGCAAAAGAGGTGGCCTCCATTCTTATTTCCAGGGTAAAGACACAGCCGAAAGGTAGGGGGCAGCCCCAATAATAATCCTAAGGTAAATACCGTCTACTGGTGTCTGAGCAGCTAAGCCCCTCCACACAGAGCAGCACAACAATGTCACTGACGTTCACTCCCCCAGCCGTGGGGAAGGCATTAACTTCTGCAAAACAGTCGTTCTTTGCAACTTTAAAACAACTGTGGCATGCGCACACTTGCTCGTGCACAGTTTTAAAGTGAATGCGACTGCTGTAGAAATTGTCAGCTCGTACAGTGGTGGGGAGGCACATCAGCAACAAATTTCCAATAGAGATGCAGTTTCAAAGGGTGATAAGAAACAAAAAGGGCAAAAGGGTTGAATTGAGGTATAAATAATGTTTCTGTGCATGCACTATTCAAGGTTGTCACTGTCACCACCACCACTCACCCTCATATCAACTCACTATAATTGAGCCTTGCTTTCTGAGATATAAGAGGAAAAACTTTGACTTTTTCAACCATCTTTGCCTACGAAAACCAGTCACTACACTCAACAGTAATTGTTTGTAAAACTCTTTTGAGACATTTTAAAGCTCAATAATAGTGCAGATTCTTCTATCCAAACAATCCCGTCGTAATATTACGAACATACAGAAATTATTCAAATCTTTGTACAAAGGTCAGGGAAAGGTCAGTGAAAAGAGTGAAAGGAACGTTGAAATGTTAAAGGATCTGAAGGAGGGCAGACTTTCTAAAACGTAGTGACCTCAACCTGACAGGGAATCATAGAACTAATCTTATCCCCAGTAACTACTGAGCAACAGTCTAGTTGCCACATTAGGGAACAATGATGTGTTGCACCTTATAGTTGCTTGAAACAAAGCAAGCAACTCAGAGGTACCTATTCTGGATTATTGGGCTGCTGACTAAAAACAGCAAGGCTTCAATAGAGCAAATCAAACCAGATCGGAAGTTCTGCTCGTTCAACATCAAATAAACTGTAGCATTTCACCTTGTACTGAAACTTTTAGTCCTGCAGAATTGCATGATCGCAAATAGCAGGAAGTAAAGATGGCAAGAATAAATAATTAGCATTGCCGCAGCCATTGCTGCAGAATTATCCAAAAGACATTGACAGTGTAAATAAAGCCTTCAGTTCATTTCAAACTGAGGTGAAGTAATTGCCAGGAATTTAATTTAGCGTATTCTGCTAAATCACCACACGCACTGCGTTGAACCACCCGCCAAATACCCAGCTAGGTGGAACATAATTAAACATAATAAAGAGACACAACAACGTGAACTATGTGATAGAATGTCACATTGCAACGCTAATGTACAGTATAAAAGCTGTACTTCTAACGCAGCACAATTCAAAAAGGAAAAGAGAGGAAGGAAAAAATGCAACAAGTTTGATGCAAGGAGAATAATTCCACACTGAGACAGCCACAGCTTGAGCTGCAAAAGTAGATTGTGAAAGATGTGAATGTCAGCATGTATTGACATAAAGGCTACATGTCGGAGTCTTTTAATGATGCAGTTTCTCTTTTCCCCCCAGTTTGATTTATAAATGACGTAGTTTGCCTCATTTTGCACACAGTGCTCCCCAGGTTAAAAACAAATGAAAATCCTAACCCGCGGCTGTGCACCTGGTGTTTTGGCATTTCCTTATCGCAGTTACAGTGGAATCATGCAGCTTGTTTGTTTGAGAAAACCCTGCAGCAACAACTCATTAGAGCCATGACTACAGTAGACACGTAGGAGCTAAATACCAGTGTCAACTCTTCCTTGTGAGACTGTGCAGCCAGTATAACTGGAATAAGAGCTTCAACCTGACAGATTCTGTGAAAAGGGGGAAAAAAAGGACTGTACTGCTGTTCCTTTTCCTGTGAGATAGAAAGATAGCATTCACCCACAGAATCATGTTGTCACAGTCTGTGCCTGTTATTAAAAAAACTTTAAGATAAATCATGCTGCCTGTAACCTTCCGAAAATCAAGATTAAAGAAACTGAGCCACATACACTGAGTGCCTTCCCCCACCTCCTGTATTCAAACAATTTTCTCCTTAGTTAGATGTATCAGGTCTCAATCTGATAATTTATTTTCAAAGACAGGTTATACATTTATCACAATAATAATAACCCTTGCATTTGATACAGTGCCTTATCATGTCACCCATGCATCTTAAAGTGCTTCACGGAATACAATGTAAAGTGAATTGATTGTATATTTTGTGAGCGATTTTACATGTAATAATAATTCCTGCATTTGATATAGCGTCTTTCACATCGGGAGGATGTCTCAAAGGATTTCACAAGATTTAAGGTGCAATGACTGTGTACTTCGTAGGAGAACGTGCACATAAAACCACACACCATCAAATAACCAAAGTTTATTGGGTATGTATGAAGGTACAGTACAATGGTGTGCTGCAGATTGTACCAGACGTAGAAGCTCTTAAAATAAGACTTAGGCTTCGTAAGGAGCACTGTGCACCTTAGTGGCAATTAACTGCACATGTAACATCAAACCACACGCCAAAGAATTGTACAGTTCAAAAGAGACATCTGCACAGAATTCTTCAGTCTTTACACAAGGCTTCCGATGGTTTAACCGGACAGAGTTCCAGGAATAAATGGACACATTCACCACAAGTTATTTCTTGAGAGAAGAATCCTGGTCTCAAGAATCCTGAGACCAAGCTTAAACTAAATAAACTGACAGCATCAAGAGTCGTATTTATGAAACAAAACACAAGCATCTGCAAGGATTGTACCCTAAGAGGGTGAAAGTAGGTTGACTGAATGGTTATCTTCAATACGGGAGATGAATTATCCAGATTGCATGTATAGTATTAGCTAATTTGCCTTGGGACGTCCTCCCGACGTGAAAGGCACTATACAAATGTAATTTTGTTGTTGTAATTTCTTTTAAAATTGTATTTATTATGAAAAATGCCCATTTTTTTTCAGCCTGAAACTCTGGGCTCTGCTGGTAATATTCAGGTGAGGTGAGGTCTATGCACAGCGAGAAACTATCCTGTGTCAGTGGCACATATATACAGCTAAGGGATACCCTGCTGAACAGGCTAATATGGGGAGACACAGCTTCCATCTCAGAGAGGATATGATCCAACCAGTATCCAAGTAGGAATTCAGCAAATGACGCAAGATTGTAAAAAATATTGTTGATTATAGGCATCAGTTGGTAGCACTTTTACTTCTGGGTCAGAAAATTGTGGATCCATCAGAAAGTATTGTTCTGGTTTTACTTGGTCAATCCCATTTAAAATGTTATGCACATCTATAAGGCCCCCTCTTTTCAAGACACAAGAGCCCCAGCTTGTCTAATCAACAACAGCAACTTGTATTTATATACCACCATTCAGGTGGGATAGTGTCTCAGAGCACTAATTGTTGCTCATTGCTCTAACATTGGGGATCATCTTTATATTTGAATAGGTCCTCACAATAACTACTCAAAGTGTTTTACAGAGACGGTGAACATCAAGTGGGCAAAGTAGGTTGAGGGTGGGGTTGAGGATAGCATATATGTTGACCAATAGCAAGATCAAAGAAATATTCTATAAACATTTCAAAGAGGAAACTTACAGAAATGCAGCTCCTCACTGATATGATCTGAATAACAACCACAGGAAATGTCGATCAGCAATGTAACAATGTTCTCCAAACAGTTTACTTCACTATTATCCACTCTCTCCTTTCACTCCTGAAACTCAGGCCTGCTGCAGATCCCTTGACCTTTCTATCTCACCATTAGCATTGACGATGGATGGACAAGATAACAGATGTGAAGCAGGTAGGGAGGGTGCAAGGCAAAGGATTTTAGGAAGGAGCTACTGAGAGAGAGGCTATAGTATCGGAAAGCTCAACCAGTGATGGTGGAATGGAAGTCGCAAGGGACAGGCCGAAGTTTGAGGAGCAGAGAGAGTTTGCAACAGAGTAGATATTTAATCGTCTGTTTGGAGAAGCTGTTACATTGAGAATTGACATTTCCTGTGGTTGTTATCTGAATCATACCAATGAAAACTAGATTGTTGTAAATTTCCTGTTCACAGTTTCTACATTCCAGAATCACGTAGTCTAAGTTGACACTCATGGGAAATTATCATTCCAGCCACCCGGAGTTACACTAAGCACTGACACGTGACACAACATGGACATTCCAGCCTACATAATAAAGTACTCCGAGATGTTACCCCAAGTGAAGGGCACTATATAATTGCAAGTTGTTTTAGTTGTTGACATGGGCTGGAAATATAGGAACAGAGAAACAGAAGTAGGCCATTCAGCCCCTCTAGCCTGTTCCAACATTCTATTAGATCCTGGCTGATCTGTACCACAACTCCAAATATATAGTGTATGTACAATATATATGTTATAGTGGCAGTGACATATTAGAATGGCACTAACAATATGGACGTTTCAACTTACATAATTAACAAATGATCAAATTTACTAATTGTTTTTCTCATGTTGCCTATCTTTTACTTTTTTTGATCAGCCTGGTGTCTGACACATGCAGAAACCCATCACCATGTTTAAGAGTATCCAAATCGGACTGAGAGTTCTACATACGCATGCCACCTACACATGGAAATGTTCCTGGCTTTTTACTTGTACGTAGAGACATACAGGGCTGCAAAAGACCATTACGGTCCATCTGGCTTGTCCCAAAGTAAAAATAAATAATCTTACACTACTGCATCTCCCATACCCCTTAATTGATTTCTTTGCCAAATAGCAATCTAATTCTGTTTTAAATATGCTGACACAATCTGCCTCTAACACCTGGGTAGTCTATGCTACATATTCACCACTCTCTGTGTGAAGTAATTGAATCGGAACTGTTTCTTGCCTCCATTAAGCCAGGAATCCATCTCCCATTTTGGTAAATTATTTTGGCCATGTAAATCATATTATTATCTTTCCCTTCGCCAACCTCTTCAGGTCCTAACCCCTTGCTAGGATGCCCAACCAGCAGTGCTCCCTCTTGGTGACATCATCCGCAGACATGGGGTCAACTTCCACATGTATATGGATGACACCCAACTCTACTGCTCTGCCTCCACCCTTGACTCCAGGACCAGACATCAAGTCCTGGATGAGAGCTAATTTTCTTCAGTTGAACGTCAACAAGACCGAGGCTCCCCTGATTGGCTCACGTCAGTGCTTCCACACCTCAGGCAATGACAGCATCACCATCCATGGATGCCCACTCCATCTTACTACGCCAATCCAGAACCTTGGCATCTTGTTTGACCCTCAACTATCCTTTCTACCTCACATCCATGCCATGACCCTCTCTGCCTTACCTCGCCTCCGGAACATTGCCCAGCTACGCCACTGTCTCACACCGCAGGCCGCCAAAACCCTTATACACGCCTTCATTACATCGAGGCTTGACTACACAAACTCCTTGCTTATCAGCCTCCCCAACTCCTCCCTCCATAGGCTGCAGATCATCCAGAACTCTGCAGCTCATATCCTCTCCTGTACCAGGCTCCGTGACACCCGCATCCCCATCCTCGCTCTTCCCTCAGCTCAGCGGGCTCCGGCGTGCTTCACGTCCCCCTCAACCCTCGCCTGCCCCACCATTAGCGGGCAGGCCTTCTGCCACTCTGTCCCCATCCTCCGGAACTCCATCCCGCAGTCCCTCTGCTTCGCCCCCTCCCTTGCCTCCTTCAAGATCCATCTCAAGACCCTCCTCTTCAACCGTGCTTTTGATCACACTGCTTCTTCCCCCTGCCCTCCACCCTCCCCAATCCTGACTCCCCCCAGCTCGGGTCCGAAACACTGACTGTCCAGCACCTTGGGACGTTCTCCCGCCATGAAAGGCGCTGCACAAATGTAATTTTGTTCCAGTTGTTGCAAAGTACTTTGAGACATCCTCAGTAGCGAAAGGTGCTATATAAATGCAATATGTATTGTAATTGCATTGTATTAGGGTGCATCGCATATCTGAATGGTCATAATAAGACCAGTTGCTGTGGTTGACAGCAGCTGTTGTTGTTGTTGCACATGATGGGACTGGAGCATATGGGGAGAGGTGAAGCATCAGCAGCTGATTGGGAGCACATGGAAAAGGACTCAGAGAAGAGAAACAAGGATACTCCCAGTTGCTAGACACCAAAACCTTTGGGACAATTATTCCTGTTGTTATAACAGGTTATGCATTTTCTGCCCTTTTCTTTTCCACAGGTTATTGAATTTTGTCCAAAGCCAATCTTCTAGTTTATGGATGTACATGCACATGCAACGTTCTCTGTGGGTAACAGATGGCATACGGAATCTTTAACCTACTGGTCGGTGAAAAAGGTAAATGTCAATTGGATATTATTAAATTAGTTTTTACATTATTACTGACATTTCTTCTGTTTCTGTGCAATGATGCATAGTATGAGTGGTTTCCATCACTGAGCTAGTCACAAGGGAACATCTATTACATTCAAGCATTATTATTATTCCTGCTGCAGTTGAGTCAATAATAACACACTGCGCACAGTTGAGATTACAGCATGATGAAGCACGGATGATAATAATGGAGAAACAGTTGGGAAAGAGTAAAACGAGGGCAACAGTTGTTTGTCATTTTAACTGATTAATTGACTGCTGGTGCATTCTACTTATTAGTAATAATCCTTGCATTTGATATAGTTAGTGCCTTATTATGTCATTGAGATATCTCAAAGCGCTTTACACAATACATTGTACATTGTGTATTTTGTGGGCGAAATGTGGTAGCCAATTGCACACAGCAGTGTCCCAAAAACTGTCATGGATTCAGTGACCACATTTTGGGGGGGAGGGAACATTGCCAGACTCCGCCACTGCCTCACCCCTCAGGCTGCCGAAACCCTCACTCATGCATTCGTCACCTCAAGGCTGGATTACGGGAACTCCCTCCTCATTGGCCTTCCCAACTCTTCCCTTCACAAGGTGTAGGTCATCCAAAACTCTGCAGCTCGTGTACTCTCACGCACCAGGCTCCATGACCCCATCACTCCCACCCTCGCCCGACTCCACTGGCTCCCCATCCCCCAGAGGATCGAGTTCAGGATCCTCGTCCTCACCTTTAAGGCCATCCATGGCCTTGCCCGCTCTTACCTCTCTGACCTGCTGACTCCCTACCAACCTGCCCACTCCCTCCACTCATCAGGCTCCCACTTGCTCCATGTCTCCCGCCGACCCACCCTACCATCAGTGGCCGGGCTTTCAGTCTCTCTGCCCCCACACTCTGGAACTCCATCCCACGGTCCCTTCACCTCGCTTCCTCCCTCGCCTCCTTCAAGGCCGGTCTCAAGACTCTTATCTTCGACCGCGCCTTTGGTCTCCCTCCCACCTCTCTGCCTTCCCTCAACCCCACACCAACCCTCCCTCACGCTCGGGCCCTGATATCTGACTGTTCAGCGCTTTGGGACGTCCTCCCAATGTGAAAGGCGCTCTATAAATGTAATTTTGTTGGTGGTGTTGTATTACCCCTGAAAGCAATCTGCCACTCAACTAACAACTAGGTTGCTGTTTACTGCTAGGTAATCAAAGGTGTGTAGAGTAAGGAAACTTGCTTAAAGTTTTGCCCCACACAGGAATTGAACCCGGGTGCCCTCGCTTATGAGGTGAGTGCTCTAACCACCATGCTACAGGAATGTATAAATGTTGCACCCTCAACATGAACAGCGAAAAACATTCTGACTTTAATACAAATATAAGGAAATAGAGACAAAACGGCTATTCAAATCCACCTTTTCCATAGTCAGTGGAACACTACTCTATTGTTGACCAATCTCCCTCCTCCATCCCACTTGTTTGATCCCCTGTTAAAATGCTCTCTCACCAACCCCAAGTAAAATCGGCTGAGTTCCAGAGTACCTTTCCACTCCTCCACCTTCAAACTTGGTTTCTTGCTTTGAACTGAGCCCATCAACACAAACCAGAAACATTAAAATTCTGAAAAAGAATTAATCGTGAGTGACACTGTACTATTCTTTTTCAGGGTGGAGAAGAGAAAAACAGATTTATTTATTTCCTTTTCATTACATAGGAAAGTACTTTGACAAGTATAAACTGGCTTCTATATTCCATCCAAGAATGATCCAACACTGAATGTAATATACAGAATCATTTGCTAATATTACAGAATTTAAGTGGGTTTTTTGGTGACATAAAGTTTGTATTAAAATTATGTTAGTTAAAATTTTTGATCAAGTGCTCCATGCAGTCCAAAATGGTTGAGCCTCAAACCCACAACCTTTGTACCCCAAACAACAAATTGTATTTATATAATACCTTTCACATCAGGAGGACGTCCCAAAAGTGAGAGTTCTACCAAATAATTCAAATTGACATTTCAGTACATTCAAAGAAGTTAAGACTTACAATGAATTGTAGAAACATTTATTCACTATACAGTCACTATATATATAGAATCATACAGCACAAAAAGAGGCTATTCGGCCCATCGAGTCTGTGCCAGCTCTTTGAAAAGAGCAATGTAATGTCAATCCCACTCCCCAGCCTTTTCCCCATAACCCTGCAAACCCGTCCTCCTCAAATACCCGACCACCGTGTTTTTAAAAGTAGTTATCGAATCGGCCTCGACCACCTTTCAGGCGATGCGTTCCAGATTTTAACTCACTGCATGAAAAAAAAATTCTCACCTCCCCTCTGCTTCTTTTAGAGACTATTTTAAATCTGTGACCTCGAGTCACCGACACACCCACCAGTATCCCATATGCCCTTTTTACAGCTTTATCTACCTGACCTGCCACCTTCAAGGATTCATTTACCTGAACCCCCAGGTCTCTCTGTTCTTTTAGCCCCCTTAAGATTGTATTACCATCCTATATTGCCTCCCCTCATTCTTTCTACCAAAATGCATTATCTCGCATTTCTCTACATTGAAACTCAACTGCCATGTATCTGCCCATTTTACCATTTTGTCTATGTCTTCCTGCAGTTGGCTCCTATCCTTCTCACTGTTTACCACCCTACCTAACTTTGTGTCGTCCTCAAACTTGGAAATGGTGCTTGCTATACCGAAGTCCAGATCATTTATGTATATTAAGAAGAGCAGTGGTCCTAATACCAATCCCTGGGGGACACCACTGTACACTTCCCTCCAGTCAGAAAAGCAGCCGTTCACCACAACTTTCTGCTTTCTGTCTCCCAGCCAGGTCTGGATCCATGCTGCTACTGTCCCTTTTATACCATCTTTTATTCTATCTTTCTTACAAATCTTTCATGTGCACAGGCACAGGCAGCAGATATTGGGCCTGGAGTCAAATGAGCTGGTTCTGCTCCCAGGGTGTTCCACATTTGTATTTCTCACTTTCTTATATAATATGTCGTTTCAGGTAAAGAGCAAAATGCAAAATGACATTAAGAGAATATCCTGTTACTATTGAAAAGAACGTAAGGCAGTGTGTGGAGAGAATAAGCTGACAGTTGCGTCATATTGATTCTCAATATGTATACAAATTAAGTACAAGCTATTTTATAATGTCCTCCACTCAACCCACTCAATCCCCTAAGGGCAGAAGCAAACCACAGGTAAAACCTCCAGGAAGATAAACCTCTATGAAATTTGTCTCCAACTAGCAAAGCTAATCAAGCGTATCCAACTTTAAACCCACACTTTCAACTCCGAGCAGTTGTACTCAACAGATGACTCATCCATGGTTCAGGCATCATAACACAGCCGTTTTGTTCTGCAGTTTCAGATTATCGATGTCAGTCCTTATTCTTATTACATTCAGTCCCATTCGCCACTTCTTTTGCAAAGGAGTTAAATAGTCCAAGCTGAAGTGTCTAATGCTTTATCTTTTTAAAATGTTTAAATTTCACCAGACAACTATGTTTGCATGAACACACCAACACAGGATGCTGAGGCTTATAGTTGAGGCAAGATTTCTTGATGTCTAGAGAACATCCCTCTAGTGCTGTTCCTACTGCATACACTCCACAGTTGCAGAATAATCGTGTTTGTTGGAAAGACACTGCATTTTTATTATCGAGTGTAGCTTTTAAAGGCAAACAGTTCTGCACACAACAAAATACCATATCCGGCAATGAGCTGAATGGCCAATTTAGCTGGACAATTGGTGGTCAGGGTAAACACCTTTCTCTTCTCAAATTAGTTGCACAGAATTTTTAACATTGAACAGGCAGACAGTGCCACAGTTTAACATCTTCTTCAATGGTACCCAGCACTGTTTAGCTCAACAATAACAACAACTTGCATTTGTGGAGCATCCCTCAAGCAGGGTAGAATCTCAGGGTGGACCATGAGTTCAAGTCCCAACATGAATTTTGAATTCACAACTTCTGACTAAAGGCAAGCATACCAACAACTGAGCCAAGCTGACATCCTGCCGAGAGAACACCGAGTAGTAATGCTTCTGCTCAGGCAGATTGTTAGCTGATCACAGCCAGTTGAGCTGCTACAATTGGTCTCAGTGTCCCCATGCTCAGGAGGGAAAGCTCAGCCAGGGTCCAGCTACTTGATCACTATCCAGTGAATGGTGCTTGGACATCAAATGCCCTCTCACCCCACAATTAAATAGACTTGAATATCTAATCCTGTCATTTGTTAAAGAGCTTTTAACATTGAAACTCCTCAAAGCTCCGTCACGTATAGTACTATATTTGTGGGTAGTTGCAACAGCAATTTTAACACACCAGGCTCCCATAAACAGCATGACGGAAATAACCAATTTTATCTGAAGGATTGTTGTCCAGGACACCCAGAGAAATTCCCTTTTCCTTTTTCAACAGTATCATGGGATCTTTAACAGTCACAATTTAAGGAAAGAGTGAGAGAGTGGGATTAATTGGGTAGCTCTTTCAAAGAGGCATAGAGCATCTTTGATGCCGATACTAGTGTAAAAATCCAATAGACCTGGCAATCAGTTACACCTTTATGTACCAAATGTCCCCTGCAACATTCTGGGTATTTTATCTATCAGCTGCCATCTGCCTACAGAGAGTGTGCACACTACCAACAGAGCCCAGTGCTGCTGTGTTCAGCTGGTTCTAAGCATGGAAACACAAGCACAAATTGAGCCACCCACTGCTATGTGGGAAGGAAAGCGTGTGGTTTTGTCCTGTTTTTCTTACTTGCCAGCATTAAGTATTGGTTCTGTGTACTACCGGCCGTGCTGTGTATGAATGTCATTCGTTCTACATGTCAGACTGGCCCCGACAGGGCAGATGATTATGCAGTTACTAGCAATGTTGTGAGTAATGTCACAGTGTATTCTATACTGTTTAAAAATCCAATATGCCTGAAGTGGAGAGGTGGGGAGCAGAAAAGCAGTATGGCCTGAAATTCCACTTTATCTTAACCTGAAAGACAATTCTGTCTTGAAATTTAAATAGTGCAAGATTGTGGAAAATCTTCAGTTTGGGCTTATTCAGGAAACCAATTTCCGCTGTTCTTTCGGCTACCAAATTAAGATTCAAAATTACGCCTGAATTTAAAATTCTTCCATAATTCTGCACGATCGCAACGTTTAAGATAAAATGGCCTTATAGAGTGGAATTTCAGACCCTATGTGTTCAAACTAGACCCTTTTTCTGTTACCTCCTATGGCTGGGATGAGAGACAGTTAACACAAGCTGTAGATCTTCTCATAGTCTTTGCTGTGATACTTTTGCAGGAACAACAACAACAAGATTCCATTTATAGAGCGCCTTTCACGTCGGGAGGACGTCCCAAGGCGCTGGAAGGTGCTGTTCCTCTGAAGGACGTCATCTTGGATGATGCAGCATTCCCTCAGTACACCTCATGGACACGGTCACGAGGCTTTACAATAAATCCTGTGAAAGGCTTTGAGAAGTGAAAGGAGCAATACCAAATAAATAATAATAATAATAATACTTACATTTGATATAGCTGCTTATCACGTCTTTGAGACATCTCAAAGCTCTTCACAGAATATACTGTAAAGTGAATTGACTGTATATTTTGTGGGTGAAATGTGGCAGCCAATTGCACACAGCAGTGTCCCACAAACAGTCATGGATTGAGTGACCAAATTATTATTATATATTTATTTTATTTTTTTGAAGGGATTATTACCCCAGAAAAGCAACCTGCCATTCGACTAACAACCAAGTTTCTACTTACTGCTAGGTAAACAGAGCTGTGTGGAGTAAGGAAACTTGCCCAACGTTTCACCCTGCCGGGAATCAAACCCAGGTCCTCTCACTTGCGAGGCGAGTTATCTAACCAGTAAGCTATAGGACAAGCATTATTGATATTATTTTACTCCACTGGGTGCTTAACAGGATTTACTGTAAAGTGCAGTGACTGTGTGTTTTGTGAGCAAAAGAGACACTACCCTGTGTGAAGGGCATTATATAAAAGTAAGTCGTTTAAATTTAATGATTCTCAATGCAGATGTGAGCATTCTTGTGAGGACAGGAACAGGTCTGGGTATGATGGTACCTCACCTGCGTTAAATAGCTTTCTGGCAGTCATTGTTCAGGTATACACAGGACCGGTGATTATTTTGGCAAGGTACTGGAGGATTCTCTTGGGTGGCAACACAGGACAGAGAGGTTAAGAATCAGGTGATAACCCCAGAGACAGGAAAAACTCTAATAACCTGCAAGGCAAAGTAACCAACAACAACAACTTGGATTTATATAGTGTGAGGAAGGATAATTGGGGGTCGAACCTGATGCCTAGGTTGTGTACGGGTTCGGAGCGTTTTAGGGGGAGGTCAGGTAGGTGGAGAAAGTGAGAACCATGCGATTTAAGACATTGACGAGAGCCAAAGAGTATGGTTTCTGTCTTGCCAACATTTAGCTGAAGGAAATTCACGCTCATCCAGTTCCTGATATCTGACAGGCAGGCTGACAGAACATCAGGGGACTGGGGGTCGCAAAGTGAGGTGGAAAAATAGAGTTGGGTGTCGTCCGCATACATGTGGAAGTGTACCCTATGTCTGTGGATGACATCCCCCAAGAGGGAGCATATAGATTAGGAAAAGGAGGGGGCCAAGGATGGATCCTTGGGTTACCCCACAGGTAACCGGGTGAGAGTGAGAGGAAAAGCCATTTGTGCAGATGTACTGCTGGCGGTTCGTGAGGTAGGACTCTAACCAGGCGAGTGCGGTCCCGCTGAGGTGGATGACGGGGGAAAGGCGGTGGAGGAGGATAGTGTGATCGACTGTGTCGAACGCGGCGGAGAGGTCCAGGAGGACAAGGAGGCAGAGGGAGCCCTGGTCACAGATAGAGAGGATGTCGTTTGAGACTTTCAAAAGTGCAGTCTCTGTACTGTAACCAAACCAAAGGGAATGCTTTGATAAATCCATGGGTAAAGCAGAAAAATTGAGACTAGGCATCAAGGAAATAACAGGGCAGAGAGGTCAATAAGAGTCCAGGAAGGATATAAGTGGCAGATGGGAACAAACAACACTGTGAAGAAGGCGAGAGAGTGAATGAGAGACCCGGAAGGAGGTGATGGAAGTTAAGGAGATAAACACCGAGAAGCAGCAACTCAAGCGAAAATGTCCTGTGTTTTTTTCTGATACACTACATTTTGCGGATGACTGAACCCAGGGACATGTTACCATCAATTTTACAGATTTCCAAGAAATAAAGCATGGAATGAGAAATTATTTTACATCGGCCCATTGTTTCTTCCCCTTTGCAACCTCAGAGGGAATATTGTAAAGAGCTAAGCTCCCAGTCCAACAGATAAACATCTGGCACAAATCCCTTCAAGATGCCTGGAAATAAACAGAACAATACGAGACAGGAAGTGAGTTGTGGATTTTCAACCACTCCTGAGAGCGATTGCCACCCTTACTCATATCTGCACCACTTTAGATTTGCACAACCGCCTTGACTCATGGACAAAATATTCTCTCTCACGAGCTATGGGGTATTCCCCTGCATTAGTAAAAGCAATCCTGAAAATTTCCCCACTGACCTAGTGGGTAAAGGCACCATCAGTACTAAGCCATTCAGATCAGGAAGTCACAGGTTCGAAACCAGCCTGTATTGTAAACTGATTCAGCCCAGGCAGCATTTGGGAAGCTGTGTTGGTCTTATTGGTCTAGAGGGAGGGAAAATCAATCCGGATTCCCACTTCCCATCAGTAGTAACATTTCCTGGAAGATGCACCCTGGGGGAGGACAGGAGAGAACAGGATCAGGCTTGGTTGCAGGGTCTAAAAGTCGAGTGCCTTGGGACATCCTCTCGATGTGAAAGACACTCTACAAATGTAATTTGTTGTTGTTGAAATGATCCAATAGTCAGCCGACGCTCAGTGCCAAGGCTCACACATGAAAAATGGCATCTTTATTAGAGAGGGAACAGAGCTCAAAGCACTGTACTTCAATAGAAGGGAACAAGAGTAAAATGCCTTCAGGAGAGAAGAAAAATGTTGAGAAATAATTAAATCCTGAAACTACTTCCAGCTTAATCAGAACCATTTCTAGCCTAGTTGTATGATACGCAAGCAGGAATTGGGGCATTGTAAAGAAGCTCAGCAATGCAGTGGGTTTACATATTTTTGGAACCAAGGTTTGAATCCAGTCCAGATTAATGAAACAAAAGCCCTTTCTGACTGTCTCCGAACTCACTGCCTCAATCCTCGGCTTCACCCCCTCTTTATCTTTACATCTGAAAACCTAACCACTCAGCACTACCCTGCCTGAAGGGCGCTATATAAATTTTGTTACTGGATAAAAGATCCTGTGTGGAATCAGCTTGGGCACCCTCACTCAGGGATCCACTAGATGTAAATGGAAATAATCTAGTAAAGGAAGATTTCTTCTGCATTTAATATGCTCTATCACCCAGCCTTGAAATATGCCTGGAAAGGTTTGCTGATGGAGTTGGGTTCTTATTCTATTTGGCAGAGTTAAGGTTCTCCCTACCTGTAGGAAATGCACACTCCATACTTGACCAACACCATCATTATACAGCGCTCGGAGACTTCATCTGACTTGAAGGGTGCTATATAAATGTGAGTTGTATTTGACAAACTGACACTAGATACTTTGTAAAACTCTCAGTAATTTGAGTTAGAAATGCTCAAACATGGTAATGTGTCTTCAACAACAACAATTTGCACCTACTGTATAAAGCTCCTTTCACATCAGATAATATCTCAAAGCATTTGATGTGTCAACCAAGTCGGCAGATAAGAAAAATGAGTTATCACATGCCCATCGACTAAGAAATGGAAACAGAAATGATAAATAGGCCTTGGTCATGGAATAATAGTTGAAATGCTGTATAATTAAGTCTGTGGATATACTGTACAGAGTAACCAGTTCGGATTGTGTTCCAAGGCATCTAGGGATCCAGATGACATTGATAAAATGTTTCAAGTTTTATGTTCAATGATTTATGGTGTCCACTCAGCCCCTCCACTTGTTCTAGTTTGTAACACAAGCCATGCTGTGCATTTTACATATAGGAAAGGTCCCAAGAGAATCAATTCTGTACCGTTAAATTACTGGCAACAAAAAGTGTGACTAATGTCCTGTGTTTGTGTCAGTTAAAGAAATGTACCACCTCACACATGCACACACACATCTCAAAACAAATTCTCAACAGTGCTGGCAGCTTCCAGTGGTCTGTTTCAATCTTCTGTACAGTAATTCAGAAAAAGGTGCAATTAAAACCAAATTACGTTTCATAATCACAATGAAACAAGGATGTGTTTTTGTGACATGAAAACGACCGAATAACCTCAGAATCTGATGTTCTACATTGGTGTTTGGCGACTGTGCAACCAGTCTATTAAGTTTGTAACAAGCTGTGTTCAGTGTCATATCACTGGCAGTTTGTTCCTGTGGTTTTGAAGGTTAAAAGACGTGTTGTTTTGTGGTCAGAGACTGTCTTTTGTGCACTAACCAATGTGTGTATTCATCAGGAAAAAATGACATTGTGGACGCTGGAAACTCTTTGTGAGCCCACAAGCACGCGTGCAGTTACATTTACCTGAATTTCCCCTCAGACCTTTAGTAATATCTATTGGGACATCTTATCAGTTTTAGAACGAGGCACGGAACCAGCAGAGGCAGTTTTTGTTTGAGAGCCCTAGTAAGAGATTTGTAAACAACTTAACTCAACTCAGCATTGACGCCATTTCAACTTGCTTGAATAAATACTCTGTCATCAATCCTCTCTTCATAAGCATGGCAAATTAAACATAATGAATAAAACAATGAGAGAATAAGGCTATTAATGCATGCCCAGCAGAATCATAAACTCCATTGGTTCCTGAGAAATCTATAAACCTAATGTGTGCCCTGGAGCACCTTCATTACTCATTCCCTGCTCCGTTGGTAATAGTTCTTTGCTACATGACTGAGGACACATTGTGTTGCCCTGGTATTCTATTTCCTGCTAGTGCATGGTCACAGAACGTAACAGAGAGCAGAAAGGGTGACACATATGGTTCTTGCTTATGGGTGGGACCTCCACCAACTGTCTAGCTCCCCCCCACCCACCCACCGCCCCGTTTTGTGTTTCTGCGATTTCATGTAAACATCCAACCATCTACACACTCTTTCTACCTTGTGGCAACCTTAAGCCCAACAACAACTTGCATTTCTTTAGCGTCCTTCACACAAGGTAGAGTCTCGGAGTACTTGAACTCAGGCATTAAAGTGAATGCTCCAACAACAACCACTAAATGTCTCAAAGCATTTTACAGAGATGGAATGGAGACTGATCATACTGGGGGGTGCAGGGAGGGGGGATAATGGGTGTGGTCAGAGGTAAATGGTTTATAAAAGGGTTTTGAAAGCAGAGAGGGAGGGTGTAAAATACAGGGATTTCGCCCACAAAATACACAATCAATCCACTTTGCAGCATATTCTGTGAAGCGCTTTGAGACGTCTCAATGATGTGATAAGGCACTATATCAAATAGAACAATGATTATTATTATTATTATTTGAGGAGAGAATGCCAAGAACTGTAGAAAGGTGGCTGAAGACTGATGGTGGGGTGGAGGGATGGGTACTGTGCAGGAGTATTTACAGGAGTACCACGCACGTTTTTATTGATGAAATCAGTATAGGTGCACTTGTATATACATTCTTTAGCTATTTTAGAACAGTGGGAGGATTCACATTTAGTTGTTTTGTGAATCAAACCTAACCAGTACAACATATCCAGTGTGTGGGTATCACAAATAACATTCCATTGTGCTGTAGCGCCATTATAATGCATTTCCTTACAGTAAACAGGAAATGATTTTATTTTTATTTATTTTTTTCTCTTGCAAGCCACCAAGCAGAAAAAAAAAGATCTGCCATGAATGGCTCGAGGGGCTGAACAGCCAACTCCTGTTCCGTTGTTCCTTTTGTTCCTGTGATGCTGGCAGGCAACCTGATGACCCACAAGTCAGCCTTTTTTTTCAATGCAGGAGCAGGCTGGCACGCAAGGAGCCAGCTGGGTGGCTGTGCCCATATGCGGTGGATTGGTTATTGCACCTCAGCATGTGGATCTCGGCCACCATGTCATAACTGGGTTCCACTGTGTGTTCAGGTGTGCATTATTGCACATGAGTATCACAGTATCAAGATTTATTTTTGAACGTGCTACCTGTCATTAAAGAAAGAAGAACAAACCGTCATTTTTATCAGGTCAAAACATCTCAAAGCGCTTCACAAGTGATAGCTGTTAAGTACAGTGACTGCTTTTATTGGCAAACGCAGAAGAAAGGACCCATGAAAGCTCAGTTCCTCTGGGGGATTGTTGGCCAGGAAACCAGAATAAAGTGCTTTCTCTTTTTGAATAATGTCAAGTCATCAACTTCCACTTGAACATGCAGAATAAACCTGAGTTTAGCAGCTGAATCAAAAGCCTATACCTCTGACAGTGTAGTGTTCCTCACTGCTGTACTGGAGTGTCAGCACAAGCTATGAGTTCAAATCCTAATATGGGCCTTGAACCCATAAGTTCCAGGGAGAGAGTGTGCAATCCATTACATGGGAATTTCAATATATAAGTGAGATACATGGAACTCTCAGTTTGGGTTTGGATACTCTTAAGCACAGTGATGGGTTTCTGCATGTGTTAGACACCCAGTTGACTAAAAAAAAACGCATAACCTGTTAAGGTATTTTCAGTGGAGCTGGAATCACATACTGCTTATAAAGGGCCTCTGTTGCTGTGTGCAGAGCAAAAGACTATTAGGATAAGTTATTTTACCGTGGAATGGATAACAACAATATGCATTTATATAGTGCTTTTCATACGGGGTAGTATCTCAGAGTGCTGGCTCCAACAAACTATACCTATATTGTTAAGTTCAACTATATCGACTATTGCATTGCACCATACCCAGAAAATTAGCTGTTATGTCAACTGCATGGCCACTGATGCTTGACTTATCCCTTCTTGGAACACTTTCTATTTTACTTAGCTTTAAATTTGCAGCGAAGTTCCTCGTGAATATTTGCTTAACGCTTTGGGGGTCTAATTGATATTCTCTGTGAACAGATTATTTCATATTTAATTATTGAATTTCTAAAACATCAAGTATGCTGGAAAATGCATTCAATACTGGTTTAGAAATTCAGTGGAGCATTTGTCAATGCATTCTCAATGTTTTGGAAATTCGACTATTAATATTATTAAATCTAGGAAGAAATACTGCAAATTAGGCCCCATTGAGTGTATCTTCATGCCTCAGTCACCATTATAGTAATAATAATAACCTTTGCATTTGATATAGCGCCTTATCACTTCTTCGAAACGTCTCAAAGCTCTTCACAGGATATACTGTAAACTGAATTGACTGTACATTTTGTGGGTAAAACGCAACAGCCAATTGCGCACAGCAGTGTTCCACAGACAGTAGTGGGAAAATTCTTTATTTTTATTTAGTGCCTCTTATTAAAAGGTTACCAACAAATCTGATCAGTTTTACTCCACGCAACCTCTACTAGTGATTCCACTGAAAATGCCAAAAGTCTCAGAGCTCTACATCCATCTGTGAATGTTTTAAACATGAGAGAAGTAAAAATCAGCTTTTGTTAAACGTTTTACAGACAGCTGGGAGGGGAGAGAAGTGAAACAGTAAATATTAGATTCATTTGCTTGGCTGGTTTGTCTGACATCTGGGGGGAGGAGGGCATAAAACTACCTTTATGAATGAAAGCCTATTTGAAGCCAGGAGGAAGTGAAACTGATTTCATGAAGTTTAGTTTAATAATTAATTGCAGAAACTGGGAGGGAGTGTTTCATGGAAGTTGATTTAATAATTCAAGACCTGGGAGGGGTGTTGAAGGGAGCTGATCTGATGGAAATTGAAAGATGTTTATTTTTAATTCTCAAAGCATACTTGTTGTACATCTTGTCCACATAACCTCTCATCAAGGTGACAGTGAGCTGACAAAACACTCAGTTTCTGTCAATATTAGGTATCTACAGATTCCATTTTTGTTCTGATTCTCCTTTCTGCCTAAACTAATAATATAATTATCCTTGCATTTAATTTAGTCAACAACGCAATAAGGCGCTATACCAAAGGCAAGGATTATTATTAATTATTATTAATAGCTCGAGGAAAGGTACAGGAATTACCGTAAAGTGTAGTGACTATTTTGTAGGCAAACGCAGCTGCCAATTTGTGCATAGCAATGTCCTAAAAACAGCCATAAAGTGAAAAATGACTAATTTTATCTGGAGGATTGCTGACCAGGACATTGAGAGAAACTCCCTTCTCTTTTCATAGTTAATTAAGAGCTTGTTTGCAAGTAATAGCTTTGAGACTGCATCTCTTAACAAAAAAAAGCTTGATACATCTCTAACCCTCTACTCTGCAGTAAATGAGGCCTGTAAATGAGCCAACGGGTGCTAAATTGGACAGAATCACTAAAACTGAAGAAAAGTAACCTCTAAATATATCTGCACACAGTATACCTTATTGACAGAGATTTATTGCATTCACATGAGATGTGTCTCCTTGCTGTAAGTGGAAGACAAGCCGGTGTTAATTATCCTCATTAATAAAGTGTGGGTTTTTGCACCATTTCTTCAGGCGATTCATGTGCGGCTACAATTCACAAGCCGTCTGCTATGTTTCGCTGTAAATATCCAGTTAAGACAGGTACATGTGGACAAGTGAAGCCCTGAAGGGCAAGTAGGAAATTAACGCTGATGGGATCCTGCATCAGGATGTGTATTCCAGGGGAGCTGCCCATATATTTATTTAATGTCTTGGGTACAGACAGACATTTAATCCCACAACCTTCAGGTATGTTGTGTTGGGGATAGAAGCTGGTAGCTCAATCCATTAATGCTGGTTTAGGTTAGTAGCAGATCTCTTCCCCTGGATGTGTGGAGCCAAAGCTCTAAGGGAACCATTGTTTTCAAGTAATCGGTACAAAAGTAAGATGAGTGTTTATTCCTAAGGTGAGGAGTCAGGCTCTGAAGGTCACCACTTTGGAGGTCAGGACTCGGGATCACTCACTTGAATTGTCTTTGCCAAACTCAGCCACCCTACACGCAGAGCTTATCCAACCCTAAAAGGAATTGGATAAGCACAAGAGTAGTAAAACTACTAAAGGATAGGAGGAAAGAGACACCACGGGCCAAATGGCCCCCTTTTTGGTGCTGGAAATCCCTACGTTCCTATATGCCTGACTCTGGATTGCATCTTCTTCAGTTGTTTTGTGCCATAATTTTATTATCTGTGATTGATGTTGTACAATACAAAATACAAAATTACATTTGTATATTGTATTACCAAAAATACTCAAAATTCAACAAGGGCCGTTATGTTTGTTTAGCAACAACTGCAGAATTGTAAATTGCAGTATTGCCAAGGTCAGACCATTGGGAACAGTGAGATGTTTTGTAAAATGGTGATTATAGATTATGAACCTATTGAAATGAGTACAAGAGACAGGGACATTTTTTCACCCTGGGAGATTCAGGATAAAAGGTTTCATTTTTCAGGGCCCCCAGCTCCTTGTTGGTCCATTAACAAAATGTTCTTGTGTGGTTATAAACATTGCCCTCTGTATGTTCCCTGTGTAATGTCAATAACTGAGCCTAGCCTAAAAAAAATCTAAGCTATTCACTGTTAATTTATATTGGGAAATAAAACTCCAGTCTTTTGTATCAATATGCAGCCCATTGCTCTTAATGAGTGGTTACATCTGTTAAGGGACAACTGGCCTGGATGAGAGAGAGGAGGAGAATCACTGCTCAAAACACATTTGTTAGAGTTTTCTTGAACACAAGAATTCCTGGGAGTCCTGCATCTTATCACAAAAAAGTGGTGTCTGACATTGGAAATCATAGCCCCATTTATACGCCACTTTGGCACAGATGGCAATCCAAAAAACAGCGGCAACATGTCAAAGTTAGTAAGGCAGTACTGATGCCAAAAAAACAGAGGTATCATTGGTCTGTGTTCCTCACGACAGTGCATTTTCCAACAGTCACTTGATATCAGATGCCACTATGGGCCATGGCTTTGCCCATAACAGACTGAGTGGGTCGATTGACTGAATAGTAGTGAACTAATTGCAACCAGACCACAAAGGCCAGCAAACAGGAATGACCCACACAAGTCTGGACAGTATTTTGCCTGGCCCTTGGAGAAGGTGATAGCCTCTGCCAAAAGAGAACAAATTACCTTTAGAACAAATATACCGTAAGCTATAAAACTCTCAGTAGAGTGAAAGAACTGAGAGGTGGAGGGGTGTAGTCACACAGATCTTTGAAAGTGAGATTCCAGATGGGGTAAACCATAAAGAAAAAAAATGGGTTCTGGAATATTATAAACAGGACCAATGAAAATTAAAGTAAAGAAGTGATATTAAATTGGCAGGAAAGGGCATTTGTTAGATCTTAGTTGGAATACTGGGACACAACCTGCGGTACATTTTAAGGTCACATGTGTTAACTAAGACATAGAATGCTTTAAGGAATACCACTAGGTTGGTGTAAATTCCTCTGACTAACCTCAGAAATGAGTGCACTGCTAACTACTGCTCAAAAATTGAGATCATGAACATAGTTATTGTTTGTCCAAAGGTATGTGCACATGTGTATAAGGCGGGTGGGGGAGGTGGGTTGTGATAATGGACTGTCAATAATTTTCAACTCTCCATTGTGAGTTTTCACCATATGGAAATCATTTCAGCAAAGTTATAAATCTGTGTCTCTGCTCACACATTCCAAATCAAATGTTTCCTCAGTTTTATAACAACCAAGGATCTCGACAGCATGAACATTCTTGATGTATGAACTTAGATGGTGGTATGGGCAGGTTACTTGGCTTGTATATGTGGTGAGGAGAGGGCACAGGAGGTAATCTCACAACTGAGCGTAAACCTGTACTCACCAACATCCACATGGGATCATGAGCCCCCAGTCAGAAGTGGGGAGGCCAGACTAGTTTTTCCCCTCCACATCCCAAGGACATTGGCATCAATTGCAGTATAGCACACTTGGGGCTGAATGGACATGAGGTCAGACAAGCCACCCAACCTAGGTACTCCATGAATGGCTGCCGCATTTACCCTCAAAATATAATCATTACTCTTTACAGTAAATCCTTTGGGATGTTTTGAGGACGTGATAAGGTGCTATATGTGTGCTGAGGAGATCGGGAGAATGAGTCACTCCCACTTTTCCTCTCCTCGGTCCTCCTTCCCTTTCACTGAGGCTATTTCTGTTTCTCTTACATCTTCTCGTATATAATTCACTCTTCCCTCTCACGAACATTCTTTTGTCATTTCCTCTATCTATTATCTCATCCACTCGCACTCTTACACTGTCTCTCGTACATTTGTTCCTTGTGCTCACTCAGGATTCTCTATATGTGTATCTGTGTGTCCATGGGAATAATTTTTTGCTCAAAGTAGACTTTATACATGTGCAAACGAAAAATTGGAGTGGCTAGAAGGCAGGGCGAAATCTTGGGCAAGTTTACTTAATCCACACGCCTAACAATAATCCCTCCAAAACAATAATAAATTGGTCATTTTCAATCCACGACTGTTTGTGGGACACTGCTATGAGCAATTGGCTGCCACGTTTTGCCCTCAAATATACGGTCAATTCACTTTACAGCATATTCTGTAAGCGCTTTGAGACATCTAGAAGATGTGAAAAGCGCTATATCAAATGCAAGGATTATTATTATTATATCAAATGCAAGGATTATAATTATCATATTAATAATGTATCAGCTTTTTAATTATTTATCAGTATTTAATTTTTTTTTCCAAACACCTACTGCATCCTCGCCCACTACTGTATTCACCAGAGATCTACTATCTCAAGACCAGAGATCAAACCTGGTCAATTTATCCAGTGAGTCTTTAGGAGAATAAAGTTACTATGTAATGTTTGTCCTGGATTTCAATTTCTCTTGCAACCTGCACCTAATACTTTATGGAATTACGCAATCAGGATGTGTCCCTCCAGGGAGAGAGTGCGCATTCCATTCCAACAATCTCTCTCTGGGATTTCCATGCATAGGTGGGATGCATGAAATTCTCAGTTTGGTTTGGATAGTCTTAAGCATGGTGATGGGTTTCCACATGTGTCAGACATCTGGCTCACGAACAAAATCGATATATAAATTATTTTTTTACAAACAAAGTAGTCAAGTGGGATTATGAAGATTGATTTACCAATTCAAGTGAACCTCATAGTTTGTAGGAAAGATACTCCACGTATTTTGAAAATTGAGTTTTCATATCAAAATATTTCATGTAATCCACAAACTTTGCAAAAAGCCTGTTTATTCTACAGAAAACAGCAGATTTTCTTGTTGTTGTAGGACAACCCAGCCTTTTAAAGCTGCAGCAAACCACAAAATATACAGTCAATTGACTTCACAGTACATTTTTGAAGCTTTGAAACGTCTGGAAGAAGTGAAAGGCACTATATCAAATGCAAGGATTATTATTAGTATTAATACTATTAAACCAGACCCCATTTCAAGATCAAACTAAATCATAATTGTGCAGCCACCTCTTGAGATGATGTGTGACCTTTGACCCATCACCATGGGCAGCATATCCACGTAGTCCGCCCACCATCACACACCACTGATCCTAATGTCCCCACATTCAAAACAATTTTGGCATTGATGGGAAAAAAATAGTAATAAAATTAAGAAAGGTCAACCCTCTGCATGTTGCCAGTTGTGTTTTTACAGACTGCAGTGTGACATTATTGCTCAACATTCAAATAACTAGCAATTATCTGTAAACTCCCGTTCAGTAAGACAAGTAGCCCATTGTCTGTCTGTATAGGCTATATTTACAATCTCAGTGAGACTGCACTACAGCCTTTGTAAACTTATCTTAGCCTTCAGATGACATTCAAGGTATCTTGAATTCCGGCTTGCAGAACTGGAAGCGGTTACATGATAGAATAACATTCAACAATTTTTTTTAAAAATGTGTTTATATTTTTAATTTTGTCCAAAAAATATAGTCAATCCACTTTACAATATATTCTGTGAAGCACTTTGGGAATGTGTCTCACGTCCTCCCGACGTGAAAGGCACTTTACAAATGTAATTTTTGTGGTTGTTGTCTCAACGATGTGACAAGGCACTATGTGAAATGCAAGGATTATTGTTATTTTATTGTAATTTCACTCTCCCTTGTCCCTTCAGAGAGCCTCCATGTGGTGAGGCCAGGATGGAGATGTGCTGCTGCACTCCAGCCAATGCCACCTCATAACCAGCTGCCAGAGGGGCCTGGTGTGTGTGACTGGCCCATTGATTCAGCTGTGAGGCCTTTTTTATCTTCTATTACCTCCCTGTGGGCAAACACTGGCCTCTCGCCTGCCCCTCACGCATGGCACAGCCAAAGTTAGGAACTCAAGTGCTAGAAACTGTGGGGATAAATTGAATTTGCACAGGCAAGAAAAAATATTTGAAATGCTTAATTTCCCCCCAAGCAAAATATGTCTTATTATTTATGAAAGATTAAATACAAATGCATTCTTTTATTATACAGTCTGTTTTACGTAAGTTATTTATTGCCTGGATCACACTGTGAGGTAATGTCAGTTATAGTACATTAATAGCGATGGTAATTAATAATACCCTCTGTTTTCCACATACTGTAATATTGAATGAAGCTTTAGTACAACAATGCAAGTTGACTAAAATACAAATTAAAATCAATTATATGAGGCAAGTCTTATTGCAATTACCAGACTGGCATTGTCTTGTTCTTGCCTTCTGAAATATGTTATCAAATTTGAAATTTGCCTTCTGATTTGTTTTCATAAATATGGACATATTTAATTGTTTACGAACTATTAAATACAAATTACCTCCCTGTGGGCAACTATCAGTCAAACTGCAAAGTCTCATTATGATGTGACACCTGATACAGGGCAACCCCCATTATAATGCAGTGTTTCAGATCCATAAAATTATAACGGGGGCACAAACAAAATGGCTGTTGGTTCAACTTCCAGTTCACCAGATAGCCCTGACATCACTTCTAGCTTTCTCGGGTGGTCATACTGATATGTCCTCAACGTCTGCAAGCCAAAGTCCTAACCTGTTGGGTTGTCTTTGTCTGGCATGTGGCCAGGCTGTGCAGCTATCAATCCAAAATATGTAAGGAATAGTGAGGTCAGAAGCTTGAGTTTCACCTAGTCTTAACCCAAAATATATTTTGTTTTAAAATTAGGATTGTGTAAAATCATGGAAAATACTTAAATATATACATAGGATTGACTCCAATTCTCAAAGGATTGAGCAGCGGAAATGAGATAATAAGAAGAATCCTATTTGATATAGCACCTTTCATGTCAAGAGGATGTCTCAAAGAGCTTCACAGCATATAGCATAAAGTGGAGTGACTTGCAGGAGATGTGGCAATGTCCTTCAAAATCTGAGCATGGTTGACGAGAGGGAGAGTCATTCTGGTGTAACATCAAACGGAACTTTCATTCATAGCCTACTCATCTGTTCGCACTCTCCGCTCAGATAATTCAGGCCTGCATTCCCCACCCACTCCATGGCACCATCAGTGGCTAAGCCTTCACTCATCACCCCTAACTTCTGGGTCCCTATCTACCTCTAAATCTCTACCCCCCAACCCCCACCCCAGCATCTATTTTTAAAATCTGGCCGGAAAACTACCTCTTAGACTACGCCATTCATCACCTCCACCCCTCCTCCTACAAGAAGGGAGCTGTATAATCCGAAGTGTTGTGTTATCTTAATATGAAATAGCAACTCACTACCTGCAGGGGAGCACATCCTACCCTTGCAACATTTGCTCCCAATAGAAACTAAGCCAGACTCATTAACAAAGGTCAAGTGGCTCATTTCTGGTTGTTAAAGTGGAGGGAAAGCCTAAGGGAGTACTTTCAGTACAAATTAATTGCGTGTATACTGTTTCTTTAAAGGACAGTGTTGTTGTAATTCTCCATCAAACTGGAATCCACTGCCCTTGATATTGCATGATATATGACATTTCCAATTGAGAGTGAAATGCTCATCATGGCACAAGAGCTGCAGTTTTGATGAAGACAACCTGCACCAGTCACTTATTTCAGTAGTGATACAAAGGTAAAAAGTGCTGACTCAGACTCAATTGCAATAAATCAGTGTTGCCCACTGAACACTGAGTAAAATATACAACATCCCACGGTGACTTTGCTCTCGCCAGCAGGATTGTCCTACCACATGCATGTGATCTGGCAAAATATGGGTTAATTCTCTGCTTAGACACTTGTCCGAGTGCTGGTGCACGGCTCTTTACACTTCATGGACCCTTGGGCCACTCTAACATTGCATCAGAGAATGAAGTCAATTAATCATCAGAATTCTCATACAATTCAATTTTTTTCTTTTATAAAAGCACAACAACAACTTGTATTTATATAGCGCCCTTCTCACAGGTAGCACTTTACACATTTATACGATTTACGTATTGATGATCCTGGATAGATATCCAAATAAATAATATTTAGACCATTCAGTGCCTGTGCAGAAGACTACTGGATTAATTTCAAAATTTAGGAGGAAGAGCCATGAGCAAAGGTTTGCTACTCCCTTGAGCAGAGACAGCTGATGAGGTATGGAGATAACTGAGATTTTGATTCACTCCGACTGCTTGTTTGCTACATTGCTAATGCGTCAGCTTGGCTTAGCACTCTCGCCTCTGAGTCAGAAGGTTGTGGGTTTAAGCCCCACGTCGGGACATGGAATCATATAGTCTAAGATGACATTCCAATTGAAGTGCTGGAGGTGCGTTGCATTGTTGGAAGTACCGTCCTTTGGATGATACATCGAACCAAGGTTCCCATCTGCCTATTCAGGTGGATGTTAAAGGTCCCATGGCATTATTCGAAAAGATGCCCCAAACAATCCCCTAAACAAAATTGTCACTCATTCCATGGTTATTTGTGAGACATTGCTATGTGCAACTGGCTGCTGCTTTTCACCCAAAAAATGCAATCAAAACCACTTTACAGTAAATCCCCTGCAGTGCTTTCAGACATGCTATATTGTATATTATTATGGTCTTTGTAATTCTTTATTGCCTTTTAATGGATCCCTCTACCAGAGAGGAGAGTCATCTGCTATCTTGCCTATCAATTCCTTTCAGTATTTGAAATATACCGTCAAATTATCCCTCTATTTCCTTTGGTCCAAGGTAAATAACCCCAGTCTAGCCAGTCTCTCATCAGAGCTGAGCCCTTTCAGCCCAGGTATTAATCAAATGGACCATCACTTGTTGTGGAGTCCTGTAGCTTAGCGGTTAGAGCACTCGCTTCACAAGCAAGAGACTTGGGTTTGATTCCTGGCAGGGCGAAATGTTGGCCAAGTTTCCTTATTCCATAAGCGTCTGTTTACTTAGCAGTAAGTAGGAACCCAATTATTAGTCGATTGGCGGATCACTTTTCCAGGGGGTAATAATTCCTTCAAAACAATAATAATAAATTGGTCACTCAATTCACAACTGTTTGTGGGACACTGCTGTGCACAATTGGCTGCCGCATTTCGCCCATAAAATATACAGTTAATTCACTTTACAGGTATATTTTGTGAAGGGCTTTGAGACGTCTCAAAGATGTAATAAGACGCTATGTCAAATCTAAGGATTATTATTATTATCACTTGTTATAAATGCCTACATCCCATTTGTCTTATTGACTGCTGTCTGCACCTGTGAACTAGATTGTAATGTTCAATGGACTGGAACCCCTATTCTTTTTGCTCATCTACAACTTAACGCTTCCCCATTCAGAATATATTTCCAAATATTATTTTTTGTCCAAAGTGAATTTTTTCACATTTCACAATATTAAACTTCATCTGCCATATTTCTGCCCATTCGTTTAATCTGCCTGTCTCGCTGTTTTTTTCAAGTACCATCTTCACAATGTACAACATCCCCTAGCTTATTGTCATTCATAAATTTAGAAACAGTCCCCTCGCTTACTTTATCCAAGTCATTGACACATGAAACTGACCACCTGCTCCCTTGACACCATCCCTACCCTTCTCTTTATCTCCCAGCTTCACCTCCTTGCCCCTGTACTCACAGACCTGTCCACTGGTACTGTTCCCACCCCATTAAAAACCGCCATTATCACTACTGTCCTTAAAAAAGCCCTCCCTGGACCCATCTGTACTCTCAAACTACCGCCCCATCTCCAACCTCCCTTTCCTTTCCAAGGTCCTGGAACGAGTTGTTGCTTCCCAGCTTCGCTCCTTCCTCTCCTGCCACACCCTTCACGAAACCCTCCAATCGGGTTTCCGTGCCACCCACAGAACAGAAACAGCCCTGGTCAAAGTGACAAATGACATTCTGTCCATCTGTGACCAGGGCTCCCTCTGTCTCCTCGTCCTCCTTGACCTCTCTGCTGCCTTCGACACCATTAACCACTCTACCCTCGTCCACCGCCACTCCTCTCACCTCAACCTTCACAGCTCTGTCCTTGATTGGTTCAGATCGTATCTCTCACACTGCCTGCACTTCATCTCCACAAACGGTTTATCCTCTAGCCCCTGCACTGTATCGTGCGGTGTTCCTCAGGGCTCTGTCCTTCGTGCCCTCCTCTTCAATATCTATATGCTCCCTCTTGGTGATATCATCCGCAGATATGGGGTCAACTTCCACATGTATGAGGATAACACCCAACTGTAACTCTCTGCCTCCATCCTTGACTTCAGGATCACTGCTGTGCTGACAGAATGTCTGTCAGACATCAAGTCCTGGATGAGAGCTAACTTTCTTCAATTGAATGTCAACAAGACCGAGGATCTCCTGATTGGCTCCCATCAGTGCCTGCTCACCTCAGGCGCTGACAGCATCACCGTCCATGGTTGCACACTCTCATTGCTAAGCCAGTCCAGAACCTTGGCATCTTGTTTGACCCTCAACTATCCTTTCTACCCCACATACATCTGCGCCATGACCCGCTCCACCTTCCCCCACCTCCGCAACATCATCCAGCTGCACCGCTGTCTCGCACCACAGGCCACCGAAACCCTCATACACGCTTTCATTATATCGAGGCTTGACTATGCAAACTCATTGCTTGTCGGCCTCCCCAACTCCTCCCTCCACAGGCTGCAGATCATCCAGAACTCTGCAACCCGTGTCCTCTCCCACACTAGGCTCTGTGACTCTATCATTCCGATCCTCACCCAACTCCACTGGCTTCCCATCACACAGAGGATGCAGTTCAAGATCCTGGTCCTCACCTTCAAAGCCCTCCATGGTCTTGCTCCCCCCTATCTCTGCATCCTCCCGATGTGCATCCTCCGCCTCACCCCCTCCCTTGCCATCTTCAAGACCCATCTCAAGACCCTCCTCTTCAACCGTGCTTTCGA
The DNA here is from genome assembly GCF_018977255.1 of Callorhinchus milii. Lineage (NCBI taxonomy): Eukaryota > Metazoa > Chordata > Chondrichthyes > Chimaeriformes > Callorhinchidae > Callorhinchus > Callorhinchus milii. Next base: position 14,775,245 of record NW_024704744.1, read on the forward strand.
TCTCCCTCCTTCCCCCCCTGCCCTCCATCCTCCCCCATCCCGACCCCCAGCTCGGGTCCATAACTCTGTCTGTCCAGCGCCTTAAGACGTCCTCCCAATGTGAAAAGCGCTTTACAAATGTAATTTTGTTGGTACTGTTGTTGTTGTGAATGGCATTATACAAATGTAATTTTGCTGTTGCTGTTGTTGTTGTGAATGGCGTTATACAAATGTAATTTTATTGTTGTTGTTGTTTTGACACACATGGTAAAAAGCTGGAACTCCAACACCTATCCCTAGAGTAGAGGGGAACAATCCGTTAAGCAGAGAACGGCCCTTTTATACAAAATCTTTGCCTTCTATTTCATGTGCAGCTGACTGCACAGTTATGATACAAATATTAAAGCAAATCAGCTTTTATTATGTTTATTTGAATTTTGACCTGAACTCTGTGAGCATTCAATACTCCTCATGACTTAATGCAGAGCTGCTCCCACACTAACTGGTGTTTGGCAAATATCCTGAAAATCCTTTGAGTGGAAATTAATGTTGAAAATGAGGAGCAAATATATCTGATTTTAGTTTAGAGGAGGGAGGGTAAGTGCGGTCAGCTCAGAGCTCAGATGGCTCCAAGGTGATGTGATTTTGACAATGGAATGTCAGAATCGAGTCAAAAGTTCTGTGGTGTCTCAGTAGTCTGGTTCCTGAGCCAGGTGGGCCCACAGTACTTAAGGGCACTGATGATAACAGAAGAGTCAGCCTGACTCAGGGATTCTTCCCACTCAACATTGGTTAACACTGCAAGGCAATGCAGTAATGGGTAGAGTGGTCCTAGCTAGACAAGCAGCCAGATCCTTGCCAAACAAGCTCTCAATGGCAAGCTATGTGGTTTCAGTGGGTTAAACTCCAATAGTATCCCAATGCAGACTCTTGTTGATCCCCAAACCTTGGCTCTCACCAACCTGAGTCTCAAACAATCTGGATAAGCAAGAAAATGTCCCTCCAGGGAGAACGAGTATACAATCCATTCCAGACTCTGGGAAGTTTCCATGTGTAGGTGGAATACGTACGTGGAACTCTCATCCTGGCCTGGATACTCCTAAGCCAGTGGTGGCCAACTCATGGCCCCCAAGGGCCATCAAGAAGTGGCCCCCTGAACACTCACACTAGTCTAGGTGATTCTGTTTTTCTTGATTAAATGTGTCTCCAGTTTTTCTTGATTAAATATTTCTTGAATTATGGCAATATTCAATCAAGAACATTTATTTTGTTGGCCGACCACTGAGGTGCAAATATTATAACATGTAAACGTTATATAAATGTGCATGGTTTTGAGCAATGCTAGCATGTGCTTACTCCTAAGTGCCAGTAACAGGAAGGCAGCCCTATCCAGAAGGTCAGAAAGGTTACCAAATGGGGAACTGAAGTGAAGAGAACATGCCTCTGCTTACCAATAATGCCAGATGTGAAAATCTGTTTGGAGATTTTCAGTGCCAGTAAATTACACAACCCAAACTTTAAACTAACTTATTATTGCAGAACGTTGCAAGGTTTTGCATGGGTTACTTGAGGAATGACAGGTAAAAAACCTGACCTTAAAACTGAGTGAATCATACAATTACCAAAGAAATAAGATATCCAACATGTGTCTGGCAGCATGCAAATGCCACCATACAATTAAACACATGAAAAATGTCTAAAACTGTTTTCATTTATTCACAATGGCACAATCACTTTTCTCCCTGAGGCAAATACAGATTGTTGCTTCCAATGTGTATCATTTCTATTCTCCAAATAGGCCCCAAAGGTCCTCAATCTAGCCCAGCAGAACCAGACTCGGCTGGCAGACATAACCAGACTCATTCCTGACTATTAAATTAATTTCTGGCAGAACCAGTCTAAGTTCTGACCCAGAGGATCACATTCAGAATTCTTGTCCTCACTTTCAAATGCTTCAATTGCCTCACCTCACCGAACTGCTGTGGCCGCTCCCTCTGCTCATAAAACACCAACCTGCTTCACATCTCCACCCACTCTGTAATAACAAAAAGTGGGCGAGCTTTTAGCTGTTCTATACTTGTTCTCTGGAACTCCATTCTAGATCTTTCTGCCCACTCACCTTCAAAACCCATCTCAGAACCAAGCTCATTGACTGTATTTTCAACCACCTCCTCCTCGCCTCCTCAGCTCCCAAGGTCACCAGCTCGGGTTCTCAAGTTGTTAAAAGAGCTTTGAGCCATCCTCCTGATGCCTGCAAATGTAAATTGTTGTGGAAGTAACCACTGACCCTACCATAACCAGACTCAGTGCTAGCTAACTGCTCTATCCAATTTCCTACAAGGTTCCTTCCTTCCTTTTAGAATCATAGAATCATACAGCACAGAAGGAGGCCATGTGGCCCATCGTGCATGTGCCAGCTCTTTGAACGAGCTATCCAATTATTCCCACTCTGCTGCTCTTTCCCCATAGTCTTGCAACCTTTTTCTTTTCAAGTAAACATTCAATTCCCTTTTGAACACTATCCTTCAATTTGCTTCTACCATCCTTTCAGGCGATGCATTCCAGATCTGTATTTTACTTGACAGAAACTTCTTTAATTCATTTTTGAAACACTTCACAGTTACTTGTTTCACCACTTACTCTACCAATTGGTTCCAAATGCCTATCACATTTTCACAAAAATAAACTGTATTTCCAATTTGCTTCAGGCGTTCCTATTTTGAAGCTACAGCATAGCTTCTTTCTTTTTAAATTTTGTACATGGCAGAAAATTGTATCTGAATCCAAATTTTTTCAAATTGTTCAGAATCTCAGATATCTCAGAAAACTCATCAGTCTTCTCTATTCAAAGGCGTAGCCAACCTTTCCTCATATCTCTGTCCCTTAAATTTTTTTTTGTACTGTCTTCAACAACTTAATATTAATTTTGTAATAGAACAACCAAAAATGCGTGCAGATTCAAGAATAGTGTTCACTGACAGAGACATCATCCTTCAGAGGAGACATTCAACTGAGATCCTATCTGCCTGATCAGGTATACATTGAATGGCACTATTCAAAAAGATCAGGGATTTTCTCCCAATGTCCAGGCCAACAATAACTCAGAGAAAATTGGCCATTGACTTTGTAGCTGTTTTGGACGTTGCTGTGCACAAATTGATTATTGTGTTCACCTACAAAATACACAGTTACTACAGTTTATAGTAAATTCTATGTGATGTAAACTGCTTTGAGATGTGCTCTTGACTTGAAAGACATTATATAAAATTTAAAGATTATTATAATAATAATCCTTGCATTTGATATAGTGCTTTTCACATCGGGAGGACGTCCCAAAGCGCTTCACAGAACACACTGTAAAGTGAATTGACTGTATATTTGTGGGCGAACGCGGCAGCCAATTGCGCACAGCAATGTCCCACAAACAGTCGTAGATTGAAAATGACCAATTTATTATTGTTTTTTTTATTTTTTTGGAGGGATTATTATTAGGCGTGTGGAGTAAGGAAACTTGCCCAAGGTTTCGCCCTGCCTGGAATTGAACTCAGGTCTCTGGCTTGCAAAGCGAGTGCTCTAACCACTGAGCTACAGGACTCCACTAATAATTATCATTATTATGTGTTTTCGCAAACAATTTTAAAATCGGCCTTAGCTGAACTATATTTTTATCTATCTGGGAAGACTATTTTGAAGGTTTCAATGATGGTTTCTTGCCTCTTTCACTCTATAGGGTACTTTACCTACTGACCCAACTTGGATCATGAACAACTTTCTGACTCAGAAGCGAGAGGCCTGAGCCAGGCTGGCACACAGCTGTACCAAGCTTAGCACCCATGAAACTGTAACCAAAAAACAAATTAGTGACTTCCTCATGCGAATCCAGTCTCCAATTAGTAGATTAGTATTTCATGATTTGACCATTAAAGGTCACTGAGCAGAAATACCATGCTTGAAATTAAGGCCATGTTTTGCGTCAGAAAGTAAAATTCCGCACATATCAACATCCCAAGATGAGGCCATTAAATTAACTCTAGAGAGGCACCTTATTATGTTGAAACATCTTAAAGAAGATTATAGTAATTACTGTCAAGGATAGTGACTATTTTGCAGACAAACAGTGGACCCACAAAAAGTCCCACAAACAGACCTGAGGTGAACAACCAATTTAGCTGAAGGACTGTCAACCAGGCCGCTGAGAATAAAAACTCCTTTTTCTCTTCAATTATTGTCACAGGACATTTACCTTCCACCTGAAGAAAAAGTCATTAACCACTAGGAGGTGTGAAAGAACATTGAGGAGTTATCTGAGTCTTGTCTTCCTTTGAGAAAACATTCGGGAATAATAATAATAAAAATAATCCTTGCTTTGATATAGGGCCTCATCACATTGTTGAGATATCTCAAAGTGCTTCACAGGATATTCTGTAAAGTACAGTGATTATGTATTTTGTGGGCAAAACGCAGCAGCCAATTGTATGCTGTAGTGTCCCACAAACAGTTGAGGATTGAGTGACCAAATTTTACAGAGGTGAGTGGAGTAAGGAAATTTGCCTACGGTTTCATCCCGCCCAGGAATCAAAACCGGGTCCTCTTGCTTGTGAGGCAAATGCTCCAACCACTGCACGACAGGACACCACAAGTCCTTATAGTTAAGAAATGAATACTCAATTAATTGAAACAATCCTGTTTGTGTGTGTGTTCACAAGTGATCTCTGTGTGCAGCAGAGCAGGAGAAATGGAAATTTGAAGATTTTACACAGGATGTAGTACACCCGAATCACATTGAGCCAGATGGACTGAGGCCAGTAGTCTGCTGCAGTGTCTGTGGGAGGTGGGCACATAATGGCACACATTTTGGAACCTTCCCCAGATATGGCCCTGAAGATCATCAGAAACATACAAAAGCACGAACGAGAAATCAGCAAAGCAGCAGCCAGGCCCTGTCCCTCAGCAAAGGAGGAGAATTCATAGACCATCACCCACCCCAGTCAGCTGTCAGGCACTTCCCAGTCAGACTTGGCAAATTGGCCACCAACTTGGTAAAGATGGCATCTGGTGTGGGGGAGACAGAGAAAGGGGAAGAGGAAAAATGCATAAATAGCTTTGTTCCCCTCCAAATTTCTCTCTTCCTCTTCTGAAGGCATTGACTCATGTCGGGATATGGTTCCACTGCCCCAGCAACCCTGAAGTTCCTCGCTCAAGTGGATGCTCTCCATGTATGAACCTGACCAGTGCAGTTTGGATTACATGGTTCCCACAGCGATCACCAACTAGCAAACCACAGAACCAACCCTCCTAAGCTCTGTTCAAATGACAATCCTAGCTTCAACATCTGTGAAATTGGGACTAAATAGCAGTCCAGGGGGTCAGCAATAACACATCTCGGATGCTCTAGCTACAATTCCTTTTGTGATTCCCACAATTTGATGCAAGTGAATGGTGGCGGGCTATATGATAGTGTGAGTAGCGCAATCCTGTTCTTGCCAGTTACCCACACACATGGACTTTCCACAGGAGGGAGTGGTCACTAAATAGTGGAATCCTGTAGCTCAGTGGTTATAGCACTCGCCTCGCAAGCGAGAGACCTGGGCTCTATTCCTGGCAGGGAAAAATGTTGGGTAAGTTTCCTTACTCCACACGCCTCTGTTTAGCTAGCAGTAAGTAGGAAGCCGGTTGTTAGTCGATTGGCAGATCGCTTTTCCGGGTATAATAATCCTTCCCCCAAAAAAAAAATAATTTTGTCATTCAATCCACAAATGTTGGTGGGACACTGTTGTGTGCAATTGGCTGCTGTGTTTTGCCCACAAACATACAGTCAATTTCACTTTACAGTCTATTCTGTGAAGCGCTTTGAGATGTCTAGAAGATGTGAAAAGCGCTATTTCAAATGCAAGGATTATTATTATTATTATCAAGGGCAGGATCCCAGCTGCGTTTGCACCGCACAGTCTAGGAAGCGCTAATTGTAGCCCTCATCTGTTGTCACAATGACAATCAACTAATCTGCATAGAGAAAATAGTAAACCTGGTGCGTTCCAGACCTGTGGGGCTCAGTTTCACTCCAAAGCCACTGGCTTTCACCAACTGGACCATTAGGGGCACATGAGCAACTGTGTGTGTAAAAAAAAGTCGCACATGGTCCTTGCCCTCAGCTTGATATTTCCTTTGCTTCTCATCAGACCTGGTTTCATACAAAACATACAAATACAACCTGAATAAATCTGAAACTTAAAGCACCTTAGGATGTCCTTCCGACATGAAAGGCGGTATATATAAATGTAATTTTTTGTTGGTGTTGTAAAGGGTTGAATTACCCTGCTTTTTACAATGTGTTCCTTGCGATAATTATCGCATTTCTGAAACACCACCAATTTCCTCCTCCTCCCAGTCCTCCTTTTATCCTTCACCTCACTTCGTAGTTCATTCATTTAAAACTGTCCCCGCTGCCCTGTTTATGAACCCTTTCAAACACCTCATGAATATCCTCCTGGTGATGGTGAATGCACTGCCATTTGCCGCATGGTAAAGTCCGTCAAGCTCCCCTGCTTTTCACGCATGGCTTACCCTGCTGTCTCTGCTGTGCTGTGCTGTGCTCTGAAGATTACATATCGATTAAAGTTGAGACTGGATCTGCGTCATAGGTTGTGGGAACAGATGTTTGATTATTTCAATCGCTCCCAAGATGCCCGTCAGGTTCCTAATACTGACCTGACAACACCACCAGTGAGGCTTCCTGATGACATTCTCCAATGACCAAACGTCTAGACAGACAATTGGACTTTAATTCAAATTCAGCAGCAGAATACATCTGGGTTGAGAGGGGGAGGGGTGTAAATGTGATAAACATTGCTACCTTAGTACACAGTGTGAGTCAGATGACTGACTGAGAAAGCATAATTGTCTAATCTGTTCCATTAATGATCATAACTTATATATAATAATACTTGCTTTTGATATAGTGCCTTATCACGTCATTGAGACGTCTCAAAGCGCTTCACAGAATATATTATAAAGTAAATTGACTGTATATTTTGTGGGCAAAATTGTATGCATTGTCTATTAAATCAAGCCATTATCATTGTTTCAATGCATTTTAGAAGGTTGTACATCAATCAGTAGGCCTGTGATGTACACCCGTCCCAAAAGCCAAAATCATGTCAGAGAATTCAGGGGCGTGGGGAGGAACGGGAGTCAGAGAAAACTGTTCAACAATAATCTCGCTAAAAACATGTATTGATAATGAAAATCAATAAAAGCGTGACTTGCTATGGGATTTTTATTAATCCTGCGTCCATTTTTTCAGCTGATTAGTTGACCAGACAGGGCAGTGGTGTTTATGATGATACATCATTCACCCAAGTTCTTAAACATTGTTTAAGCTTTTACCTTTCACTGTCTTCGGTGGAAAGCAGTCAGTCTCCAGAATGTGGCACCATCCAGAGCTTGCCTAAAACAATGGCCCAAATTATTTCCGTCTTAACCTTAAGCCATTGTTTTGAAATATTAATAATCACAATAATAATAATCCTTGCATTTGACATAGCACTTATCATGTCATTGTGACGTCTCAAAGCGCTTCACTAAATATACTGTAAAGTGAATTGATTGTGCATTTTGTGGACGAAACGCAGCAGCCAATTGCACACAGTAGTGTCCCACAAACAGTCATGGATTGAGTGACCAATTATTTTTTTCCTAGGGATTATTACCCCCGGAAAGCGATCCACCAATCAACTAACAATTGGGCTCTTAATAACTGCGAATTAAACAGAGGCGAGTGGAGTAAGGAAATTTCGCCCCACCTGGGAATCAAACCCAGGTCATCTCGCTTCCAAGACGAGCGCTCTAACCACTACGCTACAGGATTCTGTAAATTGAAGTGCCATTCAGGTGCACGTTGAAAGACCCATAGCAGTATTTCAAAAGATAGCACAGTGGTTTGCAACTGTAAGATTGCGCAAACTTAAATTCTTAAATCCATTTTTCATTTGGCAGCAGTTACTTTTAAGAATTTTCCACAATTCTGCACAATCTTACAATTTTTAGGCAATCTTAAATGTAAGACTATCAGAAGTTTCGGGTTTATGAAACTGAGAGCAGAACAAGATCAGCTGTCACTGTTCCTTATATAGCCAAGATATTGTGTCAGCCTGGCTCAGCTGGTAACACCCTTACCTCTGGATAGGAACTTTGAGCTTATAGTCTCCAATGGACCACGGCATTGTCATCCTTCAGTGAGGCGTTAAACCAAGGTCCCGTCTTGGTCATTTAGGTACACATTGAAAGACCCATGGCACTATTTGAAAAGAGAAAGGAATTTCTTCTGATGTCCTGGCCAACGATCCTCCAGATAAAATTGGTCATTCAATTTGTGGCTGTTTGATGGACCTTGCTTACAATTACACAGTAATTCAACATTATGGTTGAATGCAAGCATTTCAGTTGTAAATGATTAACAGATCACTTCTCGTATTATTTCCATAATTAATACTTTTTACCCTGATTGTGAAGTTTTGAGTGCAAATCATTCAGTACAAGACTATCGCGTTGCATAGTTTTGACATTCAACCAAAATCGGAGTTAAAAATTTAGGAAAAGAATGGGAAGTATTCATAAACATAAAATCATTCATAAAAAAATTGGTGATTCAATCCACGAATGTTTATGGGACACTGCTGTGCACAATTGGCTGTTCCGTTTGGCCCACAAAATATAGTCAATTCACTGTGAAGCGCTTTGAGATGTCTCGATAAGGAGCTATATCAAATGCAAGGATTATTATTATCATTATGATAACCTCTGGTCAATCCAATGCAGTTAAAGCATGTGTGAAGCACCACTGTGTGGCACAAGCAATTTCTTAATTCATGTTGTGCGATTTACTAAAGAAAACAAATAAAAGTTGGCAGCAAACTGGTTATTACCATTCACAGTCTCCAGCATAACTGCTTATAATTTGGTGCTGTAGTAATTGGCATTGAATGGCAGTGTCGCTCGCAAAGGTTGTGTGGATGTGGCTGGTGCAGAAAATGGAACAACCTCACACTATTGCAGCAGATGTTCTTCTGAGGTTAGGGCGAAGGCAGATTGTTCAGGGAGGGTAGAACTGGACGAGCTTGATGTTTTCAGTAGGGGGCAAGATATGGCGAGTGATTGCAACACGCCCCCCCCAACACCACCACATGGTTCTACCAGTAGGAAAACTGTCAAACCCCGTATTAATGTCCGTAAACTTCCATATCCCCCTGCTGGAGAGACGTGACATCCATTCCCCAAGCTGCCTATCCTTGTGACCCGGACTGAACCAGGTTGCTGAATTAGTGCCTGTTGTGTCAGATTTGAGAGTGTTTTGTGCTGTGGATTCGTGTCCACTGGGAATTAAGTTGAAGCTGTCAAGACTCATTAAACTTAATACCCTTAATAGGCATCAGAGAGAGAGCCTGTCATCCCATCTGTCATGGCTGGATTCAAACCCAGGTGCTGGAGGTGAAAGGAAAGTTTTCTCGCTGCACCACTCAGGCCCCTGGTTTATTGAATTGCTTTGTACACTGCTGACATTAAGCATCTCTTCCCCAGATACAATGCCGATCATCCAGATTTGCAGGACAATGTGTCTTCTGGTTCTACAGCTGTATTGGTGATGGTTCTACTTTTCTCATTCACAAGGCTGTGATTGAAATGGAGTTTATTGGCCTCTCATCCCCATGAACTGTCTTACAGCCAAGGAATGACTTTTTGAATGAAGCTTATAGGAGCGTTAGTTAGTACTCAGCAGTCCAGTGAAATCCAAACAGCTCTCTTTAATGTTCTGACAACTGTGTCCAAACAGCACTAAACCAAGGAAGCTAAAACCTGGTGGTGAAACCATATATATCCTGACCAACCTGCCAACATAAGGTTTAAAAGTTAAAATTGCAATGTTTCATAATGGTCGAGAAGTGAAATTATCACTTTGAATCTGTTAGGAAACATTATATTTTTAACCCTTAACAATAAGGGGAGACAAAAAACCTGGATGTAGCTTGAATTATATTAATTCTTAAATTCACCTTAATTAAAAAGACTTGTGGAGTCCTGTAGCATATTGGTTAGAGCAAGCGAGGGGTTTACCTAGCAGTAAGTAGGAACCCGGTTGTTAGTCAATTGGATGATTGCTTTCCAGGGACAATAATCACTTAATAAATAATAATAATTTGGTCACACAATCCACAACTGTTTGTGGGACACTGCTGTGCGCAATTGGCTGTGCAATGTGCCCTCAAAATATACAGTCAATTTACTTTACAGTAACTGTGAAGCACTTGGAGACATCTCAACAACCTGATAAGGCACTATATCAAATGCACAGATTATTATTAATTTTTAAAAATGTGCTTCTTAAAGGGACATTGCACTGTGAAGGAAGGTGACATCCACTCTATGTTGGTTTGTATTCTGGGAGAGGATCAGATCAGCCTTTGCGACGGTAATGTAGCAATCCTGCAGCTTTAAGGTCTGGCTTTTGTTGACGAGAACAATAACATTTATCGCTATTCGGTGTTTGCTGAGAAACACGGTGCGGATCCATGTGAAGCGTAACGTCAGCCCTGGTGTACTGTGTGATAAGCTAAGAAATCCTGTGTCACTTGATGGAGTTATGTGAGTTGGTGGTCCAGGACACAAAGTCATGCAGATGTTACCCAAATTCTTCCATTAACTTAATCTGCCTCTCGCTGTTGCTGCCAACCCTTCAGCTTGTTTGCCTGGATTTAGTTGGCCATTTTATTTAACATTGAAGACAGATCATATGCAGGAATCTGCAGTACTTCTAATAGGCTTTAGGTAACCCCCCCAAAAGAGATAGGTCACAGAAAGCAATTTTGAAATAAAAAGTGTAGATGTCGTAATGCTGTATACTCATAGAATGCACAGGCAGTAAAAAAAAGAAATTGAAACTACATTGATCAACACGGGAAGTGCATTTCAATTTACTCTGAAGTTGACTGAAATTCACTTGATCGCTAAAGGCTATTATAAGGCACAAATGTTCTCAGCCTGTGCTCTCTCCAAGGGGGGAGCTCCCTGTGAACCAATCTTCCAGTAAAGCATGTGATACAGCTAATCTGTCTTCTCATGGACAGCTCTGGAAATATATGCAAATCCAAGTGGCACTAATGGGTTTTACGTAATAACTTTAGAATTGGATACAGTTGTTCCAGTGTGAGAATTTCCCACAATCTTTTTTCCCCAAAACATTAGTCATAGCATAAAAATTGTCGTGTTATTGTTATCATCTGTATTCTAACTTTGTGAATAATTCTGTGGTTGCAGGGGTGCGGTGTGGGGGGGTGGGGGGAGGGGGAAATGAGTGGGAGTTGGGAGAGAACATCACAACCCAGGTTTCAGCAAAGTGTCTTAAACATTTGAATGTCATTTACATTGTGAAACAAATTATTCAATTCAGATCATGTGTAAATCTTAATCTTCAGATTATCCTTGCAAACTGGCTTCTCGAGCGTGCAAAAGGTAATAACCATAAATATTCAAACACTGTCGAAATAATGGGTGTCCGTAATTTTGTCAGAGTGCTTTTTTTCCTCCCAGATGTTGCGCTTTCTTATCTTGCACATACCATGCCAGCGTACTCTTTGATAACAATCGGTAGAAAACTACTGGGATATCAGCCTCACCCAATTTGTGATAAATCAGTAATAATAAAATAATAATAAATATTTATAAATATTTATTTTATTAAACTGTTGGGAAGTCAGCCTCATCAAGCTTGTAATAAATCAATAAATTGGTTTTGGTCAGCCAGGTGGATGACATATGCAAAAAGCCCATTACCATGCTTAAGAGGATCCAAATCAGGCTGATAGTTCTACGTATGGAAAGTTTCCTGTGCCTGAACTAGCATGCACACTCTACCTAAAAGGATGTACCCTGCTTACCTAATTCTGGCAAGCGCCAAGGCTTGGGGTCCTCAGAGAAGGGTACCAGCTAAAATCACATACCTTGTCATTGAGCACACTGTCTGGCAAGCTTCCCACTGTTTATCCAGCTTGGACCACAGTAAAAAAAATCCTTGCATTTGATTTTGCACCTTTCACGTTGGGAGGACATCTCAAATTGCTTCACAGGATACACTGTAAAGTGTGTGTTGCAGGCGAACATGGCAGCCAATTTACTCACAGTACAATGTCCCACAAACAGCCATGATTCAATGATCAATTTCATTTGGGAGATTTTTGCCCAGGACACCAGAAGAATCTCCCTTCCCTTTTCAAGTACCAACATGGAATCTTTAACATCCACCTGAACAGGCAGATGTGACGCCTTCCTAACATCTTAGGCAAAGGAAGACATCACCAAAATGCAGCACATTGCTTTGGAGTGTCAAAAACAACAGCAACAAAATTACATTTGTATAGCACCTTTCATGTCGGGAGGACGTCCCAAGGCGCTGGACAGTCAGTGTTTCAGACCCAAGCTGGGGGGTCAGGTTTCGGGGGGAAGGAGGGCAATTGAAAGTACGGTCGAAGAGGAGGGTCTTAAGATGGGTTTTGAAGGAGGCAAGGGAGGGGGCGAGACAGAGGGACTGCGGGATGGAGTTCCAGAGGGTGGGGGCAGAGTGGCAGAAGGCCCGCCTGCCAATGGTGGGCCGGTCAAGGCGGGAGACGTGAAGCAGACCAGAGCCCACTGAGCAGAGGGAGTGGGCAGGTTGGTAGGGGGTAAGGAGGTCACAGAGGTAGGGTGGAGCGAGGCCATGGAGGGCTTTGAAGGTGAGGACCAGGATCTTGAACTGTATCCTCTGTGTGATGGGAAGCCAGTGGAGTCAGGCGAGGATGGGGGTGATAGGGTCATGGAGCCTGGTGCATGAGAGGACACGGGCTGCAGAGTTCTGGATGATCTGCAGCTTATGGAAGGAGAAGTTGAGGACAAGTCAGCCTAGACTTGTGAGTCCTGACATGGGAATTGAACTCACAACCTTCTGAGTTAGAGTTGAGAGCATTATCAACTCAGCCTGGCTAAACCCTACCCTACCCACTGGGGCTTTGGTTTGCAGGGTTAACAACTGAGTGGGAGAATCCCTGCTCCAGTGGCCGGTCTGCCTCTCCAAGTCCAGGCTGGTTGGTCTGTCAGCAACAGTGCCCTAGAGTACTGCAGATCCTCCTAGCTTAGGAGGATCTGCAGTCTATCTCCAGTCTATTGAGACCATTATTACTCTGTTAGAATCGCACTGTACATCCTGCCCCCTTGCCTCCCCTTGTTTCAAAGCTATTTGCCTCTCAGTCACCTTGTCCTTCAATGCAAAGGTTTGGGAGAAGAGTCCCAGGCTGCTCTGCGATTTCCAGCATTAATGCAGGGTGTGTTGCTAGCAGATATGTCTGTGACACGCCAGCTGTCAGTTTACATTATTGTGTTGGAGGGTCAGGGGCCCATCCAACAGTCCAGCTCATCACACATATGGTGAGCAGGTTTGAGATGGCAGCAGTCAGAGCTCGAATTCAGGGATGCAACACTGTGTGAAGCAGTAACTGCCATGCAACTGGGTCACTCAAAGCACTAACATTTTTAATAAGTCTTAAAAATGCTTTCATCACAGTAATTTGGGCAGAGAGACAGAGAGAGAGAGAAAAAAAGAGCCAGATAAGTTATTAAAGACAGAAGAATTGGCAGACACTGTTTGAACGAAAGGATCTCATCCTGGCATTGATGCTTTAAAAAGCAGTCTCGCTGGATTCTCTTTCACTGAGTCTCTTAGCAGCTGCACTACAGCGCTGAAGAGCACGGCCCAAACCAGAGGATTCTGCTGCAAAGACAGGTGTATTGCCTTCTCTACTCCAACAGCATTTTCCAAAAAAAAACAGTCCGGACAACGATCATTTATCTTCAGTTCTTATTTGGCTTCACTGTGAAACCAAAAAAAAAAGTAACTTTCAAATATAAGAATGACTTTAAAACTCTGAGCTTCCCAGAATAGCGCCACATAGCTAATATGACAGATTGTATTTCTTTGTCCATTTATTATTTAGTGACGTTTTAATCTTTAATCAAAATTCTCCTTAGCGGGAAGTGCTGATTGGGGATTAGGATGCTGCCTTTGAGTCCTAGCACCCGGGTTTGAATCCAGCCCAGACTGATAGGATGAAAGCCTTAGGTGACTAAACAGGCTTAAGGTGAAATATGTTTGACCAGACTCAACAGTTCATTGTGTGCATAAGTGCAAAAAACTACCTCTAAATTGGTATAATGTGGCATTGAATCAGTAATCTGACTCAGAAGCAACAAGGATGGTTCATTTGGGTAAAACTGGTGAGATCTGGTCTGCCTGCTTCAGTGGATGTTACAGATCCCATGGCACCATGTGTAAAGAGAAGGAGATTCTCCCAGTGTCGTAGCCAATAACCAATCCCCCAGATAAAATTGGTTGTTCACTTTATGGCTGTTTGTGGGACATTGCAAATTGGCTGCATGTTTTCCAACAAAATACACTTTCCAGTAGATCCTGTGAACCACTTGAAGGTAAATGTGAAAGGCACAATATCAAACATGATGATTATTAAACAAAGGGCTCTCAAGTGCAGTGGAATTGACAGATACACAGGACGACTCCCGACTGCATTAAAGGGAGAGTCCCAAAAAACGTGTGCACAACCTATGTGTGGTGAAGGAATATGCCGTAAACAACTGAATTTTTTTGTATCAGGAGAAAAGAAGAAAAATTATAACAGAGGATATTGTGTTTGTTTTGGATTTCTGTTGTACTAAATAGTATATTTATAAATAAATATATATTTTCAAAAAAAAGAGGATGATTCCCTCCAACCTAACCTTTCCTGTACATGAGATGCAAGTGACTGACACTGACAGAGTGCAAAAATCAAAAAAACTGCAAATTCTCTCTGTGTCACATACTACAAATCCCCCCACCATGACTTTGTGTTGAAAGCGGTGTTGATTTTGTGCCTACACTGTACGCACCATATTGTAGTATGTTCCCATATTTATCCTACAAAGCATCATCCCAACGACAGCAGGATAATGATGTGAAATCAATTTGTCCTTACAAATGAGACAGCTTTGCGGGCACCCTTTATATAATATTCCACACTCAACTCCCTAACTGTCCAATATCATTTGCAACCATGGTTACATTTTTGTTAATGCTGACAGCAACCCTGAAAGTGGAATTCCCTCTTTCAGTTCAGTCACAAAATTGTCTGCAAGTCACCTTTGTTAAACAGCGCTTGCATATGCTTCGTACAGTAAACCATTCATAGCAAAGTCTGTCCACGTGCCAATTAGAGCATTTGCATTCCCTGATCGGTTGCCTCCCTCACTTCACACTACTTTTTTCTAATACAGTCTCCCTGGCAATGCAGCTTCCTTCCTGTGCTTATCAGAAGCAGTCAGGACTCTTGCAGACATATAGGCAATGATATGTGTGTTAAGCATCATATGGGCAATCTGTTAATTCACTGAAGCCAGACTAAGTAACACTGCTGATAAAAGGGCAATACGTCTGCACCTTGCTTTAATTTAAAAGCCAGCAACAAGTAAAAACAATCAAATGGCCAGTCATGGTCAGACTGCATCTTGCCTTCCAACATTTATTGTGAACAGTGCCAGTATAGCTAGCACATGTTGACTTGCACGCTATGTTTTGAGATAGAAATTGAAGGTCGCCAATTTTTGTACCAATTGACACGGATCAGTTTCTGGTCTCCACATTATAGGTTGCCAATTTACGGCATGCTGATTTCACCAATTAACACTTGTGCACGTGACTTGGAGTCCTGTGGCGTATTGGTTAGAGCATACGCCTTTCAAGCGAGAGGACCCGGGTTTGATTCTTGGGAAGGGCGAAACCTTACACGCCTCTAATTACCTAGCACTAAGTAGGAACCGGATTGTTAGTCAGTTGGCGGATAGCTTTCCGGGGATAATAATCCTTTCAAAAAATAATAATAATAATTTGATCACTCAATCCACTGCTGTGTGCAATTGGCTGCCGCGTTTCACCCACAAAATATATCATCAATTTACTTTACAGTATATTCTGTGAAGCACTTTGAGACATCTTAACAAAGTGATAAGGTGCAATATCAATACAAGGATTATTATTATTTTTGCACACAATTCTATTCTGATTTGAATATCAAGGACTATCACACACCATGTGTACTTCAACTTCCCTATTTTTCCTCAGTTTTGTATTTATTGCTAATCCAATGGAAGGACAGTAGGATGGACTGTCTGGAAAAATTAGATAAAATAGACAAAGGGCCTTTTGAACCCTAATCTCTATTAATCTTGTGAACCCACATTTTGGTTAGTAATTGGCACGATGATCAGGAGAGCACCTCCTCCTCATCACAATCTCAGCCTAAACCAGGCATTACGTTACAAGGATAGCTCAACAAGTAAGTAAGGACTTAAGATGCACAGCGTGTCCATAAAGCCCTGTTACACCCATGTGTTTTTTCTACAGTGCACTGACTAACTGCAATATGTGGAAAAATTATAATAATTGTATTTAGAAGTACTTAATTGTATTTAGTACAAATGTTTAACTGTATTAAGGGGATCAGTGTGAGAGCCATTGTTTTCATGGCATATAATGATCCGACATCTTCCCTAACATGATGGAATGACAGAGCGAAATGCATCTCTGACAGCTTGGTTCAGCTCCTCTGTAGGTCTCAGATCACTGTTTTGTAACAGGTGGGTAAAGAGGAGTTTGTGGGCACCCTGTACAATCCTCACTTCTGGCATTGATCATGTCCAGCACATATTGCTGCTCCATCCGGCTTGTCCTGCCTATGTTACAGTAGATGCTTGGTTCAGAAGAAGGTCACAGCAGTAATTAATAATCCTTGCATTTGATATCATGTCTTTCACATAGGGAAGACGTCTAAAAGTGCTTCACAGGACTTCACTGTTAATACAATACAATTTATATTGATATAGCACCTTTCACATCATGTAAAGTGTATTACGTATAAGTATTAAATATGTATAATAATTATTTATTACTACATTATACATTTATTGGAAATAATAATATAATTATTATCAATAAATATGTAATACATTTATTATAGATAACCATTTAGTATGCATTTATTATTTATTATTTTGTTTATTATTCATAACGATTTACTATAACTTGTAGCATTTTAAAGGTGTACACGCCAACCAATTTGCATGTAGCAATGTCCCACAAACAATATGAAGTAAATGACCAATCTGAGATTAAGATATATATTGCTGAACAAGCAGTGGTCAGCACCTTGGACATCCTTCCGATTTGAAAGGCGCTATACAGATATAATTTGTTGTTGTTGTTGTTGGTCTATCTATACAATCCATATGTTCAGACTGTCAGGGTACCATTTATGCTGTGTTTATGGAGCTGTGTGTAAGCAGGTTTTCTCTATCCAGCAGGTGCACAAATTTTCCCAAGTTTCATGGGAACACCATCCCAATCCATGACTGAAATCCACCTGTCCTTTAACATGGTCAGAAGGTGCAAAGCTGGCGACAGCCTGTGGACCTTCCTCAGGTACTGGGTCCTCAGGAACCTGGTGGGTGACAGTGGCTTGTGAAACCAGTCAGAGCGAAGAGGGGCAAACGTGATCTGAGATCAAGACTCCCACCCCACACGTATCCACAATGCCATTTCCTTGAATCAATTAGTTATACCTGATATAGCACCAAGAGAATGAACATCTGGCACCATAGAAAGATATCTGCAATAGCGTCTCCTTGAATCAATTAGTTATACCTCACACAGCACCACGAGAATTAACATCTGTCAGTTGCATTATAACAATTAGGTAAACTAAACTGCATTGGGAGTTTAACGAAGGAAGTATCTAATTCAGATATAGGTAAAATAATTTATGCAAACATTTTCAAGTTGTGAATGATTCCTCCCTCCCCCACCACCCTATTTTTGTTTTAGTTTCATTCTGGCGTTATAATAATGATAACAATCCTTCCATTTGATATGGCACCAAACATGTCAGGAGGACATGTCAGTGCACTTTATGGAATTTACAGTAAGGTCTAGTGACTATTTTGTAGGCAATGGCCCATAAACAGTCATGAGGTGAATGATCATTTTTTTAATCTGGAGGATTATGGGACAGAACATCTGATGAAACGTCCTTCTCTTTTCAGATCGAATCTAAACAGGCAGATGGGACCTCGGTTTACAGTTTCATGTGAAGGACAGAACCTCCAACAATGCACTGGAGTGTCAGCCTTGACTGCAAGATCAAAGTGCCAATGTGGGGGTTTGAAGCCAAACCCTCTGACTGAGAGACAAGACTGCTATCAACTCAGCCAGGCTGACATACCTTTGTGGGTCTCTGAAAGCTAAACATTATGTCCAAGTGACTATTCATGCACAAGTCAAATGGTTCTAATGAACTGTACGTGGAAGGTCAGAAATGTAGCACTAAATATAAATGCAAATCATAGCCCTCTCCGCTTGCTGAGCATTTTACAGACTTAAAAACAACAACAATACACAGTCAGGATATGACGCATCTAAATTGCAGAGGGTGGTCAGATCTATAGACAAAGGTGAGTGTTCTGTGGATGGATTGCATAAATCAGTATAAGATACTAAGATGCAAAATGTAAGAAAATTTATTTCAGTATATTATTTCAGATTTGTAATATTTCAACAGCTGTCTTCCATATTCTCCAGGGTCTGTCTTTCACTTTCAGACACTGAGTGACCTGCTGTGCATTTCCAACATATTCCCTTTTTAGTTCAGATTTGCAATCTTCCTAGTTTTCTTTCATATCTCTACTAATGTTCCCCAGCACTGGTGACGCGAAGCTAAAAAGTTTAAATGGCTGCTCACTTGTGTTACCATAATAATGCTATCATACTACTACTGATACTAATTATTATAATCCTTGCATTTGATATAACACCTTATCAAAGATCTTCACAGGATGTATCGTAAAGTGGATTGACTGTGTATTTTGGGGGTGAAATACGGCGGCCAATTGCACACAATGAACATCCATCTTAAAAGCAGACAGTTTAACATCTCATCCATAAAATGTCACCTCTGACAATGGAACACACCCCCAATACTGCATTGGAGTGTCATCTTGGGCTCAGTGATTCCAAGTCCCAACACGGGTTTGCACCCACAACTTCCTGAGTCAGAGGTGAGAGTATTACCACCACGCCAGGCTGACACTGCAACTGCAAATCAAGACTCAGAAACATAGGAACAGGAGCTACCCATTTGGCCTGTTGATTGCGTGCTGCCATTTTATTAATTCATAGCAGACCTTTATCTTTTAATCCTATTTCCCCACATTCTCCAAATCCCTTAATACCTTACTCTCCAAGTACCATCTATCTCCCATCTCAATCGATTTGTCAGCATGTAACATCTTTCATGTACATAATGCCTTTCTTGTATATGCGACTTTCACGTCTGTAACGTCTTTCATTTTTGCAGCGCCTTTCATGTATGTAACATCTTCCAACATGTAGCGCCTTTCATGTTCAGTATCTTTCAAGTGTGTTGCACTTTTCATTCTTGATGTAGTAAGTGTTTTCATTGTCTTCAGTTGCCTTCTCAGAGATTTTTCACTCCCTATGAAGTCACCTTGACCTTTCGTCAATCAAAACTTAAAATTTGCAAAGGTAAGTCAACTAGTGCACTCGGTTTATGATTTATTTTAAAATTGAACCAGTGCTGTTGAATTTGCAAATCCCTACTGTACATAATTTATTTATGTCTCAATTCCTGATGTGGGCAAACTCTTGTTATAGGCAAATCAGATTTTAAGCAGCTCCTGTACTTTGGTCAGTGCCAACAATAGATGGAAATCAGTGAATATTTTCAATCTTTAGATATATTTGTTCTATCATTTTCCTCCTGTGTCCCTTTTTGTCAGACAAGATATCCAGTCCCCTATAGAAACAACAACAACAACTTGCATGCATGGCATGGATGTGGGGTAGAAAAGATAGTTGAGGGTCAAACACGACACCAAGGTTCTGGACTGGCTCAGTGAGGATCTTGAAATCGATCCATTTGGCAATAGGGAGCCAGTGGAGCCAGCTAGAACTAGTGTGATGCGGGTACGGAGTTTAGTACGGGTGAGTGTGTGGGCGGTGGAGTCTTGAATCAACTGGATTTTCTGCATGGTGGGGCTGGGGAGATCAGCAAAGAGGGCTTTTGAGAAGTCGAGTCGGGAGGTGATGAACACATGGCTTCGTCTGGGGTAAGGTACGATTAATGGTGGGCAATGCGGCAGAGGTGGAGAAAAAAGTGGGCCTGGTTGGGGACCAGATGTAGCAGAAGGAAGGACAGCTGTGGTTCGAACCTGATGCCTAGGTTGCATACTGGTTTGGTGAGTCTAAGTGATAGGCCGGGGACATGAGTGCAGACACAGCCATACTGTGCTTTTTATTCTCAGCTGCTCATTCTGCTGTGGATACAGTGCTCAGCATTTTCCGTTTGGTCTCAACTTTCCAGAATGGACAGATTTTATTTTTACGGGAATAACTGAAATAATAGTCTAGGCTGATGCCCCAATGTAGTGATGGGGCAGCCCTGCATTGATGGAGGTGCTGTCCCTTCAATAAGACATTAATCCAAGGTCCTGTCTACCTGTTCAGCTGAACATTAAAGATTCCATGGCACTATTCGCAAACAGAGGGAGTTTCTCCCTGTGTCCTGGCCATTAAGCCCCGATAAAATTGATCCTTATACTTCATGGTTTTTGCGGCACATTGCAGTGCATAAGCAAACTGATGCATTCAAACACACAGTCACTACACTTTATAGTAAAATCCTGCGAAGTGCTTTGAGATGTTTCAACGATGTGATGAGGCGCTAAGTGCAAGGATTATTATTATCATCAGTGAAATATTTCTTCTTCAAACTTCAATCTTAATTTGGAAGCTGGTTTTCCGCAGTTCTTAAAAAAGCACCAACCAACCTCCAGTTAAGATTGAACTGAAGCATTTTCCACAATTCTACATTAGCTCAAATTTTAAGATAAAATGGTCTTACTACAGGCTAGAAGTAGATGAAATTCATGCCTTGGGATCACAGAAGCCACACGAAGAGGAAAACCAAGTACAAACTCCAAGACTGTTCGGGAGCCACAATATATTTGGAAGTGAAATCATTATAATAATAATAATATTTGCATTTGTTATAGCTCTGATAGCTCCTATATCCTGCAACATGCTTTTGCACATCAGGGGAACACCCCTGATGTGAAAAAGCACTTTGCAGGATATAGTGTAAAGTTTATTGACTGTGTATTTTGTAGGCGAATTTAACAGCCAATTTGCACACAGCAGTGTCCCACATATAGCCACGAGGTGAATGACCAATTTAATGCATTCACTCTTCTCTTTTTAAACAGGTTCATAGGATATTTAACATCCACTTGAACAGGCAGACCGTATTTTGGTTTTATATTTCATCTGAAGGATGGCACCTCAAACAACACGCCCCCAACAACACATTGGAGTGTCAACCTAATAATATCAGTCTCAAAATGAGGTTTGAACCTACAACAACCTATTGATTCAGAGACAAGAATGTTACCAGCAAAACTTTTATAATTGATCTGAAAAGGTGATATTTTCTAAAATCAAATAATTGTAGAAATAATTATCTATGAAAAAGACGTTCTGAAACAGATATTTTATTCAATAGCAAAATAGCACTCCAACTACAATATTTCAATTTTTTTAGTTTGATTTGTTTTTTGATCCAAGTCATTCAATTCTGTTTTTCTCACGTTCAATTTATTGAACTCATTTATCCATTTTTTTAGAAGCATTTTTTACCTTTCTTCTACCTCTCTGCTCCCACCATTTGTTTTGACAGTGTTTTTCACAGAGCGCTCCGAGACCCTATCCTGTGTGAAGGGTACTTTATAAATGCAAGTTGTTGTTGTTGTAAATAACAAACAAATCGTTATCTGAATGTTTTGCAGCCAATGTTAAGCCCAGATTCTGCAGGGCATCATCATAGATGAACCTGGAGTCCTGTGGCACAGTGATTAGAGCATTCGCCTCACAAGTGAGAGGACCTGGGTTTGTTAGATAAATTTCCTTACTTCACACGCCTCTGTTTACCTAGCAGTCAGCAGGAACCCAGTTATTAGTCTTTTGGCGGATCACTTTTCTGGGGGTAATAATCGCTTCACTAACTAAAAAAAAATAATTTGGTCACTTAATGAATGTAGCAACGAGAAACTGAGTGACAACAAGGAACTGAGTTAAAGTGCTTATTGTTTCTCCAATGGGTAAAAGCCAGACATATGGTGCCCTTTTTACAAAAAGATGCACCAAATGTCTGGCTCTTACCCCTTTGAGAGGCCTGCTCCAAACTGTCCAATTCAGCACCAGATGGGTGTGATTCTATTACAGTAAGAAGAGCTCTAAACAACTACACAAAGTTGGGGCTAAGAAGCTTGCTACCCTGTTTCGGAAAGGGTTAATTCTGTGAGTACTCCCATGGTTTAACATTATTCTGGCTTGTCTGTTAAAGCTGCCTTGACAGTTGCTACAGTGCTTTCACCTGCCTGTAAATCCCCTGGAGGTTGCTGTGGTGTGCTTGTGACATCAGGCCACAGCTATACCTGCAACTTGCAGGCTTCTGTTTCCTATTCACTTCAGCAGGAAACCAACAAGACAGGATTTGGGATGCAGCTGCTCTGTAAGTATGGTGTTATTTGGCGAGAACATCTTTCCCCATAAAGCATTGGAAAAGAATCAATTAAAAAAAAGCTTATAAACATGGCACTGGGTCTTAATTCATTGATGTGAGATAACAACAACTTGCATTTATATAGTGTCCCTCACGTAGGGTAGTGTCTCAGAGAGCTAGGACGCTGAGGTAAATGTGTTGACGTTAAGCTTTTAATGTCACTGGCACAAATGGCAAATGGAGTCACTTGAACTGTTCACCAAATGGAATGGGCAGAGTTCGCATTCTTCATTTTTGTGTTGGTCAGCCAGGTGTCTGACACATCCTGCAGAATCCCATCACTATGTTTATGAATATCCAAACCAGACTGAGAGTTCCACCTCACACATGCCACCTACACTTGGAAATTTCCCTTGTTGGAAGGATGTGTACATTTTCTTCACAATGAAATGCACCCTTCTTACCTAATTCTGGAAATTAGGCACAGGTTAGTAAGGACCAAGTACTGCTGGAGTTTATCCAGCTAAAACCACACAGCTTGCTATTGAGGGCACTATCTGGCCTAGGACCATTCAACTCATTAAGACTTTGTCTTGCAGGGTTAACAGGAGCTGAGTGGGAACAGTCCCTGCTCCTAGTGACTGGTCTGCCCTTCCAATTCCTACCAATGAGCCAGGCTAGATGACCTTTCATTAGCAGTGATCTGGAGTACTGTGGACCCGCCTTGCGCAAGAACCAAACTATCACAGAGGATTGACTCAATTCCAACATTCGGTTACCAAGAATGTCACCTTGAAGCCAGCTCAGCTACACCCCCACCCATACACACACCCTAGCCCAGGAAGGAAGATAGTGAATTCCAAATCAGGTGAGTAAAATAATTTCAGGACTGCCCAATGTTTCAGGTGCTATCTCAGCTCATCATTGGTATGTCAGTCTCTGTTATACCACACTTCCTCATTCTTCAATCAATATGGAATTGAGAAATACAGGTTTGGCTGGTTGGCAGGGCAAATGAAAGGAATTTGAATTGCTATGGTGAATCAGGTGATGCGAAAACCAAACATTCTATTCAACCCTGAACTCCCCTTCAAATCCCATATTCAATCCTTGGCAAGGACGCTTCAGAACATTGGTTGCTCATATCACTGCCTCACCTTCACAGCAGAAAATCACTTATCCATGCCTTTGGCACTTCCAGGATAGATCTTGGGAATGTTTTCCTCCTAGGTGTCAGTTTAAACCCATTCAGAACTCCATATCCCAATTCCTGTCCTGCTTGCAATTGTTCCCATCCATTGGCTGCAACAGTGGAACAATTTTAAGTTCCATGTCCTTATTTTCAAATTCCCTCAAAGACATCACTCTATCCTACCTGAAAAGTGTTCTCACTCCCCATGTTCTACTATCTCTGGTCTACTCCTGCTTATTCTCCATTGTCTCCAGTTTGTCATTAGTAACTGAGCGTTTAACCACCACAACTCTATCCTCTGAAACTCTACTCCAAACGTTTTATGAGTTTTTTTTTCAAACAACCTTACTGAATGTTTGCAAATATTAAATATATTTCTGATTCATGGATCTAACAGTGTGGCTTAATTTATTCCTGAGATAAGACCTGGAGACTAATGCCAAGACTAATAAGTCATAAATACCAGGTTCATGATACAACGGCACAATATGCTAAAGTCTGTTTGCAGAAGAATGGCACCTTTTTGTATTTATTAGTATCATAAAGATTAGTCATGAATCACTGTGATAAAATAAATTCCTTATTTCAGTGCAGCCCACATTTTTTACGTGGTTGAATAGTGAAGACATGCTTCCAGGATCAGGAGAGAGAAAACAATCTCACATCTGCCTAATGTTTCAGTAGTGGTCCCTGGCTCACTATTGATGTTACAATCAAACTCTGTTATATTCCACACAACAATGTCTCACAGCCAGCAATGAAGTGAATGATCAATTTTATCTGAGAGATTATTGACTAAGACTCCAGGAGAAACTCCCTTCACTTTTCCAATAGTTTTGGGGGATCTTTATTGTTTAACGTCTGACTCAGAGGCAGGAGTGCTAGCAACTAAGCTGGGCTGACACCTGACACTACTCAAAGAATGGTCAAAATATCAGGCGATTCATATTCACTGCTTTAAGAATTTGTAAATCTAAATCAATAAAAACCATTAAAAAATATCTTCAAATAGCTTCCAAATGATCTTCCAAATAAATCTGAACCAAACACATCTTTGGAATGAAGCAGACTTGTCCTTATTTCATTACTCTTTCAGTCAAAAGAAAAACAAACATTTTCTCTAAAGGGTGCGTTACTTTCTCTATCAGAAGTGCTAACCCACATCCTAATTATTAACAACAATTCTTACTTAATATAATTTTTTTGCGGTGTGTATTCTTAGAAATTGTTGGGAAGAAATTGTTCACCTGGTTCTAGCTTTACTATTTCACCCACAAAACACACAGTAAAAACAATACTTTACAATAAAGTGCTTTGAGATGTCTCAGCAATGTGATAAGGTGTTATATCAAATGCAAGAATTGTTATATTATTATTGTCCTCACCTTTATATATATTATTGTCCTCACTCCTCACTCATCCTCACCTTTAAGGCCATCCATGGCCTTGCTCCCTCCTATCTCTCTGACCTGCTGACTCCCTACCAACCTGCTCACTCCATCCGTTCAGCGGGCTTTGGTCTGCTCCATGTCTCCCGCCCGACCCGCCCTACTATTGGTGGTCGGGCTTTCAGCCTCTCTGCCCCCATACTCTGGAACTCCATCCCACTGTCCCTCCGCCTCGCTTCCTCCCTTGCCTCCTTCAAAGCCGGGCTCATGAACCTTCTCTTCGACCGAGCCTTTGATCTCCCTCCCACCTCTCTGCTTTCCCTCACCCCTACACCACCCCTTTCCATGCTCAGGCCCCGACATCTGATTGTTCAGCGCTTTGGAACGTCCTCCAGACGTGAAAGGTGCTCTATAAATGTAATTTTGTTGATGTTCTTGTTGAATGTAGCACTTTAGAACATTGGTGAACTGAACTGAAGTTGGTGAACTGAACTGAACTGAAAAATTGGTGAATTCAGGCTTATCTTTGAAGTCAAAGTTCTATAAGTTCATTTTTATGAAGTTACAGAGAGCTGGTTTCAAAATTAAAGGCAGTATAAAGAATTTGCCAAATCCTGAATACTCTAAAATGTGTATAGAGCATAAATCTAGATTCTGATATAATTTCTTCTGCATATCTCTTATCTACAAATTGGTTATTTTTGTAGTTTCGAATAGACATTTTGAACGGACCTGAAGTGAAGAGATGCAGAGCGTAGTAAGACATTAGCCCACATGTTTGCTTTGCTCAGACACTTGTCCAACACAACCAGATTAGTAAAAATCCAATTTATTAAAGTAATTATAATAAATTCTAGCAAATAACAAGCATTGTAATTAACACCTGCTAAATCACTGTTTTCCCGGTGATCTGTTGCTGTAATGTTTTCTGCTTTTGATTATTTTTATATACACTTAATTATAATCACAGAGGAAAAAAATATATGAGTCCACAGCAATTAAACCGAAATATTTGTCAGATGAATGCACTTATAATGTAGAGTTGAAATCAGATTTCTCTTCTAATTGCAGTTAGAGCTTTGTGAATAATTTACATGAAACCTCTATTATGTTCTCCGACGGTTGCTTTTGTTAAGTAAGCTCTAAACAAATTCTAATGATAGCTGCAAGATTTGCATCTGTATTAAATGTAAGATATCTCGCAGGAAAGTCGTGATTATTGTGGTTTCCTTGATTCACAAGAACATCTTGTAATTCGTGAGCTCTCCTAAGAGAAGTAGGATGTGAAGAGCTTTGTGTAACAAATGGATCTTTGTAGCCACTAGTTCTCTGTGAGTTGTACCATCCATTACAACAACAACAACAACAACAACAACAAGATTCCATTTATAAAGCGCCTTTCACGTCAGGAGGACGTCCCAAGGCGCTGCACAGTTGGGTCATGACCCGAGCAGGGGGGAAATGGTCAGGGTGAGGGGAGGGAAGGGAGGGAGCGAGGAGGGTGGAAATGGTCAGGGTGAGGGGAGGGAAGGGAGGGAGCGAGGAGGGGGAAGAGAGTCGAGAGGGGAGCTGAAGGCTCGGTCAAAGAGAAAGGTTTTGAGACCGGCCTTGAAGGAGGAAAGGGAGGAAGCAAGGCGAAGGCACTGGGGGATGGAGTTCCAGAGCCTGGGGGCTGAGAAATTAGACATGTTTCCCGCTATTATTAGACATCCATTAGACATGTTTCCCGCTATTATTTTTAAGTCATTTTAATTCTTAATTTGGATTCAAACAAATATTATCTTTTACACATGAAACATGAAAAGCCTTCAATAAGAAGAGGACGTTCAGCACACCAAGCTTAGTTTGTTCCACAGACAATGTACATGATCGACTCTACTTCACTTGCTTTATCTTCTATGGAATTGTTCTGTAGACTTTCTCCTTTATCCTCATAGCTCCATGTCGGGAACTCATATAGTCAAAGATGACACTCTAATGCAGTGCTGGGAGAGTGTTACATTGTCAGAAGTGCCGTCTGTTGGATACTAA
The DNA here is from genome assembly GCF_018977255.1 of Callorhinchus milii. Classification (NCBI taxonomy): domain Eukaryota; kingdom Metazoa; phylum Chordata; class Chondrichthyes; order Chimaeriformes; family Callorhinchidae; genus Callorhinchus; species Callorhinchus milii. Next base: position 14,802,535 of record NW_024704744.1, read on the forward strand.
TTAATAAATAAGAACCAATTGACTAGGACCAATGGAAGGAGATCAGGAGGGAGAGAAAAGCAGGAAACTGAGAGAACTGAGTAGAGGGTGTTGGGTGTGACTGGTGATTGTGCAACTGAAGACCTAAAATAAAAGAGTGTTCTGTACATTGGTTTTTGAGAACTTAACACCATCCTTCAGATGAGATGTTAAACCAAGGCCCCGGACCTATTCAGGTGGATGTTAAAGATCCCGTGACAATAATAACAATAATAATCCTTGCATTTGATATAGCGCTTTTCATGTCGGGAGGACGTCCCAAAGTGCTTTACAGAACACATTGTAAAGTGAATTGACTGTATATTTGTGGGCGAACGCAGCAGCCAATTGCGCACAACAATGTCCCACAAACAGTCATGGATTGAAAATGACCAATTTTATTATTGTTTTTTTTGAGGGATTATTATCAGACTTGTGGAGTAAGGAAACTGCCCAAGGTTTCGCCCTGCCTGGAATTGAACTCGGGTCTCTCGCTTGCAAAGCGAATGCTCTAACCACTGAGCTACAGGACTCCACTATTCGAAAGGAGGAGGGAGATTTTTGGCCAAGATTTTCTGGCCAAGAATCCCCCAAATAAAATTGGTGATTTATTTCATGGCCGTTTTTTGGGACATTGCTGTGTGCAATTGGGCTGCTACATTCGCCTACAAATAACAGTCACTTCATTTCATGATAAATCCTGTGAAGTACCCATATGAAAGCTGCTGTTCCAAATGCAAGGATCGTTATTATTATAGGTAGTCTGATAAACCACATAGTATCTCTCTACACTTGCTGCTACGTTATTCAGACTTGACCAGTTGCTTTGCACGGATGACATTTCCATGGTCCCAACAGAACAGGAGACATATAGTCCACGCAGCATTTGATCATCTCAAAATCTATACTTTCCTTTTGATATGATTTTGAGACGATCAAATACTGCACATACTACAAAGCCACATGTTCTGCTGGGACCGTGGAAATGTCATCTGTACAAAGCAACTGGTCGCCTTCAATCCCAGACTAAATCAAGCCTCTGAAATTCCACCTGTTCACAATGATGGCACTTTAGATCATGTAGAATTATAAACATTGTTGCCAAAAGTGACTTTAGTTTGGATGCTGGTTTCCGCAGGTCTTTATCTGCTGCGTTTGGAAAATCAATGCAAGATCATGAAAGTATTTAATAATAATAATAATCCTTGCATTTGATATAGTGCCTATCATGTCTTCAAGATGTCTCAAAGTGCTTCACAGAATATACTGTAAAGTTTAGTGACTGTGTAGTTTGTGGGCGAAAAACGGCAGTCAATTGGTCTTTGGAAAAGTATGAAGCTCCAACCACATGGCAGCCTCATTATACCAGGTTGCAGAAATCACGACAACATCACTCCCTATTTTCTCAGCTTGTGAGAAGCAGAAACGTACATCAGCAATGTTCTAATCACCTGGAAATCAGCGTTTTTTTTAACTGCAAGAAAGTAAAATCCTTCTAGGTCATTGAGTCGCCACTAATGTCACCTCTTACTCTGGGCTAGTTGTGCACATGCACAGTAAAGAGGGTGCTCAGTGCTACCCAGGCTATAAACAAATTTGCACTACAGGGAAACACGTGATTACAGGAGCTGCACTGAAATTGTTTCTTTGATCACAGTTGCCTAACTGGAGCTTTACAACATGCAGGAATTACAATCTCACCACATTTGAGAGAATGGGAAAGGGCAGCTTGCAGGACTATAAACTTACAGCATCAAATTTTTCACCATTGTTGGTTAGTGGAGCCATATTCTTTGGGAACATCTGAATGTGCAAAACATAACCACAACTGAACATTCCTTACAATTCCATAATATACATAAATACATGTGAGATATTAGGCATGCATGGCCCTGTTATTCCTCTCCGAGCTGATAATCCACGTGCATATTCCTCAGTTCAATGTTCTCCCCTAAATTCTTAACATCCATCACTTCTGTTCCCTGCGTTCTAACTAGAGGATGGTACTTGCTCCATGTTGTCTTCTCCTGGAGTCCAACACTGGTTTCTCTCCTGGTTCTTGCATTCTCTGCTGCCTTAGCCCTGAAATGATACATTATTATTATTATTCGTTAATAATAATAATAATTCTTACATTTCATTTAACACCTTTCACACCAGGAGGACATCTCAAAGTGTAGTGACTGTGTATTTTGTAGGAGAACGGGGCAGCCGATTTGTACACAGCAAATTCCCACAAATAGCCATGAAGTAAATGACCTATTTTTTGGGCGGATTTGAATGCCAGGAGACCAGGAGAAACTCCCTTCACTTTTCAAGTAGTGCCATGGGATATTTAACTTAAATCTGAACAGGCAAAACCTTGGTTTAACATCTCATTCAAAGGACAGCACCTCTATCAATGCAGTGCTCCCCCAGCACCACATTAAATTCAAAGAGTTCCAAGTCCTGCATGAAGCTTAATCCCACACTGCTCTGACTCACATAAGAGAGGACTACCAACTGAGCCAGACTGACACCTAGAAAGGTTTATTGCTCTTTCTTACACATTACTTGGCCCTACACTCCTCTTTTCCTCCATGTACCTGAGTGAGTCAGCTTCAGAACAGATTGGAACAACAGGGCAGCACACTCTCATGCACAGTTATCACTATTACACGGTATCACTATCAGCAACACCTAAGTTCCACCAAGGTGCTCTTCTCTCACAATCCCAACGTCTTGGCATTGTAAGTGTCCTACAAGCAAACACTGATTGTTTCTTGGCTCATTGACTTGAGAGCACACGTGAAGCAACAAGTGCAGGCTGCTACACTAGTTATATCTTATTCCACAAATCCACATCCCGTGGTGGGCTAAATTTTTAAACACTGACAAGTAGATAACTTAAGTATCATAACTCATCACAACTCTGTACTTGCAATAATAGCATAGTCTTCAGTGTAACTCAAGGGCAATAATAAGAATAATGATATATTGTTTTATTACACTGTCAAAACATCTCTAAGGTTCACCAAGGGACTAGTGGGTGTGTTAATTATGTTAATTATTATAAATTTGCTAATTTCAACCCAGAGAAGTGTGAGGGTGACCTGTCAGTAGAGATATTGGTGTCTGAGCTGCATTGCTTACAAAATTACACAGTCACTACACTTCACAGTACAAATACTGTGAGGTGCTTTTTGAGACATCTCAATGATATGATATAACGACAGACATATCAAATGCAAAGACTATTTGAATTTCATTGAATTGTTCGGTGTTAATTGGTGTTAATTGACACGTCACATCAGTGTTAATTGACACATCACAATGCTGCAATTTTCACCTCTACTCTATAATATATTGACTATCCTGCTGTTAGATCCTGCAAAAAGACACGGTACTTAAAATGGCACGTGTCAGCCGAAAAGGGCCCAATTCCAGTTCATATGAGACGTGTGGTCTGCTGATGTGAATTGAGTGCGTATATTAATCAAAGAAAGTTACTGAAAATCTTGTAAATTGCAAAATCCCGTTCAAGTCAAACCCATCACATCGTACCATTACAGTTTAAAAATACAGTACAGTACAACAGTCATTGTAACATAGTGTGGGACAATGAAGCCCCTTGGCTAAGTGTCTCAAAGCAGACTCACACTTCAACTATACTGTATCTGGGGCGTACTCTGTGCCTCCAAATTGGACTTAGCTGGAACATTTTTGGTAGGACAATTCCAGACTTATTCATCCAATAATATCTACCCCTAATAATTGGCTTCAATTGTTTTAGATAACTTGGTTTTCTGTATAAAAGCTGGTGGGTTTAACAATATGTGAATGATGCATAGCAGCCATAATTAATGTGTTCCTTTATTGCTAGAGGTAGCATACTGCACTCAGCAGTAAGTGTATGCTAATGTTACAGTGCACAGGACAATCTGTCAGTAGATTTTTCCTCCACTAGTTCGCAGCTCTCCTCTTCTGAAGGCAAGCATTCCTGCTGAGGTATGATACCGTGGGTCGCAGCTGTCCTACACTATCTCATCCAACTGGCCATTCCTCATCTGTGTGCCTATATAGAGTGAGCGTCAGCTGGGAAGGCATCACATGGGAGCCTGATCTTGCCTGACTTGAAGGCCATACATGCACACTTTCCAAGGAGAGGCAAATTGATTGCAATCAGAAGCAGAATTATTCTGATTATTCCCTTTTAACCAAAGAGCACAGTGACCAATTGTAGCCCTTTCATCACGTCCCCAGGTGACATCAACTAGCTCAACAAGAGCAGGGCAATCTCAAACCTGGGACCTTCTGGATCTGAATCAATGAATTTACTTATATCACTGGAGCCTGCTTTGAAAAAAATTTGAAGTCACTCAATCCATGACTATTTGTGGGACGCTGCTGTGCGCAATTGGCTGCCGCATTTAGCCCACGGAATACACAGTCAATCCACTTTACAATATATTCTGTCTCAATGACATGATAAGGTGCTATAGCAAATGTAAGGATTATTATTCTTATAAGATGGTTATTGTATTGAATGAGTGCATACAAATTCTTTGATCTGTATGAGTGTCTATTTTGGTTGCATGAAGAATCTGGTGGATTCTTACGCAGGACTCAGGGACCAGACAACATCTTGAGTTTCAGGGGTTTTTTCCAGGCACAATGTTTTTGCTCACTAACAAAGGGTTGCTGGGATCTGAGCAGTTTCCCACCATTGCTATGCAAACTGAGTAGCAAAACAGTGTCGATTAGCATTTCAAGGAGCAGCATGTTAGTTCTGGCAAGAAAAGCTCCTCTCGGTGGGTAGGATCTGTTTTGTCCTCCCTCCTGACATCTGTTGTAACTTCACCAGCCAGAAGGGGATAATGTTGAAGAGCCTTGCAAAGGCATTTCTGCACTTGGGCAAATACATACATCACACAGAAAAAAATCTAAACACACTAAAGACAAAGGAAATCTCTTGCATATGTATTTGGACAGACTATGCTGCTGGCAGCTCATTATTTACTGAAAAATGTATTTATGAAGTGAAAAATGCAACATTTTTATGACAAATAGGTTATAGAAGGATAATATCAAATTTAGTTATAAACCTCAGTATCTTGTGAGTCAGCGTACGCTCCGAAGAATAGTCCTCCAATTCTTTTCTGCCAGTTATTTGAAAGATATCATGCATTTTCTCTGCTAGAAGTGTGATGCGGCTATTCCCTGACATTTCTACAGTGATCTAAAAGTCAGCTCAATAGGACATTCCTGCCTCTGACCAACTTTGTTCATACTCTGGAACATTGGAGGTAAATTTTAATAATAATGCTTGCATTTGATATAGCACCTTTCCTGTCAGGAGGACAACAGCAGCAAAATTACATTTATATAGCACTTTTCATTTTGGAAGGTCGTCCCAAGTATAGTGACTGTGTATCTTGCAGGCAGCCAATTTACACACAGCAATGTCCCAAAAACAGTTATGAAGTGAAGCATTGGAGGGTGAAATGGAACTGAATTAATGAGGGGCAGTTGAGTGTATGAAATGCCATTGAAAATCTTCAACCTAAATATAAGATTACTTACTGCAGTTTTGAAGTAACTAGCCCATGCAATGCAGTCCCAAGTTTCTCCTGCTTAGATCAGGAATCCCTCCCGTGAGGCTCTGCATGATGCTGACTCAATTCAGACTCGTGCTGGTGACATTGCCTCCGTGTCCAAGTGGATTATCTTGGTAACAGCTGCATTGGTAAAGACAGCAGGTGGAATTGACTCTTTCCCTATGACCTGAGAGCAGCAGGTGATTACAAGATGTTCTGGGGTCCTGACCACAAGTCATTGGATCACATATATATGCGGCTTCTCAGAACTTGTGTTCTGAAAGAGAAAGCATTTTATGCAGTGGGTATGCAGGTCGCACAAGCAATATTATAATGGAGTATTTGGCTTATTTAATGACTGCCATCTTTTCTCTTCATCCTTTTACAGAAAAGGTAGTTTTTCCCAATATCCTAACCAGGATTCCTTCGTATTAATTGGGCAATCAATTTCAAGGCTGTTTGTGGGCTCAAATAGCCAATGCATTTTCCTACAAGTACAGTCACTACACTTGACAAAAATTACCTTTGATTGTAATTGCTTGTGAAGTGTCTGAGACATTTCAACGTGATAAGCATCTAAAATTGCAAGGGAGTTCCTTTCATCAGTTACTTACACATCAGTGATCAATGCAGCAACTGAGTAAATTATTGCAGTCTAGACTTTTGATTAGCTCAAAAACAATAATTAAAGCTGGTTTTCCAGCCGAGCAAAATGCTTTTCACAAAAATAACCAACAAATAATCGCCAAATGGACAGTGGGAACTGGAAGAAAGAAGTATAGTACTTACAGAGTTAAAACTTTTTAGTTTTTTGCAAGAATCAAATGTTGGAAAAGTTGAGTCAATCTGGAAAAAGTTAAATTAAATTTCAAAACTAAGAGTTGGACAGAGAGAATAGGAAAGAGAGAATAGGAGAGAGAAATGGTCTACTGCATTTTTATTTTTATTTACAAAGATCTTGAAAGAAATCTTGCATTAATTTTGTGCCTTACCGGGTGGCAATGATTTGAAATGCTACCCTGCGTGAAGGGTGCTATAGAAATGCGACTTGTTGTTGATGAAACATCTCATTCTTCACAGTACTTTTAAGTGTAGTGACACAGCACCAGTACTATTGCCTCTGAATCAGAAGGTGTGGGTTCAAGCCCCATATCAAGACTTGGAACACACATAGTCTAAGCTGTCACTCCAAGGCAGTGCTGGGGTGTGCTACATTATTGGAGGTGCCGTCCTTCAGATGAGACATTAAACTGATGTCTATCTGCTTGTTCAGGTGGACATTAAGGATCCCATGGCATTATTAGAAAAGAGAATGGAGCTTCTCCCGGTGTCCTAGCCAGCATTTCCTCCAAATAAAATTGGACATTGACTTTATAGCTGTTTGTAGAACATTGCTGTGTGTGAAGTTGGCTAACACATTCACATAAGCAGTCACTACACTTTACAATATACCCTGTGAAGCTCTTTGAGAAGTCCTCCCAATGTGAAAGGTACTATACCAAATGTAAGTATTATTATTATGAAGAATAAAGTAGCTGACTACATCCTGGATAGAGGAAACCTGAGAGGGGTACAGGAGTAAAGGGATTGCGAGATCTCTAAAAGTAGTAGCACAGATGGACAAGGCAGTAATGAATGCAAATATAGTCATTGGCTTTATCTCCAGTGGAATAGAATGTACAATTGGGGAAGTGATGTCTAATTTATATTAAAAATCTTGGTTAGGCCACATTTGGAATAGTGTATACAGTGCCAGTCACCATACAACTGGAAAGATATTGCAGCATCAGAGAGAGTACAGCATCGATTACAGAGATGTTACCAGAGATGAGCAGCTATCAAGAAAGATTGGACAGATAAAGCTTTCTTTCCAGAGATGACGAGTAAGAGATGACCTGTTAGAGGTGTTTAAGATTATGAAAGAATTTAATAAAGTGGATGTTGATAGTCGATTGGTGAGTCCTATCAAGAGGCCATAAATATAAGATAATCAGTGGTAGATTTAATAGGGAGTTTAGGAGAAAACATCTTCACATAGAGGATGGAGACGATGTGGGGAATAGAGAGCTATGCAAAAAGGGGAATAGTAGGAGTGAGGGCTTGTGTGGAGTATAAACATGTATACTAGTTAGGCTGAATGGTCTGTTTCCATGCTGTAACATTCTTTGTAATTCTTTAATGTAAGTGAGCTGAAGAGACCCACAGAGACTGGGGTTTCGCTGAAGCTGACGGCAATAAGAGGTTAACTCAAATCGAAACATTTGCCTCATGAACAGCCCAAACCATACTCAATGCTTCTGTAGAGCCCATGATCATGTCAGAGGAGAAGATCAAACATAAAGGAAAAAGCAGAAGACTGGAATGGACCACTGTCATAGGTGTTATCTGCAAATACACAATCACTATACTTTACATGAAATCCCTTTCAATAAATCCTGTGAAGTGCTTTGAGACGTCCTCCTGATGTGAAAGGCACAATATCCAATTCAAGGATTGTGATTATTTTTTATAATTATTATTGAAGGGTAATTGTTATTGCTAATGGCTGCTGTGTTTGCCTACAAAATCAGTCATTACAGTTCACAGTAATCGCTTGTGAAGGAAGCACTTTGAAACACTGACATTAAAGGCACTATAAAGATACAAGTTCTTTCTTCTTTTTCTATACCCCTTGGAGGATGACATCTCAGTTGCACGACCTTACACACAGACTATGTTTGCATCACAAAAGGAAAGAGGGAATTAGTGCAAAAGGGCTCAGGAGATGCCCCATGCCCTCCAGCACTACACCTTGGCTCAGGAGAAGATACAGAGCACAGAGCATGAAAACTATATTTAATACTGTGCAGAGAATGGCTCCAACCAACTCCCTAAGGCTCCACTCTCCTTTCAACTAAAAGAAAGAAAATACTTTCAAGGTGAATGAAGCAAATGTTACAAGGACATCCTGAAGCAAAAGGTTTTCGACATTGCCACTGGCTCCTGGGATATTAGCACAATAGACACAAAGCACTGGTACGATAGCACATGGCCCGAGACATAACACTTAAAGTATCAGGAAGCAAAGGCTGCAAGAGATAAAAGGGCTTGCAGAAAGGTGTAGGAACTCAACCAGTCCCTGGCCAGATACTGTGGTGTGATGTGGGGATGCAACAGTACAACAACTTGCACTTATATAGCACCCTCCATGCAGGGTAGCATCTCAGAGCACTTAACAGTAGCTTCGGTTTAAGCTGAAGCCTAGCGTTCTGAGACTCTACCCTGCGCGAAAGGCGCAATGTAAATGCAAGTTGTTGTTTCCTGAGCCACCAGCTTTTCTCTGCTCAGAGATAACCCCGAAAACTCAGTGATGCCAATTGTCAACATAAAGACAATAGAAAGCTCATTTGATACACTCTATCATTGTAACTGAGCTTTAATTTACAAGTGAGCAGTGAAGGTCAGCTCATTCAATGAGTATTTATGATATTCATTAAATACCAATAAAGGTTTTCTGCACTGGAGAACCAATTTACAAATTGGAACTGGCCCCGATTGTGGATAAGAAAAGTGTGGATAATTGGTCATCGTATACAATACATCTGAGGTACAGCGCAAACTAAGAGTACTATCAGATGATATTAGTTCTTTATGGAGTCCTGTAGCTCAGTGGTTAGAGCACTCGCTTTGTAAGCGAGAGACCTGAGTTCAATTCCAGGCAGGGCAAAACCTTGGGCAAGTTTCCTTACTCCACACAGAGCCTAATAATAATCCCTCCAAAACCAAAAACAAAAATAAAATTGGTCATTTTCAGTCTACAACTGTTTGTGGGACATTGCTGTGCGCAATTGGCTGCCGTGTTTGCCAACAAATATACAGTCAATTCACTTTCCAGTGTGTTCTGTGAAGTGCTTTGGGACGTCCTCCCGACGTGAAAAGCGCTATATCAAATGCAAGGTTATTATTATTAAATCACAGTACATTCAGCTCAGTTTGTAGCACTCACACCTCAGGATTGTAAGCCAAGACAGGACGTAAACTCATAGTGTTGAAATTACACTTCATCAAATTCTAGAATAGATATGCTAGGCTTTGACTTTCTCTTAGCAGAGGATCGACTTCAAGATCCTCACACTTATGTTCAAATCCCTTCACTCTTTGGCACCTCCCTACCACTCCGACCTCCTCACTCTCCAATCCTAATCTGCTCGACTGGCAGTGACCTTCATCTTGTCCCTCGCACCCTCCGCCCCACCATCAGCGGTCGCACTTTCAGCTACTACGCCCTGAAACTCTGGAACACTCTCCCTCAATCCCTCCACCTTGCCCCCTCTCTCCCCTTGTTCAAGTCCTGCCTGAAAACCTTCCTCTTTAACTGTGCTTAAGGCCCCACCCAACCCTCGGCTCGGAGTCGGGCTCCCCCACTGTTAAGCGCTCTGAGACACTACCTCGTGTGGAGGGCACTATATAAGTGCAAGTTGTTGTTTTTATCCCAAGGAATATGTAAAGCTGTTCTGTTCTTGCAGTGGTTATAACATTAATGTTATGAGTTTTCCTACTTAACTTTTATTTTTGATTTTGCCCACAAAATACAAAGTCAAACCACTTTATAGTTTATCCTGTGAAACGCTTTGAGAGGTCTCAATGACGTGATAAGGTCCTATATCAAATACAAGGATTATTATTTTTATCTTCTGGGATACCTGCTGTGTATTAATTTTACCCTCAGAGCCGAGAGATTGACACGCCAGTGCAATGCTGGGGAGTGCTGCATTGTCAGTGGTGCCATCTTTCGGATGAGATAATATAATAACCCATCTGCCTGAACAGGTGGGTGTTAAAGATGTCAACCTCGCACTCCTGCAAATGAATTGGTAAATCACCTCATTACTCTTTGTAAGATCTTGTGGGTGCAAATGCATTCCTTTTCAGAAGCAGTCACTGGAGTAAAATACTTTTCTGTGAGTATGTACAGAGGGAGCTATTCCAAAATGTCTCTTAATTTGACATTCTTAGCACTGAGTAAAGCAACACTAAATTATTAGTTGTTTTAATTTAGTCCAATTCACTTTTAATTCTAGGTATCATTAGTGATTTTATATTAGGACAGTCATACTTTATATTTGCAATTAATTTACATTGATTTAATAATAAAACAGACAAAACTTTAACACTGAAAACAAATCAGCACAATGACCTAAGACACTGGAGCTCTACAGCCTCATTGTACATTTTGCTGTCAATGTATTGAAAGAACTTGTAATTTTACACACAACAAATTGCCTAAAAGCACTTCACAAGTATTAACAATTGAGCGAGGTAACTTTTTTAGTGAGCTTAGTGACTATTTACACCTGCAAAATGCCACAAATAGCCATTAGATGAATGACCAATTAATGCATATGTACAACTAACTGTTCATCTAGTTCTAGATGGCTATTAAATGACTACATTATTAACATGTTAAAGTTGCTTCTGACTGTTGTACCTGACAGTTAATTGTGGTAATTATTATTTCAATTTTGCTGACATACTTATTAATAATAGTAATAATCGTTTCATTTGATTTAGCGACTTTCACATCAGGGCAGCATCTCAAAACGCTTCACAGGATTTACTATAATTTACAGTGACTGTATTTATAGCACACATTTACATATTGTTTTTATATTTATAAATAAATATACTTAGGTAAATTTATGCAGCCATTACGGCTGCCAATTTGCACACAACAATGTCCCAACAAACAGCTAATTTCACAAATAAAACAGTTCTGAAATGTAGCTTAATAGACCTCGCACGCACCTCATTCAGATTTCTGGAAGGGTTAAACTATTCCTGTGAAAAAAGAGCAAATATCAAACATTTTAATGAAAATTGTTGTTTTAACCATTTCCAAGAAAGAGATAAATTGACAAAATTGTTTCAACAGACAAGATAAAGGAGAAAGAAGGAGCGAGAGAGCAAGCTTAAAAAAAAGATCAAAAGAAAGAAAAAAAGATAACAGATAGACAGAAGGGGTGACTACAAGGATGGGTTTTACAGGTTTCATCCTATTGTCACCATCTGTACAAAACTGCTCCAAAGGCTCTTTCATTTGCCATCCTGAGAACAAAGCTGCAAGCAGATTCCAGCAGTTACCCCATTCACCATTCATTCACAGGCTCATCAGCTCCATATGGATGCAAACAACTGCTGAGCTGAGTCAGGGGTTCTTTCCCAGGATTGACATGGTAATGAAGTCATTGGTTTGTTCACAGCAAAGGACCTCCATGGGTACTCCTCTCTGTAACAAATCCAACCTTTTCACCCCATTCACTTCCCAAAATTATCTCATAACTCTGCAACATCTGTGAATGGCTAATTCGGCTTTCAGTGACTGTTATGGTTTATTAGCTTTCCATGCACTTACATGCTAGTTAACATTGGGTTACAAGAACTACTACAGGACCCATGTGGACACGTGGAAACAGCAAGTCCCACTACAGAAAATATATAGCTTTACACTGCACATGAGGCCAAAGGCAGAGCTGTAATGGCTTTATAGCAGCAGCAGGAGTTTAAACAACGAAGTGGATTTACCAGTGGAGAATAAATAATGAGCTCCTCCACTCCCCTCCCTCCTTCCCTCAGGCTGCACCTTCATACTCCACATGATGTCAACCCTTTAGCCATTTGTTCTAATACTTAAAGGCAAAGCTCTTGCTTTTATATTCTGTGCATCAGGGCTCCATTGTCTGTCTGTCCAGCGTCTTGGGATGTCTTCCTGAGGTGAAAGGCGCTATGTAATTTTGTTGTTGTTGTCGTCGTCGCTCCACATGGAGTGAAAGCATAATATAAGTATAAGAATTCTATATTTATTCAGTGCCACAACAAAGAATATTTGAGTGAGCAAAAAACTGTCTAAGAATTCTACTCAATTGCCAACAATAAACACAACTACTGTGGATTCCCAAGTCAGTGGGTGAGTTCCCCTTGTATGGAAGTGAGCCATTCAGTCAGGAGGTCTGAAACCCCTCGTAGCCTTAAAAGTCTTGTCTTAAATTTCAAGGTTGAATAATTCTTCATTTTTGTCTTAAATTGTCTGAAGCTGATCTAAAAAGAATCAAAATTAAGGCTGAATTTAAAAAATCCCAAATTCTTCATGATCTAAAATTTTTGTACAATGGTCTAAAGGCTAAGGCCATGAGAAATTTGGGGACGCAAGAAGGTTTCAGATTTCCTGTTCTGCTCAGAGTTAGCTGATCTTAACAGCAGAACCTATATGAGTGTTACAAATGGTCTCAGATTCCCAAGAACAGGGAGGGGAGAAAGAATAACATGGTTCCCACTGTTGATCACAATCCTACAGTGCGAATCTTGATTAATATTTTTGTCAGGGAATAAAAGAAACAATCGAAAGATGAAATATGGCGTAGGGAAAAGTCAGGGGAGTAGGATGAAACACATAGTCCTTATAGAGGCCATTCGGCCCATCGTGCTTGTGCTTGCATGGGCCTAAATGGTCTACTTCTGTGCTGAAAACTTCTATGATTCTATGCCCCAACCCACCCATGCTGTTTGGGGGGGGTCATATAATTATAAATATAGACATTTATGGAAAAAAGTCTATATTTAATATCTAGATGTTAAACCTAAGGACGATACCGGGTCTAGCATGAGTCATTTCCTTTTATGAGAGAAAGGGAGATGAGGTAGAAATTGAAAATTATATATTTCATATTTCACTAACATTTAATTGCTCTGAAAGCTTCAGAACCAGCGATACCTCATTGTTTTACCTCTCCATCCTTTGGATGATACATTAAGCCAAGATCCCATCTGCCTGTTCAGGTGGACATTAAATATCCCAAGCACTACTCAAAAAGAGAAGGGAGTTTCTCAGTGTCTTGGTCAACAATCTCCCAAATAAAATTGATCATTTACTTTGTGGTTGTGTCTGGAAAATTGCTGTGTGCAAATTGACTGCTGCATTTGCCTACAAAATACACAGTCACTACACAATAGTTTAACGTTACAGTAACTCCTGTGAAGTGCTTTGAGACATCTTCCCAACATGAAAGGTGCTACATTGAATGCAAAGATTATAATTATTATATTTATATCAGCATAATAATAAATATTATATTTCCAGCAACAGCACAGCACATATGTTTTAAAAAGTAGTCTGAGAAACAGAAACAAATGGATGAGGTGCAGTTTAATGTATGCTTGCATTTTTGATATGGAGCAGAATTAGCAGTTGATGAATAAACTGGAGTGGGGTTGGGGAGCTCAAGGAGTAAGCATTTTACCTGGGCCCCAATTCCCCAGTGTGAATTCTCCAGATGGAACAGAATAAGATATCTATACCACACATGCTGCTGAAATCTCTTGGGTAGCAGCACATTTCTTCACACAGCGCTCACAACATTTACACATCAAGCCAGCATAGCTAAAGCACATCAAGCAAAAGTGAAAAAATCTATTGATCAGTAATATTCCATCTGCTTTGAACTGCCACTGTGTGCACTGCAGCGGTCATGAGACAACAATACTGTCAACTCCTTTGCTTTACATTTGGACTCAATGAACTACAAAAGCATATCTTAGCGGATAAGGTTTTAAACCTCATGACCTGTGGGTCTGAGTCCGGGGGGGGGTGAAGAGGGGAGTAGAGCCTGTGGGATATCAGTAAGTCATATTTGGATCCTAGAAAGGGATTCCTGAAGTTACCAGCCATCGTTTTGCTTATAGCATAATTCTGGAAATTGATCCGTAAGAATTTTTTAAAAAGATTTTTATGTTAGTTTGATCAACTTGAGCACCATTGTTGGCAGTCTTCAGCTTCTGTACAATTAAACTCCTCTGGTTAGCAAAGAGGTCTGCAGCAATAGCAACTGCCAATGATTAACTTTGGGTATATGGGACCACATCAATATTCAAGTGAAAAGGTCACCGTTCTATTCATTGGACAAAGTGATATAGATGCTTTGTGAAAACCTGCACGCCAATTTGGAAATGTCCATTCACTTCACACTGAGCCAGAGTTTGTCTCCGCAAAAAATGTTTATCTTTATCCTCATTTTTCTTCCCTGCCTTTGCATTCTCTCATACCACATGCAGCTATAGTGTGGCTTATTTTAATAGTTACGCTCTCTCTAGGGACTCCTCTTGCTTGTCACCTTGTGTTACTCACTAAGTGGGAAACGCATGCAAACTGATATGTTTTCACAGTAGAGGTCAGGTACACATCAGCACTTTATCTCACCTGGCCAGGTACAGGTATGTCACCTCTGTCGTCCCCTCCTATCTCCCCCCTCCAATTTTCGCTGCTCCTCTCTTGAAGGTGCTTCAGCCAGGAAGCCCCTGTTATCTTGCATGTTATTTAATGTATGAAATGGCTTAGCAAGAGCCACCTCCCCTCTCAAGGTGAAACCAGGCTTATGACACTAGAATCAGCACTTTGGGACATCCTCCCAACGTGAAAGGTGCTATGCAAATGTAATATGTTGTTATTGCCTGAGTTACTTTTCTACTCATGTGAATGTGGGCAGTTAGTGTCAACAGGCTGACAGGCCATGGCAGTTATTACATTTGAGCCTGCCTTCAATTCACCAGAGGCCCTCTACTTCTCAAAATCTTAGCATAAAGACCATATTCTTATCATTTCAAATTAAAGTTTCTAAATCAAGCCTAAATCGAAGAATTTTCCAAAATTCCACACAGTCTTAAAATTGAGGACAATGCTCTAAGACTAAGACTATGAGAACTGATGGCCACTTAGTGATCAGGAGTGAAAATCTTGTGTACCTTTTCCCTACCTTAACCAAGAGCTTTTAGGCTAGTTGCATTCCCCCCCCCCCCCCTCCCCACACACACAGTCATACAAACCCTGCCATCTAAATTGGCCTAGGGTCACTGGAAGTCCATTTGATATTTAGTGCATCAAATGGCTTAGAAAGAGCCAACTCCACTTTCAAGGTGAAAGTCCATGAAACCAGGCTCATGACATTGCAATTCCAGCTTGTGAGATCTTCACCTCTCATTGCCAACTAGAGGGTAACTGATTTTTGGGGGTTGGTTTACTAAAAAGCCAATATCCTGCCTAACTGACAGTGGTGGATACAAATCTGCAAGTTCAATGCACAGGTTGTTTCACAGAGAATGGTATTGAGGGGATTTGTAACACCCGTACTTAGTCATACTCAATGCGCCAGCTACTAATTGTACCATTAAACTGGCACCATCGGGTGTGTGACTGAACCCAGGACTTTCCTAATCAGCATGGCTCTTCACCATGCTATATGGTGCACCTCACCATGCAAACACTAGGCCAGTGAACATTTCCAAATCCCAGATAAAGTCTCGGTCAAATTTCACAATATGATACTCAAAAAAAGTCACAATTAACACCACAAATTCATTTTGCAAAAGTAATAACTTGGACCCCAATTTAATTGTAACAGTTTCAGTTGCAGAATCCATTGCACTAGTCATCACAGTACTGTCGAAGAAGCACTCTAGCAATGTCAACGCTTGTGGCTGCTAGAAAAGTGATCATAATGTTTGATAGAGTTTTCTCCATCCAATTCGCTGTATAGCTGGCAGTCATAGGAATTTTGCTCATGTGATGATGGTTTTGAGCTGATGTCTCTCACCAATGACCCTGCTAGAGTGTTTTTAAGATACTAATAGATAACTGATATTCCTATGCTTCATAACATGAGTTTTCAAGATTCTGAGTTATTAATATTGTAGCTAAAACTTTCTGGACCTAAAGCACATACAGACACAATTGCAAGTTCTTTCTGTTAATGAATAGCCATTAGCAACATAAGGGTTTTACTCAGTTAACACACAGACGGTTTATGATACAAATAAAAATATATTAAATCTTGTGGTCTGCGGGTCAGGAATCAATCATGAATTTATTTGGGCCAAATTGTGATTTAAAAGATATACAATGGAACAGTGATCCAAGTAGGTGGAGAGATGCTTAGGAATTGAGGATAAGAGCTAAGTAGATATGTATTGACCTAGGTCAATGCAAGAAGAACAAAGGCAGCACTATTCTGCATCTTTGCATTCCTGTTGTTTATGTAAGTCTGGTGATTTCCTACAAATGCTCTGGTTTGTGGCGTTCTGTATAACATTGCCTTGACTGCAAATGTGCTTGTTGCAAAGGATGCCTCTTGAACTTGAGCAGCTACTAATTATATAGATCTGCCATGTGAGCATGATGCAAGATTAATCAGACTCAACTAAGCACAAATGTGATTAAAATAATTGGGAGGGTAGGAACAGAGTATGAAACTGCTACAAGGATCTGCATTGTAACTCTCTATTAAAAATGCATGATGTATTTGTTAGAATAACCACTGCTGTTTTGTTCCTACTGAGGTTTCCTCATCACATGGTGTTGTGTCAGAGAACTGGATTTGTCATGGATCTTTAGGTAAAACGACCATTTAAATATGTATTTCTGTAAATGGATTTTCAATAAAAGAGCATAAGATGATATTAAAGCAATTTAAGGGTTTTCTTAACAGGATTCCTTAAAATTCCCATTGACGCACAAGAACTGCACTCTAGACAGATTGCGTCAGACAAATGGTCAGACAAATGCAGGGCCAGCATTTATTGCCCATCTCTCGTTCTCCTGAGCTTTTCTTTACACCACTGCAGTCCTTGTGACGATGGTGAAAGGTAGGGATTTTGGCGAAAGATAAGGATTTTGACCAAGCGCAGGTGAAGGAAAGGTGATATATGTCTAAGTCAGAATGTTAGAATGGCATGTGACTTAGAGATGTTGCTGATTACCTTTGATAGGATAATAACATTATTTTAGTTTTTCAGAGAAACAGTTCCTTTCACTGGTGCGGCCACAGCTACCACCTCTGACATTGAGGGCTTCACTCTTAGCGTTTCTTCTTTAATTATTCTTCTTGGCCACATCTCGTCTGATCTCAGATGAGATTTGTGCATCTCCCTCATGATGAAATCAGCCTCCAAGAAACTCAGTTCTCTCTTTTGGCCAAACACTTCTTTTCCCCTGAAAAACTCTACTCCCTACATGAAGCCCACTTCTGCAAAAGAATATTCATCCCATATCATACTTCTGTGAAGGAACTTCTATGAAGGTATGAAGGAACTGTCGTGCATTGCCACTGTCAAGTGCTCTGGGATACTACCCTGCATGAGGGGTGCTATATAAATGCAAGTTGTTGTTGTTCTGGCACCTCTCATACAACTGGAAAACAAGAAAAATTGTCTTGTTCAACGGATGGTCTACCTCTACTCTCTCTATCATAACATTTCTTGTCTTTGTCTACATTATCATTAGGGCAATCGCTCCTTTGAAATCCTCCTTTGTTCTTCCTATGCTCCAAATATACATCTATATTCATGAAGTGTTAAATTCAAAACCTAGTGTCTCCTATTCCTTGCAAGGGCTTCAGGACTATGGAACCTCTTATTTCTTTTGCTCATACAATCGACAGGCTTTTAAAACACAAGCTGGCATTAACTAATCACAATTTGATTTATTATTTATTTCCAGATCATTATCCTTTTTTTGCATTCTGTCATTAATTTAAGTCCCGCCTGCCACTATTTCAAAGAAACGCACAGTTTTTCTCCAGGTTATCTGGCTCTTATTCCTTCCTCATCTAAATTCACCCCAAATTCAAATTAATTGGCTACTCTTCTTGTTATTGCTGCGATTTTGCTTGGACAAATTGGCTGTCTCATTTGTCAACAGAACAACATTCATTTCATTTCTAATTAATCTCATTCGGTAAAGCGCTCCCAGACCTTTTTTTAATGTGAAAGCACCTAAATAAATGTAAAGCGTTATCTCGATCTGTCTACTACGTTTCAACCTTAGTAGTGCTTTGACCCTTCACTGAGATCTCTGAATAAAATAAATTACTGCCTGATAAGAGGTAGCTCATTACTACTACACCTGTACACACTGACTACAGTTTTTTCCAGAAGAGAAAATACTATACTTGTAAGGTTTGTCAGTAGTTTTGGCAGAACATTGGGATCAATGCAGGAATCTCTTGCTCAATATGCATTATGCACTCAATGGACCTTTCTTGCTCAAGCTCTGCTTGGACTTACTTTTGACTGTCTCATCCTGGTAAATGTCAGAAGTTTGGGAAATCAATGTACATTATTAATAATAGTAATAATAATCAGCTTTTACATTTGGTATAGAAAGTTTCACGTCAGAAGAGTATCTTAAAGCGCTTCACAAGATTTACTATGAACTGGAAAGACTAAGTGAACGTAACAGCCCAATTTCACACACAATGTCCCACAAACAATTATGAAACAAATTACCGAATTTATTAAGGAAATTGTTGGCAAAGACACCAGGAGAAATTCCCTTCTCTTTTTAAATAGTGCCATGGGATTGTTAACATCAACCTGAACAGGCAGACAGATCTTTGGTTTAACTTCTGATACGAAGGATAGCACTTCCGGCAGACAGGCTGACTAAAACAATTATTCATGAGACATTCAAGGATTGAATGGCCTCTCACTCAACAGATATGATTAAGAATGGATAACTTTGAACAAAGGGGAAAAAGGATTACAGTACTCAAATTTCTTCCTGGTAAAACCAGTTATGCAAAACAAATTTGATAGTTAAAATCCAGACATCTTTGTTACACGAGACCACTTTGTTAGTCATTTCTTCCCATGTATTCCATTTGGAAATATTTATTAACTCAAACTAAGCTTCTATTTAAGTGTGACAGCTGAAATGTGTGCTGGGAGGTAAATAGTACAGAATTGCAACTCCAACTTGGGGACATTTTTCGAAATAATTACCATAAACAGGTCAATGAGAAACCTAGTGCCCCCCATGATTCAATTGAGCCATTCAGGAACACTTTGTGCTCAATCTCAATGAGACCAAGAACGATTCATTATTCAATGATTATTCATTGTTGACAAAATTGCAAACATCAAAACAATTGTCGAAAAAAACAATAATTAATTATGGATATTTTTCAAATTTACCTTCAGCTATTAATGAACTCTCGTTCCTAGTGATAACTATTTATGTGTTGGTTTAAAAATTAGTGTTACTTTATATGTAGGAGAGACAAATGTGGTATATGGTTGTGAAAATTATCACGTGGAAAATGGGTTTCGAATGTGTCCTTAAAACTGGTCCTATCAATAGGTTTGGGAGATTTACAAAAAAGAGCTGCTGCTTTGCCTACAAATACAATCACCATATTTCACAGTAAAATCCTGTGAAGCATTTTGAGATGTCTCAATGATGTGATAAAGCATTATATAAATACAATATAATTTATGTTGCACCTTTCATGTAGGGAAGAGCCGCAAAGCAATATCAAGTGCAAGAAATATTATTATTATAACTTCATATTTCACACACAAGATCTGAAGATTATTCAGACTCCTCCTGGAAGGTGGGGGTGGGAAAGAGCTGCACCTTGAAGCTGAACTGGTTCCAAGGTGATATGCTTGGCAACGTAATGTTGGAATAGAGTTTATCCTCAGTCTTGGTAGTCTAGTTTCTGAACCAAGTGAATCCATAGTGCACCAGGGCACTGCTGACAGACCAGCTCGTCTGCCTCATTAGCAGGACTGATCAGGCAGACCAGTCACTGGGAGCAAGGATTCTTCTCATTCAGCTCCTGTTAACCCTGCAAGTCAAACTCCTAACGGGAAGGGTGGACCTACCTGGACAAGTAGCAGGAAGTTTGGCAGACAGTGCTCTCAATTGTAAGCTATGCGATTTCAGCTGGTTGAACTCCAACAGTCCCCAAGCCTTGGCTCTTGCCAGCCCGTGCGAATTACTCTCCGCAATTAGGTAAGCAGGATGCATCCCTCCAGGGAGAGAGTTCACATTCCAATCCAGGAAAATTCTCCTGTGAAGCTGTCATACATATGTGGAACTGTAGGTACGGTTTGGGAACTCTTAAGAGTTCTCTGCTTTGCAGTCTGTCATAATCGGTATCGTATATGACTTATGTATAAGTCGAAATTTATGACTTACACATAATAAATACACAAATACTGCATCAATTCCATGATTTTTTTGAGCTAGAAAGCCCCAGAGTCCACTATTTTCCTCACCATTAAAATCTGTGCTCAATTTTGCTTCACCAGACACCCACTCCTTTCTTGCTGAAAAAAATTCACAGCATTGTTATTGAATCTTTAGTGCCTGCATGTGAAACCATTCTCTTGTGGGGGAGTCATTAAGGACAAGTTTTAAACACAAATTTTAAGCACATTTTACCAAATTATCACCTTTAATAATGAGGAAAACAATTTCCCTTTCTTCCCCTCTCCCCATAATTGTTTGTTTGCTGCGGGATCTTCTCTGAATATCAATCCATTATTCAGTATTCTCTATTTGATTGTGTATTTATAGGTGAAAGCAACAACCAATTTGCACGCAGCAATGTCACACAAACATCTATAAGACACCTGGGTTCAATTCCAAGCAGGGCGAAAGTTTCCTTTCTCCATACGCCTAATAATAATCCCTCCAAAACAAAACATTAATAAATTGGCCATTTTCAATGCACGATTGTTTGTGGGACACTGCTGTGCGCAATTGGCTGCCGCGTTTCGCCCACAAATATACAGTCAATTCACTTTATAGTCTATTCTGTGAAGCGCTTTGGGACGTCCTCCCGACGTGAAAAGCGCTATATCAAATGCAAGGATTATTATTCTGTGAAGCGCTTTGAGACGTCGAGAAGACGTGAAAAGCGCTATATCAAATGCAAGGGTTATTATTATATTATTATAAAGTAAATGATCAATTGTATATAGAGATTGCCAGCAAGAACACTAAGAGAAATTTTACCTCTCTTTTCGATTTGTGCCTTGGGATTTTAATGTCCACCTAAACAGGCAAACTGGACTTTGGTTTAACAGCTTTCTGAAGGCCGACAAGTCTTTCAATGGAGGCTCACCCAGTACTGGATTGGATTGTTAACTAGACTATCAACTTAATGTTGTGGCATGAGGTTTGAACCTACATCAACAACAACTAACATTTATATTGCACCCTTCACCCCAGGTAGTGTCTTGAAGCGCTTACAACCTTCTGACCCAGACATTGCTACAAACTAAGTAGGCTGACAGATCACAGTAATCACTAGATCAGAGTAAAGTCTAGGGAACTACACTTGGATATTGTATTTCAGTATACACTGTATGAACTTAGGATGCCAAGGTACTGTTTCCAAGTAGCACTAGTATTGATGGGTTTTCTGGCATAAAACCTGAGCTGAACGGAGAGCCGCCGGGATGAATGTTCTTTTGAAACTGGCTTTACAGCAAATTCACTTGGCATGATTTGTACTGGAGATCTTAAGGGACAACAGTTCTCTTAGTGGAAACATATTCTGTCCCTATTTGTATATCTCCCATCCAGTTTTTGTTTTCTCGCCAATTTTCTCCTGCAGTCCTCTCTGTTGCCTTTCATTGAAAACATTTGACTCTTTTTCTCTTTCTATTGAATATGATCCCATACTTGCCAGCTAATCTCCAAAACCTCTCCCTGTTGCCTATTATTCACATGTGAGTTTTGACAGTGATTTTGGGCCAGCTATGTTCAACAATGGGGACATCAAGCACAGGAGAGGAGTTGCTGGGCAGTGATTGATTTTGTGTGATTTTGTGGCCCACACAAAGCTTCATGAGCCGATCACCTCTGTCCTTGCCCAGCTTCATTGGCTCCTCATCCCCCAGAGGATTGAGTTCAGCATCCTTGTCCTCACCTTTAAAGTCCTCCACAGTCTTGCTGCTTCCTATCTCTGCAACCTATTAAAACTTTACCAACCTGTCCGCTCCCTCTGCTCTGCAGGCCATGGCCTGCTTCATGTCGCCCGCCCTGCCTGCCCAACAATCGATAGTCAGGCCATCAGCCTTACTGCCCCCATCCCACCTTCAGAGTCCCTCCTCCTGTAAGAGCAGTTTGACTGGGTTGTGGGTGGGAACTTGATTAAGCTCAGCTGTAATATTCCTTATAGTTGAACAGCCTACCAACAATCACTGTCCAGGCTCACATATAAAGAATGGGTATAAAGAGTAACCATCAGCCTTCAGAGTGGAGGGGTAAGAAAACAACAGCAACAACAAATTACATTTATATAGTAGAAAGCTAAGCAAAACTTTTTTTAGAAAAATAACATCTTGAGAACGTTGTGTAACTCTATAAATCTTTGAAAGAATATTTTCAAGTGACAAGTGATGGGTAGACTGGCTTCCAATGATAACTGTTCAGCTTCCTGCATTAAAAACTGGCCAACTTCCAAGTCATCAGGTCACTGTTGGTCACTGACTAATCTCTTTACGAGGTGAGGGGAGGTAAATGGGGTTTCCTTGGAGCTGAACTAGTTCCAAGGTCCTATGCTTGGCAATGGAAAATTGGAATCAAGTCAATCCTCTATGGTGGTCTCAGTAGTCCAGGTGAGTCCATAATATTCCAGGGGACTGCTGATGACTGCCCAGCCAGCCTTGCTCATCAGTATGATTTGAAAGGAGACGATGGACAGGGATTCTTCCCACTCAGCTCCTTTTAACTCCTCAAGCTGAAATCCTAATGCGTAGAGTGGTCTAAGCTCGACAAGCAACAGGAATCTTCCCAGACAGTGCTTTCAATGGCAAGTGATGCAGTTTTAGCTGGTTCAACTCCAGTAGAACCCAAAAAGCACAATGGATTATCCCCAAGTCTTGGTTCTTGCCAACCTCCGCCCAATAATCTCTGAAATTAGATAAACAGGATGCATCTCTCTGGAGAGAGTACACATTCCATTCCATATATAGGAATTCCCATTTGTAGGTGGCATGCATGGAACTCTCAGTCTGTTTTGGATACTGTTGAGCATGGTGATGGGAATCTGCATGTGTCAGACACCTGCCTGACCAAAAAAAGACCCAGACATTTTTTGGCTCATTATAATGTGGCCTCTCTGAAATATTGGAACCAGTTGACCATGTTATACTGGGATTGCTCTGTATTTTCTGCCCCTTTATATGTGCTGTCGTTCTCTGGAACTCTCCAAAAATCCCTTTATCTTGTACCCTCTCTCCGCTGCCTCAAGAACCTATTAAAATCCTCTCTTTGATGATCCTTTAGGTTAATAGCCTCATACCCCTCCCCTTTCCCACTTGCTCAATGGTTCACTCCATTTCTGAAAAGTACTTTGATAAATTATACATTGTGAAGGGTACTGTATAGTGCTATATAGGTGCAACCTGTGTATTAACAACTGGAACAGGATGGTAG
The DNA here is from genome assembly GCF_018977255.1 of Callorhinchus milii. Classification (NCBI taxonomy): domain Eukaryota; kingdom Metazoa; phylum Chordata; class Chondrichthyes; order Chimaeriformes; family Callorhinchidae; genus Callorhinchus; species Callorhinchus milii. The sequence continues at coordinate 14,826,385 of NW_024704744.1, forward strand.
AGATCAGAGCAGTGGACGGATGTATTTCCAAACAATTTTGGTGCTATGTGGGAAGATGGTAGGTTAGGTATTCTGGGAGGGCCTTCCTCATCCGAACCATTCTAGTCAGAGGGAAAAAAAGTTGTTTTGTTACTTGAGGGGCAGGACACCAGCCATTGTTTTATCCAGCATTTCAAGATTTTTTCCCCACCAAATCAGAGCCAGATGATCTACTCTTGAGCCAAGGGTGTGTCCTCACCTTCAACAGCTGTGGGAACTATGACAGCCTGACAGCTATAGGCAGTGAATTTACATATTCAAATTTAGAGGTCATAACTGTTCAGCACATAGAGAAGCTTGCTTTATTCTGGGAAGGGGATTTTCACATGTCCAGATCTGGATCAAACATCATTAGTTTTAAGTCCAGTCATTGCTAAAATTAGAGTTAGCTGACCTCAGGTACACCAAAACCCTGATTTTTTCCCACTGAAAGTTAACTTTTTTCAACATACTCTGTGCTTGGCAACATTAATAATCAAACACTTCTCTCAATGGTCCAGTGGGCAAAGGTACCGTCAAGTGCCACTCAGACAGGTGGGTCGGTTACAGGTTCGATTTATGATCCGTGCTGAGTTAACTGGCCTCAGGCGAAACCACAAGTTAGTGCATTACAACTGGTCTCAATTCAACTGATCTCCCGATAAGTAAAAAGACAAGTTAGCTAGGATTCCCCATTCCTGATCACGATAGGAACATAAGAACAGGAGTAGGCCATTCAGCCCCTCAAGGCTGTTCCACAATTCTATCAGATCATGGCTGATCTATACCTCAATTCCAATTATCTGCCTTTGCCCCAAATCCCTTGGCCACTGTCCAGTGACTCCTGCTGGAACATGCACAAGTTTGGATCAAGCTCAGTGCTGCTGTCCACTCTCATGACAGAATAGCTTGTTGATGCCCTCAATCTAAGCTCACACAGGAGGAGTATCCACTTGAGTGAGGTGCCCGCAGCTCAGTGTCACCAGTGGAATTATTCCTCTGCAGATGTCAGTGGCTTCAGGAAGGAAGAAAACTGCCAAAAATAAGCTCGTTAAGGATTTTAATTCAATTTAATTGTCAGGAAAACAATCCTCAGAACCCATGCTTATGACTCTATCCCATTATGATCCTAATCACTTTCAGACTTGGTAAAACGTGGTAATCAGACTTTCACAGTAATGGCAACAAAAAGACCTTAGATGTTTAGTAAACATACAGAAATCCAGGCAAGCTACAGTTACTTAAATACAATCATTCTAATGGAACTAAGGTTGCCACTTGCTGTAATGAAACAAAATAGCCCTGCAAATTATAATGATAATTATCATGATCATTATTGCATATGATAAAGTACCTTATGTTGAAACAATGCACGATGTCTCACAGTTTTTCTGTAAAGTTGGTGACTGCATTTGTAGCAGCCAATTTGCACACGGCAATGTCCCACAACAACCATGACCAACTGATTGATCAATGCTGACATTTCCAGAATATCTGTATTCTGAGCTGCACACAAACAGCTGAGTGAAGACCTTCTTCAATGCAGCCTGCTTTAATAGCCCACTCGTCAGTAATTAGTGTCATGGCTCAACCCAGTTCTGCCCATTTCAGTCAATGAGAGCACAGCAGAAGTGAATTTTGAATGGAGAGAGTGGGTACTCTGCTTCTCTGTTTTTGTATTCTTTTGATCCTGCTTTGCTGAGCTGTCTATTGGTGACGGTTCCAATACAGTAAAAACAGAGGTGTTGGATATGCACTGGGTAAAGAGTTTTCTTTAATAAAACGGTCAACAATGTTAGCTGGCTTAACCGAGCAGACAAAAGCAAATCGAACTGCAGTAGTGACAATCCAGCCAGAGGACAATCACTTTTTGCCCACAAAATGTACAGTCAATTCAGTTTACAGTATATTCTGTGAGGCGCTTTGAGATGTCTCAAAGACGAAATAAGGCACAAAGTCAAATGTAAGGATTACTATTATAATTATAAATGTAAGGTTTTACAGGTTTAGAATAGTGTGTTTTAACAGGTATGGTAAACTGGTCAATAAAGTTAAACAATAATTATAGTTTGGAAAATCAAACATCAGAATCAAGGCAGTCCTCTGTGGCGGTCTCTGTGGTCCAGCCTGAGGAAGCCACTCCTGACAGACCAGAGAGCCGATTGATAAGGCAGACCATTGCACACAGCAATGTCTCACAAACAGCCATGGAATGAACGATCAATTTTACTTTTGGGATTGTTGGCTGAAACTCCTTCTCTTTTTAATAGTGTCATGGGATCTTTAACATCCACTCGAATAGGTAGATGGGATCTTGGTTTAACATCTCACCTGAAGGACGGCACCTTTAACAGTCCAGCGCAATCCCAGTACTGCATCGGAGTGTCAGCTATGTGATTCCAAATCCCGACATGAGGCGTGAGTCCATAACCTTTTGACTCAGAGGCGAGAGTGCTACCACTGAACCAGATTGATACAGATATACCACCGTATCACATTATCAAGACTTCTTCTTCAGAGCATTTTACTGTGAAGTGCAGGGACTAACTGTGTATTTGTAGGTGAACATGGCAGCCAATTTGTACACAGCAATGGTGTGCCCCACCAACAGCTATAGCAACATCACCTCCTCTAGAAGCTCACCACCACTGGAATCCTTGAGATTGTTTGTGCATTCACCACATGTACACTATGCCAAATAAGCTGACAGCTATACATATCGTTGTTCACAGCTGTGCATGCACAGAGCAAGACTAACTAGGCCAAAAGCTGGTTATATTCATGTTATTAAAAAAGAGTCATCTCTTTAACTGTATTAAAGATTCCAAGAATCCATTGGACCACCCAAGAACCTATCAGGGACTATTTCTGAGCGGAGGCCAAATTGATTCTCACCGCCTGCATTTATACTGCAGCAGTGTAAATCAATGTAGTGGTGAAACCACCTCCTTAAGGTGGTCTTAGCAGCTAGACTCCAATGCAAATCACTTTGCAATCACATATTTCACACTTGATTTATTCTGTGTTTTTCTGAGTAATTCTGCACACTGTTAACTAGGCATTATGATTTGGTATTGCTTTCACATCTAAGGCATTGAAGTGCCAATATATAGCACAGAATAAATGCAGCATCAGGAGATAAAATTAAAGTTTAAAGGACGATCTGAAGTTTGTATGCATTTTTAACAACTGATTTTGGTCATACTGAGAATTCACCCCCACCCTTCCCTGCCCTCCACCCCTCCTGATCCTAACCCCCTGATGGGTGCAAATCCTTGACTATCCAGCACTTGGGACGTCCTCCTGATATGAAAGGCCCCATACAAATGTAATTTGTCGTTGTTATTGTAGTAAACTGCCATTTGTTTATTGTTTATTTTGTCCGTGTAAACCTGATCAATTTAAGTATCATCAATTGGAATTAAGGTATAGGTCAGCCATGATCTAATAGAATGGTGGAACAGGTTCGAGGGGCTGAATGGCGTATTCCTGATCCTATGTTCCTATCACATTGCTGTGCCACTGACTATTTGGATAAGGTTGATGATTGCCCATTTATGCACCTCCAACAATTTGTCAATCTTGATCGTGCCATTATAGGGTGGCATTAAGTGGTGGTCTGGCCGCATTAATAATAATAATTATCCTTGCATTTGATGTAACGCCTCATCACATCATTGAGACATCTCAAAGCGCTTCACAGAATATATTGTAAAGTGAATTGACTGTGTATTTTGTAGGGGAAAATGTGGTGGGCAGATGAGCCAAGGTTAACGCTATATGCGTCCTTGTCCACTGTTACAGTACAGATTTCACAGAAATCTGGGAATAGATCCAATCAGGCCTACCCATGGGAATATTGTGTAACATGTAGAGAGATCTCAACAGGCTCAGAAAACATTCAAAGTTATGGATTGTTTGATTCGGCATAAATTTATTGCCCTGCATGGATTTTGTATCTTTTGTCTTCAGTTATGGATATTTTGCATATTATTTTTGTTAACTGGTTTTACAGATTACAAATCAAAGTCAATTTAAACTAGAATTGTCTGGGCAATTCTGGCACACTTTGATATGTCACATGTTTAAACTTTAATTGCCTTCCTTTGGAGTACAGATATCAAATTCTCTCAGCTAGGTTTCCTATTTGAACGTGACTAATTAATTCTTCCAACTGACATACTGAAGTCTTTACTAAAATCTCTAATTTTGTCACATAAACCATCAGACCCAGCAGTCAAAGCAATTTGTTTCTCCAATGAACCATGAACAACCTCACTAATGGATAAGAATAACTTACTTTTATAAAGCAGTTTTCACATAAGAGAATATTTCACAGCACTTGATAAATGCAGTATTAAGTACTGAGAAAGAAAAAGGAGATTCAAATATGTGGTCCAAAGGTATAGTTTAAGAGATTTGTTTTGGGATGTTTTTGACAGGAGGGAGATAGCTCTTAGTCTGTCAATGTTATTAAATGAAGATTGGATCAGACATGAAAATACTGTAAATCAAATTTAATCTGCATAAACTAAAGGAAAATCCACAACCACATATAGATTTGTTACTGAGCACAGATGATTATATTGGGTTTCAGTGTAAATTCAACTATAACAACTTGCATTTGTATAGCACTCTTCACGAGGGGTAGTGGTGTAACAGGAAATAAAGGAATATTACTATCTTTTAAAATTTCAGAAGCAGTTATAAGACAAATTCCTCAAATGCAACATTTAAAATCTATCAAACGGTTACAATACCTGAATAAGTGTTATCCAGATTAATATACTGTATCTATTGCTCAATGGTTTTCCGTATTAATTACTGTGTGTAACATGAGGTGTCTGTAAGTGACATTTGCTGTACTATGTTTCTGTAATATTGCCCGAGGCCACTCCATGAAAAGATGCACTGGAGTTTGAGATTGACAGTGAACACGATCCAGGTCTTTAAAATGCTGAAAGACATGGATAATTTAAATCAAAGTAAATTATTTAACTTCGACTGTAATCCCATAACAAGAGAACACAATCACAAAATAGGAACACCAAAGGTGAACTAGAAATTAGAAATATTTGCTTCTTGTGTATATGTGTATATGTGCTGAAATAGACTCCTGGCAAAAACAGTTAATGTCAGGTCAATTAACACTAATAACAGACAAAGGGTTAACTAATTAAGGTTGGATTGAAGCTATTGGACTAATAGCTGTTGGAAGTATCCCAGATGGTTCAATGGAGCATGATGAATTTCTGTATTTTTTAACCTATGTCTTTTTATGTGGAATCCAACTAGTCAGCACTGACTATTGTATACATTAATCCTATATGGCTCTATATTATTATTTTATTATATATTATTATACATTATCTGAGATTAATAACCAGTTACTTTCATTCTTACGTGCACTGTAGTCCATTCTGAAATAAAAAAGGATTCTCATGCTGAAAAGGCTAAGGGATATTGATCTTCAAGATTGTGAAGGGTGATGGAAGGGTAAATATTGTAGCAGTGGAATATTTCCACTGATTGTTGAGTAAATAAATAGAGAGCTCATCTCATATCAGATAATCACAAAAGAAATTAAAAGGGAGATTAGAAAAAAAAGTCTTCACACAAAGAGAGGTTGAAATGTGAAATTCTCTACCATACAAACCATAAATGAAGCAGACCATAAATTAGTTTAGAAGGGTTTAGATAAATGCTTGAATAGGATAACTATTAACAGATATGGGGAGCAATCAGAAATATGGTCATTTTATTTGGTCAGCCAGGTGTTTGACACATGCAAAAACCCATCATCATGCTTAAGAGTATCCAAACCAGATTGACAATTCCACATATATATGCCACCTGAACATGGAAATTTCCCTGCATCTGGAAAGGAAGGCCCAGTCTCTCCACACTGGAAGACATCATACTTCTCTAATTCCGGAGAGAATTAACTGCAATTTGGGAAGAGCCAAAGTGTATGTTTGGGTACTGCAGGAGTTTAACCAGCTAAAATCACATTGCTTGCTGGGGGGATAACTGTCTTGCAAGCTTTCCAGTGCTTGTCCAGCTAGGACCACCCGCTGGGGCTTCGGCTTCCAAGGGGTAACAGGAGCTGATTGGGAAGAATCTCTGCCCCATTGACCAGTCTACGCCTCAGTGTCCTATTGATGAACCAGCCTCACCGGTCTGTCAGCAACTGTACCCTGGAATACTGGAAATCAGCATGGCTAATCTACAAAACAGGATTAATCCTTGTATTTGATATAGTACCTTATCACGTTGTCAAGACGTCTTGAAGTGCTTCACAGAATATCCTCTAAAGAGATTTTTTTATTGTGCACTTTGTGCAGCAATGTCCCACAAACAGCCATGGAGTGAGTGACCAATTTTATTTGGGGGACTGTTGGCCAGGACACTGGGACAACCTTCAGAAACAAGAAGGGATTAGATTCATAAATAAAAATAATAATCCTTGCATCTGATATATCGCCTTATCACATTGCAAAGATATCTCCAAGAACTTCACAGAATTTTACTGCACACAAACACAGCAGCCAATTTGCACACACTAATGTTCCACAAACAGCTGTGAAGTGAATGACTAATTTTATTTGGGGGATTATTGGCCAGGATACTGGAAGAAACGCCTTGCTCTTTTCAAGTAGTGCCTTGGGATCCTTGAGATTTGACAGACAGGACCTTGGTTTAATTCCTCATCCAATAGTCAGCACGTCAACAATACAACAGTTCGACCCACCCCCCCTCCTAAACACTCGATTGGATTATCAGCCTAGATTATTTGATTTCAAAGTCTAAAATTGCGGCTTGAAACCATAACCTTCTAACGGAAGAGGTGGCCAACTGAGCCAGGCTGACATCTTCTACCTCTACTTATGTCTGCTTGTGAAGTTTATTCCAAACATAGTAACACAACTGTCCCATGCATCTTAGAGCCATGTCTTTGAACTCCTCTCCTTGCTGCTGCATTCCTATTTTTATATAACAGGTGCTGTTCTATTTTCTCTGTGATAAACTCCTGTTATCATCATGCAAGTATGGCAGCATTGTGACTGCACCACTTTTCATTCCCTTCCACGTATACCCAGATGAAACTCTAAATTCTTGCCCGGCTGCTATAAACTTTGCATCAAATACTTCTATTTTCTACTGAGCCAAGTTGCCATTGCATTGTCTTCTCTGTGACTCGAAGGCAGTCGGCCATTGTGCTAATTGGTCCTTGTTGTTCAAATTCCATACAATCAAAGGCTTTGTCATCAAAGCGCTCTCCGCTGGACAGAATGGCAAGAGGGCAGCTTCTTTCCATTGAACACCAATACCTCCATTTGGAATATATATTAGCAGTGTTTTTGTGTGAATGATTATACGGTATTTATTTGCAGAACTAAAATCATGTAGGACTTGGAACCAGAGTAACACTGGGAATTCAATGGATTTTTCAAACAGCAACTGGTCACTTCTAGAAAAAAAATGAGGTAATATATTCTCTTTGTGTTCAAGCTTCAGATCAAATACAAGGATTATTATTTATTTTTATGTTGATTATTATTATTACATTGCTTTTAAAACCGTATTTTCACTTTAAAAATCTGTCAAGTTAATTTTCTGTCATTGACCACTGACAATCCTATCAGTGGTCATCAGGGGATTGATGAATGCAGTTTTTAAAATAAATCTAAAGCAATATCTTGAATAAAAAACACTACAGTGTAATGGCAAACGCCAAGGCTTTTTCTTCAATCTTTACTCTTTCACGCGATTCATACAAGAAAACCAAAAACATGAGACTGCATTGATCAAGAAAGCCCCACTTGAGAATCCCATCAAAAGCAATGTGACATCTAAAAACAAACTCTTATCCTGTTAAGAGAGAAAAATCTTGGAACTCCCAAGTCCCTTATCTCACGCCGCAACAAGCACTTGCTATGTGAGTGAGTCCCGTCCTGAACAGTGGGAGAAACCTGAACTATTTTGAGAGGCTGGGAAGGAGGCCAGACACCAGCTCTGTCAGAAAGCAAGTGGAGATTCTGTGTGCACATTAACCATTTCCCAGCCATTTACACTGGGGAGAGTTGGTTGGTTGGTGGGGTGGTGGTGGGGGGGGAGGGGGGAGACATGGGTACAGTATTAGATTGGCGAACAGGTGCAGTTGGCAGGACGATGCATGTCGAGGTCCTGCGGGAAGGGATTCGGTGGTGGGGCTTGAGGCTGGTGTATTGGCTGTTGGACCCCTCGCTGTCCCTGGACTCGGCTCTGCAGCGTTGCTGTCCCGAAGCCCCGCCCCCTCCTGGTGCACACAGCGCTGCAAGAGTCGCGCGACAGAGCTCTCCCCGGGCAGAGCGGCACGCGACCGGCGCACGTCACGCTCTCCCTCCCTCCGTACAGCCACGGCCACCGACCTGACCTGACCCGACCCGCTGCAAACCTACTGCCACGGCAAGCGCTTCCAGTAGGCGACCAGCACCAGCCAGCCAGCCAGCCCCCTTCGTGGGCCAGTCGGACAAAATCCAGCCAGATTTGTGTGTGTGTGTGTGTGTGAATATGCATGCTATACATATACATACATACTGTCTGTGTGTGTATATGCATGCTATATATACACACACTGTCTGTGTGTGTATATGCATGCTATATATATACACACTGTGTGTGTATATGCATGCTATATATATACATACATACTGTCTGTGTATATGCATGCTACATACATACATACTGACTGTGTATATGCATGCTATATATATACATACTGTATGTGTGTATATGCATGCTATGTATGTATACTGTATATATATGCATACTTACATGTATAGATATACTGTGTGTATATGCATGCTACACACATATATATATATACATATACATAGAGAGAGAACAGCGTCGGGACCAGCCTTGTGATGGGTAATATTGTTCCAGAAGAGAACCGTGTTTGCTCAGTAATGTAATGTGCTCTGCATTGCTCTTGTTGTGTTTGACCAGTTTCATCTCTGACAATCTTCAAACAGGATCGTTTTGCCCTTAAGTCTCTCTCTCTCTCGAAATGGGAATCGGTGTGAGAAGGAATATACGAGCCGGTTTTGATAGTTAATGCCAAGCAGTAGCAGCAAATAGTAGGATCGGGTCGAGTCAGGACACTTTTTTTTGGAGGGGGGGTGGGGAGGGGGGGGAGAGAGAGGGAGAGATAAGTATTGAGTCATCTTTTCTGAGCAACACAATTTTTTTTATTAAAAAAAAGAAGAACCTGCTGCTTGCAGCTGCCTTTAGTCACACTGACTGGGCCACCAGGCAATGCTGTTTTTTTTTACATAGCACGCAGATGGTCGGCATATAGTGGGGAGCTTGTGATGCGATTCCCAGCTTTCTCTCTCCCTCTCTCTCTCTTTCACATAGGGCGCTTTATGTGAGAGATGGTGTGTGTGTGTGTGTGTGTGCAAGCACTTGGGAGGAGGAGGAGGAGGAGGGAAGGAGGAGGTTGCCTGCAGCATTCTTCACGGCTCTTTCCAATGCCCGATTGACTGTGCAGCTGGACAAAGCCAGGACAAGAGGAGCAGACTTCCTGACGCCAACCCAGAGAGCTCCCACCAGCTCTGGCCAAACCCCACATTGTTTTCACAACCTTATCTGGCCTATACTTACATTTTTTTTTCTCTCTCTCTGTCTCTTCTCCACCCCCCCCCCCCCCCACTCCTTTCCCTGTGAACGTGGGGGTTAGAGAGGGAGAGAGGGAGGGCCACAGCGACAACAAGGCAACCTCACGGGGGAAATCCTTTTTGTGAGGGCAAACAGTCCTTCCTCACAGATCGGTGCACTTTTTAAGAGAGAGTTTGTAAGTTATTTTCTTGGCTTTTTTTTTAAAAAAAAGCTTCGGTTCCCAAGGAGTTGAGGGAAAGACAAGTAACTTGTTTTTTTTTAAAGGGGGGGGGGGGTTGTGTGTGTGCGTGTGAGGGGTTGACATGTTTAGGAGCGTAATTACAATGCATTAAATGTCTTTCAACCCCCAATTTCCAATCTCCTCACCAACCTCCCCCTCCCCCCGGAACAAAATAACGTGCTTTATTGCTAAACTCGAGGTAAAAAAAAACATTTTTTTTCGAAGTGGGGGGAGGAGAGGGAGAGAGAGAGAGAGAGAGAGAAGGGGGAGAGAACAAATTGGCTGAACCGATCATTCTGGTGGCTTTTGTGGTCTTGTAAGCCCTGCAGCTGAAATCCATATGCTTCCTATTTGTGCAAAAAAAAGGAGGGTGTGGGGGGGGGGAACTAGTGAGTTTGACCTCCTTTGCCTCTTTTTCTCTCTCTCTCTCTCTCTCTCTATCTATCCATCTCTTTCCATCCTTCTCTCCCTCCTCTGCCCCCGCCACCAACCTCCAGTAACTTAAGAAATGCAAATGGTGCAGGTGTGCAGACACTCACCACTCTCCCCCCCCGCGAAGGCCGGAGGTGGCGAGCGTAACGACAACCCCCGCGACCCCGTAAACGGTTGTGTGTATGTGGGGGGGGGGTCGGTGAGTGATGGCCGAGCAGCCGCTGCCCCGGTGCGGCCGGCGGGGCCCTCAACTGACAGCCGCCCGTTGCCATGACAGCCGCCTCGGCGGCGCCGCGCGGACTGGCTCGAGGGCCGCTGTGAATGGGGTGACGTCACGGGGCTGGCGCCGGCGAGTCGGCGCGGGGCCGAGGGGACCCGCTCGGCTCCGCTCGGCTGTTCGGCTCTGCTGCCTCGGCTCGGCTCGCGGCCGCTTGTTCCTGTCAATCAATCAGCTGTCGGGGCCATCAGTCAGGCTGGGCAGGGGCTGGCAAGGCAGGGCAGGCAGGGCAGGGGAGGCAGCGGGCAGGGCCAGTGCACACAGCTGGGAGGAGAACACAAAAGGACACAATGCAAGAGAGCCCTCCTGCACCAGATGTGCACAGGACCTCCAGCATCTGGGAACCCGTGTTTTTTTTAAATTTTTATATGTATTTATACATATATTTTGTACGTGGGTTATTATATTGCAGCGTGCCCTCGCATTACTGCACAACTGATCCACGCGAAATCAGCCCCCCCCCCACACACGCACACACACACCAAAAGCTTTTTTTTACTTAAATAGAATTTATTTATTTTTACAAATGCAACTGCATTTGTTTTATTTATTTTAAAAAAAGATACTGATCTCGTGTATGTTTGTGTGTTCTCCCTGTATACCTGTACATGTCTCTCTCTCTCTCTTCCCCCCCCCTCCTATCCCCTCCCCTCGCAGGGCACCCACCAAGATGTAGATACTGTTGTTTGCTTTGTGCATACCGTCACATGATTTGCATTGAAACAAGGTAATCGAATATTTTAAATGCAATTTGGGGTGGGAAACACACTTTCCAGGATTTGGGTTGTGTTTTACTTTTGGATGTCTCTCTCTCTCTCTCTCTCTCCCTCTCTCTCACTCTCGTGAACCAGGTTAAAAAATGCAATGCTTCCCCAATTGCTTCGTTTATCACCCCACATAAATGTGTGATGGGTCCAGATGCCATAGCAATCCCTTCTGTGCAACATGATCTTAAAGGGGGGAGTGGTGGTGGTGGTGGGTACCCAGTCTTCCTGCTGCAGATGAAAGTATCACTTTTGTCAAACCAAGAGAGAGAGAGAGAGAAAAACACTTATGCATCACGATCATGACATGATGGGTGACTTGTTTTGTAAAGTACTTGTGTGTTTTTTTAAAAAATAATAAGTCTAAAATCTGCCTTATTTCATGACGACGAGGCCTTGAAACGCATGAGATGGTGGTGTTGTGCTGTGATTGTGAGGCCATATAGTCCTAATGACTGGAGACAATGAAGCGGTGCCATTGCCTTTACATTAATGACCACAACCCCGTTTTGCAGCAGCTCCACATCACCCCACATTCTCCCCTGTCTGGTGCTGGAGATCGCCATCGTTTTGCCACAGCAACACGAACAGTCCCCGTGTACTCCACTCCTGGTCCTGCGTTTTAAACAAACACAGCGCCGTCGGTCGACTCGATGCAAACGAAACTGGGACATGTCAAACGTTAGCCACGACTTTTTTTTCAATGCCTTTGCACCAAATCGTAACCCCCTCCCCACCCCCGGAATGTGTGTGTGCCAACAACCACTAAGTTCCCGATGAGGTGCATAAACTGTTCCTATTAAAATAAAAAGAAACGCGCGCCAGACACATAGACAGATAGCTCTGCGCTCAGAGCAATTGCTTATCGCTGCGTTGGTTTTTACACGAGAAGCGATTTGCAGACTCCAGATGTGGAAAGCCCTGGACAATTCAGGAGCGGTTAGTAAAATTACTTCACATCAATAAAGCGGTATCGAATTCATTTGGTTAATGGCGGGATCGCTGTGAAGCAATTTAAAGTTCAAATGAGGGTGCCCCAAACCTTCTAATTTATTGTTGGGTCTGTCCAATGTAAGGCAGAGAGAGAGAGGGTGGGGGGGGTGGGGGGGGGATTATTTATCATAAAACACTGCAATATTGGCAAGTCGTTGAAGGTGATTTATTCAACACAGACAACGGCGTCTCGTTAAATATTGTACCTCGTGCGAACAATAAACTGCTTTAATACCACTGGAGGAATTTGCAACGTGCGGTACATCCCATTTGTATTAAAAGAAAACGAAATGATTTGATTGCAATTCATCTCCAGTGCGTGAGATGGTGATGGAAAGTCGGTGCAATTTAACGGAGGGGTATCTGCACCTGAGATACAATGACTTCGAGAAATACTTTCTATTGTGACTGTTTTTATATAAATGTTTTTTATATAGACCGAATACCTGCCCGAATCTGATGTGATTGATGGGGGGGGGGGTTAACCCTCTCGCTGCCAGTGAATTAGCATATTCACTCCTGAGAAAATTCCATAAACATCTTGCGGATCTGAGGTGTATTTTTCTTATCAAAGAGAGACCTCGTTCCCCCAACAAAAAAAAGGTATATATATATATATATATATGCACATTTCTCGTACAATATTGCAAAAGGTTAATTTTGTCGGATCAGCGTTGAATTGATACCTTTTCACATCATTGTCAGGATGAGGAAACCAATTTATAACTACATCGATATATATAAAAAAAAGCAAACAGCACTGGGCTGAAAATTGCCTCTTTGAGATTTTTCCTGGCCGGTGTACCAAATACGTGCTCCCCTTCATCGCTGTGTGTGTGTGTGTGGGGGGGGTTCAAAAAAAAATAACAAAAAAATATTTTATCCAATGCATAATTTAAATAAATCAAAAGAATTAAAGTACCAACACTAGTTCTGAGGGCAGAAGCCAGGAGAGTGGAGCAGAGGTCTGTGCAAATTGCAGCACTTCCCGATTCCCCCCCAAAAAAGGCTGAGAGACGGTTTATAAATAATTAACATTGAACCCATACGATTGGTAATGTGATATCGTTAAATACCTCGAACTACTATCGCTATTTTAATATCACAACATGGGGCGGAGCCAGGAGGGCAATCCCCCCCCTCCCTCCCTCCCTCCCTCCTGGATATCAGATATCTTTTAACAGTGCAATGTTGGGATGATTTGCTTTGCTGTGGGATATGCAGGAACCTTGCACTCTTTTTGGTCGCTTCTTAAATCGTGCAACAACAAAAAAAACAAGTTGCACCCTCTCTGGCCCTGACAAACCAGTTGCACTGGATACGCACGGCTCGGGTTTTTTATTTACAATGCTAGGATGCGACCCCCACCACCACCACCACTACCACTACCTCCCCCTCCCACTCGCTCTCCAGTCCCTTTAAATGTCACTCGAGTATTTGCTTTCTGGCTTCCTGGTCCCCGGCAGTGTCGGTCCGGCCCCCACAGCAGAGGCATTGGTGCAGCAGGACTCGCTGTGGGCGCCTCCCCGCTTTGCAGGAGAGCCAGTGATGGAGTGCATGTGTGCAAGTGATGCTCCCCCCACACCCCCCCCCCCCCCCACCCCACCCACCACCCACTGCAACCAATGAGGTCTGCAGTGGGGGCGGCCCCTCAGCCCAGAGCCCACCATTCTGCTATAAATACCGGTGCGCTGGAAACGGACAGCGGCACAGAACAGCAGCACCGAGTGGGTCCGCCTTTTGCAAATCATAATAATAATAATAATAAAAGAAGCAGAAGAAGAAGGGAAAGGAGAAACGGCTTAGTTGGGTGGGAGGGGAGGGGGGAGAGAGAGAGAGAGAGGAGAAGGGAGTCACAGCAGCAGCAGCAACAGCAGCAAACCCCGAGCAGCGTTACCCCTACAGAAAGCCACAGAGCTTTGCAAATCCCCCCCACCCCCCACCACCCCCCATCCCCCCCCCATTCCCCCCCACACACACACACACACACGCGCGCACCTCCTGCCCGGGATGAAGGCGGTCAGTCCGGTGCGATCGTCCAGGAAGCCAAGCGGCGGCGACGTGGTGCGGGGCCTCTCGGACCAGAGCCTCGGCATCTCCAGAGGCAAAGCGCCGGTCGAGGAGCCGCTCGGCCTCCTGTACAACATGAACGACTGCTACTCGAAGCTGCGGGAGCTGGTGCCCAGCATCCCGCAGAACAAGAAGGTCAGCAAGATGGAGATCCTGCAGCATGTCATCGACTACATTCTGGACCTGCAGATCGCCCTGGACACGCACCCCGCCTCGGCCATCGTCATCCACCAGCCCCCGGGGCAGGGGTCCCCCTCCCGGACCCCCCTGTCAACGCTCAACACAGACGTCGCCATCCTTTCGTTGCAGGTACAGGCACTCACCCTCCCCTCACCCCTCCTCACCCCCTCACCCCACTCCCCCTCCTCACCCTCACCCCACTCCCCCCCCTCCTCACCCCTCACCCCACTCTCCCCCTCCTCACCCCACTCCCCCTCCTCACCCTCACCCCACTCTCCCCCTCCTCACCCCACTCCCCCTCCTCACCCTCACCCCACTCTCCCCCTCCTCACCCCTCACCCCACTCCCCCTCCTCACCCTCACCCCATCCTCACCCTCACCCCATCCTCACCCTCACCCCATCCTCACCCTCACCCTCACCCTCACCCCATCCTCACCCTCACCCCACTCCCCCCCTCCTCACCCTCACCCCACTCTCCCCCTCCTCACCCTCACCCCACTCTCCCCCTCCTCACCCCACTCCCCCTCCTCACCCCACTCCCCCTCCTCACGCTCACCCCACTCCCCCTCCTCACCCCACTCCCCCTCCTCACCCTCACCCCACTCCTCACCCTCACCCTCACCCCACTCCTCACCCTCACCCCACTCCTCACCCTCACCCCACTCCCCCTCCTCACCCCACTCCCCCTCCTCACCCTCACCCCACTCCTCACCCTCACCCCACTCCTCACCCTCACCCCACTCCTCACCCTCACCCCACTCCCCCTCCTCACCCCACTCACCCTCCCCCCCCCCGTCTGCGTTTCTTTTATTCATTGATTTATGTGCTGTTTATTTATTTATTCGTTCAATCGCCAGTCGACGCATTCCGCCCTTTAAGACCGATCGCATTTGCGATGAGAAGTATCCGCGTATTATATAGACACATATGTATAGATTGTGCATATATATATATATACATATATGTTTTTAAAAAAGCAATTGCTGCTGTTGTACATGTTCCACCAACGCATATGCACATCTGTAACGTGTGTTGCGTGTGTTGTGTGTGTGTGTGGGTGTGTGGGGGGGGTTCGGTTATTTGTTATCAGATCTTTTGTTTAAAATGTGTTTTTTTTCAAAAAAAAGAAGAGAGATGACATTTACACCCCCTCACCCCCCTCACCCCTCCTCTCCCCTTTCCTTTCCTAGGCTTCTGAATTCCCCAAACAGTTGTTGACAGACGACAGTAAGGCACTTTGTCGCTGAGTAAAATCGTAAGTGTTATAATCCTATCGATTATTGCCTTCGTACCGTGTCTGTGCTCTCTCCTCACCCACAAAGAAATTCAGGTGTTGTGTGTGTGTGTGTGTGTGTGTGTGTTTGGGGGGTGTGAGGGTGGGATGAGAGGAGGTTCATTTATAACGGGGGGTTATCTGGAGGCGATATCTGCGTTGAGGATGTCCCAAGTCTTGTGAGGTTACCAAATCCAAGGAGATATATATATATATATGTGTGTGTGTGTGTGGGATTCAGTCCCAGATGCTTTGCTGAAATAACTCATCTGCAATGTGGGAGAGGGAGAGAGAAGGGATCTCTTGATACTGGCGATCGCTTTCCTGCGAATAAAGCCTCTAAAGTACAGACTGATGTGTCTCCTCTCCGCAGTGAAGATCACTCCAATGTTGGGACAGACAGTGAGTGAGTGAGTGAGTGTCACTTGTCAATACTGCCACAAACCAAACATTAATTCATGTAGTGTGCGGATACATTCATTCACTGCGTACATACAACATCAGACAGGGCTGCCAAATAATCCCCCCCCCACCCCCACCCCAAAAAAAAATAGCTGAGCAAACCCAAACCAGACAAACGTGGAGTTTTTAAGTTTGTGGTGCAATTGAAATTGACTCGGAATCCACGAGAGTTGGGTTTTTTTTTGGGTGGGGGTGAGGGGGTGAGGGTGAGGGGGTGGGGGTGAGGGGGTGGTCAGGGTTATAAAAGAGAGGCGCTTTGTACAGCCTCTTGTTGGTGGGAGTCTTTAGGCTAATACTGTGTGAGTGTGTGTGTGGTTTCCTCTCTGGCGCCAGTCTGTCCGAAAGGCCTGAGCTATGTGTTTGTTGTTGCTAACACCCCCCCTCTCCCTCTCCTCCTCCTCCTCCTTCTCTCTCCCTCCCTCTTTCCCTCTCTCCATTGAATGTTTTGCAGGTGTTCGCACATCACGAGGCCTGAGCTGATGCAGCCTCTGCCCGGGAGCGCTCACAGCCCCAGTGACCCAACAGCAATCATTGACTGACTTGACTGACTGACTCTCTGATAGATCCTCCCTCCAGCTTCTGTCGCTGTGGGGGACTGATCGGTTATTTATAAACGCACTGACTGCCCTTCCTTCATTTGGAAGGCTTTGCAGTTGTTGTCTTTCTAGATTTATTAATAATATCCCAGACGGGAAGCGCAAAAAAAAACACAACCTCACAAGGAGACATTCATTCGTCGTTTGGGGAGAGAGAGATAGAGAGAGAGACTTTACCTTTGCTGAAGGTGGAGCGTGTGACTGACTGACTGGGGAAAAAAAAAAGAGAGAAATCTTTTAGTTGCTGAATTTTTATTTTGTACGTTTGACAGAAATGTTCCTTTTTTTTGGCTAACGTAGAGGACTTGGCGCCCGCCCCTTGTGTGATGATAGACAACCCCCCCCCACCCCCTTACCCCTTGTGAAACTCTTTAATCGAAAGGGTATTGTGTATAGTAGCAGAGATGTACATTTCTGCAACGATGTAATGCTGTACTTAATTATGCCGAAACTTTTTATAAAAGTTAATATTGTAAATCGTACTTTTTTTATACAAAAATAAATCCGTCGCTTAACTGAATGCAACGTTTGGTTGGTTTTATTGACTTAGAAATGTCATATTTATCGGTAAACTTGGCCGATGACTGCATTAACCGAATATGGTAGTTTTTATAGTGCCCAAATATAAAACCAGGAATGCCTGGTAACCAGCGCCGGCATGTGGGGACCTGGATGGCTTCAGTGGGATTGCAGATGATTCCTCCACAGAGTTTTTGATCTCAAGGCAAATTGACTGACCAACCATCTCGCAACTCCACATCACTGTAAATTGGAATGCATTTCCCGGTTGCATTTCAGGAATGCATTTCCCGGTTGCATTTCAGGAATGCATTTCCCGGTTGCATTTCAGGAATGCATTTCCCGGTTGCATTTCAGTAGCAGCTCCGAATCCTTGTCACGAATAAACACATCCAATCCCAAAAGTAAGGAGACTTGCAATTTTCACCGGGAGCTCTGGGCATCCTTCCAACGATAATAAACACTTCTACAATTTGAAAACTTCTACCTACGTTTTTTTAATATTAAAAAAAAACCCCGCAGGTGGCAGATAACGGGATTTGTTTACAGAAGTTGGGATTCATTTCGAAAGTTTTTGGTTGCATTGCTCGCAGCATCTACAGAGGGAGGGAGGGGTGGGTGGGGGTGTGTGTTCCTGAGTTAATTAACACCACAGCCTCAGTAACCATATTGTTGCTGTGAGATCCTTAAAATATGGATATCTGACCCCAGACCCAGGGACACAACTCTTCTCTTAACATCTTCAGAAAGGAAATTGATTCACAAAGGGGAACAGGGTACATACTCAAGATTCACATCTTACTGGACTGGTGATCTTAAGATTAATATGCTTCTTGATTGATTTCCTCATTACAGCACGAACATTTCTTATTGCAAATGCACTGCACTGCAGACGCATATCTTAGGGTGTTTTTTTTTTCCGGGGTGGAGATCAGTGTCATTCATTCTGACTCCACACGTCAATTACAACCAAGAAACTGCATTTCCGAAGTCAGCAGTTGCTGTAGAAATGTCTTGAATTTTTTTTTGAAAAAAAGTGCTCCAAAATCACCGAAGAAGTGCGAAGTAAATTCATCACGACATCAATTGCGCAGAAGACACAAAAGACAAAAGATCCGCGGTTTTGTTTCGTTATAGTGACCCGATTTTAGGAATAATAAGGTCGAAACCGGTGGCAACATTCCTGGTCCATTAAACACCGCAGAAAAAGGTTTGACTGACAACATTTTACGTGCATTACATTTACGCCTTATTAAAAAAAACACGAATTGCCGCATGAAAACCACTCCTTTCCACCTCCTTTTTCAAAACTGTTGACTTTGCTCCGGTTTACGAGGAATGCAGAGAGAGGGAGAGAAAGGGGGAGAGAGAGAGAGAAATAATTCAAGTGGTTTGGTGTTGGGGAGTGAGTGTGTGTGTGTGTGAGAGAGAGAGAGAGAGTGAGAGCTGATGATGTGGATGTGCGGATCTTTATTGTGAAATGGAAACTCTTATTGTGAAACAGGGAACCTCTCACCTGTGAGCAATAAGACATTAACCTGAGTCTAACAGGTGTTTGGGAGGCGCCGGCGAGTCTGGAGTCGCTGCCCTTCTCTGCCCTTCACACAGAGCCACACACACACACTCACTCACTCACACACACACACACAGCCCCGGGGGAGCACTGCGCTCATTCCTCCACTCAACCTACCAAAAAGTCTCGAGACTTTATTATCCCTCCAGTACAGTACACAGACCGGTTACAACTACCGATGCCCTCCCCCCCCCCCCACCCCCACCCATTCCACTTATTACCTCTTCCAAAGAAAAAAGTCTAAACCATTGCACATGGCACGAATCGTATGAGAGTTTAGCCCATTAATGCTGCATTATTTAGAGGAAGTTTGATCCATTTGCAGTATTTTAACGCTGTGCACACAGGCTGAGGAGATCCTGGTATATTGCATCTGATGCACTATTCAAGTGTGTGTGTGTGAGGGGGGGGGTGTAGGGGGGGGGATACTCTGAATTATTTTTAAGACTCTTTAGCAATTTGGACAGTATGAGTGTTCACATAACACAGAGCTATGCAAGAACTTTAATCTTGTGCTGATCACATTGGTCACACTCATGCACAACGATGAATGCTGCATTTTATTACAATACTGATGTTTCGATCAATGTTAAAAAACACACACACACACACACACAACACCCAATCTGGAAACTCGACTGCACACATCATTTACACAAACACTGAACGTGGAATAAATTTGTTCAATGCTACCCACTGATGCGCGCTGAAGCTTCTTTGTCTGCATTTGATGTCCTTTAATGAAATGGATGCTGGTATATATATATATGTATATATATATATTTCCAGCCTCCAATGTTACCCATATGTTGCTGTGTATGTCGTTGACAAGTATTGGACGGGGATTGACATTGATACGTGTGCATCCAGAACACTCCATCATACTCAAAGATCAGGAGCTGATGCATTTCTGAACATTCTCGCAATACAGTTGAGAATAAACTGTATTAGTCTTTTATGACCCTTTCACCCCTTTTATTGATCTCTCACATGATCAGTTGTTTGATGTCGTGCTCATTTTCTGATTTACATTGCAACCGGTGAATTCCCATATCAGGAGATCTTCCATTGTTTTAACACATATTACAAAAATATATATATTAATCCGACCTGCAGAAGCAACCCTATGCGAGTGCATTCTTCAAGTGTTACTTGTAGTGTTTACAATGAGGCAAAGAACAGGAGGGAAGTCATTCTCAACCACAATAATTCACTGAGATCAGAAAGTTAACATCAAGATTAGATGCGCTATTTTTCCATGACCAGAAGTTGCCACCCAAAGCGAGGTGTGTTTCTCTTATGTTGTGCATTTGAAACCTTTATAACGTCGCTGGTGGTACATATATATATATATACACACACATTACAAGGTACATGCAATACAGTACAGTCTGGGATGCACAACACAGTGCAGTCAGTCCAACGCTGTTAAGTGGCTCACAGTTGGTTTGTGAGAGCAGAGCGCCACCTACAGGACACAGTGTGCACTGTGAATTAGTGAAATTCACACCCCAGGTTTGCACATTGCTTAAAGCTGCATCAAGTATCTACATTAATCTGTCCTCAGGTTACGTTTCAAACGTTGGATTTAGCACCACAAGCTCTGTTTATTTAGGCACATATTATTATTATATTATTATTATTATTATTGTATGTCGAAGTTTTCAAAGTCACCAGGTGAAAAATGAAGGCAGACAGAAAGCAGTAGTCAATTCCAGGGACAGTGTTGTTTTTTTTTGTTGTTTTACTTATATTAGCGAATTAGTGAAAAGAAATAGAACAGTGAGATCATTGAAAATAATATTATTTTATATAATTATTGTTACAAATCATATTTTTTTCTTGTTTTAAACATCACTCTGCCCCTCCTCATGGTGATGGTTTCAGTTGTCAGCTCAGTATTATTAATAACACAGAGGAAGGATGGATGAGGAGGGCCACACTGCCCACTGCTGACCCTTGGGTGCAAGCACACTCCTTTTGTGACTTCTCCCAGTTAGATCATTTACATTTTACATACCCTAACCATTTATGCAGCACATTTGGCCCATGGTTTCTGCTGCGATGGCCCTTTTACAGAACAATCCTTTCAGTTCCATTTACCCACCTTTTTCCCCGTCCCCCTGTGTGTCACATTATTTCAGTGCTGCCATTGTTCAGTCCAAATGAAATCTAACACAGGGAAAGCTAACACTGGCAATAAGAGACTTTTTTTTTAAAGAAGCATCCCCGCTGTCAATGTTTTTATTTTAATTATTCCAGTGAATGCTTACCATCGAAAATAATAATATTTCCCTTGCCATAAAGCAGAGAAGGAGGACACAAAGAGCACAGTGTAATTTCTACACTGAAACTTCAAGGTGTGGAAGCAATGTTTGCAGTGCTCGGTGTGGCAGCCTGTTATCACTAGTCTCCTCTGGTATCTCTGATACTTTTTATTGCCATTTGTGTCAAAGATTATTTTAATAGTTTAATCTGCGAAAAGCCCCTTCTCACAGGAAGAAAAAAACACTGGTTGTTTATTGTGGAGGCTATAGTATAATTATTATTATATACTATATACTTATATTAAAGCTATAGAAAGCCTATGGCTTCCAACTTCATTAAAACGGCGTGAGTTTTTTTTAACATAAACTGGATTTCTTCATTTTACATAAATTGTTTTAATGAATGCTCTTTTTTAAAAATAATAAAAAGAAATGTAATGTCTAGTTCTGAAAATGTTTATAACAATTCTAATTTTCCCCAATTGTAATCCTGAAAACTGACTGCAACAGTAAGTAGCAACAGCTCTGCTGTCAGTTTGTGTTTTAAAATGATTTATTTTATATAGTTATTAAACATACAGGGTGGTGGGTTCCCGGAAAGTATGGGTGGAGAGACCACTGTCTATCTGCCCTCAACTACCCCAAGGTAACATATTTTGGGGATCTGACTGTCTTCCCTTGTCTTTCGCTTTCTCACAGATTAATACAGCCGGCACAGACATGATGGGCTGAATGGCCTTCTTCTG
The DNA here is from genome assembly GCF_018977255.1 of Callorhinchus milii. Classification (NCBI taxonomy): domain Eukaryota; kingdom Metazoa; phylum Chordata; class Chondrichthyes; order Chimaeriformes; family Callorhinchidae; genus Callorhinchus; species Callorhinchus milii. The sequence goes on from NW_024704744.1 coordinate 14,848,439, forward strand.
TGCTGTATAATTCTATGATTCTATGAATAAAACAGTAAAGGTTTAAAAGATCTCACCACTGCAATGGTGACATTTCTAAAACATTGACATATTGGAAGTCAAATTCTGCAAGATTGAAACTCAGCACCCAAGTGAGAGATAACAATGGACAATAAAGTATAAAGCACAGTATTCCTGAAAATAAATCAGGAAGAAGTCCTGTCTTCCATCATTCCATTTGTTTAATGATAAAACGCGATGTGGGTACCATTTACCAAAACAGATGGAGGTGTCTGTTTTAACAGCAGCGCCACACTTGTTTGGGGCTCTCACAATGATTTTGCTTTTGAATAGTTTCCACACATGAGTGTCTGAGAAACGATGGGTCTGAATCAGGAGAAAGACCATTGACTAAGTTTTCTAATAGAAGAATTCGAAGCAAGGGCAAGGTCAGGTCCAAGTATTTTCATATTTAACATTGCATTTCAGTTGACAATACACAAAGAATAACATAAGGAGAAAGGGAGTGAAGATGCAGGGAGGATGCAATTCTGCCTTGGGTTCAGGGTGTGAAGATGTATGGGAAAGAACTAGGACAAACCTAAAAAGCTGCTAACATTAGAGGAGTCAACCCAAAACACTACAATTGGGGGCATCACTGATTGGCGCAGTGTTGAAGTTGGTGAGAGCAGAGCATGAAATCACCACATGAGTTTGCCAACAGCACAATATCGTCTGTAGCACTCAATTTTATCAGAAATGCCTGGATCAGATACTGCAAGACCATCCCTCTCAATCCCATCCAATACATCATTAATTAATTCAATGGATGGTAGTTAGGGTGACAGTGGATGGATAGCCTTGCCTATCTAGAATCTTGAAGCTGGAATATATAACCCAGATAAAACCCAAGTACTCCAATAGCCTCCAATTTCTTAATTGGCACTAGGTCAAAAGCCTTACGGAAATTGATGAATGCATCATGTGGGTTTCCCTTGGGCTTATGATGTTCATAATCTCATATAGTGCCTGCCCCTCTTGAGAACAAAATCCAGGTTGTTCTTCCCTCATTACACCACAGGCCTCCCAAATATCTGATATAATGTGCCTGTGACTATCAGAAACAACTATTTAAGAGACACTAAAATCAGTGAGGATGCTCAGAATTCTCAGTCTCACTGGGGTTACAATTCTTGTGGATAGATATCACCATTAGGTAATGATGAATAGTGTTTTTTTAAATGCTGTTTTACTAGAATCACGGAGAGTCCTGTAGCTCAGTGGTTAGAGCACTCGCCTCACAAGCGAGAGACCTGGTTTAGATTACTGGGCCAGCGAAACGTTTGGCAAGTTTTCTTACTCCACAGGCCTCTGTTTAACTAGCTGTGAGTAGGAATCCGGTTGTTGGTCAATCGACGGATCGCTTTTCCGTGGGTAATAATCCTTCAAAAAATAATAATAATTTGGTCAGTCAATCCACGACTGTTTGTGGGACACTGCTGTGTGCAATTGGCTGCCGCGTTTCTCCCACAAAATATACAGTCAATTCACTTTACAGTATACTCTGTGAAGTGCTTTGAGACGTCTCAGGTGTGATAAGGCACTATATCAAATGCAAGGATTATTATTATTATTACACAATTGCAGTGCAGGAGTGTGTGCCTTGAACAGAATCCCATTGACCAGCCGTTAAAAGGGCAGCTCTGAGGGGTGTTGACGACTTCTTTCATTGATCTGTAAGATCAGTGACAGATCTTTGCCATCCTCTGCCTCCTCCCTAGAGGAGCTTTTAGGAACTCAGCATTGATACCAGCTGTGTCTGCTGCCTTACCATTAGCAAAGTGACGCAGTAGAAAGTCCATTTCCTCCCAGTGGACTGAATCATTAAAGCCTTTTAATCTGCTCAACAGCTTCTGCCAACTCTTCCAACCTCCACACAGATGGATCTATACCGCAGCCCATTGGGTCAGAAGCCAATTCAGCATAATGCTGCCCACTCCAGACTGCAAGATACTATCCTATCCAATAGCATAGGTTTGACTCAAAATCTATATAATAGATGGAGAGTGCATTGATGTTGATCTATATTTAAACATTGGTTCTCAAAGACTAGCGTTTGGCCTTCAAGCTCTTAATATATACCATTCTGTAGAACCATCTTTTTAGATAAGCTGTTAACTGCGCATAAAATGCCTCCTCAATTAGACTGTGTTGAAACAGGTTAGCTTTACGCAACTTGTACAGCCCTGTGTTGCAGTCACAAATAGGTTTCTTTTTGGCCCAATTTTTCTCTGCTTCTCTCCTGAGGGGTTGGTTCATGCTGGTTTACATTCCCAATCCCACAGACACAGCAGAACTCTGATTCATCATCTAAATTACTTTCGCTCATGTATAAACCAATTCTGTGGGTGTCAGCTCTCGGCATAACTATCCAACATAACTACCTGAGATCCACACATAAATCCTTTGCAATGGATAATGATGTGGAACAGGACCTGGGGTTGATTCTCCCTTCTCCACTCATGCCAACAGCAATATGATCAATTGTAGCTTCTTAACCACTACCTTGGCTAGAATAAGTTTACAACACAACTAGAAATTCTGCTTATAATCCTTGCTTTTGATATAGCGCCTTATCACGTCTTCAAGACATCTCAAAGCGCTGCACAGGATATACTGTACAGTGATTTGACTGTATATTTTGTGGGCGAAACGTGGCAGCCAATTGAGCACACCAATCCCACAAACATTTGTGGATTGAGTGTCCCACAGATAGTCATGGTTGATACCAAAACTGCTGGGTTGTCATCAGGACAGGTGATCAGGTCAAATACATTAAAGTAAATATTCATATTTTATGTGCACGTTTCTAACTCATGAATCTGTCTGAAAAGGAGCAGCTGTTCCTTTCTAATCTAAGGGACACTGAGACGTGTTTCAATGCAATTTACATTGTCGCGGCATATATTTGCAAACAGGACAAAAATATCACAAAAATGGTGCCTCTTTAATAATGTAACCATGACATTATGAATACCATTTGTCATATCACAATTAATTCAATATTTTAATTAAATGCAGGATTATTAATATTGTGGTTAAATGCATGAATAATCTCTTCAATACAATTGCATCTTTCTGTCACATAGGAAAATGTCACATTTTACTTTCTTTCAAAACTCCCCGTGGTGATGATACCAGTGGTAAGGGAAAATCTGGCAGGAGGAAGGAAAGATATTAATTTGAATTGGAAAGGTTCAACAAAAACACACAGGCTTGTACGCAATTTAAAAATATACACTAGAGAAGAACAGCTGGTCCAAATCAAACCAGATTATGTCTATAAAAACTCTCAAACATCTATCATTTACCTGGGTTGTCAACCCTACTTCGGGTATACAGGATTTTTACCGACAACTATAATTCTTCTGCAACTCTTCACCAGTGTCAAAGTTTATAAACCTAATACTGTTATGACAAAGGAAGAACATGTTTCAATGTATTAGATATTTTCCTCTCTGGCTCTAGAGTAAAAGATGCCTGGAAAGCCATTGGTTCTTCTCCTCTAATCTTGTTTGCTTTCCCATGTGCTCTGGGTCAGATAATAATAGAAGATGACGGAGTCTGGTGTAGGGAGTAATTTAATCTTGGGGTTCTCATTCTGCAAACTGCTCAGCATGTACTTTCAGTAATGGAAATGTGCAAGCCTCCCTCCTAAATAGAATGAGTGGTCCTAGCCATAGGATCAGGCAGCTGCAAAAATATGTTCCTCACAGCACACGACCAAATATGTTGTAAATCTTCATCCATAATAGCTACTGAAAGCATGACTGTCAATACAGAGACAAACTTCCAGGGGTGATGAATTAAGGCTGATAAGTGTTAGGTTCAAGCCTCATGTTGGGACTTGGAACTCGCACAGTCTAAACTGACACTCCAGTGCCATGCTGAGGGGTGTGCTGTGTTGCTGGAGCTGCCATCCTTGGTATAAGATGTTAAACGGAGGGCCCTGTCTGCCTGTTCAGGTGGATGTTAAAGATCCCACTGCACTATTCGACAAGAGAAGGGAATTTCTCCTGGTGTCCTGGCCAACAATTCTCAAAATAAAATTGTCCATTCACTCCTTGGCTATTTGTGGGACATTGCTGTGCACGAATTGGCTGCCGTGTACTCCCACAAAACACATAGTCTCCACTTTACATTAGATCCTGTGAATGCTTTTGTACTTTGGCCTGACACGAAAGGCGCTATACAAAATGCAAGGATTATTTTTATTATATAAACTTTTCAATGTATGTAACAATAAATAAATATTGCTTGCATTTGATACAGCGCCTTTCATATCAGGAGGACATCTCAAAGCGTTTAACAGGACTTACTGTAATGTGTGGTGACGGTGTATTTATATTCTATGTTCTATGTTCTAAAGGTCATTCATGAGCAGGTATTTGATTCCCTTAGTAGGGAGGGCATTCATTTATATGGAAGAACATGCAATGCTTGTGTCTAGAAAAAGACTCCAATAATACTGAATGGTGACCCCCATGTTAAATGTTTGTTTGCTATTATCACAATAGTATGGTGTGGAATACTATTTATTCTTATAAAGGCACATTATTTTCCCTGTACAGTAATGTAAAGGCAGAATTAAAATCAAAGTTAAAGTTCAGGCAACTCATGGAATAAATGAAGGCAGAAATATATTACAACACACGCGCACTGGTGCATTGATTCCTGCAGAAACATTACAAAATTCAATGGAGGCAAGTCGTTTTACATATTCCCACTTAATGTATTCATGTATTGCCTCCGTATGATTCCCCATTCATACAGGAGGACGGTACACAAGTAAAAGGTCACATTTCATTCTGGAGAGACTGACAATCGTTCCCTCTGATTCCATGCTTAATTATTGCACAGTGTCTGTCAAAATCATCAGGCAGCCTCTAATAGCAAACATTTCTACCATTCTTTCACATTCAGATTAAACGAGTACAAAGGTTTCTTGGCCAGGGTCTGCTGAATGCACTTTTATACTGTATCAGCGGAGTGATGCTGTTTGGTAATATGGGTATGTGTATGCAATTTGGCAGCAAATTTAGTGCCCTGACATTCTCTTCAAGTGGCTGCTTATTATAGCCATCACTATAAGAGCTACATACCTCTAGCCAGGTTTGTCATTGTTGATCTCACTTCCTTCCTCCTCAGGCCTGGTAGCTCTGTTATTGGTGATTCCTAGTCGCACTCCTTGCCCTTTGAAACCTCCTGTGGAGCAAGTACTGTACAAGGGAAGATATTTAGAGGAAGATCTCAGCAAAAATAAAGGGTAAAGCTGCCAAAAGATGTCAGCAAAAACAAAGCATATTTGCCTTCATCAGTGACTGCATTGACGTGCACCGGAGAAGCTTGTTGTTCTTTAGCATCACTGTCTTGCTTCCTCATCTCACCAATTTTATCTCCTTTTTCCTAATCTGCATCTCGTACCAGTTCTGTACATATGTCGGAGATCAGGGACATTCCTAACGGCTAGGCCTCATTACCAAAATCAGTGTCAGTTTGTCAAAAAACCTCATAACTTGAACTCATTTTCTCGGAGGTTTGAGCAACAATTAGACAAGCGAGGGCTCTTGAGTCTAACAGAAGGGCTCTCCAGTCTAACAGAGCGGACCTCATAAAGGTGTTCACCATTTTCAATAAGAAAAGTAAACCCAGAACAATATTTTAGGATGCATCAAGACAGTAGAACAAGAGGACATTGGCTTAGGGTTGTCAAGAGTTGTCAAGGATAGACACCAGGATATTTTTCTTACCCAGAGGATAATCAATGATTGGAGCAAGTGGCCAGGAAAGGTGTTAGAGACTAGGGCCCTTGATTCAATTAAAAGGCAGCTTGATGCAGTGATGAGGGGACAGTAGAGTAGGTTTTCTGAAAGGCCTTCTGGATCCAAACCAATCTTGTGATCTCGTGATGTGAAATCAGAACATGTGGGAAAGTCAGAGAGACACTACATTCAAGTTGAAGTTTCCCAACTGTATATTCAGTAGTGGCCAGGAAACTCCTGGGTGCCTAACCATTCCTCCAAAAAACATGATGTGGTCACTAGAAAAAATAGCGGCAAGTCCATCTCACTGCTTCTGTCTCCTTTTTCCAATTCTGCATCTTTAGGATTCGACCTTCCCCACAGCTGTAAAGTATTACCAAAAACATCCATCTTGCTTTTAACACAACGCCTATCTTTAGCACAGATTCCATTGTAGAAATAAGGAGAGCGACCTTGACAATTTCTCATCAAAGTTATCTCACACGCGTAGCCACTTTTTAGGGAATTTGGGCATTTATTTTCATTTTCAATCAAATCCTGTTATATAGCCAGCTGCACAATTCGTTTGCAATGAGGCCTTCATTGTAATTTGCTAAGAGTGTAATCTCCATATTCAAGTTTTCCTTATCAGCAATAACTGGTGTTAAACACTGATCGCACGTTGCTAATGCATCCTTATCAATCTGCTGATTATATTGAAGTGGCATGAATTTACAATAAAAACAAACATTTTTCAGTAGCTAAATAACAGTAACAATCTCATTGTAAGCATCAATAAAGCCAAATAAGTTTTTTTTTGCTCCAACCTAGCATCTTGCCAAATGTACTGTGGTAGTATACTCTGTACAGAATACTTAGCTCCACAAAATCCTGTGTTGAAGATGAGACATTTTCTCTCACAACTGCAACATGGTTGTAGCACTGAGGAATTTAGACTATGATATCCACTGATGCATCTATTGATGGTGAGAAAGAGCACCAGATTGGGATTAGAGCAGTTAAGTAGCTGGCACCAGCATAGGTTTTATGGACCAAACGACCTCCTACTTTACTGTATTTTTGTGATTTTACCTTGTCATGGGTTTTCTGTTGTAGTCTCATACATTGTTTTTGTAATGGGAGGGTTAAGGGAAATTTGTGGACACCCTGTAGAATCGCTAAATATCACTAATAAAGAAACAAGCTACGACAAATCTCCTTTCATTCACTCACTCACAAAACACATAGAACAATATTTTAACAGCATATTAAAATAAGGAAAAAAAAACATAAAAGAGTAACTTCAAAAGTGAAATTGATTCAACATGCAACGGTTATTGTTATTTGAAATCATTCCGAATTTTGAAAGATTATTATTATATATTTCCACTTAACTCCAGCTCTTACAAAACACATTTACAGTCACAACACTTTGCAGTAATCCTATGAAAGCACTTTGAGATGTCCTTCCAACAAGAAAGGCGCTACATCAAATGCAAGGATTATTATTATTATTTGATATCTTTCCCAGGCAGTGTGTTTTTGGGTGAAATTCATCAAATGCCTTACATTGAAAGCACTAATTAGAATAACCATGCAATTGCGTTGGCTCACTTTGTTAATGACCGTAGAGTTTAAAGACAGTAGTTGAAGACACAGGTGCTTCGTAAAGTACAAACACTGCACAACAAAGCAAGTATGATCACATTATATTGCAATCTGAGAAACTCAAGGAAAATTGCTTTGTTGAATTCAAGTGGCCTCCACTGTCCTTTAGAGAAGACACGTGTATCTCCCTAGTATATCACACAGCTGCTCCTGAAATTTAGTTCCTATTAATTAAAGAAAACATTTAAATCATTAAATGCTGTGTGTACACACACTACACCAGAGTTTGCTCTAAAGGTAATCTGTTTGTCTCCACTATAGAATCAAGCTGTGACAAATCTCCATCCATTTATTCAGCCTCACAAAACACGCGTTACAGAATGGTACCAGCATTGACATAAGCAAATAAAAATAACAATCACAATGCTGTTTTAAAATTGTATCCATTTATGGCAAGCGCATGCTGCATTTGGATAGGATCAGCCTGGCAAGCAAGATCTCAATATTCTGGGGTATTCTGTAAATTATTTTTAAAACAAAAAGTATAAATGAATAAATATTATTCCAGATCATCCACGCTGTCTCCACGCCCCATGTCTTCAACAGAACTAATGGCGTTAGTGCCTTGGGATACAGTATATAGTTTGGGACGATACATATGCATGTGATTGCCAGGATGGTGGAAGGCGAACTGGATGGACTTTGGTCTTCTTTTGTCTCACAAATTCTTATGTTCTTATGTTTATCAACCAAATGATTGTTCATCATGTATGAGCCTGGACCGTACACGTCACTGAGTCTTAGAGTGTAAGACTATTTTGTTATCCAATTTAAGACTGCACAACAAGGTGAAAAATTCTTAAATTCGGTCGTAATTTAAAAGATGATATTCTGCAGGTCTTTAATGTCCTGTAATGTGAAGTGACTGTGTAGTTTGTCGAGTGTGGAGGCTATTTTTGCTTATTCAGCAATGTCCCACAAAAGTGAATGACCAATTTTATTTGGGGGATCGTTGGCCAGGAGGACACTGCGAGAAACTCGCTTGTCTTTTGACGAGTGCCAAGCAATCTTTAACATCCACCTGTACAGGCAGACGGAACCTTCCTTTAATGTCTCATCCAAAGGACGGCACCTCTGACAATGCAGCTCTCCCTCAGCCCTGTCTTGAAGTGTCAATGAGAGGTGGAGGAAAATGTGTTCTTGAAATGCAGTGTCTCACTTAAATAATCATTCTGTAATCGGCAAAGAAGGCAAAGAGTATAGGTACAGTGGAACGTGATTGTGTGGCCACCCTAATAATGAGGGTAATTCACTATTCGGGACACTTTTTGCACAGTAAAATAATAATAATCCTTGCATTTGACACTTGTGGAAACATCCAAAAGTGCTTCACAGATTATACTGTAAAGTGAATTGATTGTTTATTTTGTGGGTGAAATGCGGTAGCCAATTGCGTACAGGAGTGTCCACAACAGTCGTGGATTGAGTGACCAAATTTGCAAATTTTTTTTTGATGGATTATTGCCCCTGGAAAGCAATCTGCCAATTGACTAACAACAGGGTTCCTACCACCTGCTAGGTAAACAGAGGCATGTGGAGTAAGGAAACTTACCTAAGATTTCTCCCCCACTGGGAATCAAAACACAAGACGGGACTCCGGGTCTGTTTTGTAATTTGAAATTGAAGGTGACCAAAATCCCAAATTCTTTGAGGCCTGTTTATATCATGTCACGATAATTTTAACAATATTTTAAGTTTGCAAGAGCATAAATAAATGGTGAATGATTATTTCCACTGGTTAGTGAATAAAATCAGAAGTATGAGAAAACATTGTCCCACTGAGAGTTAATAGAAAATGAAATGCTTTACCACAAGCGGATTTGAAGATAAGGCCATAAAACATTTAAAGGGAAATTGGATAAGTATTTTGAAGAGAAACTGTATGAAAGGGTACAGTGAACAAGCACAAAATTGGTAAGGTCTGGTGAAAGAACTCTAATAACAAATTAAATTTATATAACATCCTTCACATAGGATAAAGTGTTGGAGTGCTTCATACAGGTACTGAGAAAGGGGAGGAGCAGGGGAGGGGGCTTGCTGGTGACTGCAAATGTGGACGAGGAGGTAGGTTTGTAAACTGTATTTAGGCAAGAGAACAGGTGAGACAGAAGGGTGGAGGGGAGTTCTAGAGGTTAGGGGTGTTTTACCTAAAAGCTGGTTATCAGTGAAGGCGTGAAGAGGGCAGGGGATGCATGATAGATGCATGCAAGATAACTCAGCAGGTGGGGCGAGCAGAAGGGTGGGGTAAGAGAAAGTCACAGAGATAGGGAGGAAGGTGTTGGCATAATAATAATCCTTGCATTTGATATAGCGCCTTGTCACGTCTTTGAGAAGTTGCTGCCAATCGACTAACAAGCGGATTCGTACTTACCACAAGGTAAACAGAGGCATGTGAAGTAAGGGAACTTGTCTAAGGTTTTGCCCCGCCTGGGAATTGGCACTCGGGAATGATCATTATCAACACCACAGTCTATGTAAAGCAACATTTGTCATTAATCAATAAAGGTCAGGAGTACTTTAAATTCATGTGAATTGCTAGGATTTTTCCTGATTTTGTGTTGTGTTTAGCCAAACACTATTGATTTTTTAATTAGAAACCATATTCTGGTAGTGCAGCTCAATAGTAATGAATGTTGTGTACTACTCGGATGAGACATAGAATCATAGAATTATACAGCACAGAAGGGGACCATTCGGCCCATCGGGACTGTGCTGGCTCTTTGAAAAGAGCTACCCAAATCAATCCCACTCCCCCGCTCTCTCCCTATAGCCCTGCAAACTTGTCCTCCCCAAATAATTATCTACTTCTCTCTTAAAAGCTGTTATCAAAGGCAGAGTCACTTCCAAGTAAGAATTGTGAAGCGAGACTCCTGAAACCTGTTTACGACTTTGTATCCACAGCTTTTGTTTGGATCTATTATTTAGAGTTAAGTTTGATCTTGGTCAGCATTTGTATGCCATCTGGTCTCACAAAAAGTACACAAAGCAGCCAACAGCACTAAAGTTGAATCTGATGTAAGCCTTTTGTCATTCAGTGTAGCAGAAAACTGGTGAGTATTAAGGGATATGGGGATAAGGCAGGGTTAAGTTATTAGCTGGAGTTAGATTAGAAGATCAGCCATGATTGAATGGCGGGGCAGGCTCGAAGGGCCGAATGGCCTACTCCTGCTCCTATATGTTATGTTATGTTAGTATTCACATTGGAAAGAAAGAACTTGTATTTTTATACCAATTTATCCTGTTGAAACATTTATTACTGTTAAGTGTAACCACAGGCTGTTAAGATTATTAAGATTTATTAAGATTTCTAATAAAATATCAATGGAAATGGTAAATACAATACATATTCAGTAATATCCAACAGCCACTCTGCTTAAGGGGCACTATACAAATGCAAGATCATAGACTGTTTCCGTGGTCATTTTGCATGTAGCGAGGATCCACAAACAATGAGGTTCAATTTTCTGAGATTGTCGGTTAGGAGAACGGGAGAATCTCCTTTCCTTTTTGAATAATACCATGGGATCGTTAACTTTTACTCTACCTAAAAAACCTCAGTTTTAACATCTCATCTGTTGGCATCTCCAACAGTGTTGCTATCTATCTCCCAATTCCGTGTTGAGCTCAAGTCCTGATGTGGAGCATAAACCCACAATTTTCTACAAATCTTACAATCTGCTGCATCTGTCTTTCATTCTGACAAAAATAAAAGTTGCACAATAGGCGGTAAAGTAAAAGATACCCAACACACAACAAAACCAAAAAGGAATGATGTGTAAGTGGCCAATTTTGTTACTTAGTGAAAAACTGTTCAATAAGTTCCTAAAACACACATCTCTTGGCTGCAGTGAGTGGTTGGTTTCCTGCTGATGGCTCCTACACACAATCCTGCCCTAATGTAGTACAGAATTGCCTGCCAGCATATTCAGGGGTAGATCTCTATCTAGTTATATTAGGGAGAATGCAGCACATGACAATAATGTGTGTTGTCTTCTCTGACATATTTCATAAAGAGCCTTTGGCCAATCTAATCACCTGAACGTTTGCTTCAAGACTCCCAATCTATGAGGAGCCTGGGTCACTTGTGCCTAGTTGTCGGGGTTCTCAGTTGGGTATGTAGATTGTTAAATCAAGAACGATGGATTGATTACAAACCTACATATACCATCACTACCCACACTGTAAGAAGCTCTCTTTTGAGACATTTTGTCTTGATAAGTAACTAAATCATATGAATATTACCATGACTCTCCAATAACTAGCCATCAATCATTCATTCCTCCAGTGTTATAAAGCTATAGAGCTGTTGATATCACCAGGGTGAAGGAATCCTTCATTTCCTCCAGGGACCAGAACATTGTTATGATTTCTTCTGCCCCCCCGTGGTCAGACCATTGCATGTTGATTGAATGAAACCCTTTGTAGTTTAGCAATGGAATAGGGTGGGGGGGGGGGTTGCTCTGGCTGTTGTGCAGTCTTATGATGCTTTGTATATTTGGATCCCTGTATCTATGTTGCTGCTGTTACTACTGAATTCCTAGTCACTTGGGCACAGTTATTCCAGGAGCTTACAGTATATCCTTTGAAGCGCGTTGAGATGTCCGGACAGCATGATAAAGGTGCTACATCAAAAGCTATTATTATTATTATTGTAACCGGCACGCTGACATGAGCTGGCATGTCCAATGACAATTACAAGCAGCTTTGGGCTCCACCATTGGATAGTCAATTGGATAGTTACACTGACAGTCAAATATTAATAGGTCATAATTTTCAGTGGGCAAGTTTCACCGTAATATGGAAACATGTCTCAGCAATCGTCCGCATAAGGCTAGAATAGATATATATATATACACAGGCTCAAATGTCCTCATGTTGTGATCTTTGTTTTTGGCTTTGCTGTTGATAACATCCTCCCAATGTGAAAGGCAATACTATATATGAAAGTAAATTAATTATAAAAATTTCACATTGATTGGAAGCAAAAAAAAAGCTACACAGATGTTGGGGATATTAATGCAAGGCCTCATACAGGAAAACTGTGTGGCAAGTGTTCCATGCTGCACCTGATCCAGAAATCCACTCACTATTCACAATACAGTTTTTCCAAATTGATCTCAGCATGAAACCCATCCCTGAGGTTGAAGCCAGGATCACAGTAGAGTGAAAAATTCCAGATAGTGTTTCCTTTTGGCACAGATTGTGGGTTTGACTCTGCCAATTCCACTCGTTTTTTTGATTCAGAGCAGTTTGAAAACGTGAGGATAAAATGTGCATTTTTTAACCATGTGCTGCTGAGCCACTGGTCAGTGTAGGACAGAGCTCTCCTTTCCTGGAGCCACTTCGCCTTTTGGTCACAAATCTACCTCAACACTTGGGTCCTTAGTTGCACACAGGGAATAGCTTTGTTGTAGCTGCATCTTGTAAATAATGATTAATTCTGGATGATTATGTTATGTATGATCATGATTATAAGTGTTGATTCATATGATTATGGGTAATGTCCTCGCTGTCGTTTAATAAGGAGATTGGGCAATTGAATGACCTATAAAACACCTGAAGTCTGCAGTAAAATGGAACCTAGCGGGCAGCTGGCTGGTACGAACCAGTTTAATAATAATAATCCTTGCATTTGGTATAGCTATTTATATATTTATAGCTATATATGTGTGTGTGTTAGACATAGTTTAGAGCTATCAAAGAAGTTGGATGAAGTTACATTTTCCATCACAAAGAAACGTATCAGAAAACAGTTTCAAGGCCAGGACAGGAAGACTGGGATGAGGAGATTAGGAGTCAGGAGGAGTCACGAGGGGCAAAGGAATGTGTGAGAACCCATCACCGAGGGGTACCGATACAATGAACACCATGTGCAGAATAAGATGAGCAGATCTGAAGGAAAGTAACGGTCCAAAGTTGTAACTGTAAGAGTCAGTACTTTTAGAAACTGAGTGAAGTTGTCTTGGATCGGGGAGAGAATAGAGGAGGAGGTCTGTGGTCACTGTTGCAAAGGGCTGACCTCGCCGACCAAAACCACAGAAACTCAAGATTGAGAACGACTCCTCGGAGGACGAGCAGGAGAGCTGAAGGAGGAAGAGCCACACGGACTCTGAGTTAAAACTCAGAGACCAGCAAGCAGGCAGTCTGTCCAGCTGATCACTGGATGACTCGGGAGAGGAGAGAGGCTGAGAACGTCCATCAAGACGATTACTCGACCGACCAGAGAAGGGCACCATGCACATTCCAAGAGGAGTAGCTGAGTGAGCCAAGTATCTGAGGGAGAGAGAGAGATCCTGCCTACAAGAGCCGGGGGCCGTCAGAGTGCACACTGCATACCTGTCCAGGACTTGTTGTCAGAGTATCCTATCGTGACCCTGCGGAAGTGGCTGCTAGTTACCAGTAGTATAGTGATACGCACACTCATGCATCCATACATGACACACCTTCCTTCTTGTACCCACTGTGTTAATCTTGATTTTATTATTAGTACACTTTTCTTAGATAGTATTCGCGATCGGGATGCTATGATTTCCTCATAAATTAGTGTTGCGAGCGAGTCGGGCTAATCATGATTATGATAGTCGACTGTGAACGTATTTGTTAACCATATTGACTCTTAAGTGCGTTCTTGTTTTAATCGGGTATTCCTGAACCTGGCATTCCTAACTGAATAACCTTTAACCTAACATTGTACTGATCAGTATATTTTCAAGTATATTCGGAAACTTAATAAACTCTGTTAAACGACCATTGGTCTCCGAGTCTTGAGTGTATCGATTCTAAGCAGCCCTGCGCGATTACCAATCTCGCACATTTCCGTACGACTGTCATTGGGGATGTTTTACTCTGGGACGCTACCCTGGGTGAATGCAGTATGAAGCTATATAAATTCAAGTTGTTCTTGTACTATGTAAAACTGAGGAGAATTAGAACTTTATTTTAAATACAAGAGGGAAAAAAGGCAGTAATTTGAAGCATTTTAATTATTTTGAGTGAAAGTGGAATGAGGGAGAGGATCTGTCAAATTGGCTGGTACATTCACAGGAGCTATTGTAACATAATTCATTCGAATGGGCGACTGAGCTCTTCTGAATGGCCTAGTCAGTAAAAACTGGTGCAGTACTAATTCATAGATCCTATAGCGTAGTGATTGGCATGTTTGCCTCACAAGCGAGAGACCTGGGTTCAATTCCAGGCAGCGAGAAACATTTGCAAGTTTCCTTACTCCACACGCTTGTTACTTAGCAGTAAGTAGGAACCCGGTTGTTTGTGGATTGGCAGATGCTTTTCGGGGGTAATAATCCCTTCAAAAAAAATTTAAAAAATTATTTTGTCACTCAATCCACGACTATTTGTGGGACCCTACTGTGCACAATTGGCCCACAAAACATACAGTTAATTCACTTTACAGTATATTCTGTGAAACGCTTTGAGACACTTCAAAGACGTGATAAAGCACTATATCAAATGCAAGAATTATTGTTATTATTCTTCTTCTTCAACTCCACACCAGTTAAAGTATAATTGCAATTGGTTCAATATAAACCTTTTTAAACTTTAATAAGTTCCCACAGTCAAATTAACAAAATACCAGAAGTATTATTACCACAACCAGAGTCAAATTAACAAAATACCAGAAGTATTATTACCACAACCATTTATTTCAACAGATAGTTACACAAATGGAAACAGCTTTTTTAAGATCACAATGCACACATCTAGATTAATATATTAAAGCTTTTAACATTAAGACAATGTTACATTAACAATTCAATCTAGTACTGAAGTGAAAATGAGATAAAGAGTATATCAAAATATTTTAACCACATTGGTAACAAACTGATAGATAAAATATTTAACTGTGAAGTATACACAACATCGATTTACATTTACGCCTCTCATTGTGAGGATGTCCAAAGGCACAGGACAGTTGATTGTTTGCAACCGACCCGGGGATTGGATTAAGAGGATGGGAGGGGCAAGAGTTTTGGGGCGGGTCAAAAGATGATCAAAGGCATGATCAAAGAGGAGGGTCTTGAAATGGATCTTGAAGGGGCGGGAAGGGCCGAGGCGAAGGGACTTGGGATGGAGTTCCAGAGGGTTGGTGCAGATAGGCTGAAAGTCAAACTGGTCAACAATCCCCCAATAAAATTGGCTTGAACTTTGAAGGCCCAACTACCATTGGTAGGATGGGCAGGGTGGGGTCGTGAAGCAGGCCAGTGCC
Source organism: Callorhinchus milii (assembly GCF_018977255.1). NCBI lineage: Eukaryota > Metazoa > Chordata > Chondrichthyes > Chimaeriformes > Callorhinchidae > Callorhinchus > Callorhinchus milii. Next base: position 14,864,111 of record NW_024704744.1, read on the forward strand.
TCCTGAGCAGAGGGAGGGGTGGGTTGGTAAGGTTTTAGGAGGTCACAGAGGTAGGATGGGCCAAGACTTTGCAGGGCTTTAAAAGTGAGGATGAGGATCTTGAGCCTGGAGGGGAAGAGGACTCGAACTGCAGAGTTCTGAATAATCTGCAGCTTTTGGAGGTAAGAGTTGGAAAGTTCGGCGAGCAGGGAGTTAGTATAGACAAGGGATGTGATGAAAGCTTGGACACAAGGCTTTACGTTTCAAGTCTAAAAGTGCAAGATTCACATAAACAACATTACAGAACAAATCAATCATTTTATCACTGAATAAGTATAGCTATTATTTAATACAAGATTTAACAACATTGAAACCAAAACACTTAGTGCAATAAATACTCAACACAGCAGTCAGTCACCAGTTACATCATCACAAACAACATCAAAATGACACACATTTTCAATCACAAGTATTACTTGTCAGAATCACAACACACAAAAACAAACATAAACAGTGCTATAACTATATTACTAAAACATAGAACATCTCCTTGGTAGAAGTACCTCAATACTTATAGATTTAAGCATGTGTTACTGTGTAAATTGAAGTTTAAAA